>NC_138731.1:14797832-15997832 GCF_965113295.1 Leuciscus leuciscus | reverse complement strand
TCAATAAATAAATATTTATTTATTTATTTAAATAGGCTTTTTACAAAAAACGGCATTTTATGTAAAATTCACTTTATAAAAGACCCATATTTCTAACTTTCGTTCAAGGGGATAACATGGATAATTTTACATGGTTTAATGTAAGATTTTTGCCCATTTTTTCAGTAGCACCTCAATGCAGAACACGAGATCCGGGGGGCGGAGTTGGATCCAGATAAAGGGGTGGAGATTGGTAGGTTTAGGGGTGGGTTTAGGGATTAAGGGGTGGAGATGGGTAGGTTTAGGGGTAGGTTTAGGGATCAGGGGGTGGAGATGGGTAGGTTTAGGTATATGTAAGGTGGGAGGAGTTGGATCTAGATCCGACTCCTCCCCGTGGATTTCATGTTCTGCAGTAAGGACCATCTCCATTTTTTGGAAAATGCAGTAAAAAAAAAAAAAAAAAAAAAAAAAAAAATCACTTTAACCACTAGATGGCTATAGAGCGCCACTATATGCTATTTGCTATTTAACTAACCGAAAGATATCTTTTCACAAGTTGTATTAAGTTGGATTCATATCTAAATATGATAAAATCACAATTATAACAAAAAAAAAGTACTTTTTGTCAAAGTTTAGCATTTTTTGTACTGAAAAAGTTTTTCAATAATGTTACATTATGATTGGAATCAAATCTGAACAATATGTTACAAAGAGAAATGTTGGAGTCTTTAGATTTGATCATTTATTTCAATCATCTGTTTTTAATATAATTCTACAATTTTAATCAACATTTCAGTTACTAACTGTAACAGAACAAAAATTAACAAAAATTAACAGAAATGAACAGTTATAGTCACAGTTATTTTATATTGAGTAAAAATACATGACATGAACATCAAAATGCAATGAACTCTTTGATCCTGGTATTTGAACTGTGTGTGTGTGTGTGTGTGTGTGTGTGTGTGCGTGCTGAATTGTTTCGTCTCATCCTTTCATCTCTCTCGCACTCTCTCTCCCTCCCTCTATGTGTGTGTGTGTGTGTGTGTATGTTTTTTGCATTGTTGGAAGTTTGCCACTTTATTTCTGTCTATGTGTTCTGCGTTGTTTCTGATTTTGATGATGAATTTTGTATATTTACTATGCGGGGTCTCCAGGGACCCCGAAGACAACTAGTGTCACTATTTTTTTTCACGCTAACATAAAAACAGATATCATTCCAATTTTTAATTCTTTTTTTGTAGATCTAGAAAGTGTTGGGAGCCGTAGAAAGTTTCATACCATTTGGACAAAGAGAACCTTTTTTTTTAATTTGAGCAAAAGTAATTTGCAGGTTAAAAAGATCCCGAAGATAACCAAAGGGTTAATTAGTATTTGCTGCTTGATAGTTACATCCTCCAATTATTTCTGTTTTCATGGTAAAATGTCATTTACAATCTGAATGGTAACATCCACTTATCCCATAAAAAATGCTTTATAGCTTTGGTCCATGTAAATTTTTCCTTTTCTTTGCTTCCGCTGCTGGTAACCAAGGCTGAACTTTTTTTTATTCTGCCGGCTTCATGGAATATCATATTTTTTTCTTTGCATGACTGGGCTTTTATATAATTGCAAAATGGCTTATTTTACTGTCAAAAATATAAAATTATATTATCAGAAATGGTAGTAACAAATAATGTGTTAATAAATTGTATTATTATGATTATTAATCATTTATAGTGGAGTAAAGTTGCTGTGTGTATTTGGCAATAGTTCATATCAAATGAAATGGTGGAATGCTTGTGAAGTGACACTCAGAGCAGCTCTAGACATGAAGTTCATGTGGAATGACCTCATGAGTATATGTCTAGACAATACTGTGCTCTTATTCACTCTGAGACATGTAGAACATGGAAACTTCTTTTTGAAAAGTATTTTTTGCAGTTTAATATTCACAGACACTAGTCCACATCACAATTTGATCATAGGGCCCTAGTTGCTATTGCCCTGTTAAAGAGTGGGTTATTAAATTGTTGTTTTATAAAGTTATAACCATTAGTAAGAAGGGTATGCAGTTAAAAAGGGTTCCCTCTCAGTACACTTTATATAGTGCTCTTCTTGTTAAACAATGTCATATACTTTGTTGGCCACTGAATAAATTATTGTTTTAGTTATGCACTGTATGGCGGTATTTAAAAAATACATATCATACACAAAATTAAAAACCACCCAGCATTGGTAACTTTTGAAGGATTTCATGACTTAAAATGTGGGCTTTTTAAAATTTGCATTTAGCATTCAGTAAAGGAGAAAGGGAAATGAAAACAAAAAAGATTTTAAAACATGGATTGTAATAACTTTTGGTGTGTTAAATGAACACTGCTCAGTGTCCACACATACAGAGTGTTTAAGTAACACTGAAGCAGTGCTAAAGTTATGAGATCATTTATTAATTCCAGCCACAGCTTAAGATAAAAGAAGACATAAAATTTCTCAAGATCTCAGAGGATGATCAAACAACTCCACAAACAGCATTGACAGATTCACTTATTACTAACCAGTTTGACTTTTATTTATGTTATTTCACATATGAAATCAGTTTCATTTGAAGTCATCATGATGGCGATCAGTGTTTGCTCTTAACTCGACTTTTTAACATTCATTTTCTCTTGCAACTGTAACTGTGCGTTTAAAAGGCACATTTGTTATGGTAAAAAAAAAAAAGCCCAAAAAAGGTGAGATTCATTAATGATGTACTGTATCATGTAGTGGTCTGATTCTCTAAATCTTCTAGAGTTTAATCTCTTATTATTTGTGTGATGTCCTTAGTAAAAAAAACAACAGTATACTTAAGCACACTTTATTCAGTAAACTTAAATGTGTTGGTAGTGCATAATAAATTGGTATACTTCAAGTCTGCTCAATTGGAACAACTAATTTTGTACTTAATGCACTTTAGTTGTCTGAAAGTAGTGCTGTGATCCAACTAAAAATTGTTGTAAAATTTACAGCAACTTTCTGGCAATTTTGGTTGCCAGTAGGCCTGTACATTTAAATCATAAACTACAATTATACTGTAAAATTATACAGCAAACCTGTAAAAGCAGCAAAACAAGAACAGCTGTGAATTTACAGTTCTGTGCTGTAATATTTACAGTATGTTACTGTTATTAATAATGGACTGAATTAAAGCAACACTAAGGAACATTTTTTACCTTAAAATAATGTTTCCAAAATCGTATCAGTGGTTCATCAAGTCATAACAGGGTGAAAGGCACTTCTGGATTCGCTTTGCAGCCTTATATCTGATATAACCACACTATGCAAGTTTGCCAAACCGGGCCGCGTTTCTGTAGCTCGAATGAGACATAAGAAAACTACAAATTTGACTTGCTTTACGTCAAGCGTTACAATAGTCATTATTTAGTTTTTCTTCGTTTCTGATGTCGCAATACATCATACTTTCATGAAATCATGCAACATACTCTACCTTGTCTGTGGACATCGTTCATTCCAAAGCCGGTGCTGGATAAACAGCGAGCGTGCGTGCGACGATAGGCTGCGGACGGTGAAATGATTTACGACAGCGGTAATGGTCAATTCCGCTTCCAACCTGTAGGGGGACCAAAGAGGAAAAGTTCCTTAGTGTTGCTTTAAAACCTGAGATAACTCATTTCATTTGAGGAAATCAATTGGTCAATTGTCATTAAATATTTATACTGTGAGCTTATTTCATTTGAGTCCACTAAGACTAAAGACTTAAATGACTTAACTAGAAAAATCTATTTAACTAAATCCTGGTAGTTAACAACAGGAAACACGCATGAGATGAAGAACTTAACAAAATGATCATCAATGCATTAGCAACTATACAGTGGCTGCCTTTAAATAAAGCAACATGCAGCGTCAGTGTTTCTCAGCTCATCCTGGACTGAAGCACAGGCTCTACTCTTCAGCTCTATGGTGGCCCACAAAACTCAACAGAAACCCTTTAAAATCCCAACAGATCATTAAACACTAACAGATCTCCACTATATCATTATGTGCAAAAACATATAAAATCACATAAAGTAATTCACAGAATTTTACATTTTTTGTTTAGTAAATTTGACTGTGAGATTTTACAGTAAACAACTGACTTCCAGCCTTATCAACTGTTCTTGACCAGAGTCTATTCTTTGATTATGAAGGTGAGGTGGTATAGATTTCACCTTATTGATTGTAGTTGTCCTTTGATTCTGCAGCATGATTTTCAGTTGTGATATAATCCGGTAATTTGGGTTTTAAATATAAGTTACTGTGTCTCTTGAACACACACATATATCAAGAATCAGCATATGAACCTCAACAATGGTGACAAACAAAATATTCAGATAAACAGATCAACTCTGAATATCACAAATCAAGCTACTAAAAAGTCACATCAAAAACAACAACAAAAATAAGTGCTAAAGTGGAACTAACTTCAAGTCTCATTAAAATACACGTTATCCATGCTGGTAGTTCTTGTAAATTGAGAGCATTGGAAATGTATTAATATTTATAATCCCCTTACAGTGGCCAACACACCAGGATTGAACATTTGCTTAATACTAACATTTTATAGAAATTCCCTATAGTATACCAACAATTCACTTATCTTGTGGATGTAGGATACACAATTAACATCTAGATTCAAACCCGTGTCCCTTCCGTACAAAGGATTAGATTAGGCATTCAGTCTTTGGAGATCAAAGATGGAGCCATCTCTTAAAGATGGGTACCACTATGGCATCTTTGATTTCTTTTGGCATGGTTTCCTCACCCCAGTTGTTGGTCAGGATGCTGAGGAATGCGCAGAGCATTTCCGGGTTTGCCAGAGACACCATCTATACCAGCTGCTTTGCCACTGGTAGTCTGATTGATCCTCCAGATTTGGGGGCAGGTCAAGGTTATTCAGAAAAGGCTTCTGTGGGATGGAATGCAAAGCTGAGGGGTCAACTTTAGAAGGCCTGTTGAGCAAGTCAGAGAAATGTTCCCTCCATCGATTATGTTTGCTTTTTCTTTTAGAAGGATGTTATCATCAGCAGAGAGTGCATGATCTTGAAGGGCCATAGACTGCTTTAAGTGCACTAAAGAATTTCTTGGAATTGCATGAGTCTGCAAAACTTTGGACTTCTACAGCCTTGTGCTCCCACCAGCCATCCTGCATTGCACGCAGCTCTCTCTGGGTCTTCCTCTGTTTGTGTTTGAAGCTGTTTTTCTTAATTTTGCCACTCAACATATGCCTTGCGTTTTTCCTCCATCAGTCTGCTAATCTTTCCGTTGTTCTAGTCAAACCAGTCTTGGTAGACTCGTTCCTTGAGGCCAAAGGACTAGCTCACACATGATCTGCTTGAACTGGTTCCACTTCTCAGCTTGGTCTCCACTCAGTGGCCCATGAGCAGTCAATGCATCATCAAGACGCTGTTAATATAATTTTTGCACAACAGGGTTCCTTAGTTTTGTAAGATTATACCTGGCTCTGGTTGGCTTGGGCTTCTTTCGATGCAATGGGGCAATGTGAAGGTTGAATGAGGACCTGGTCAATCTATTGTCTGTCTAACACTCGGCACCTCTCATGGCTCTTGTAATACGGACGTCACACACATCCCTCCTACGCAAAAGGACAATATCAATAAGATGTCATTGCTTGGATCTGGGGTGCATCCATGACGTCTTGTACTTATTGGCCATTTTGAAGAGGGTGTTAATAATTTTGAGGGTGTTTTCTATACTGTGGCAGAAATAAGGAACTACATTGACCAAAATGCAATGTGGTTATTAGGAGAGGTTCGGTGAGACGGAAGGACGTAGCGGGATTATTTAAGCAACAGGTGTGCGGGGTTAAGGCGGGGAAGTTTGAAAGACAAAGAGTGAACGTGAACTGGACGAGTTCGGGCTGTTGGAGTTTTAAATAAACCTGAGTTATCTTGTGTCTCTAAGCATTTCGCTGGCTGCACTACAGAAGAGTGTTGGGATTATCTATCGCTGTCTCGATTCCTGAAGGACACTCGTTCATCGGCTGTGTTTGGGCTGTGCGTGAGCTGAATAAACATTTGTTATGAGTTTATATTACAACGCCGCCAAAAAGGACGAACTCGATTGAAGATTGCTGTGTTTCTAAATATTTCGCTGGCTGCACTGTGAAAGAGGGTCTGGATTGTCATTGTTGCCATTCCTGAAAGACACTCGTTATCAGAAGTGCCTGGGCTGAGCGGGAGCTGTACATTGCAGCGCTGTGAGTGAGTTACTTCTTTTCATTGTGGACTGTGAGACACAAAGCCAAGATACTATGCGTCTGACTCCAGGTAGGACTGGAACAGTAAACTCTTCCTCTTAACAAACTATTCACTCGCCCTCAACCTACAAAAAAGACACTACAAACTGAGATCTCCTACACACACACACACACACACACACACACACACACACACAAACGCACACACACACACACACACACACACACACACACACACACACACACACACACACACACACACACACTTACCCCAAATGCAACAAATGCTACATTTTCAGGTGTTTTCAAAATTGAGGTGAAAGGTTATTCATGAACTATCAGTTTAAGCACTGAGTACTGCTTTTATGTACCGCGGAAAAAAAGAAAAGTCAACCTGATGGGGTGGGTTTTCTTTTACAGTAAAAACAGTTTTCAGTCGGGGGACATTTTACAAATCTCGCAAAATGAGGAGGATGAAGAGGCTGCAAGTACTAATAATGTGGATAGATTCCATAATGGAAATGATACAGAAATGTATGGGTCCGAGAACGTTTCAAGCTGTGTTGGGAAAAATGCGCGTTCCAGAAAATGTATTGTTCTGCAACTTTCGGGTGTGAAGGCAAACATTTCAGTATATTTGCGATGTACTTCGCACTCGACTGTATCGCAAAAAAAAAAAGAGAGGAGGGGGAATAATAACAGTGGGCGGGGTTTTGTGTGACATCCACCTGTGAATGCAGACACGATGGCTGTATTGCGTTTACATTACACTGAGATCCGATCACAATGCGTCCTCGACTACCTCCAAACCTGGACACGCTGATTGGATAACACTCCGATCAGAAGCGCGTTTACACTTGTCTTTTCAATGTGTATGTGGACAACATCCGGATACAGGTCGCATGTTAATGCCAAGTGTAAACGCAACCGTAGTGTCTTTTATCTTCAGTTGACTTCACAGGTTGTGGTTGGAAGTCAGTTGTAGTTGTTCTCTTTCCTTCATTACTTCTTGTTAACAGCAGGTGTTCATCATCAATGACACTTAGTGTCTGAAATAGCTCACATTTTCATTCACTCGTCAAGTGGACCATAGTAAACTAATGTAGGGAATATTGGGTAAAGGGTTTAACCTGGGGATTATAATATAGGGTTTATAATGTAAAATTATCATTTTTTTGTACACAGTTACAGGTTTTTTATGTTATTTTACTTTAGACATGTAAATTCACCAAAGTCTATTTTTGTAATTTTATAATAATTTTATAAATATTTTCTGTATTTCAAAAATACAGGAAAAATCGGTCAAATAAATGGCAAAACTACTGTAAAATTTAAATTAAAATGTACAGTGTACTTTTCAATTAATTCTCTGCAACATGTTTAGCACATGAATAACATTACACCTTTTATTTTACAGAGACCTGTTGGGGAGCATACAACAGAATGTGAGGGAACAGATGAGCATATAGAAAATATCACAAGGGCAAAAACACTCTTTCACAGATTTCATCTTGACAAGCATCACTATAAACTGACACCTGCATGTGTTCTTCAGTTAACTGCACATTCATTACTGTCCCACGGGTCTTGTGCTGAAGAGAAGCTGATTCAAACTTTCATTCAAAAGCTTTTGATGATGGACTACCAAGCAAGACACATTGATGTTGAGGAGACGAATGATGAAGGTCACACTCAACAAGGCAGAAATGATTCATCTCTACGTGAAGGAGATTATGATAAAATGTTTTTCGAATTAATGTCTAATAGAGAAACAAGTAAACCTGACCCTGTTCACCCGATGGATGTTCAGATGGCTGTGTTTCATTGTGCTGATGGTTTCCTGAAGCAGCTGATGGTGACTAAATTGTCCCAGTGTCAGTACGCTCTGCCTCTGCTTGTTCCTGATCCATTCACACAACAGATTGAGTTTCCTCTCTGGACATTCAGACAAATCAACAAGAGCTGGAAGATGAGAAGCACCTACAATGAAACCATCAGTCGAATCCACCCGATCTACAAGGCACAAACTCCAATGGTGGCTTTCTTCAGGTTAGGCTATGTGTCTTCATCCAAGTCTCAGCTGATGAACAGCCTGATCAATGAGAAACACAACACGTTCTTCCACAGGAACTGCCCAGGCAGCAGCAAAACCAGAGTCCTGATGGATGGAGTGGTGGAGATCACCTGGTTCTGCCCCTCTGGAACATATGATGATAAATTCACTAACTGTGTTGCATTCTGTAATCTACATGGTGATGCAGGAGACCATGAGAAACAGCTGCAGATCCTCACTGAAATGGCCTCAGTCAATGTTGTTCTTCTATCACAACTGGACCGGAATGACAGAAGTGCAGCAAAGATCCAGAACCTGTACAAGGACTCAAAGCCACTAATTTTAATTTTTGTTGAGAATGATTCAGCATGCACTGAGACACGGAAAGGGAAATTCAAAATCGGTTTGAAAAACAGAAATCAGTCAGAGGTATCTGAAGAACTCAGAAGAGCTATAACTGACTGTCTTTCAGAATCATCTTCCACTTTCAGACTTGAAGATGTGTCCAAACACTCAGACATCAGAGTAGATGAGGAAGATGATGATGATGACTGCAGGAGAGGAAGAGAAGCAGCACAGCAGATGATGAGTTTACTGGAGAAGAAAGTTCTGAGAGAAATCAAAGAATCATTTCTACCTCATCAGGGGGAACTGTGGCATCAGTGGAGTCTGAAGAACAAAGAACTACATCGACCTCAAGGAGATGAACTTGAAATAGAAATAAGTAGAAAACAAACAGAAATGAAGAAAATTCGTCGACAGCAGTATGAATCAGACATCAGTGAGTTTATGCAGTTCTTTATTAAAGAAATGAACTCAGATGCTGCAAATAAGATATTTTTCATTAAATGGCTTGGAATTCTCCTGGATGAATATATCTCAGCTGACCTTTATGCTCTACATCATAAGTTTAATGAAAAATGGTCAGCAGTCGTAAAAATGAAAGAGAATCATCATGAACAACTGACAGTTGAACAAACTGAACTTGAGAGAATAACTGAGGATCTTCAAGCTGCAGCCTTTGGTCTGGAGCACATCATCAGGGAGATCGGTCAGATCTATGAATCCTGTTCGTCTGTGAAGAAGAACAAGAAAGATCTGGAGTTTCATTTCTCTTCACTCCCGAGTCTTGCAGCAGAGATGATGATCTCTGGACTTCCACTGGAGCTGATGGATGGAGATGCTGCTCAGGTTCCTGTGATCTGGATCTCTGCTGTTCTAGATGAACTTATCAACATACTGGGAGACCAGAGAGTCTTTGTGCTGTCAGTTTTAGGGATTCAGAGCTCTGGGAAATCCACTATGCTGAATGCCATGTTTGGACTTCAGTTTGCTGTCAGTGCTGGCAGGTGCACCAGAGGAGCTTTCATGCAGCTGGTCAAAGTGTCCGACGAGATGAAAACACAGATGAAGTTTGACTGTATTCTGGTTGTTGATACTGAGGGTCTACGTGCTCTAGAACTGGCAGAAAGGTCAACTAGACATCATGACAATGAATTGGCCACAGTTGTTGTTGGTCTTGCAAATCTGACATTGATCAACATCTTTGGAGAAAACCCATCTGAGATGCAGGACGTTCTTCAGATTGTTGTCCAGGCCTTCCTGAGGATGAAAAAGGTCAGACTGAATCCCAGCTGTGTGTTTGTGCATCAGAACGTTTCAGACATCACAGCTGGAGAGAAAAACATGGAGGGAAGGAGACGACTGCAGGAGAAACTGGATGAGATGACAAAACTCGCTGCTAAAGAGGAAGTCTATGATGCAGAATGTTTCAGTGATGTCATTGCATATGATGTACGGAATGATGTGAAGTATTTTGCTCAGCTCTGGGAGGGCAGCCCACCTATGGCACCACCAAACCCAAAGTACTGTGAGGATATTCTAGAACTAAAGAAAACAATTATGTCTCATGCCTCAAAATCACATGGAATAAGGCTGGCAGACTTAAAAGGTTGTATTAAAGATCTCTGTGAAGCTTTACTTAACGAACGATTTGTTTTCAGCTTTCAAAATTCTCTGGAGATTGCAGTATACAAGAAACTGGAGACCCAATACAGCAAGTGGTCCTGGAGTCTTCGCAGTGCCATGATGGAAACTGAGAACAAACTACACAACAAAATAGAAAATGAAACAATTCATGAGCTTGAAGAAACTGATCTTCAAAGAGAACTGAAAGAGACAAGTGATGAAGTGACTAAATCAATCTCAGAATTCTTTGAGAAAGATGCAGATGCAAATATACTAATACAGTGGAAAAGTTATTTTGAGATAAAAATCCAAGAGCTTCAAGAAACCATTATTAGAGATACAAAAAGGAAATTAAATGGGATTCTTCAGCAACGAGATCTGAAGAAGGTGATTGATGCTCAGAGGACCCATCATAAAAACACTCTCTATGAAAAGAGCAAAGGACTTGCCTTAAAACTCAAAGACAAAGCAAATGATGAAGAAACACTGAAGAAAGAGTTTGATATATTTTGGAAACGGTGTGTGGCGACGATCATCAGAGTCAATCCTCCAATCAAAGACATTGACATACTGAGAGATGTGAAAACTCTCCTCAGTTACATATATGAAAGTGCTCCTGTAGGGGAGAGCAGTGAGAGCAGGGATGTTTTTTCTGTACCTAAGTATTCAGATTATGTACAGTTAAAGAAATCCAGTGGATTCACAGGACATATAAAAAATGACAAAGCAGTTAAAGAGAATTTGGGTTACATTTTATCTCAAGAGGATGAAGCCCAAATAAGAGCATTAGTCACAGATGTTGCTCAGCAAATAGACAAAAGGATCATTATATTAAA
Organism: Leuciscus leuciscus; assembly: GCF_965113295.1. Classification (NCBI taxonomy): domain Eukaryota; kingdom Metazoa; phylum Chordata; class Actinopteri; order Cypriniformes; family Leuciscidae; genus Leuciscus; species Leuciscus leuciscus. Next base: position 15,986,761 of record NC_138731.1, on the reverse strand, counting down.
CATCGCAAAAATGGGTTACAATATCAGCTGCATTCAACAACTCATAGATTATATCAAGGAAAGAGAAAGACAACATCAGGAGGGACGAGTGACATATGTGTTCAAGAATGAATTCTTTATCGATTTTGTTTACTCAATATTTAAGAGAGCAAACAAGACATTCATTCACCAACACTGTTCAGGGAAGACAATGATCCTGTTCTCTATTTGGAGAAGAAGAAAGAAGAGTACTATAGTATTTTCCAGAAACACCTGCATGGATCAACATCAGCTGCCATTTTTGGTGAGATCATCTGTCAGGGACTTAGAGAGCCCATTGAGCAGAGTGTCTACAAGAAGACTGCCAGATATCTGGCAGATGAACTGCGAACAAACTGTGAATCACTGAATGGAAACAGATCAAATCTGGAAAAACACAAGTTTCTGGCAGAAAATGAGAATTTTTCTGCATACATGGACTACATTAATTATCCCAAACAACACTTAATGAATTTCATTATGCAGTCAGTTTGTACATCATTGATAAGTTCACTGTCAGTGTTTTACCCAAGGTGAAAGAGAACATTAAACTCATGCTGCAGTTTATCATTGGAGCAGCACATGAATCTACTAAACAAGTTAAAATGAACAGTGGAGATGTTGATTTGTGGTTGAAGAGTTTCACACAGGAGCTTTCAGGTGAGCTGATCTTCTCTGAAAAAGACCTCAGTGGAGTGATAGTCGATGGTGTTGATGATTTCAGCCTCCTAGAACAGTGGTTCCCAATTCCAGTCCTCGTGACCCACTGCTCTGCACATTTTGTAGGTCTCTCTTATCTGACACACTCAGGTCAGTTCATGGAGTCTCTCCTAATGAGCTGATGATCTGGTTCAGGTGTGTTAAATAAGGGAGACATACAAAATGTGCAGAGCAGTGGGTCACGAGGACTGGAATTGGGAACCACTGTCCTAGAAGATGTGATAAGAAATGAACTTCCTTATATGTTGTCAGACGTCATCTGTAGATTCAGTGCTAAAACATTTGATGAAAAACTGGACCTCAAGTTCAGACCAGATGAGATTCTGATTGATCACTTCTGTCAGGGCTGTTGGGCTCAGTGTCCGTTCTGTAAAGCCACCTGCACCAACACCATTGAAAACCATGATGGAGATCACAGTGTTCCTTTCCACAGAGTGACTGGAATTACTGGAATGCATTTTGATGGAGCACAAAATCTTTGTACACTTCTTCTTAATCTTTAAATAGATGTGTGTTACACTTTAAAAAAACATTACATCCCCAAGTCAAAAATTTCAAGTGACCGATAACATCTACATTTTTCAATTAGTCTGACGTATTATTTCTCATTGAGCCAATGTTAACAGACTATTGCAACAAGAATTTCACTTGGGCCAATTGAAAAATTTAGATGTTATCGGTCACTTGAAATTTTTGATTTGGGAGGGTTAGACATTTTTTACAGTGTAGAAATGCCCCTTTAGAAAACTTCTGAATTAGAAAATTACTTTTTTTCAGTGTAGCAGTGACAAAGGTCAAGAAGCACCTTGGATTTGATTGAGTTAGAAAAACAAATTGAACAATAGAGCATTCTGAATGCAAACGCAAAAGTTTAATGCCCATAATGTAAAGATGTTTCAAATTGAAGAAATAGATAGTGTCCATGCTAATAAAGCCCAGGGCACACTGAGGAGAGGAGAACTTTTGTAACAGATGTTGCTCATTAAACAGAAAAATTATAATTTAATTTAACATTGCAAAAATGGACTACAACATATGCATTTAAATACTTAAGGCTTAACGTCAAATGTGTAAAGGCAAACAATTGAGGATTTAGTACTTGTACAAGAGTTCACTGCATATTGTTGAAAAATATATATTGTAGTGTAACTAAAATAATTGTGTCTGTTCAAATTGAAATGTATACCCCAGTATATAATTACATGATGACACAATGATACTCCAGCATATTTCATGACGATAAAATTCCCATGGCCTTTAGTCAGACTACTGAAAAGCAGTGGGCTTACACTCTGTGTTGGTACCTGATGCTAAAGGGTTCTTGGTGTCTATATAGTAATGAACACAATTCTTGAACATGTAGTAGTATTGTACATGATAACAGATTGCTAAAAAACAAGATTCACTAGGATACCAGCCAAGACAGGCATTTTGACATAATTTTGTGTGAGACAACAATGGGCCGGGGCAATAGGGGGCGTTAGGGTTAGGGGGCGTTCGGTACGCAATGAGAGTACTGCGGGTGGTGAATTGCTGTTTTTCAGTTCAGTTTGAATATTGTTACACCCCTATTAAATAATTTTTTTGTCACCTAGAGTGAAATTTAGTTTATTGTGATTTACTTGCATCGTTGAGGGTTTCAGTTTGTGCTAAATAATGTTCTAGAAGAATCTAGATCATAAAATTGTCTGCTTTAAATTATTTAAATTATTCTTATAAATTATTATTGTGTTTCACACTTGGGACAGTTACTAATTTTTGTGACTAATTGTTCACCAGATGTAACAAGAGAGCTTCCCCCTTCAATTTACCTGTCTTATTAGAATGTATATTTAGCTGTTCATTTCTCTTCAGTTTAGTGCTCAGACAAACATTGCAGACTTGTAAATAACGACCTTACTCAGTTTCCCTTTTTCCTTAAGTGTTGTTACTTTTTTTTTTACCTTTTTTTTTATTTGTATGGTTTTGTCTATGTTCAAATAAAGAATTGCCTTTGATGCCACATCTGAGTCCAGTTTGGTATCTGCACTTATAGGCTCCATCCAGTTTTTCAGTTCTGACAGCCCGATCTCACGGGAAAACGTAAAAATTCTACGAGGTGGCTTATTCGTACGAATTCATACGACCTGACTCGTACGAATTAGTACGATTTTTGCAAAATCGTACATATTTTACGAATTGGCCAATTCGTATGAATTCATACGAATGACCTACCCCTGACCCCGCCCCTAAACCTACCCATCACGTGGGTTTAGACAAATCGTACAAATTCGTACGAGTGAGGTCGTACGAATTAGTACGAATTAGCCAACTTTTTATCATTCGTACGAATTCGTACGAATTAGTCGTGAGATAGCGTTGGTTCTGATGAAACATTGTGTCGACAACTCCCTCAATAACAAAAACACAAAAACCATATTCAAAGATTTTCAAAATAGTTTTTCTTTTCCTTATTGGAAGTTGTAGTTTGCTGATTTGAGGAAGGCTCTTGTATTAACAGAGTGGAAAGATAATTTCATAAAATCAGTGTTGTTATCTGTTGATTTGATGTTCCATGCAGAAAAATCCAATAAATAAATTTGAAATAAAGATATTCTGTATAAAAAGATGCACAATGACATGGCACACAAACACTTACTCTGGCTGAAATAAACAATTAAGCAGTTGATATAAAAAAAATAAAAAATAAAGTGTATATATATATATATATATAGTAAATTAACATTTGGATGTGGTCCTACTCTTAAAATAAATGATATTTCATGACAAAATGTACTATTAAGTTTGTAATTTATCAGTGGAAAAATCCCTGAATGATCTTCCTCTGAGTCATCAGTGATCGCAGAAGTGAAAACACAGGCTGACAGTGCTGGAAGCTGCTAACCCAACCTACAATTTTTATTTGTTCAAAGAACATTTTCCAAACGTTCAGTTTTCTTGAATATATTTTTTGAAGGTTGGTGTAATCTTGGTCCACTGAAGGCAAGTTTGTAGAACCCAAGTGCAGTTTATTCACACAAAACATGAACATGAACATGGCGCTTACCAAGAGTGGTGACACGAAACAATACTTGACAAAGTAACAAGGCAAACATGAGGGCTTAAATATACAAGGACTAATGACAAGACAAGGGACTGATGATCAGACAATAAACCAATGACAACATGACACATTCACATGGGGAACACATGGCAGGATCACATGAGGGCAAAGGAATAACATGACAAGACATAAGACATGAAACATGAACCAAAACAAGACATGACAGTTTGGCTGCATCCGGAAACTGATAAAAGATGCCTTCGAAGGACACATTTCAAGGTCGGAAGGCATCAAGGCACGTTCAAATGCAATGTTAGTTTCACTTCCTGTCTCCTGAGATACCTTCATCTGATTGATTTTTGAAGGCAGCATAGATGTATCCTTTGCTGCATTTCATATCCCACAGTCCTGTGCTTTCCATTCTGTGACAGTTGGGCTAGAAAAATAAAGATGGCGTCTGAAAGTTGCGGCTGGTCGTCAGTTTGTGTGTATAAATGTACATTTTTGATCAATGTTTTTCACTTATGATGTCATTTCTAGCAAGAAGTTACTATTGTAGTCATTAAATATTCACTTAGTATTCACCAGAGCTCTCTCTATTTTGCTGTAGATCATTAAACCATAACACTGCCTCAGAAGTCTGTCCGAAATCAGTTTTGCGGGGAACCTTCGTGTGCAAACACTGCCTGCAAAGTCATTGCCTGATAGGGCAGCGAAGTAAGCTGCCTAAGTTTACAGATACAGCCTTAGTATAATCCTGAAACATTCTTTCAACTTAATTTTTGCTAACAACATAAAAATTTACAGTTTAATGTTATGTTAATAGAACGTAATTTAAAGGGTAGTATAATGTTCCTGAAACATTCAAACACCTGCTGTTATCAAGCAGAATAACAGCAGGTTTCTTATATTACAACCAACATGATTTTGAGACAAATGCTCAGACTTCTGTGAGCAGGGGTGACTTTTCAAAAGTAAACCAATGTACTAACTAAACATTTGAGTAAAGCTCAAAGCATTACAGTCCTCGAAGCACAAGGGTTGACTGGGTGACTTTAGTGGAAAATATGAAGTTACATTAATGCCACTCACTACCAATGTTTGATTATTTTTTATGAGAATAAATGCTCATAAAAATCATACATGGCATAAACACATACAATGTTGATAACATGAAATGCATTTTAAGTTATCCTCAATTAATCTCATAATAACTAACCTTTATTTTCTCTAAACAGTTCAACAGGGGCTGACCAGGAAGTCCCTTTTTGGCTTTAAAAAGGTCCACAAACTGTGGACTGTGTCGATCAAGGTTCTCTTCGAATTCCTGCTTTAGGTTTTTTGCTAAGAACATCCAAAATGATAATGATCGCTCTGATCGCTTACAAATTTCTTTCTTTCACTCTCTACATTTGTGTTCTGCAAAATAACTATAATAAGAGTTTGATATTGCATAATAACTCATTTTGTGGGTGAACAATTACCTTATAAAAAATATATATATATATATATTATAATAATTTTAAAAAAGACTCTTTGCACTATCTACCCTCTCTGGCCTCCTCCCTTTCAGATGGGAGGGGGAGAAGGGTGCGAACCAAACGCCCGGACAGGTATGTGGAAGTGGGTGGCCCAGGCAGGGCTAACATTTCCTGGTTCGTAGAATAAATGTGTAGGGGTTGATCTCAAAGAAGTAAAACAATTACCTACCCGTCTCAAACCTAATGGCAGCAATCCTAATAGTTCAAAACATAACCCTAAACCTAACCCTAAATTAAGGTAAATACGAACCCACCCTAAACCTACCCATGTCAAACCAAATGGCGACAAACCTTATGGCTACAAACCTTGTCTAAATAACCAGAATTAATTTAACAAACTAGGATGACCCGCCCTAAACCTACTCGTTTTAAACTTAAGCGCAACAACTCTAATGACTCTAAACCCAGCCTGAATAAACCGAATTAAGCTAAGTCAATAAACCAAGGTGAATACACATATATAACCTGAATAACCTACCCTTTTCAAAGCTAATGGCGACAAAACTAATGGCTGCAAACCCAGTCTGAATAACCTGAATTAAGCCAACTACTGCAACCTGATTTCTAACCGGCCAGAGGCCAAAAAAAAAAAGGCTTTTCTCCCAGAAAGGAGCCAGATCTAGGGTTTCCGGTAGAGTCTAACATGCGTAGGCCCGTGCATTTTCTTGGTCTCCCTACTCCAAACCTTCTTGGACAAATGTCTAAGTAAGAAGTTGTGACTCTTTCAAAACCTAACCTAGCCAGAGCCATCGGACTTGACCTACCGGTTTTAAGCACAGATAATTACTTATTGTCTCAAAACCTCAAACCCAATGTCAGTAACCCTAATAAACATATTATTATAATAATTCTATACTTGTCAAATAAAATTATTCCTGGGCTATTCTTTACTCATTTTTCCAGATCATGAAAAATACAGACCAGCCATGGCAACAGACTAAGATTTCAAACAACTAATCAGAGCCTTCCATCATTCCAAAACCCTTCGGGATGACTCAGAACAAAACCAACCACCACGTCGGCTTGCAAGATTAGCGGACATCTTAGCCATGTCAATCAAACCAGCCTTACAAAAATAAAATCCAACAACTAATCTTTGGATATACGGAAATGCACGCAATTGGTTACACATTAGACATTCTGAAAGGAATGCCTGGAAACAACACAAACTCGCATTCTCACCTCGTCCCAGGATCGTTGGGAAGAAGCTTGGCAGATTGCCATTAAATGGGCCAGATGCAATTTCAAAACAATATAGGAAACCACTATCGAATTAGCATCCCAAGTAGTTGCAAAATTCATGAAAACACCGGCCCCTTTTGAGGACAAACAACCTCTACCAACTCAAAAACAAGGGACAGAAAACTTAAACAAAAGTCTCTGGGGTCCCCTACGCCAAAAAAAGTCAAAATAACACCAGAACATGAGACACTTAAAAGACAAATAACCCCCTCAAACCAATCTTCAAAACTAACAGTCCGCCGAAAGAGTACAGAGATCAAAAGAGAGTTACCCAGAAGTGCTCACTCAGACATAGCAACAAAACAACTGACCACATCTCTCCTCCTACTGTATGTCCACACATGACTCAGATGGGAACTTCCTCCTAATAATGGAACCGGACCAGGATGATTTCACCATAATTCCACCACAGGCTTGCTCCACACCAAAAAATGTTAACCCAAAACAACAACTGAGCACTATAAAACCTTCGGTAACCCCGGTACCCCGCCTCACCCCTCTCACAGCAAGGCCATTAAGTTCCTCAGAAGCTAGTGAACTAACCGCAGACCTCCAGACAGAGACTCGGACCCCAGCCTTATTTTTTCAAAGACAGGAACACCATCAAAACAAATACAAAAATTGGACATTAACCCCCATAAAACCGATCTTCTTCTTAGGGGCCTCGAACCCCACCTTCCCCCCATAAAGAACGACCAGGTGCAAGTAGTCAGTTATCCAGGGGCAAAACTAGAACACCACTTTGTGAATACCACATTCACAAAATAAAACTCCGAGATCTCCAGAAACCGAACAGGTTATATTATCCTTCGGTTTAAACAACAGAAATAAGGGTAACACAGCGCTCCTAAGAAAAGCAGTGGAACGCATTTTAGGAGCGGCAGAACAAACTTTTCCGTCTGCAACAATACAAGTTCCCCTAATCAACTTTGACATGGACCTACCAACCCACATAAAAGAGAATCTCAATTTGCTAGATGACATCATTTGTGACAAAGCACAGTACATTCCCCTTTTACCAGGACAATCCTTCAGAACGCAAATGGGTAATATCCACTGGACGACTAAAACGGGAGAAGCCATATAAACTTGAACATAAACTTGAAGCAATAAAAAATGCAGAACCGATTAAACTAAACGGGACAGTAGTCTCGCAAACCTTTCCCAGATACACATTTTATCACCAGCAGAAACCTCAATACTCAATAAAGGTCTATCCTTCATCCTGTCACATCTAACAAAGTCTTCGGACAGACATACCTTATGCTCAGAGTTATCCAGCAGAGAGAAAAATATCTTCAGAAGCTGAGAGATACTGTGAAGTCTCATAAGGTGAGAAGAAGACTCTCCTTCAGTGCTGGAGATCACTGTGGCTCACAGACTGTGTGAGGCAGCTGTAAGAGCTGATTGTGATGTGTGTTTTAACAGCGCTCTGCACATGCGGCAGTGAACAAAAGTGAGAATATATTTACTGAGCTGATCCGCTCCATTGAGAGAAGTCGCTCTAAGGTCACACAGCTGATCAGAGATCAGACCAAGGCTACATGAGTCGAGCTGAAGGACTCTTGAACCGACTGCAGCAGGAGGTTGCTGATCTGAGGAGGAAAGACACTGAGCTGGAGCAGCTTTCACACACACAAGATCACATCCATTGCCTCCAGGTAATAGAGATCTAGAAAAACAGAATAGTTGACTTATGAACAAGATCCTGCTATGTTGTGAGAGCAGAATGAGTAGCTGACTCAAATGATGTTGTCTGGAATACTGTCAGGTGATGCCCTATGTTATTATAAATCCATCAGTCAGATGGTCATCTTTATTACAGTTATATTTATATTATAGCATATATAATATTATAGTTACATATATTTACTAGACATTTTCTGTTAAGTTAACCCTAAAGGCCAATTCACATTGCACAGACAAACGTTATAAAACTTGTTTGTTGGGTTTTGTAAGATCAGTGTGTTACGTCTGTTGGCGTTGGTCAGGGTTTATTTTTACCAATCTGAACAAGTTCAATCAGTTTGTTGGTGTCTTTTGGGGCAGTGTGGACATGACAGTTATTTTTCATAAAATTCTAAATCCAATGGCCAACTTGTTTGTTGGTGTTTGTCTGTGCAGTGTGAATTGGCCTCATAACATAACACAATCCAATGTGTAATTCAAAATAAAGGTAAAACACCTGTGAAAAATAACTAAGGATAATTCCTTCATATTAATATAGTGGGCCATGTTTTTAGAATAGATTCTAGAGTAGGGGTCTCAATCCCTGCTCCTGGAGAGCTACCGACCTGCAGAGTTCAGCTTCAACCCCAATCAAGCACCTGAATCCGTTAATAATTGGCTGCATCTGAAATCACATACTTCCCTACTATATAGTAGACAGAAAACAGTATGTGACTAATGAAGTATGTCCGAATTCACAGCACTCATAAAAGAGTAGGGGCATCTCAATCAGCTCTCTGGTTTAGTAGCCTGAGCGCTGATCAGAGAGTCGACAATCCTTGAACTGAAACGTTCGCTCCCTATAAGTCCAACAATGCACCGTGAAAACCAGGGAGCATCGATGTTCACTATGTTCCCTTAATAGAAGTTCTGAAGCATGAAACATAAATCACATGATCTCTATACTCACTATAATGACACATGATAGACGTTTTTAAAAACACTAACCATTAGTTTATTAGATTATTTCAGCATAAACATACATTGCTCGACAGGTAATGAACATAATCTAGTTAACATTTATACTTTATTTATGGCTGAAATGATGCATGCAGCTGTAACAAGCAAAGTATTTATCATAGCTGATTGAGATGCACCCTAGGCAAAAAGTACCCAGATGACCTATAATAGAATAAAGGCCTGTTCATATCAACATGAATATTCGGCATGAATCAGTCCAATTTGTGCGTGCTACACGTCCGTCGTTCAGACCGATACGAAAATATTGACCGAGTACGGGCTGAATGAAAACGCACATTTGCATTTACACTCTTTCTGTGTTTTCTTCCTGCAGATATTTTCCCTTGGTTACTTATGATTATCTTCACCTGTGTCTTGTTTCGTTTCTCATTTTCCTTTTGTGTGCACATATAATCTTCCTCGATGCAGTGTCTGATTGTGCTTGCGTTTTGCTTTCCCTTTGGGTTGTATTTTTGTTTTCCTCCTGGAATATCTTCTTTAAATAAACGCTGCAATTAGATACATGTATCTTCTCCTTGTCTGCAAACCGACACAGATACACTGTGATATAAAGTCGTCTATATATAATGTATGTACACTGTTTAAATATATATAAAATCAACCATGCTGTGATGTTTTTTTTTCAAATCATTATGTAGTGTAGATTACAATTGTATTATATTTGTTAAATGATTCAAATAAAAAATACTCGTCAAATTTTCTTCTGTGCTCAGGCAGGATTTATTATCATTTTAAAATTGATATTATTGAAGCGTACTGGACAGTTGTGGATTATTTGAACATTTAAATTGAAGTAGATTTAACTGCTTTTTAAGCAGATCAGGCTCAATAAAGCAGCACTGTATTTTTGTATGAACGCATTAAAAGCTACTTACAACTCTGACTGACAAAGACACAGTTATGACCATTTTATTATCAAAACAACAACACGTGAGTACAATCAGTGTGAATTTACTATAAATGTAAATTTTATTGTATGAGTTGAATTGAATGACAGAAGAGTGAATTGAATCAGTTTCATTAGTTACAGGAAGAATATTTTTAAGTGTGTATTTGAAAAAGACTCAGTACTGGCAGGAAATATGGCAGGATTGAATGAATAGTGCTCTCTTCCACTCTCATTGCCCACAACTGAGGTGCCCTTGAGCAAGGCACCTAACCCCCAATCGCTCCTTGGGCACCACAGAAAAAAGAAAAAAAAAAAGCTGCCCGGGTGTGTGTTCAATACTCACTACTGTGTGTGTGTGCACTTGGATGGGTTAAATGCAGAGCACAAATTCCGAGTATGGGACACCATACTTGGCGTCACGTCACTTCATTAAATTATGCTGAATAAAATTAACTTACGGTTTTATACAAACTTGTGGAGTTTTTTTTTATAATAAAAAAAATAATAATTTCTGATAAGAGAGTGCAACAATTGGGTTCCAGAAGTAAAAACACCATTCATTTTCTCCATAAGAATTACACCAACCAGATAGTCGAAAAAAAGCAGCAAAGATCTTCTTAGCTCCGCACACACCCATGAAGCGAATGGCGTTACCAAATCGATCTCAAACGCTCTCAAAATACAAAAAAAATATTTCAATAAAAATGCATATTTTGCAGTAAACTTAAAAGTATATTGCTTTTATATTATAATCAACATTTGTAAATGAGTAGTTTTATATTTCTCCATCGGTTTAAATTTGATTATGTTGTTCGCAATGCTTCATGGGTTTGCAGTTCTTTTCCTCACTAAAGCCATTAAGTACACATTCTTGTACCTCTGTATTTTGTCTGATTTTCAAATACTTTTTTGCCTCAAATCAAAGTTTTTAGTGTTGTGATTCACCTCGTAGCTGATTTTCTTAGTTCATGGCTTATAACTCTTTATCAAAGACTTTTTAAAGATCCCTACAGGAAAAATAAATGGAAAAAATACTTTTCGAAAAAGGCACTCTATAGCATTTATGATAACAAATATTTCATTACATTTAAAGAATACAAATTTAGATAAAAAATGTATCTAAGTGAAGGGCATTTTCACTAGTAGTTTCAGACTTTTAACTCACAATAATTTCTTTGCCATTTTAGTTATAACTGCGATTAAGAACATTTATCCTTCTCAAGGCATCTTTGTTGTCTATGGTCTTATGGACGGTAATGATGAAGGGGAAGGCAGAGGGCAGCTCGACTCTGCGGCTGAGCTTTTGGTGACCCCAGTGCAGGCAGCGCAGTCTCTCGGCCAGGTCACGACGGCCCGCACGCTCAAGACCGTCCTGCAGAAGCTTGGTTTTGTTCGGTTTGTCCCAAGAACGCTCATACCTATCAATCATTAGAGGTACCACTACTTAATAACACAATGACTCTCAACTTTAATAATAAGGGCTCATTTAAAAACATGAATTAACAGTTAGCCTACATTTAACAGTGTTAGATTAATACACACCATGATTCCAGCATTCTCTGAGCCTGGACCCTCTTTTCTTTAGATGTTGCATGAAACTGTCTGACTTCATTTCTGGTGAATCCAAGTTCAAATGCTAGAACGTTCCATTCAAACCCCAACTGCTTAGCAATCTCCTGCACGGATTTCATATTGATCACAGCATCCTAAAGGACAAAGAACAGTATGCATGGACATGGAGACATATTATGGGGAGGGAAACTACTAATTTATAACAATATTGGGTTACACGTTTGTTTAATTATACATTTAAGTACTGAGTAATATTTATTAACTACATGTACTTACTATAGGATTATGGTTAGGATTAGGGTTTGGTTTAGTTGGATGTAATTATGATAATTACAATAGTAACTACATGTAACGTGTAACAAGGACACTGAATAAAGTGTTGACTCACCTCTTGTGCTTTGTTTGGCATTTTATCCACTTATACAAGGATTCTAGTTGGTTCCACTGGCAAGAAACAAGTGCTACAATGCAAAGTGTGTCAGAACAGTACCATCTAATGTCTCTCTACATTTGACTTAAATGAGTTATCAGTGAAATTCCAATACTAATTCAATTCACAATCCAAATACTCTATTTAAAACACTTACAAATTTGCGCTGTTGTTGCATATAGACGTCAATGTGATTGCAGTGGTCAGTGGTTGTCATAGGGACTGTCCAACACAAATCTGCCTGGTTAAAAATTAAAACATCACATAGTCCACTCAAGGTTTTACATTAAGAATTCATTCAGTAGAATGTAAAGTGAGTGTAACCTTGAAAATTATTTAAGAATTCCTTCTCAGTTTAGCATTTAAGCTCATGTAGACGATAAGGTGACACAAGTGAAAATGATATTTTTAAATATAATAGAGTTTTACAGAAAACTTTTTTTTTCTGATATTTATGGTTTGATGAAACATGTTACAACAATACACGCTGGGGTCAAGAGGAACAACTGACTTCCAAAGGAAATCACTCCTTCTTACTGTTCTGAAAGAGAAAATAAACTAAGATATGTGGTCATAAGATGTACTGTATGTGCAAACTGTCATGTCAAAGGATGTCATAATAAGTCCAAAAGTATGCTCTGGGTTCGGGCCAAATTCCAGGGTCTGAGCTCTGTCCTTGGCCAAATACACACCAAATACACATATTTTATAATATATCTGATTATACTATGTAAGTGTGAACTCATGAATAAATAAATAAAAAACTTGAGTTTTATTTTTTCTGGAAACTTTTTACTTTAACTTCACTAGATTTGAAAGACAAATATCGTACTTTTTAATCAACTACAATTCTGTCAAGGTCCTTGAGTAGAAAGTATAACGTCAGTCAGGGGATGATTTTGGTTGCAGGGGTTGGAAAATAAAGTCGGTTTGACGTCAGAACCCGACATCAGATTGACGTCAGAACCCGACTGATGTTGGTGTCAACTTGATTTTCATTTTCAACCACAATACAACATCTGTCCAACATTGGAGATTAATGTCAATCTGGCGTTGGATTCTGACATCAACCTGATTTTCATTTTCCACGTTGGGTTTGGTCTTCTAAATGCGAATTTTGTCATTGTTTTGGAGCACACTAGCTTATAGATAACAGTAAGGCTAACATATTCATACTAAAAGCCCCAAAAAATTAAATAGGGCACCATTTGAGGGAACAGCCTTTTTGGTGTTCGTAACCATTGTGGACGTTATTGAGTGCACTATTTAATCTCACATTCAAGCCCACTACTGGAACTGTATTCTAGAAATAAATTTGATATTGATAAGAGGGTAGGCAGGCATAGATTCAGAGTCATAAGTAAGTATTACATACAACAATGCAACAATAATAAAACAATGCATTGACATTTACTTTTTACTTTTGATACTTCTGTACTTCTACTTAAATAAAAATCGGTCTTTACAACTTTTACTTGTAACAGAGTAATATTTGTCCAGTAGTATCTGTACTTTCACTCAAGTAGGGAAGTTGTGTACTTTGTCCACCTCTGATTACATGAAGAAACAGAAAAAACTGAGACAGACTAAATCCAGAAGAACTGCAGCAACGTCTCCAAGACGCTTGAAGAAACAATTAAACAGTATCGGCTATTTCAGTAATTTTTTCACGTCAGCTTATTACTTTTCAAGCTAAACACATAAGAATATTCAGGTTGAATGTTTGGATCCAAACACAAGAGAGCAGCAGAGCATCACTTACAGTGCAGTAAGCAAACGCTCTGCTGCTCTCTTGTGTCTGGATCCAAACATTCAACCTGAATATCAATTTAACGTGAAAATCTAACTGAATAAGCATCACTGAAAAAATAACACATCTGACCTCCATTTTTAAATACGATTTATAACAATAACAGTTCAACGAATACAATTACAATTTTATAAAATAAAATATAAAATAAAAATTGCATGCTGCAATTAATGATTCAGTGATGCACTTTCCATGTATCTTTTCATATAATGTGTGTGTCTTTAAGTATCTCTTTAAAGAAATATTGTATCATATATTATTTTTAAAGAGACGAATGATATTGTCTCATTTAACAAGAAATAGGTTAATTTGTCATTATGGGCCAAACCCCAAAAGACACCAGCCCATATCTCCTAAATGATTAAATTATTACTTGATTGTTACTCCTAAATGATAACTTTTTTGTCAGATGCATTAAAGATGAAATAAATAAAAAACTAAAAGATTCTCTTGAATATCATATCTCAGTTCCCTATTACTGACATCATCTGTTCAAAGTACAGTACAAAATATTATATTTCAGTTCAAAAGCCTTTTATTCAACATTGGAAAACATAACATCCATTCCCTTCCATCAAAAAGAGAAACAAATGTTACTATTTGATGTGCAAATGTCTTCTCCACAGTGCTCTATATCATGAGCATCATGTAAACATACAATCTGGAATGGCTGCCCTTTACTCTAGGCTGCATTTGTACTTCTAAATACAGTGTTTTACAGTCCATTTAGTCTGCTTTTACAAATGCATCAGATCACTTGAATATTCCTCTTGCCAGATGTTGGAAAAAAAATTGACAACATTATAAAAAGTAATGCAACTTGCACAACAGAAAGCTATCTGGTACGACTCTGGCACTACTGGTTATCTAATGTAACAATGCAAGTTAACAGTAAAAGTGCTATTTGAGAGACAGCAAATGACTTATGCTTATTAAATCAATATTGATCATTTAATGTTCATATCTAATTAATAATATCATTTGAAAATTGGTTTCAGTGGCTAAAAAAATTGTGCTGCAGTTAGGCAAATGCACGTAAACACTTGTATGCATAATGCTCTGGGTTTCAGCCATCAGGCATATTGCAGTGGTGCTGTATTGCATTTATTAACAGTATTTTTCAACTTTGAATCACTTGAAGTTATTTTACATCCACTTAAGATCTAAAAGCAACAGGTGTGCCCAGCCAGCTGGGCCTGAAACATTTAAGGTCAGTGTGCAGAGCAGTTTAATAGCAGCCGTCCCTCCAACTCCCGTCACGCAGGGCGCTCAGAGCAGACACACTCTTCGGCGGGGTCAAGAAACTGCAACGACAGTGACTCGGGATGATGACAGCACTTCAGAGGATACATTATAGTGCATTAAAAATAACAAATCTAACATTTTCCAATAAAGATCAGTTTGTTACCATCACAAACTAACAATGAAAAACTATTTTTACAGCATGTACTATTTTTTTGAATGACCTGAATATAAAAGTTTGAACGTTTGGCATCGGTTAGAATTTATTGTTTTTAAAAGTCTCTTATGATCAGCAAGGCTGGATTTATTGAGCAAACATACAGTAAAAACAGTAATATTATTATAATTTAAATACATTTTAAAATGTAATTTATTCCTGTGATGGAAAGCTGATTTTTCAGCATCATTACTCCAGACTTCAGAGTCACATGATCCTTCAGAAATCATTCTGATATGATATTTGCTGATCAAGAAACATTTCTTAAAGTTGAAAATAGTTGTGCTGCTGAATATTTTTGTGGAAACTGTGATGCACAGGATTCTTTTGATGAACAGAAAGTTCAAAAGAACAGCATTTATTGGCAATAAAAATATTTTATTAGACATTCATTAAAAATGTCTTTACTATCACTTTTGATCAATTGAATGCATCCTTGCAAAAAACAAGAACAACAACTTAATGACCCAGTTTAGGGTAATGCAGATAAAATTGAAGATTGAACTTTCTTGAAATGTATTTTAAAGTGTTACCTATATATTTAATATTTTACATTTACAACTGCATTTTAGTAATGTAATGATTCCTGTCTGGTGTTTCCCTTGTCTTGTGTGAACTTTAGTTATTTCCTGTTCTGTGTCATGTTTTGTAGTCCTTTGTAGTTTTTCTAGTTTATTAGTATCCCCAGGTGTTTCTGATTAACGCCCTCTTGTTATCTTGTTTAGCTTGTTAGTCTCTGTATTTAAACCCTGTGTCTTGTTACAGTATTTGTGGGTTCATGATGTTGGTTGTGCTGTTCCCTATGTCTGAGTTTTTGAGTCTGTCTAGTCTTTAGTTTATTTAATAAAAGTACTACTGCTGCATTTGGATCCTGCTTCCTTCTATGTTCCAGCCTGCCTCGTTACAAGTAAATTGAATATTTCCAGTTCTAAGAATTAGTCATTCCTGTCAGTATTTTAGATCTGTCAAGTGATACATATTTTATGGTGATATGCTGATTAAAATTGGAATTTAATGCAATTACAATATTTGCTCAATATAAAAGCCTTCCAATGAAAATTATTCAAAGTCTTTATTATTGTGGCAGGCAAATAAATCACTGAATTACAAAAAGTGACTTCAAAAGTCAATATGTTGTTTGTTTTATGTCCACATCATTAAACATAAGCCTATCAATAGTCTGCATTCAACAGCAATTCATTTCGCAATACAATTTGTCAAATTGTCTGAAGGTAAGTCAGTGGTTCTCAACCTGTTTTGGCCAGCCTATTATCCAGGTCCCTTATTAGCTTTACTACTAGATATATTTCGGCCGAGCTTTCGATGTTACGGAAAAGGCCGAAGCTGATCGGTTGGTTTTTGTCACATGACCTGCTGTGCGCTTGCAGCATTCTGAAAAGTTGAGATGTTTTCAACAGATCGCGTCGCCTGTATTATAACGAATTTGCATGAGCATAAAACGCTGATGTCAGTGTTAACGAAATGCAACGGTTACAAATTTGACATTCAAAATGTAATTATGTGGCTTATCGCAAATAGCAGCCAATCAGCGAGGAGCAGCCAAAAAATGCAACGGATACAAATTTGACATTAAAAATTTAATTAACAGCAGCTGCACATTAACAGAACATTAACAGGGAAAAAGCAGAATTCGTATTTTTCAAAATTGATTAGAAAATTATTGTGAGCCCTGTGCTTGATGTTTTCTGCTAATTTCTTTACTGCGGGTTGCAGAGACGTTAGTTTCAGCCGTAGTGCGCCTGAGGCATGCAAGTACAAGCGATTGCGGTACTTAGACTGCATGTGGATGTGACTAGAATAAACACATATGAACAATTAAATTATTATAGTATTATTAATTTTTTTTAACTATCTTGAAACTATCCAAGCAGCGTTTCGCTTAGATGTTAACGGCGGAATTAACACATTACCAAAATGTGATTACAGAATATATTTAAGTTATCCATCAAATTGTCATTTTCTCCTGACAGTCTTGCGAGTTAACAATAATGCCTGACCAGTAAATTACTTGGTGAACAAAGAAAACATTTTGGCATTAGGCATTGGAATTAGTTAATGCCTAAAGATATAAAAGTTTTACCTTATAAATAGAATTTTGTTTAATTCATTTTAAAATTCGTCGCCGGCGCGAATAGGAACATGATTTATTGAAAATATTTGAAAATATATAAGTGGTTCTTAAGTCAATACTTTTTAATTCGTTACATTTAATTTGTTACATTTATATAGCGCTTTTCTGAGTACTCAAAGCGCTTTACATGGAAGGGGGAATCTCCTCAACCACCACTAATGTGCAGCATCCACCTGGATGATGATTCGACAGCCAGAACGCCCACCACACACCAGCTTACTGGTGGAGAGGAGACAGTGATGAAGCCAATCAGTATATGGGGATGATTAGGAGGCCATGATGGACTGCTGGCCAATTTTTTAATCGCTTGTCAACTTTCCATTCCTCAGCTGCATGTAGATTAAAAAGTTTGTCGAGACAAACTTTAAGTTGTTATTGAGAAAACGGACCAGATCGTTTCTGGCCACCACGGACTGTTGTCGGCGCTAAACACATTTTTGAGCATGTGAATGCTGATTTTTGTCAGCGCTGGTCTATAACTGGAAAAATTATAGAGTCGTTGCAAAAGAAACGATAGGCTACAAAGCTTACATGTCACATTAAACTGGCCGATTTTAGAATGTTGTTGGCAATTATTTTGCAAGTAATTGCATGTTTAATCTTGTCTTGCCTGGATCTTTGGTGTAAACTCGTGAACGCCCCCCCATGAACACCTGGGCCCCCCTTTCAAAAATCTTGCTTCCAACTCCCCCGTTGTTCTCTGAACGCCCCCGTTGAGAACCACTAGCTCAAGTGAATATGAAAAGTAGTAATTAACAGAAATGTTTAACAGTAAAACACTCGTCCTCTTTGGAATTGCTAAAGTTATATAAAGCAACGACAAGAAGCCCACAAGAAAATGTATTAATGATTACCTGCGTACGGGCTGGCCAATTTTACTGCGTGTGGCCCCACTTGTCCCAACAAAGGAAGCAGGTCGAGGTAGAGCGCTGCGACTGGAGGAGGGGGTGCTGGGTTTGCTGGGGTGGGGGATATTACTGCTGGAGAGACAGTTGAGACTAACAGAGGAAGGCATCGTGGTAGAACTCTGTATCGTAGGGCTCACGTACGCTGTGGCTTTCAGAGGTGGCCGTGATGTCAATGAGAAGTTGCCCACGCTCTGAACTCTCTGCTGTAACTGGCCAGGAGGGGGAACTGAAATTCAACAGAGAGCAAAATTTGATGATTAGTGTGATATAATCCACTACAAGATTAATATCATCATATTTAATAGAATGTTTTGACAGTGTTAGTTACGGGGGCCGAGAGAGCTCAACGCGCTGCAACTGAAGAAAACACATGCAAATAGAAAAACACCTGCAAATTAAGAAAACATCTTCATCAGTTCCACAACACATGTGTGCTCCAAATACTCACAACACAACCAAATACAGAAACACGCTACAAACGTTCACAACACAACCAAATACAGAAAAGCGTTGCAAAAGTTCACAACACAATCAAATACAGAAACGCGCTGCAAATAACACAGACCTCAACGGAAATGTTTCCAGGGGACCCCATTAAGTGACGAACCCGGCTGAGACATGCTTATTGCTCGTGAGCATCCCTATGCCCTACTCCCTTCGAAGGGCAGAGCCCTTGTAGAGGGCACTTTATACGTTAAATATGCGTTATATATCGTGTGTGTGTGTCTCAACTTTAAAACTTGCCTTCTCATCTTTGGACCCTGCATCTAACATTTATTTGGAAACTTATTTAAACATAACACGACAAAATCTGTACTATGTAACTAATGTATAGATTAATATTTTACCCTGATGTTCTTTTTCTAAAAAAATAAATTCAACTCATTGTTAAATCTTCTTTTCTCATTTGTATTCTGATGACATTGAACATATTACAGTAATACATTTTGTATATTGTATACAAAATTATGTGTCATGTCATCTCTGTATGTTTTGCAAAAGAAAAAAAAAAAGTTAAAAGAAAATAAGAAAGTAGACTTCGAGCTATAAGCATGTCCCAGCCGGGTTCGTCACTTATTGGGACATTTCTGTTGTGTTCCCCTGGAAACATTTCTGTTGTGTTCTGTGCTATTTGCAGCGCGTTTCTGTGTTTGGTTGTGTTGTGAACTTTTGCAGCGCGTTGTATTTGGTTGTGTTGTGAGTATTTGGAGCACACGTGTTGTAAAACTGAAGAAGATGTTTTCTTAATTTGCGGGTGTTTTTTCTATTGGCATGTGTTTTCTTCAGTTGCAGCGAGTTGAACTCTCTCGGCCACCATAGTTAGTCTTACTTGCAGACTGTATCTTGGTCAGAACATTGTGGGAATCAAAACTCTGACTGTTTCGGAGTAATGAAAAAGATGAGGATGATGTGGCGATGTGACCAGTCGGAGCAGAAACATTAGGCACGCCGATGACACTGGGAGTGCTGGGGGCTCGAATGAGGTTTGGCATGCTTCTCCGTAGCTTGTCTGAAAAAAGAAAAACATCACATGATAAAAAATGTAATCTAGTAGGCTACGAACAGTGTAATAGTCTTCATAAGTATAATCTATAGCTGTTGTTCTCAACCAGTGGGCAGTTCTCAACCAAAGGAGTATTCGAAATAAACAGTCTTTAATAAAACACGTAGGAGATTTCAGGAGTAATAGTATAACAAAACCACATAAAGATGATACCGGACAATGAAACTAAATTAACAGAGGGTTTAAATACACAGGGATAATTAACATAACCAGAAACATGTGCATAACTCAATCAAAAAACATGGAGACAAACTATCAAAGGGAACACAGGCAAACGAAACAGAACACAGAACAAGGAAGCCAAAACTGAACATACACAGTTGGACAGTGGGGGATCTTCGAGTCAAAAAACTTGAGAACCACTAGCTTAAAATTATTTAAAATGAGCTAAAACAGCTAAAATACAAAACATTTCATTTATTAATAATTGTCTTTGAATATTGTCTTGGTCTTTGTGTCTCTGTCCAGTTTGCTCTGTGTTTATCCTGGAACTGTTTATCCTGTTTATGATCCTGTTTTGCTGCCTGCCCTGACTATTATGCCTTTTGATTACAGAATGCTGAATTATCCCAGTGTTATTGTTCTGCCACGCCGTTACCGACCGCTGCCTGTTTGACTACTCTGTTTACTCTAAACAAGCTTCAAATGGGTCCTCTCTCGTATGGTTCTGAGCTGACAACAGGCTTTCCAGCAGCTTCCCACCGAATTGTCTGCCCAAGTCATAATTTTGGCCACCCATCAACAACAACTTAACCATTTGACAACACTTACAGAAGAGCTGGTGAGAACGCCTTAGCCCACCTGCATCATCGGCCTCAGATCCCACTACCCGATACCCACGGGACCATTTTCTGACATTAACGCCATTAACGCCAAACAGAAGTATGACGGTAATCCAACTAAATTCAAGGTGCTTTTAATGCAGTACTCAATGTTCCTGGGACAAAAACATTTATTGTATCCCACCGACGACAGTCAAGTCTCATTTGTTTGTTCCTCAGGAGGGCACTGGATTGGGCCACGGGAGTTTGGTTTTCCCGACCTTCGAAAACTTTCTTTCACACTTCTGCAAAGTATTCAAACATCCAGCGGGATGCCTGGTGGCTGAGGATCAACTGCTTAGTCAGCAACAGGTAAGAACCACCGCACGGGAATACTCATATTCCACACTCTGGCAACCCAAATAGTGTGGGAGGATGACACACTGAAACTGATTTTCCGCAAAGGACTGACCCCTGAATTACAATCCGATCTTGCATGCTGGGACGAGACCAAAAACCTGGATCAAATCATTGACTTGGCCATTCATTTAGAAAATCTGATTCATTCCGGTCGATCCCCTCGGGTATCACCAGCATCAGTAATGGCAAGTATGGGAAGTGCATTCACTTCCTCTCTTCCTGTTACATCAAGTATTTTAGTACCAGAAACTTTGAAGTTTGCAACCAGTCAGTTAGACGTTGATGCATCAAACACAGGGATTGGGATGATTCTGTCACAACAACATGGCACACCAGCTAAGCTGTACCCTTGTGCTTTCTCCTCCTGGAACTGACTGCGGCTGAGCGTAATTATGATGTGGACGACAGAGAACTTCTGGTGGCTTTCAAGGAATGGCGGCATTGGCTGGAAAGAGCCAGACGCCCATTCCTGGTACTAACCGACCAAAGGAACGTCAAGTACCTTGACTAAAAGACTAAATCCAAACTAGATGGCCATTGTTCTTCGCTTGATTTCAATTCAAAATTACATACCACCCAGGCACCAAGAATACAATGGCAGACGCTCTTTCACGCCAATACGATCACACCACTCAAGAACACTCAACTGATCCCGTTCTCCCTCCTGCGATCATTCTCGCCCCCGCTCAATGAGATACTATGGATATTATTCAGACTAAAATGTTGGAACCTGCTCATCCAGAGTGTCCACCGGGAAAGACAAATGTACCATCTGTGTTCTGGCAGAGGGTCTTACACTGGGTTCATTCTTCACTCATCTCCAGCCTTCCCAGTATCACTGCCATGCTATGACTACTACAGAATCGATTCTGTTGGGATACCCGAAATGCTGACACAACCATGGTCATGAACAATTGTGTCAGTTGTGCCACCTCCAAACCTTCCAGACAACCACCTGTGGGGCTGCTACACCCTCTCTCTACACCTCAACGACCATGGTCACGCATTTTCATCAACTTGGTAACATATCTGCCCACTTCTCAAGGTAACATAACCCTATTTACTGTAAGCAAAAGATTCTATAAGGCCTGACAACTAATCCCTCTACCAAAGCTCCCCACAGCACTGGAAACAGTGATACAACTCTTCCACTCTTATCATCCAATTCTACGGACTACCAGACGACATTGCCTTGGGTCATATCCAGATCAGATGGTGGACCTGCGCCTAGACACGACCACAACGCATCCCTGAAGTGTCAGCAGAGGTTGTGTCAACTAGACTCTCCCCTGTGAAGGCCTTATCGACATGACAGCCATCGGCACTGATCCTCAACAAACCCGTCTCCATACCGGCGTGATGACTCCGATCTTCAACCAGATGTAACTGGATAATATTCTGATTGTTCCAATCCAATCCGACTTCTGACCTATAATGCTGCCTGAATCATAATCATACACTCTTCGTTCGTTTCTCCCAAGGTTTTTTTCTCCATTCTGCCACCTGATGGAGTTTTGGTTCCACGTTGCCACTGTCGCCTTTTTCGACTTTGTTGCCATTGGCTTTTGGCTTGCTTAGTTGGGAACATTGGGGACATTAAATTTAACATTTAATTTAATATTCAACAATAATATTGATCTGCCTGCATTGAAACCATTATATGAAAACTGAACTGAGCTGGATGATGACATCACGGTTTTCTCCAGAGCGGCTATATATATAAATTAAGTAAATAAATAACTTTTTTACATAAAAAATTAAACATCACTAAACTTACTTAAGCTGGACTGTGGGAACAAACTTTGTTGCATTATTTTCCTGTTATCTCTGTAAAGCTGCTTTAAAACAATCTGTATTGTAAAAAGCGCTATATAAATAAATGTGACTTGACTTGACTTGGGTAACTTGGATTGAGGGATGCAATTCATCAGCCAAGTGGACAGCCTTCTTCCAACTGTTGAACGTGAATGTCAGCTTCCCCTCAAGAGACCTCGCAGGTCTTTCGCAGGACCTTCTGTCAGAACAACCAATCAGACTAGAGCTGATACCTACCATAGCAAAATTCTTTGCAGAAACCATCCACAAGTCTCACCCCAAGTGTGTTGGGTTTCCAACCTCCATTGTTTCTATGGTCAGGAGAACCCTTAGAGGTGCTATGGCCTAGAGGAACAGTCTTGGGTCAACACTGAGAAGATTCTTGACCCAGCACTAAGCATGGATTTTCAACAGAACCATCCTGACTGACCTGTTTCGAGACCACGAGGTAGACCCAGCCATCCTACACCTTCTCGCATCAGGAGCCGCTTGCGGGGAGGGTGGCTCTGTTACAAATACGGTCTCTGAAGCTCTTCCTGATGACCACCAGAGGGCACCCTCTACCGAATATTGACTTCCCTTTCTCACTACATTTCCCACAATTCTCCTCCCAACCTGGCCTGCGTACTGTAGCCTATCTAGGAGAATATTTACGTACTGAACAAACAATGCTCCATGTGAAGTCTTGTTCTTGCCATGGCTGACAATTCTGAGCATTTCCTTACTGTATTGTGTATCTGGTTTGCTTGATCTTGGACTGTTTATCCTGTTTATGATTGTTTCGCTGCCTGCCCATTTACCTTGCTTCGTCTGCCTGGATTACTGTTGTTTGCTGCTTGCCCTGACTATTTCCTGCCTTGTGATAACTGATTGCTGTATTATCCCTGTGTTATTGTTCTTCCATGCCGTTACCAACCACTTGCCTGTTTGACTACTCTGTTTACTCTAATAAAGCTGCAAATGGATCCTCACCAGGATGGTTCTGAGCCGTCATTACAAAAGAAAAGGAAGGATTATACCACACATAAAGGAACATGAAACTTAAACTGAACAATTAAACTTAATATTGCTTTAATAGTTTGTAATCTTACCTAAAATTGAGTTCTTACATATTGAATTCCTAGTGTTAACTGTATATTTTCACTCTACACTTCATAAGACCTTGTGTTGTCTGACCTGTGTTTGCTCTATAACTCTGGGGCTCTGCGGTACTGGAGCTGTGGTTGGGCATGTGGAGCTGCTGGTAGGACAGGCTGTTGAGGTACTGAGGAGTGGAGGGGCTGCGCCGGCAGTCTTTCATGCTGGAGAGGTTCTGTGAGTGGGACGCGCTGCGCTGCATGGAGGCCGTACGGAAGAGTCGAGGCTGTGGAGAGGACAGTTGATCGTACTCTTCCTCTTCCTCCAGCTCAGCCTCGCTCCTCATGCTTCTGCGTGCACCTGCGTGTACCGAAAAACTGGCACTACGCCGTGTGGCCGTGGCAGCAGTGGTCGCGTACTCCTGACGTAGACCTAAACACAAACATGCGTCAATGTGTTTTTCCATGAAGCACCTTGACTATGAAATACTTTTTTCCAGTTCCAAGCCGCACTTTTAGACTACCGATGTATCAAAATGTTATCTAAATCACTGCATGCTCGTTCCATGGAAAAATATGGGTTAGGGATAACATGAGGATATATTGACAATAGTATTTTTTTAATGTTGTGAAACTGAAATAGAGTCAAGACTTTTAAATAACATCCTCCCACTACATGATGTATTAAAGTAGACATACTCTCCTCCTGCAGTCGGGCCATGACCTCCACATCAGTCATGTCCTGAATCTTATAGCTCATAGAGATGGAGTCCTCCTCCAGCTCAGAGGCACTGAGCTCACTGTCTACGGAAGACTGAGGACTGAGAGGCCGTTGCTGATGACTGTTACCTTAAAAGGAGAAATGGAGAATTAAATCTCGTGTATATATACACTACTGTTCAAAAGTTTGCGGTCAGTAAGATTTTATTTTGACAGAAAGTCATACTTTTATTCAGAAATAATGCATTAAATTGATCAAAAGTGACAGTAAAGACTTAAATAATTATGCAAAAATAAACAGTTTCATATAAATCCATTTCTTTAGAACTTTCTATTTATCAAAGAATCTTGAAAGAAGTATAATAATATTAAGCAGCACAACTGTTCTCTACATTGATAATAATGAGAAATGTTTCTTGAGCACCAAATCAGCATTTAGAATGATTTCCAAACGATCATATACCACTGAAGACACAAGAATAATAAATTACATTTTAAAATATATTAAAATAGAAAACATCTCGGGTTACTTGACTGTAACCCTGTTCCTTGAAAAAGCAGAAACGAGATGCGCTTGATTTTAATCATTATTTTTTTGTATAATTTTTTGGGGTAATTTTGTCTGAAGAATGTCCTGAACACGCCCTCAGTGAAGCAATGAAGCATAGCATCTCGTTCCCGCTTTTTGACTGGAACAGGGTTACAGTCAAGAAACGTTCCCTTTCAAAAGCTACTCTCAAAGCTGTGATTGATTTCAAGTGCTATGGGAATGAGAATACCAAAGCTGCCGCACTGGAAGTGTCTGGACCTCTGAAGGTTGTGTAGTGTGTGCGCACAAACACGAGAAAGGCCTCAGACAGGAGCTTGGGATGTCAACTCAAGGACATGAGTCCTTAAAGGGACACTTCACCCATTTGCATTAAGCTTTGTATTGTTAGAAACCCAGTCATATTTTTGGACGGGAGAAATACGAATTTCAGTGTTGCGTCATTCTAAGGAGGTAGTCCCATATCTTTGTAGAGGGGTTGAGACTAAAAACACTTGTTCCTCATTTTTCCAGGGGATGGGACCCACTCACGCTACAGACCTATTACAGATCAGTGGGTGGGACTTCACTTGCAGACACTAAAAGCAATATCCGCCATCTTGTTTGGAAGCTAAGCTAACAGGCGCTGTGGAGCCAGATGTGAAGTTATGACAATGGCGAAAGGTACTCAATATGATATGGAAGAAGAGGATTTAGAAAGTCCGATTGCTCGAATCAGATGTTCGTGGCTACTTTTACTGGCCGCAATATAGCAAAGAGCAGCTGAGGCTGATGGAGGAACAGGAGGCGACTGCTGTGGCTTCTGCAGCCGAGGCAGAAGACCTGCCTGTCGCAGACGAGGAGTACGGACTGGCTTGAGCTGGGGCAGACTGGTGGTTCCTGTGCTCCCACTGTGCGCCTACGGACAGAGTCCGTCTGCTGCAAAGAATTTCTACGATGCCAATTTCTCCTGGACGAAATCTCAGAATCAGACGAGGACACGGACGTTTGTGCTGCGAACTGGATTAGTGGGAGTGGCTTGCGGAGCTGTGCAATGTGGTGCATTGTGGGAGTTGTTGTCTTCCATACAAATGCACCCTAAAGTTACTTTCTGTCTTTCCTTAGTCAAGAAGGCACCAAATTCAAAATTTATGTTACATTTCGACTACATATATGACCCACTTTCAATAAAGATTAATGTTCCCACGGGTTGAAATGCTCCTTTAAGTAACATGAACATGCAAACTATAGAATCTAATAAATGTGTGCGGAGGACCAGCCTGCTGCATCACATACTTGCTGCAAGGGGGCGCTTCTTGCCCCTGGTAGAGTGAGCCCTAACACCTAGAGGCGAAGCTTGACCGCGTGCCTCATAGGCTAGGGCGATGGCATCCCTCACCCAATGCGACATAGTCTGCTTTGTGGCGGCCGCCCCCGATTACGGCCCCCATAACAAATGAACAGCTGCTCTGAATTACCCCACTGGCTAGTGCAGTGGACGTATATCTGAAGAGCTGCAAAGTCTAAGCAGGATAGTGAAACCAAGCCTGCAAATCTCCCAAATCTCTTTAGTGACAAGACAGCCATAAGAAAAACCTTAAAACCTTAATCTTTAGAGTCAGAAGCTTGACCGGCGCTAACTCTAATGGTTCAAATGTGTTGTCGACTAGCCCCTCAAGGACCATGGCTAAGTCCCATGAGGGAACTTTGACTCTTACAGGAGGCCTCAGTCACCTAGCTCCACAAATAAAGCGGGTGATCAGAGAGTGTTTCTCCACTGAAACCCTGTCAATTAGAGCGTGGCAAGCTGAAATGGTGGCCACAAATAGAGTAGCAGGACATGTGTCTGCTGACAGGTTTTCCTGCAGAAACTCCAGCACTGAAACAATCTGGCAGTGGACTGGGTTTGCATGATGTATAGCACACCACCTTTAAAAGACGCGCCACTTCAGGGCATACATTCTTCTGGTGGAGGGAGCCCTAGCACTCAAAACGGTCTCTATTACATCCGCTGGATGTCCAGCATCTCTAAGTCCAGCATCTCTTAACCCCCTCAGAGGCCAAACATGAAAGTTCCATAGCTCCATATTCCCCTGTGCCTGAGACAGGAGATCTCTCCTGTTCGGTATCGCCCAAAGCCGTCCAGGAGAGATATTAGGCGCTATCAGCAAGAGGCAAGACCCTTGTTGACGGACCAGGACTCCCAGGAACAGAGCGAACGGTGGAAACACGTATAGACATGTCTTGGGCCATCCAGGGGGGCTGGAGGAATCAGCGAGAAGTAAAGGGGACATTGCGCTGTTTCTAAGTGAAGAGGTCCACCTCTTCTTTGTAATATCTTTCCCAGATCTGACTGACCACATCAGGATGAGCTTCCAATCCCCGTGTGCGACCTCCCGTCTGGACAACAGATCTGCTCCCACATTTGTGCTTCCGGGAATGTAAATCGCCCTGAGGGACAGGAACTTGTCCTGAACCAAAAGCAGAACCTGTTGCGCTATTTTGGTCAAATGGCTCGAACGCAGTCCGTCCTGGCAATTTATATAAGTGACTACTGCAGAGTTGTCCACCAGCACTAGGACATCGAAGCCTCTTAACTGCTGGAGGCAGTATTTCAGGGCCGGAAATACAGGCATCAATTTGAGGCAATCGATGTGCCAATCGAGACCCCTTGGGCAGGACGGACATCTAAGACTGCTCCCCAGCACGTCAGGGAAGCGTCTGTCATTAGCATCTTGCTTTTTAAGTGATGATGCGCTGCCAGGGGAGAGATAGTCCACGAGCATCATCGTATAACCCTGTGCCTTTGCACCAACGATAGTCAAAAAACCGACATCGCAGGCACAAAGACACGGAAAGAATAGGGCTTATTCCAAGATTTAGTTAGTTCGTCATGTTAATATGGAAAGAAGGGGAGGGATCGCTTCTCTGATGCCTCTCCCTGGCCACCCGACAGAAATCTGTCGTCTAACTTAGATAATCTGGGGTTCTCTTGTTCCTTTGGCCAATCTAACTGAAGACTGTCCACAGCGCGAGTGACTACCTTGAGTAATTCATCGTAAGATCTACCATCACGAGAGGAGTGACCGGAAGCAGTACACTCGATATCCAACTCCACAAGAGAACTAGCGTCCTCAGCCCGGTCTGAAGAAACACCGTAGTACGCTCCAGAAGCAGACTGAAGGACCTCCCAATCTGGTGAAAGGGCAAGAGAAAGGAACGTCCTGTCTCCTGCTCTTCAGCCAAATCAACACGCGAGCCCCATGATTTTGTCATCGAGGACGCGCAGGCTCGCGTTTTTGCGGGAAGAGCGAGCCTGCGCAGCCTGGAGCGGAGCACTTTGATGGAGAAGACTTCACAGTGCTCACACTATTCGTCCTCGACGGCTGACACAGCGTGATGCTCCCCCAGACACAATGCAGTTCTGAAGACAAAAGAACCTGATGAGCGCACCTGTCACATGTCTATTTATAGCCTCTGACCTGTGCATTCCGATGACATCATCATCAGAGGTTATTTAACCCCCTGAGGTCTACGGTATCGCCGGCGATACCAGCTCGCTTTTTTTTTATCAATGTAAAAGAAACTCATAAATACTCTGTTGACTTTGATTTTCCATAGGAGTTTCATACATCAATCGATTCTGTTAAATGTGTATTATTTTTGTGTATACTCACAATAAAAACAAAGTGTTGTGCTTTTTGCCAAATAAAGAAAAATAAACACGAAGCGAGTTCTGCCTTCTCTCTGCCAGTGAAGTCCATTCTGAAACGCGTCCGAAAATGAACAACTGAGCGAATACTCAGTCAAACAGGCATACAAAGACACAGGCATGAAGCTTGAATTCTCGTCTTTTAAATGAAGTAATTTATATAAAAAACAAATATCCTCATCTTGTGAAATCTGTATTAAAAGAGAGCGATTCCAGTCGAGCTCATCTCATCTCATTACGTTATAATCGGCCCCGCCCACGGAGAGCGCGCGCTATTCAAACGCAAATGACTGAGACGATCCCATACAAACTGTGAACGCCCCCATATCAGCTCGAGAAAACACATCAAGTTTATTCAGATAAGTGTACTTGTCTACACTGTCTCGCAGCGCTGTGAGGAATAATAATAATGGAAAACTTACCTCAGAAGTGCTGGTATTTCGAGGAGCAACGGATGGAATAATGTAGTAAGTTTTTTTTTTCATTCTCAAGTAAATCGCGTTTCTGTGTAAATGAATGAACGCAGAGATGCGCTGTTTACCACAACTCGCAAAAAGACGGTTTAAATTTGAATTGCGTTTCTGTGTGTGAATAAATGATCTGCTTTTAGCAAACTATTTTGCTATACTGAGTAAAATCGATTGAAATATGTTGAAATAAAATGTATTTGTATAAGCAACGTAGGCTATTAAACTGCAAATTAACATTTATATTCCTTATAATAAAAACGAAAGACCTATGTTACAGACATATGAAAGACAACATTTCGTTGATTAGTTTTGGATAGATTACACATTTTTACTGTAAAATTATTTGGCGTGTTTGCCACACGTGTTCACAACTAGTCAAACGAACACGTTTTTCCCAGAGCACTTAAAATCAAGCGCATTCAGCCTTGGTCAGACTTCTTTCAAAAACCTTAAAAAAATCTTACCAACCCCAAACTTATGGTAGTGTAAATACTGTACAAACACAAGAGTCGAAATACAGCAGTGGAGAAGTGGTGTGTATAATTAGTGGAGCATGATAGGTGATCTTGGTCATGCTTACTGTGTGTAGCCGTGTGATAGAGGAATGTGGGAGATCTTTCAGTTAGGCTTAAGCAGTTCCTCCCCATGAGAGACATCTGATGGTTTGGTGAAGGTGGATCTGCGTCAGAAGAGAGATGATAAATCACTCAGAATATGGAGAGTAAAAACTACCTATGAAAAAAAACTATGAAAATATGATCCAGACTAAATTTTATTTTGCATGCTTAACAATTTCGGTATGTTGGATCGCCACTTGCTGTCAAAAGTAAAATCTGTGTAAAATTTGAGAACTGCTGATCTAAATCTATACATCTAGTCCAACCAGGATCATTTGTAGACCTTCTGCAACAAAGCATTGCAATCAGCTTTGTTTCATGGAACATATGCTGCAATGGTCGTTTCCAGACACCATGAGGTCATCACTACTGATCACTGATGTCTCACATTTCACATGGCTTGAAAAAATGCTGAGCTGGCTGAAGTAAATGAAACCTGCGGCCGGTTGCATAAACATAGCCATAATGTTAAGACAGTGTCTTAAGTTCTAGTATGACCTACTAGCAGATAGTCAGGGGCAGTCAGTCTTAGTTTTCGGTATCAAAGTAGGCTTATCTACGTTTTTATGTAACTGATTTAAAAAAGCTATGAACCGGCCCCTGATGCCTGAAAAAATCATTATGTTCTTTCTCAGCTATTCTTCTATTTCATTTTTCTAAACGACCTAGTTTACAACAACAAAATGTTTTTTTGTATATTTTATATAAAAAAGTATATTTGCACTTGCAGATAATATATTAATGAAATACAAGATCAATTAAGAGTACTTACAGATAGTACACTTTTGAATTTAAAGTATATTTTAAATAATTAAGTTTTAATAATCTTTTGTCATGCTTTAAAAAAGTATTATTTTAATGTGTTCACCTGTACTTGATTATAATTTGAACTGTAGTGTGTTTTTCGATATTACATTTAAAGGTAATATATTGTAAATGTACTAAATAGCAACTTTTTATCATTACAAATGTGTAATTACAAATATATTTAAATACATGACCTATGTATATTATGTATATGTATATCATATCATAAGTATATTTTATTTTACATTCAGCAGTAGCATGCAATTAAGTATGCTAAAGTGTGCTTCTTTTTCACAAGGGACTGCATAATACACAGAACAATCGTTGTGGTTGATCAGGCATAGACTACAGTACCTCTGTTAGCAGTTAGAGATAATGAGAGAAAGCATCAACAAATATTAAAGAAAAGCTGTTTCCACAACTGGAGTTAGAATGAGTGAGGCACACGAGTTACCTGTTTGCTCAGTTAGTGCAGGTTTAGTAAAGTGTTTAGAACAGCTGCTTAAAGAAGAGACTCCATCTATAGGACTGTACAGAACGTTTGAGGACCCACAGCCCGAGAGGACCCCTCTCCATCTTTTGGCTAATTGAAAAAGGGAAGTGCAATTAATAAATAAAAACACATCACACACAACAACATTTATATATATTAAAAGAATGGTTAGTGTAATATTTTAAATAAGAATAATGTGAATAAATGTTTCTATTGCAGCACTATATGGGTATTGGGTAAATTAGATTTTAAACTAAAGTTTAAAGGGTTAGTTCACCCCAAAATGAAAATTCTGTCATTAATAACTCACCCTCATGTTGTTCCAAACCCGTAAGACTTTCGTTCTTCTTCGGAAAACAAATGAAGATCTTTTTGATGAATCTGAGAGATTTCTGTCCTTCCATTGACAGCTACGCAACTACCCCTTTGACCCTTCAAAAAGCCCCTTCGGAAAACGAATCATTATGAATTGAGCGGTTTAGTCCAAGAGACACGATTCGCTTTATATGATGACCAGATTGAATGGCTTTTATTCACATAAAAACATTCATCAACTCACATATCAGTTGAGGTAAACGGAAGCTCAAACATGTTCGATTGACGTGCGAGAACCAATGAGGTTCAGTCTCGTGTTACGTTCTTTAAAGCGTCAAAGTTGTAGTTGCGTAGCTGTCAATGAAGAGACAGAAAGATTTTGTTAAAAATATCTTCATTTGTGTTCTGAAGATGAAAAAAAGTCTTATAGGTTTGGAATGATATGAGTGAGTAATTAATGACAGAAATTTCATTTTTGGGTGAACTAACCCTTTAATGCTTTCAATTGAGGCCATATTAAATATTATAACGTTTTTTTTTGTTTGTTTTTTTCTATAAGTCAAATTATTTTTTTTATTATTTTTTTTAAGCCAAAAATAAACAGTAATAAAATTTTTACTTATTTCTGACTATTAAAAAAAGTAACTAAGACATCCTTCCAAATCTCTCCTTTTGGGACTCTCATAACTTTCATTTTGGGACAAACTCTTCAGTAACACTGTACAATAAGGTTTCAATAGTTAAAAATAGTTCATACCATAATACATTATTAACATTAACTAACAATAAACAATACAGTATTTAATAATATTTGCTAGTGTTAATTTGAACCTTTAATAATATTTTTTTTTTTTCAAATAAAAGGTTGCATCTGTTAACATTACTTAAAGCACTGTGAACTAACATGATCAAACAACAATTGTATTTTTACTAATTAACATGTTAGCTAATCCATTAACTAATGTTAACAAATGAGACCTGTTAACAATGTTAATGCTAACAATGTTAACAAATGAGATTGTAAAGTGTTATCAACTCTTCCCTTAAAAGATTGAAAATTAGTAGAATGAATTATTGTTAGTCAAGCGAACCACAGTACTTTTGCATACCTTAACAATTAGGCTTTCCCAGATCGCATAAAAACAAGCATTCATGGCTACAAAAACAAAGGTTTTCAGAGGCCGCCGGAACAAAGATGTATTCATGACCCCGTTTGCAGAGAGCCAAGCTTACTGAATCTGGCCTTTCAAAAGCCTTTCAGAGCGCCGCAACTCCACAACACACATCTCTGTATATGCACCTCATACATCATTTATGTACGGACTGATCCAAAGGAATAATTTATACAAAAACATTTCACAACATCTCCAGGACAGTCTCAAATCTGTGTTAGCTATAGTGCTGATTCTACAGGCAGGTTTTATTGAGGAATTGTTTCTATGGATACCATCCCCTCAAGCAGCTTAACTGAACTACAGATGTACTGAAAACTTAAGTTTATCTATTCACACTTTAGCCACTCAAACACTGCATGGCTAATTTTATGTCTAGTCTAATTCATTTTTTTTAGGGTACTATTAAAAAACATGTTCTTCACTGAAGCTTTTTCAAGTAGGCTGATTAATAGTTAACACGTCCCCATCTTCCACTGTTCTTTGTGTACAATTTTCTACCATTAAATTGCTTATGTATCTGTTTTATATCAGCCATCTCCATTAAAAACTATAATGGTCAATCACTGTAAGTAACTAAAAACTTCAAGCTCATAAACAATTTCTGTACCACTGATATTTCAGAAATGACTTCATATTCATGGGAATGGTGGAAGACCAAAACTGGGAATGTGACTACTATGTCATTCCCTACATCACTTGTTGTTGGTACCTTGGTCCAGTTTGTAGCACAAGGAGCGTTTGGCTAACTCCACCTCTGGTCTGGGGTTGTCCAGCACATGTCTACACCACTGAAGAGGACTGAGGAGAGGATGAGGAAACAGCTTTGCTTTTGAAGACACGTACAACCTGGTGATATAAAAACTGGGTCAAAACATTACAATCTGGACTTTTGCAAACATTCATTATTGTATTGTTTTCTAGATTGTCCATGGATTTTATCATTAACCTAATAATATTTGTATTAGTTCAGCTGATTAGAAGGTGGGATACATAGGGATACATGACCACTATCTGCTAAATCTTAGTCACTTGTCTGAGAGGGACAATAAGGGATCACCTGAAAACTCTCTATAAAAAAAAAATAAAAATAAATGATCTCATTTATTGAAAAAGTGTTCCACTAAAGAATAAATTAATATAGGTCTAGATTTTTACTGGGGATGTGAATGATGTTTAATTGACTTGATAATTATTAAACAATTCTGTGAATGTCCATTATGATTATTGGTTTTCATGAAAATGTAACACTGAATAAGAGTTTCAGCACATAAATGTGAAAGGATGCTTTTAGTAAATATTTCAATCTTTATCAATACCCTGCGCCATGAACACATGACTTTTTTTACATTTAATATTTTTGTCAGTACAAATTATAAAATCAGCATAACTTGTATGACCTGTACGAACACAGAAGTGTGCTTCAAGTCTGGGACCACTAGTTTTATAAATTTCTTCTTTTTTGCATATTTTAAAGTTAATACTGTATTTGTCATTACAAAATATGTCATCAGCATAACTTGAAATGTATCAAATTAACACAAAATGATTAGGAATTTTGTGTTTTAGTATTTGGTTTGTCTAGAAATTGTGTTGGCTTCATTATTTCAAGGTTTAAGTTACAGTTTTGGCTGTTTATAGTTTATATTTTGATGTGATCTCCAACATCTGATTCCCAACTCAATAGTGTTGCAGTTATGATTAATGTCCCATCCTATCACAAACAGATATCAGATTTTGTCAGTTTTTATTTCTCTGTATAATGCACAGGTTTAAATTAGACTACTTTTTACCATTGTTATGAAATAATTCAAACAAAACAGTCAAATATTCATGCACCTGTGCACTTCACATTTAGAAGACAAATTGTCTCAAGTAATACATGGAACATTTTCACATCACCAGATGCAACAGCAAGCCAATCTCCTATGAAGATATTCCCCCATAAATGACACTCACCAATTTAACAATGGACCTGGACACATATTCTATGGTGACATTTCATGTGAACTGAATTTAAGGGATAACAAAGAGCATGCGACGCAGAAAATCAAATCGAATCCTTCCAGAATTACACTATTGTTTACTTAGCAAATAATACAGCATCAGTACCAGCTATAATCAGACTCTCCATCGATGGGAAGAACAATATGAAGGTCTAATATTTCCACCTCATCCAGTACAGTAGCATCATCCTCATCAGCACCAGTCACTGACTGCGGATGAAAATACGGGTAGTGCTCATCCGATAGTCCAAAAGACGGAGAATATGAGGGTGAAGCGCAGTGATTCCCGGTGTCTGGGCCAGCCGGAGCAGCGGGACAGGCCGATGCCGGAGCTGGTAACCCACGGGCGCTGGAGGTGCAGTTGTTCGCAGCGTTTGCTCTCGTCCTGAGCTGCTCGTTCTGCCTCTCCAGTTTTCTCACGAGCTCTTGAAGCTTTTTCACCTCCAGTTCTGCGTTCATCATCTTACTGTTGCCATTGACGTCCGCCATCATCTGCGGGTTGAAAAATAGTCCGTCCATTGAGGAGAAAAGCATATGAACAGTAGTAAGATGGTGGCGGTGTTGT
The DNA here is from genome assembly GCF_965113295.1 of Leuciscus leuciscus. NCBI lineage: Eukaryota > Metazoa > Chordata > Actinopteri > Cypriniformes > Leuciscidae > Leuciscus > Leuciscus leuciscus. The sequence continues at coordinate 15,951,229 of NC_138731.1, read as the reverse complement.
TTACCCTGTGTGCCCAGTCTCGCACTGCTTTCAGACGGGTTACATGCTTCATTCAGATGCTGATGTGCTGCTCATGCTTCTGTCTCCTCCCCCTCAGTTCAAAACACAACACACACGGCCACCACATTACCAGGCAAAACACCAGTCACACTGCTCTTTGCCATCCTTTCTTTCATTCAGATGACGACAGACAGTAAAATGGTTGCATTTGGAGTGCCATGTTCTGTTCTGTTCTATTCTATTCTATTCTATTCTATTCTATTCTATTCTATTCTATTCTATTCTGTTTCGTTCTGTTCTGTTCAGGTTATATTCTGTTCTATTCTATTCCTTGCCTGAACTAGAGGTATTAATCTCATTATATAGGCTACACTAGGTTCTAGTGTTCAAAGCCATTAAGGTCATTACTTTTTTTATTTATTTATGTAATTTAAACCTTTATTGAGTAAGGATGCATTAAACGGATTCTTCAAAATTCTTTTGAACTTTCTATTCATCAAAGAATCCTGAAAAAAAGTATCAAAGTTTCCACAAAAACATTAAGCACCACAACTGTTTTCAACATTGATAATAAAAAGAAATATTTCTTGAGCAGCAAATCATCATATCAGAATGATTTCTGAAGGATCACGTGACGGTGAAGACTGGAGTAATGATGCTGAAAATACAGCTTTGCATCACAGGACTAAATTACATTTTAAAATATATTCAAATAGAAAACAGTTATCTTACATTTTAATTATATTTCACCATATTACTGTGTTTTTACTTTATTTTTTATCATATAAATGCAGCCTTGTTGAGCATAAGAGACAAAACCATTTTCAATCTCATTGTCTCATTTTCAAAAACATTTTAAAACATCTTTAAAACACTCAATATCAATTTCAATTCTGTTAATCTTTGTAAAATCCCTAAACTTACAAAAGTCAATTCATTAATGGCGTCATCCCCCAGGACGTGCACTTTTTAATTGACACCATTTTTGGTGGGAAAACAACACAAGTAATTGATTTAAAGCATTCTGTGGTGTTTTGATGTTTAGTTGGTTCGTCTTCCTCTAAAACATTCAACCATGTTTGACAAAATTATAGATATCTGGATATTAACATTTTAAAAGACTGTTATTATTTAAAAGATTAAATAACATCAAAATGTTTCAGATGTATACTAGAACTATTATTATTGTTTATTCTATTTATCTATGTTCTCATTTAAATGCCTGTTCTAATGTCATATATGTATGTATGTATGTATGTATGTACCAAGAGCTCCTGTAAAAAACACAAAAAATTCCTTGTGTGTTTGTGCACACTTGGCGAATAAAGCTCATTCTGATTATGATTCTGATGAACTTCAAGCTGACCCTCTCATGTAAGCAGAGCTCTCTCAGTATTTCACTGAGCAATGGCTAAGTTTAGCTCTTTATTTGTATCTTCTTAGGAATCCTGTCATGAGTTATAAGTTGAAGTGTCTGATCTTGATCAGAAGATATTTCTGAAAGTCTGCAAGTCTCTTTAATATAAATACCTTAGATACTTCCAACAGAAGCATGTTCATTATAGCAGTGAAAGGTACTGCATGCCTATACTCTGGAATGACGCTCAACCAGATCTGAACAATAAAAACAATCAGATGAAAACTCAGGAGAAATTACAGATTCTTATCATCATAGCTTATAATTCTTTAATATAACAATATTGACAAAAAAGTACAATAAAGCAACTCTAAAACACAAAGTAAAACATGTATTATCACATACGAGCATATGATTATTCTTATTTTAAAATATTCTTCTTATTTTAGTAATTAGATGCTTGTCACATCATCAGGGAAGTATAGCAATCAATGCAATTATTAAATGCCCCAAAGTCTATAATCAGACATAAGTCCACCACCAAAAAAGCACTTCAAATACCCGAGTCCAAATCAGAGCTATGGGAAAGTTTTGGTAAAGGCTAGTTCATTTGCCGTCTCTCTCTTAACATCACTTAATGGATGGTAAATGTAGTCTCAGCTGATCCATTTGCCTGTAAAACAACGTTTTATTTATTTAGCAAGTATATTGATGGTATGTTTCAGAATACTGAAAAAAATATATAGTAGAGTGTATAGTCTTCTTACCCCTAGTGACACCAAAGCAACTCTCACAGTAAATTGCACGACGGTAGACCCATAAGCTGTCCCCGGCCTTCAGGTGTCCCAGAGACGAATTACACACCCCACACTAATAATCCAAATAATAATAATACTCTTTTAAAATAATTTTTCTTGAATAAAAAATCTTTATAAATTCTTGAATTAATATAATTTTTAGAAAATAATTATGAAAACCATTTTAGTTGATAAGTAACAATATATATTTTTTAAGACATTTCATTAATAATATTAAAACTTTCATATTCCATATTCCATTCATATCATTTTCATAAATATTGATATTTTTAATATGCTTAATATAAGTAAAAAAAAACGAACCTTGAAACAACGTGCATGACAGTTTATATTCATGTCATCCAGAATCATCTTTTCATCTGTGAACATGTTTTTTTGGCAGTATGTGCAAATGTCCTTTGAACTCACTGTCCTGCAATAAAGTGAAAAGCATTTCACATGTGCACGATACATGGCATCAAACTCTGGCATAATTCAATTCCATTTCCATACCTTTCCGGTGTTGTGTACACAGTTGTAGAGGTTTTTGATGTGAGGGAGTCAGACAGGTAATCAGCGGGCCTGATGACAAAATGACATGACTGAGTCTACAAACCCCATCAAATCTAATCAGTAATTCTTGTAATGTTAAACTGACAAGACATCTGTCGAACCTGCTCTCTATGAATGATGATCTGGTGTAAGAAGGACTTGTGACAGTACTCCACTCATTTCTATGCATTTAAAAAGATAGAGAAGTGTAATAAACAACAAATAACGTATTAGGCAAAGATGCTTAAATAAGAAATACCATCCTACCTGTCATTTGTTGAATACACAGTTCGGATGGTTTTGGAGACCGATACATCCTCGTGACTGTAGGTACGATAAAAATCCATGATAAAATAAACACTACTGCACGGAGAGTGAAGCTCTAATGTAAAGTTGTGAGCTCTGACAAAGAGTCTAAACACAAATGAGCTCCTGCTTTTGTGTTTTTATCCTGGTAGTCATAAGACTGGTTAATCTACTTAAAAGCCAAGGCAAATGTCAAACTCGCCAAAAATGGGTTCACACCTTATAAATATGCAAATGCTACATACCTGTCATCATGTTTTGTGTAGGTTGACTTGATTGATGTTGGTATGAGGGTGTCAAACAGTTGATCCTCAGTGCTGTAGAAAAGCATTTAGTGATGTTCTTTGTCTTACAGTGAGTGAAAAGCATTTACAGGCGATTACTTGGAATTATCTTTAAGGATCTCACCTCTTTGTGGATCGGAGAGAATATGATGATGTTTTAGCTGGTGAAACATCCTCCTTGGTGTAGGTTTTGATGCTAGAATTGAAATAAAAACGAGGTTAATAGAGCAGCCTCATTATTTCAGGTTAGTCAGCAATCTGTGAGCAAGGCTGTGGTTACTGTACCTAGTGGTGGTCTTGAGAGGTGAAGTGGGTCTAGATAAAAAGAATGAAAGGATATAGTTTAATACGCTCACAAAACAGCAAAAAACAACAACAGTAACTGAATTAAGATATTGTTAAATTATTCAAAATATCCTTAAAATCATATAATGAACAAAGTATATATTTTTTTTTCTTTTTTCCCACAAGGGATACATAGACATTTGTAGGAAAACTGAGAATTCTGACAAAAGATATAGGAGGCCTATATATTTTGCTATTCTATCTATGCATGATTATATGGTTAGTTGCATTTTATTATTTTCATTTAGTATTGTTTTGTCTGTGTTGTCAGTGACCTATCAGGATAGACATGTAGGAGATTTGTAAGTCGTGACCCTTCAGTTGAGAAGAACTGATCTATGACACTCACACATCAATGATGTCCTTTGATGACTTCACAGTAACCACCTCAGTCTTGTAGTCACTTTAGAGTCACATAACATTTACAATGAGCAACATTTCAGTCTCTAAATGAAAGATCAGTTCCTAACATTGCATTATTTTTTGCAATAAATATAACAATTTAAGTTCTCACCTCTTTGTGGAGTATGATGTTGTTTTAGCTGGTGAAACATCCTCCTTGGTGTAGGTTTTAATGCTGTGAATGAAATTGTTAAAAGGTTAAGAGAGAAGACACATTTAGTCAGCAATCTGGATCCATGTTTTTTCTGGTTAGTCAGCAATGCTGTGTTTACTGTACCTTGAGGTGGTCTTGAGAGGTGAAGTTGGTCTAAACAAAATGAATTATAGATTTGATTTTAATACATAAAAAAAAAAAAAAAAAAAAAAGGGTTTAGGACAAAATACCCTTAAAATCAAACATCCAAGTTTATTACTTTTACCACAAACTGTATAGGCCAAACAATATGCAAAAATAGTAACATTACCCTTGTCAAAAAAGTTGTTTTATTGTTTATTGTATTGAATGTGCACTTCAAATCTTCAAGTATGTTTTTTTTTTTTAAACTGTACTTTCAGATAATATAAAATCAATGAAATAAATAAACACCACTTAGATGTACTTTCATGACTGTCTCTTAACACACTTATGTGCACTTTAAAAAAAATAGCACTTTGTAATAATGTCAAATGAAAAAGCTTTCCTTTAAAGTCTATTTTAAATCATTATGTTTGAATAATCTTGTTATAAGTTTAAAGAACACTTATTTTGATGTATTGACTAACATACTAAAGCTCATGTAAAGTAACTGATTATAATTTTAACTGTAGTGGATTATTTGACATTACTTAATTGTAACTTCATCATTACAAATGTGTAATTGCAAATATATTTAAATACATGACATACAAGTACATTCGGCAATACACTAACTATATTTGAAATTACAAAAGATGTACTCAAGAGATTTGTAAGTCGTGACCCTTCAGTTGAGAAGAACTGATCTATGACACTCACACATCAATGATGTCCTTTGATGACTTCACAGTAACCACCTCAGTCTTGTAGTCACTTTAGAGACACATAACATTTACAATGAGCAACATTTCAGTCTCTAAATGAAAGATCAGTTCCTTGCACTGCATTATTTTTTGCAATAAAGTAGGGATGCCCGATATATCGGCCACCATATCCGTATAAGGCGATTTTTAAAGTTGAAATTTTGGCCGATATATTAAAGCCGATAATTGTTTTATTAATTTTTTCCTTCAGCTGAAACACTTCAGATACGCAATGTGCGCCATGATGGTTTTGAATTGCTTGAAATATGACTGGAATCACTTTAAAAAAGGAAAATACAGTTAAGTGCAACATGTGCAAGTCTGTCGTATAAGCAACATGAAATTACAACGAAAACATTATAATTGTGTGCTTGGGACATGGCTCTTAATGATGAGACGTTTGTTTTTGTAATCAGTCTCTCAAAAATTATATAAAAATTTGGATTTAGATTTATCGGCCAATATATCGGTTATCGGCTTTCAAGTATAAACAATTATCGTATCAGCCAAAATGTTCATATCGCTGCATCCCTACTACAATAAATATTACAATTGTGATGTGAACAATATTTCAGGTTCTCACCTCTTTGTGGAGTATGATGTTGTTTTAGCTGGGGAAACATCCTCCTTGGTGTAGGTTTTAATGCTGTGAATGAAATTGTTAAAAGGTTTAAGAGAGAAGACACATTTTTCAGGTTAGCCGTCAGCCATCTTGATCCATGTTTTTTTGTTTTTTTCTGGTTAGTCAGCAATGCTGTGTTTACTGTACCTTGAGGTGGTCTTGACAGGTGAAGTTGGTCTAGACAAAATGAATTACAGGTTTGAGTTAAATAAACACACAAAACACAACAAAAACACAACAGCAACTGAATTAAGAGATTGTTTTGAAATTTAGTTGGTTAAATTTTACATTCTACTACAGTGGTTTAGGACAGAATATCCTTAAAAGTCAAACACAGAAGTTTATTACTTTTACCATAAACTGTATATTCCAAACAATATGCAAAAACATCTAACATTACCCTTGTGAAAAAGAAGTGTGAATTATTGTAATGAATGTGCACTTGTACTTAAAATCTTAAGTATATTTAAAAAAACTGTACTTTCAGATAATATAAAAATGAATGAAATAAAACACCACTTAGATGTCCTTTCATGACTGCTTCTTAACACACTTATGTGCACTTTTAAAAAGTGCACTTTGTAGTAATGTCAAATAAATATATTTACTTTAAAGTATATTTTAAATCATTATGTTCTCATAATATTGTCATGTTTTAAAGAACTAAACTTTTCTTTTTTGATGTGTTGACTAACATACTAAAGCTCATGTAAAGTACTTATAATTTGAACTGTAATGTATTATTTGATATTACATTTAAAGTTAATATTTGAAACTTACTAAATTGTAACTTCATCATTACAAATGTGTAATTACAAATATATTTAAATACATGACATACAAGTACATTCGACAATACACTTTAACTGGATTTGCAATTACATAAGATGTACTCAAGTCCTGCGTGGGTCAAAAAATACTCTTAATTTCAGTTAATTGCATTTAATATAAATTAAGTATGCATTTTCATTAAATTGCCATTAACACGCAATTAATTGTCTGAAAACAGTCAACACAAGTTTATACTTTTAAAGTATATGATTTCCATAAACATTGCTCTTTTTTCATAAGGGATACGTAGATATTTGTTCGAAAATTGAGAATGTTGACAAAAGATATCGGAAGCTTTTCTCCTCCCTTTTAAAATTTGATTAAACCTATTTATTTTGCTATTCTACCTGTGAGTGATTTTATGGTTAGCCGCATTTTATTATTTTCATTTAGTATTGTTTTGTCTGTGTTGTCAGTGACCTATCAGGATAGACATGTAGGAGATTTGTAAGTCGTGACCCTTCAGTTGAGAAGAACTGATCTATGACACTCACACATCAATGATGTCCTTTGATGACTTCACAGTAACCACCTCAGTCTTGTAGTCACTTTAGAGACACATAACATTTACAATGAGCAACATTTCAGTCTCTAAATGAAAGATCAGTTCCTAACACTGCATTATTTTTTGCAATAAATATAACAATTCAAGTTCTCACCTCTTTGTGGAGTATGATGTTGTTTTAGCTGGTGAAACATCCTCCTTGGTGTAGGTTTTGATGCTGTGAATGAAATTGTTAAAAGATTTAAAAGAGAAGACACATTTTTCAGGTTAGTCAGCAATCTGGATCCATGTTTTCTTCTGGTTAGTCAGCAATGCTGTGTTTACTGTACCTTGAGGTGGTCTTGAGAGGTGAAGTTGGTCTAAACAAAATGAATTATAGATTTTATTTTAATACATACACAAAAAAACAAACAAAAGGGTTTAGGACAAAATACCCTTAAAATCAAACGTCCAAGTTTATTACTTTTACCACAAACTGTATAGGTCAAACAATATGCAAAAATAGACATGCAAGAGATTTTTGGGTCGTGACTGAACTGATTTATGACACTCACACATCAATGATGTCCTTTGATGACTTCACAGTAACCACCTCAGTCTTGTAGTCACTTTAGAGACACATAACATTTACAATGAGCAACATTTCAGTCTCTAAATGAAAGATCAGTTCCTAACACTGCATTATTTTTTGTAATAAATATAACAATTCAAGTTCTCACCTCTTCGTGGAGTATGATGTTGTTTTAGCTGGGGAAACATCCTCCTTGGTGTAGGTTTTAACGCTGTGAATGAAATTGTTAAAAGGTTTAAGAGAGAACCCACATTTTTCAGGTTAGCCATCAGCCATCTTGATCCATGTTTTTTTTTTTTTTTTGGTTAGTCAGCAATGCTGTGTTTACTGTACCTTGAGGTGGTCTTGAGAGGTGAAGTTGGTCTAGACAAAATGAATTATAGTTTCAGTGTTAATATACACATAAAATTAAAAACAATCACACACACACACACAAAAGATAATAATGTAATTATGAGATCATATCAGATTATACAGATTTTACACACACGCAGTGACACGACACAGTATACCGAAATAGATTATTGTTTAACAGTACACAAAAATGTCCTTAAAATCAAACACTGAAATTCATTATTATTAATAACTGTATAGGCCCAACAATATGAAAAGTTTTTTAATAACATTACATAAGCTAAAACATTTGACCATTTTGGTTTCTAACAATGGAAAATGTATTTGCAATTTTATTTATGCTTGCCCTTGTGAACAAGAAGATTACTGATTACATAAACAATACTTAAAAGAATTTACTTGAGAGCGAACTGAACGTAATGTTTTCAGACACTTAAATGCATGTTAAGTGAAATATATAATAAATAAAAATTTATTCTAATTTAAAATTATACTCGATGCTATTAGCTGAACTTTACAGTCGTTTTTTTTACATAGGACTTCAGTACATCTTTATATGTAATTTCATAACAGTATTTGAAATATGGCTAACGGGCACTGCCGAATGTACTGAAAAGTATTTGGTAAACTAAAATATACTTTAATGTCATTTCTATTGAAATTTGAATGCCATGTCTTTAAATTTGTAATTGCATGTTTGAAACAATGAAGTTGAAGTTTTAAAGAATGACAAAAGATTATTAAATCATGATTTAAAATGTACTTTAAAGTAAAACTTTCATTTGACACTATTACAAAGTGCACTTTTTAAAGGTTTAATTATGTGTGTTAAGACACTCTTTGAAAAATCAATTTTTCACTCTAATAAAAAAGTATACTCTCTTCGAATAAGTGGCTTTTTAATTCATTAATATTATATTATCTTCAAGTAAATTTTTTTAAATATACTTTTAAGATTCTAAGTACTTACTATACTTTAAAGTATTTAAAGTGCACATTGAATACAATTAAGCACACTTATTTTTCACAAGGCTGAAAGTTGAAGGTTGCATTTAGCACGTTTTCCCCCACTGTCCATCATTTGTGGGTTGTGACCCTTCAGCTGAGAAGAACTGATCTATGACACTCACACATCAATGATGCTCTTTGATGACTTCACAGTAACCACCTCAGTCTTGTAGTCACTTTAGAGTCACATAACAAGTGCATTATTTTCTGCAATAAACACTAGATCTTTTAATATCAGTTGTTGGACTACAGAATCTTGTGGCGTGATGAGGTTGATATTCTGATTAAAATTAAATGAATAGGATGTTGTTTAAGCTGTTTAGTTCATAAAAGTGAAAATGCCACATACCTGCTATCAGGTTTTGTGTATGCTGACTTGACTGGCGTTGGTATGAGAGTGTCAGACAGTTGATCCTCAGTGCTGTAGAAAAGCATTTAGTGATGTTCTTTGTCTTACAGTGAGTGAAAATCATTTACAGGCGTTTACTTGGAATTATCTTTAAGGATCTCACCTCTTTGTGGATCGGAGAGAATATGATGATGTTTTAGCTGGTGAAACATCCTCCTTGGTGTAGGTTTTGATGCTAGAATTGAAATAAAAACGAGGTTAATAGAGCAGCCTCATTATTTCAGGTTAGTCAGCAATCTGTGAGCAAGGCTGTGGTTACTGTACCTAGTGGTGGTCTTGAGAGGTGAAGTGGGTCTAGATAAAACATATTATAGATTTAATGTTAATACAAACCAAAAATGTGACCCTGGACCACAAAACCAGCCACATGGGTCACTGTTTAGAGACAGCGAAACCTGAATAAATAAGCTTTCCATAGATGTAGGACGATATTTGGCTGAGATATTTGTAAATCTGGAATCTGAGGGTGCAAAAAAATCGAAACATTGAGAAAATTTCCTTTAAAGTTATCCATTTATGTTGGCGATTGTGCTGCATTCACTCACAAAAATAAATGTTTTATATATTTACAGTAGGAAATTTACAAAATATCTTCATGGAACATGATCTTTACTTAATATCCTAATGATTTTTGGCATAAAAGAAAATGTGATAATTTTGACCCATACAATGTATTGTTGGCTATTGCCACAAATATACCCGTGCGACTTGTGACTGGTTTTGTGATCCAGGGTCACAAATAAAGTAAATAAGCTAAGATTAATTGAATTATATGATTGTGTTTCTCCTATATAATCTGTCACTCACCCATCAACAGTTTCCTTTGATGACTTCACAGTAATAACCTCAGTCTTGTAGTCACTTTAGGAACATATAACATGTGCAGTGAGACATACAGAGACCATGAAAAGTATTGCACACTCAAGGCACAACTGGATATGAATATCATTAAATTATATAACATAGACCAAATCATCTTAATTTTGAGCAGTGTATCTATTATTTTATAATTTACAACCAAAATAAATGTTTTTGTTTTTTTATTTGTGCGAAAAGCATGAATTTGAATATCAAAGTTGCTTTAATATTTTGTTATATGCAACAAAAAAATCAAACATCAAATGCATGATTTACCCAGAAGTCTTGGTCTTTAAAGCTGCCAGGTCTTTATCAGTGATACTTTCAGACTTGGTAAATGATTTCACTACATCCTGCCTGAGGATAAGAAGACAACACAGTTTAGAATAGTCAAAGCTGACCTTATCATTCATAACATGCAAGTAAAGAGTGTGAAATAGTTATGATAGATCTGCAATTTTGATATCCTCTCAGTATCTTACTTGGTAGTGGTAACCGTTGTCTCGGTAATCTTTGAACCATTGATTGTTGTTGTAGAAGTGCTGAAAGAGCAATCATCAGTTTTGTTAGAAGCTAGTCTTCATTCATTCAATCATTCATTTAACCAGGTGTGTCTCAGAGGCATTACCTTGTCCTGGGCTGTGTTCTCACGGTTGATTTAGTTCCTATGGTTCTGTAGGGTTGGGTTGAAAAGATGATTGAGCTCTTAAAATGTTTGAAATTCCCAGCATGTTTGGCTTACAGACAGGTTTTAAATACAGCAAACATGGGTGACTAATCATATTGTAAATGTAAATCCATGTTCTTCAACAGATTAAGCATTATTGTACTGTAGTACGTATTATTGTTGTATTTTACACTTCATTATTTTTCTAAATTAAGTAGAGAGACAGATTTAAACATTAACAGTTGAAAGTTGTGATTTATGTATATATTTTACCTGGTTTCATTCAGCTTGTCCTGGCTGCCAAATCTGCACAGTGAAAACAATCACGTAAGACTCTTTGATCAAATTTTATCACATAAACTTTTTACAAAGCACCATATCATGGAAGCCCATTTCTTCCACACATAAGAAAGAAAAAAAAAATGTTTTGGTAAATCATAATTATGACATAAAAGTTTTGTGAAAATTATGACATTATCTACATTATGAGATATTAATTCATAAAAGTAGAAATCATGAGAGCTTTAGTCATTAAAATAGAAATTATGAGAGCCTAAAGGCATGTTCACACCAAGAGCGATAACTATAACGATAACTATATTAGAGTCCACATCACCGGACAATATCGCAGGAAGGATTCTGATTGGCTGTCAGTGTTTTTATCGTTCATCAGCTATAAAAAATTAATGAAAAAACTTTCGTAAAGTGATTCCAACGATAATGTTTCTCTGTGCCGTTATCAATAGTTGTGGTCATGACTCTGCAATTCTTTTACATTTAGAAAGATTTTTAGAACATCTTTATCGTTAACTTATTATTCTAGTTATCGTCCTTGGTGTGAATGGGCCTTAAGTCATAATAATGAGTTAAAAAGATATAGATATTTTGTCATTATTATGACATTTTGTTATAACTATGGCTTTTTTATCTCATAATTTTGACTTTTTGTCATAACTGACTTTTTGCATCATTATCAACATTTTATGTCATGATTTCAACTTAAGTCATATGAATTGTTTCATAATTTCTACTTAGTATCTCATAATTGTGACTTTTTAGCTCATAATTATAACTTTTATATCAAAATTATGATTTACCGTAGCATGCTTGTTTTTTTCTTATGTGTCGCTGATGGGCTTCCATAAGAGTGAGTATTGTTATGTGTAATTCAAATGCACATTTGTAAACTCTGTAATGTGTTTAATGTACTGTATGAAAGTGATAAGTGCGTCTTCAGCAGTGCTTTACCTTTTAGAGAGAGCTTGGACAGAGGTACCTCCTGGTGAAGTGGTGACGGTGGTGGTTTTGCTCTCGGTTTTGCTAGTTTTATCTTGAGGGCTTTGTGAAAAAAAAGAAGGATCTCATATTCATATAAAAAAATAAAAATGATGTCAACACGTGGGATATACACAAAAGCATTAAGACGAGATTAACTAGACTACCTGACAAGATTTTCATTGGACTTGTAACGGCTCAGAACAGTTTTGCCAAAGTTCGGGTCGTTTCTGTTGGGAAATGGGAAACACAAATTCATCTCATCAGCTGTTTAGTCTGTCAGACACACATAAATCCCATTGACAAAAAGCATCTGAAAGATTTACAACCATATTACAGAGGAGAGGTGTTAAACATGTTGTATCTATCTAGTTTGCTGTCCATTGATGAATGTGTTGAAGACTCACTCGACTTGCTTGTCCTCGTTCACATTTGCCCTGATCCAGCTATTGTCCTTCAGCAGGGATGCTTTCTTTTTGCTGTCCTCTACTGCTTTAGAAGAACTTGAAGTCGTACCTGTTTTCAACGAAAAGTATTAGGCAAATAACTTGATTATGGATGTACATGGGTTACTTCACTTCGATGGTCACCTTTTGACATTCTACTAACTGTAAGTAACTTTGCAACTACATGTCAACTAACTCTCATTTGAGTATTAGTAGTGTTGCATACTGTTGGTTTTAGGGTTCGGGTTAGTATAGAATAAGTTGACATGTAGTTGCAAAGTTACATATAGTCAGTTGAATATCTGTTGGGGAGCATCACAATAAAGTGTTATCAGATATTAAGCAGACATTCTACTAATACTCCAATGACTGCTAGTTGACAAGTAGTTGCAAAGTTACTTATAGTTAGTATAATGTCTAAAGTGGATTGTCGAATAAAGATGTCATTTTAATGCATCTTCTCACCTGTTTGGACTTTACTGTATGGTTTTCCAGTGAAAGACATGGTTTACGCTGTAAGATGGAATTGAAACACATTATTATGTTTGCAGTGGATACAGTATAGTCACTTCTGCATATATCATACATACTAATAGGCTACTATCCACAAGATGGTGCGACCAGAAAAGACATATTGAGTATGTCAATGCAGCATCATGTTCATAAAAGGCATAATTTCACAATTTACGGTTAGTACATTCCATTCCTAGTTTTGATGTAGCATTGTCCTTTCACTTCATACCTCCCTGGATACACCCAAAACTAGTCTGTCCTGATCCCTGTAGAGACACACCCTTCAAACACCTGCCACTGAATCCATGGCAACATTCTCATGTTTTGAAAAGAAACGTCAGATGTATTGCAATTAACAATATCAGCTGAGAGGTTTCGATGGATTTTATTTAGCAAGGTTATAATTGTAAAAAGTGTGTGTTTGGGGGGGAATATTTTTATATTTGCTTCATATTTGGGTAGCTGACATTAAATACTTTTTACTCATGGACATGCTACACACTTATAACAATTTTAAACAGCTCTTTAACAATTATTTATATATATATATTATGCGTGTAGAGACTAAACTATATATAGTGTATACACTATATATAGTGTAGTCTCTAAAAGTTAGTCATAGATGTATGCATAATATTTTTCAACAACAATAATATTCTGTATATCTACACACACAGACCTGTCAACCAAAGTTGACCAAAACAAAACAACCAAAACATTAAACACGTCAAACAAAAATACAGTAAAAACAGTAATATTTTGAAATATTATAAAATAACTGTTTTCTATTTAAATATATCTTTAAATGTAATTTTTTTTTCCTGTGATGCAAAGCTGAATTTTCAGCATATAGTCACATACTGAATAACTAAATAAATCATTCTGCATTTGCTACTCAGCAAACCTTTCTTTATATTATTATTATCAATGTTGAAATTTTTTTTGCTGCTTAACATTTTAACCATTCAAACATTCAAGGTAAGATTAAAATATATAGAAATTAATACTTTAATAAACAAAATTCAGCTTTACCATCTCAGAAATAAATGACATTTCATATTCCTGTTTTTACTGCATTTTTGTTTAAGTAAAATATTTGACCAGGTACTACTAAACTTCTGTGTAGATTTGACTTCTTATTTGAGCAGAAAACCACTGTCCCTGTTTATGCAATAATCTGAGACAATGTCATGGTCTTCAAATCCACCTTGACATTGAACACTGTTTTAGTAAAGTGCCCTGCGAAATACTCAACACAAGATTTAATTTACTGTTCACATTGTGTACATAAATCCATATGCCAAGAGAATCCAACTGAATTAAGATGTTTTAGTAAGATCACAATGTTAACATAAAACCCCTTTGATTTTAGAAACAAAAAGGATAAAAATATTAACCATGAAAATGATTGACATATATAACTAGAATAGAATCGAGAGAAACACCTATAGTGTGTACAATCATACCTTGGTATTTCAGGTGCGCAGGATGTGATAGAGTTCTGATGAGAATAATATACCGTTTACTGCTCTTTCCCTCTTACATATTTGACATGGGTAGGGAAGGACCAGTGAAAGGTGTGGCTTCAGACGAGAGCAACTGAACCTGAACTGTCAGCACAGCAACGTAGTTTACAGTAGGGGTGTGTTTTATGAGGTCAGCTGGGTATGATGAAAAGGCACTAAGTAATGAATGTCATTGGGACATAGCCAATTGTCTGTCTTAGGAAACTATGCGAAAGCCGCCATTACAACCTTCAATGTCAAGATAAGACTGTTTGGGGTGTTGTTCTTAAGGTTTAAAAGTTCAAAAGTCTGCCATTCTAAATGTTTATTTATTTTATTTAGTTACATATTTTGCCAGCAATTGTTGTAGTTCAGAACTGTAACTTTATAAAACTATTCAGAGCCTTAACTGTTAGCAGGTGTGCAAAATCATTATTATTTATTATTACTTCTTAAAAGTCTGTGTCAAAACCTTTTAGCAACTGTGAAAGTCAGAGTTATGTCGTAAAGGTTCACTCAAAAAATGAATTGTTACCTCTTGTTAAATTTAATTAATCAAAATAAACTAAAGTGACAAGATTTTTTTTTTAACATTTTGTTCAATCAACCTAATATATTTAAAACTTAAGTTTACTTAATTCATTTGTGTGAAAACATGAATAATTTTTGTTGACAACTAACTACAGTGGATCTATAGTTCCCAGAATGCTTTGCAAGGGACTGCATTAGGAGGGTAAATGTAGGGATTTAATTGTTTTAAAAAAAATCATTAAATGGAAAGATGTTGTTAGTTAATTTTAGTTTTTAATGTTCAGTTATGTTAGAATCTTAGAGGACTTTCTGTAATGTTTTTACAAAAGTACAAAGTTTTTAAAAAATTAGATTTTTGTGGTTACCATTATGCATAAGAGTGGTCACTGTGTTGTGGGCACTCACTATACAGTATATGCATCAAACCTCATGCTTACACCTACATAACTAATATTTATTGTTACTTTGTAATAAAACAAGTATTTCACTTTTGATAAAGTAACTGTAGAGTCAAGTTAGCTAAAATTATAATGATGGCAGTTTTATTGTCAGGACAAAAATTAAGCATGGTAATCTGACAAAATTTTCTCTCTTAGGCATTGCAAAACTTTATCTAGGACTGACACAATTTTTTAGTAGTCTTGACTAAATTATTTTAAGTTCATACAACAAGATCAAAACAAATCATTAAAAAAAATGATTTTGTTGGAAAAATTTAATTCAGTTTTGTGGAAAAGTTTTCCTTAATTTACAGTTTTTCTCAGTCGCTTTGGTGCATTTCTCACATCACTATTTACATTTGCACAACAGTTAATGCAGTTCTCAAAACAATTACCGGTAGTAAAAACTGCAAAAGTTGAAAACCTGCTTGCAGCGTGTCACTTGCGTGTCACTTGCTCAAAATGGATAACTCATTCCTCAAAAGCAAGTATTCATGTCAATGAAAGTGTCAGTGTCATCAAGATGAAAAGTCCTGACACCATTGTTTATGAACAAGATAGTCAAATGGCTTTGTCATGTTTTCATTATGACAGTTTACTCTGTAAATGCTTTCCAATGCAAAAAAGTCAGATCTTGGTGACACTACCTGAAAATGCTCAAGACACCACTATTTGCACAGCCATTTGAAAAATACAGTAAAGTTACACATTACTGTATTTAGTGAGGTAACTGAGTACAAGACACTGAATATGTATGTTTCACATTTTTACTGCATATGCTCTTTGCTATTCTAATTTGTTCACAGCACTGTGCGAAAGAAAAAATACACCCTTATTTACAACAAACATAAACTCCCTTTGGGTAGTTGTAAACTGTAAACAATATTGCAGTACATATTGGAAGTGAACATTGGTTGCAACTAATGCTTCACACACCCCTTCTCATCAGTGAAAGCTGAGATTCACCTGAGAGAAATTGTTCAATTTAGGAGACATTTTCAGAAAAAAAAAAAAGGTTTAAAAAAATGTGTAAAATTAGCTTGACAGATTTTGACTACTAGTTCAAAATTTTTGTATGTAATGACTCAAGCAATGAAATGAGGACTATGAGTTTATATGGAATGACTATTCAGCATTCACAAGTATATTTAATTTTGACTGACATGACATAAGCAAATGATAATGTTATAAAACAGCAGAGAGTTGTATGAAAGCAATTGATGCATGTCCAAAAGCATTTGCAATTTGTTGGAAGGAATGAGAAACTGCTACTATGATGTGCACAAATGACTAAATGTTGTGGAGGTTGAACTAACTGTTGTGCAAATGCAAATAGTGATGTGAGAAATGCACCAAAGCGACTGAGAAAAACTGTAATTAAATTCGTTCAACAGCTTGTTTTTTTGAGTGTTTTCTGTGGTGTTTGGCCAGTCTTAAAAATAAAGGTTATTTATTCACTGCAAAAAACGCTTATCTTACTTAGTATTTTTGTCTTGTTTCCAGTCCAACTGTCTAAAAAATTCTTAAATCAAGAAGCATTTACTAGAGAAGGTAAATGACATAAGAAATTATATCATAAATTGAGTTTTTGCTTAAAAGAAGCACAATTATCAGCCAACGGGGTAAGAAAAATAGCCTTGTTTAAATGTGTTTTTTCATTTTTGTTTTTCAGAAAACAAGATATAATTTCTTATGTCATTTTACATCTCTAGTAGGCCTAATAGTTTCTTGATATAAGAATTCTTAGATATTTGGACTGGAAACAAGACAAAAAATACTAAGTAAGAAGCATTTGTTGCAGTGTTGGCACTGAGGGATCCAACATGAAGAAACTTTAGGGACTCCAAATGTAATAATTTTCATGTAATGACTCGGGATGATTTGCCATGAAAATCAAAAGAATGTGAAGTTCACTCTCAAGAGCCTCTCTTCTGTTCAATCACACAGGAAATTGGAAAATTTTAAGGATAATGCCGAAAGAGACATTCTGTAATGCATGTGATACTATTGTGTCATGCAAAGAAAATAGAATAATTATAGTCTCAAATATATTTATATATATATAAATATATATATTTTGATCATTTATAATCAAACTATCATAAGTGTAATTTTAATTACCTCATCTGTAAACATGATGCCGGTGAATTGCAGAGCTTGAGCAAACATATTCTCATAGTTATGATCAGATGCTTTCTTAACTGTTTTCTCAAGCTGGCGGCAAATATTTACATATTCATCTCAGCAACATGCATCAGGAATCAAGGTGTTTGTTAACAACAGACAGTACATCACTGCAAAGGAATTTCCTACTTCTTTTTACTTCCAATCGAAGAATGAACAAGATCGGGGCCTTGAGTCACGTGTACGATATGTTATAATGTGAATGATTTGGCCGCTGACCAAGGCTATGTATGTACATTGCTCACTAATGGAGTGTGTGTGCACGAGTGCGAGCCGAGCACGAGCAATAAGTTGCTGGCTGCATTTCACATTTTGATTGGCTGGTTCTAAATGAATAGTTGTGTTGTTGCTGAAGCATGTGGCTTGTTAGGTTTATGCTTTGCTGTGGGTGGGTGAAGCTCTCTTTGCGAAAAGTAAGCTATGTCTGACAGCAAATATGAAGAGCATGTCTGTTGGGTGTGACACTAATGTTCATCACACCCTTACTAAATAGTTTTAACATGTGTAATATGCTAAAGACAATACAAAAACTTGATGACAAAAAGCTGCTGCTTATGTTTCACCAAAACATTTTTATAGGCTATGAAAATACTAATGTTTGCACATACGAGATTTGGAGGAGTGCTGATACGAAGATTGTATTTATTTAAGGAAATATTGTGTTTGATTTAAAACAAGATAGATTCACTGGAAAAAAGTTTGCTGCTTGCTTTATTTACTTAATTAAAATGAGCTAAAGCAACACAATTGAAGAACATTTTATCACAACTTAATTTCCTTGTGTTCAATCCACTCAAATATGTCAAATTCTTTTGAAATCTAAATTAACTAGTTTTATTCACGTCAAAATATTATTTAACATCACTGAATCACCCCAAATACATTAATGTATACCAGCAAACATTCGGTTATATCAGGGAATAGCTCTTTAGAATTGCAGGTTCATTCTTTCAGTGTACATTAATCATTTTTGTTGTATTAACTAAAACTGTATCGGTGGATTTTTACTCGCTGCATTTCCATAGGACTGAATTGAGATTAAAGGTTACAACTATGTGTTATTTTATAGAATTTTGATTAAAGACAAAGACCATTTAATGTTTATTGTTCACTTAGGTTGGCAATTAAATGAGTTTCTGTTGTTGAAGTTTTTGTGGTTACCACTGTGCTAGAGAGCTTGTTAGTTTGGTTATGGTTTACAGTAATGGTTTATGCTTCATTCAGCAATGCTTACGTCAGTACAGTCACAAACTAAATATGTAGTCAAATTAAGTTTGTGTTAACACTTACCTCAAAAAACTAAGTGGATTGAAAAGCATGCACATGTTCAGTTAGTTTTTCTTAACCTAAAATGATAATGCACTGCTACTGAAAATGTCACTATTTTTTTGTTCGTTTTTCACAAAACTAGATAGATAGATAGATAGATAGATAGATAGATAGATAGATAGATAGATAGATAGATAGATAGATAGATAGATAGATAGATAGATAGATAGATAGATAGATAGATAGATAGATAGATAGATAGATAGATAGATAGATAGATAGATAGATAGATAGATAGATAGATAGATAGATAGATCCACATTCTTTCACCTTAACACTGACGTTTCTCACCACTAGATGGGGCAAAAAACTAAATAAAATGGTTTTGATTAAAATTTGTATTCAAGAATAATTTACTGTAGTGACATTTTAAGAATTTCGAACTAAGAATGTATACATTCTTTTCCTGCTCTCTGCATTAAGAAAAATATATAATTTTAAGATTTTAATGCATATAGTGTTGTTAGAAGTAAATTTTCATCTAAAATATCATTTGATAAAAATCGTTTGTCCATCCATTGTCCACAATATAAAGTTATTTTATTTTGACTGGGCAGAAGTGAACTCCCTGCAGAGCTGAAGATGTTCTGTCAGTCTCACCTCTATTACCATTACTGAATCTAAGGTTGATGATTATAGGGTAAATGGCTTCAGTGCTGCTGACACAACTCTAACCAGTGTCTGTGTGTGACACAGTGAAGGGAGGAGGGAAATGTCATCTCTCAGTATTCGGGTTATGTCCCCAGTCAGAGGACATTCATTGACCTTATTACATCATGTGCAGTTCCTCTCACATTATCTTTTTCTCGCTTTTCTTGTTTTATGGACATCCAGATCCTGTCTCTATTTTGTTTCATATACCTTCAGATTACAGAATTTATATCAAGGAGAAAAGTCTTTGGGTTACAAATAGAATATGTGGAAAATAATGAAGTGGGTCAGGGATGGACAGTATTTCAAAGACATGTATTTGAATAAATACATATTAATACAAAATGCTATTTGTCAGTCAGAGTGTCAGTCTGCCTCTTTATCGGCAGCTGATTTCCTGTATCCACTTTAAGCAACCCTAAATTTGAATGCACACAATCTGGAGATCCCAGAGAGAACAGCTCCATCTAGGGTTAGAGGATTTTCTGCATTTAAATATGAAGTGGCTGATCTAGGCATCACTTGTTCACACAGTATTAACTTGACTCTTGTTTAATTTGTTAGGTTTGTTTATTTGCATTATCTTGCATTAAGTGATGCCAACACTGCTGAAAATAGTCTCCATAGCAGGATACTTTTCACTTATCAACAGTAATGAAGTTACTGAAGCCAGCTATCATTAGTGATTTCAGCTATTATTGAGAAAACTTTGTTTGCAGTTTCTTATTTCAATTTCTATCGAACAGGGGAAGGGAAGGTGAAATAAAAACAAATATTTCTAAGAAATTGTAAAAATGTTCTTTACATTCAGAAAATAAATATTCGTTAAATATTCAGAGAATGGCAATTTGTCATTGTATTTTGACACATTTTTTCCCCACACAGTATCTTGTATTAGGCTATTTGTTTTATTTGTGTATTGTTATATTTAAGCTGAGGTAATTTGTATTTTTTATTTCAAATACATTTGAAGCTTTTTGTTCAATATGTTGCTTTTTTTAATGAAACTTACCCACATTTAATTGTTGATGAAGAATGCATGAAGCTAGAATAAAACGTTTTTGTTTTTAAAGCAGAGGCTCTGTTCTTTCTTTTGATATATTGCATGTTCTGATATTCATAGAACAAAATATTTTGGGGGGCATTCAATTTTTTCATAACATTATCAAATATTGCTGGGCCTGGCGATGGCTGACAACTTTATAAAAAAAAATATTTATTTATTTTAAAAAAGCTGTCGGGGAAAGAGTTAATTGCAATTAAACTTTACATTTATATTAAGTGCAATTAGCTGCACTTTAGAGTGCTTTTTTGACCCACTTAAGTACATCTTTATATGTAATTTCATAATTATTATACCGTCTTTGAAATATGGTTACTGAAAAGAGGCCCAATATGTTATGTGATGTATGCAGTGGTGTAGTCTACGTGATACGCAGGTATACGCCGTATACCCACTAGAAAAGGCCAAGGATTTGCGTATACCCACTTTAAAAAAGCGTGAGGATACGTATCAACTTCGTTTTGTGTCAGAACTTTCACACTTTCATTCATAAATTCACCCCGTCTGTGTTTGCTAAGCGACGGATCGAATCGCGGAATCCAGTCACAAATGGAACTTGCTATATAAAGCAGAACGTCACGGAATTAGGCTATTTTTGAATGAATAAATCAAAAGTAGCTGCTGTACAATGAATCAAATCTCGATATGGACTAGTGTCTATGAATATTAAAGCTAAAAGAGACTGCAATTGTTCTACGCGTCTCTGGGAATGAGCGCTCAGTGTGCTCCACTACACACACACACACACACACACACACACACACAGAAGCACGCGTGACTCACGCTCGTGGTGTTTTCAGAGTTTCACTGTATTGAGACATGATGTAGGCTACACATGTGCATTTCATCGCAGAGCTGCTATGAGAGTCACTTGACGAGAATTTCACCATTTCATTTGCTAAAACTATCGTCATTCATTTGTTTCATATACACACAGAAACTGTAATGTCTTTACGACAACCTGTCAAAATAAAAGTTCTGTATAACTTGAAGAAATTATAACAGAAATATATTACTATTGCACAGAGTATACTTCAGGCCTAATAATAATAATAATAATAATAGTTTATTAAAACACACAGAAACTCAAATGTCTACAACCCACCAAAATAAAAGTTCGGTCTAACTCAAATTAATTAGAAAGGAATTGCACAGTAAAATGTATTTTAAAATAACATTTTTTTCAAAAACACCATTTCTAAAAGTAAATTTGTATTTGTGCCTATAATGTTTTTTTATTTTTATTGTTGATAATTGTCAACTGATAAAACCTGTGCTTCAGGGACCATATTCATATAACAAATAAATAAGTTGATAACACTTAGAATTTCATAATGCTCTCAATTACATGTCGATGCATACTGTATGCATTAGTGAGTGTGGTGGTGCTTATGGGGTGACGCTCTGGGCTGGGTGAGTAAGCGGCGGGGGGGGGGGGGGGGGGTGTTATATTAGACTAGACTACACCACTGGATGTATGCAATTGCATAATTTTGGCATTAAGTTAATATTAGTTTTTAATGTTGTTTAAATGTCAATGTGGTGTTTTTAATATGCTGTATAAGTCAAGTCAAGTCAAGTCAAGTTTATTTGTATAGCGCTTTTCACAATACAGATTGTATCAAAGCAGCTTCACAGTATTAAATTAAAATAATACAACAAAGTTTGTTTCAAGAGGAATTTATTGATTGATAAAATTAAATTAAATATCCCCAAAATATCCCCAACTGAGCAAGCCAAAGGCAACAGTGGCAAGGAACCGAAAAACTTCATCAAGTGACCTAATGGTGTCCTAAAACTCCATCAGGTGACCTAATGGAGAAAAAAAAAACCTTGGGAGAACCCAGGCTCAGTCGGGGGCCAGTTCTCCTCTGGCATTTATGAGCTAGAGGCCGGATTGTAGTTTGAACTGTAGGATTATATGAATGCCTGGCTGAAGAGATGCGACTTTAATCTAGTTTTAAACTGGGAGAGCGAGTCTGAGCAACGAACAGTATCAGGAAGACTATTCCAGAGTTTTGGAGCCAAATGTGAGAATGCTCTCCCTCCTTTGGTGGTTCTGGATATCCTAGGTATGACCAAAAGCCTTGAATTTAGTGATCTTAAAGAGCGCGATAGAAGATCCGTTAAATAGACTGGAGCTAAGCCGTTTAGGGCTTTATAAGTCAGTAGCAATACCTTATAATTAATACGGAACTTTATAGGTAACCAATGCAGTGATGATAAAATCGGTGTTATATGATCATATTTTCTTGATCTAGTAAGAACTCTAGCGGCGGCATTTTGGACTAACTGTAGCTTGTTTATTGAGGATGCAGGACAACCAGCTAGTAAAGCATTACAGTAATCCAGTCTCGAGGTCATGAATGCATGAACTAACTTTTCTGCATCAGAAACTGATAGCATATTACGTAGCTTAGCAATGTTTCTAAGGTGGAAAAATGCTGTTTTTGTAACATATGAAATATGATTTTCAAAAGACAGGTTGCAATCGAGTATAACACCCAGGTCTTTTACTGTAGAGGATAAAGTAACAGGACATCCTATGATGTTAAAGTTGTATTGTGCGAGGTTTTGTGGGCGGTTTTTTGAACCGATAAGTATTACCTCTGTCTTGTCTGGATTTAATAAAAGAAAATTACGGGTCATCCAATCTTTTATATCTTTAACACACTCTGTCAATTTGGAAAATTTAGCGTTTTCATCCGGCCGTGATGAAATATATATTTGAGTGTCATCAGCATAACAATGGAAACTAATTCCATGTTTCCTTATAATATTTCCAAGTGGCATCATATATATTGAAAATAACAGAGGGCCTAATACAGATCCCTGCGGCACTCCATAGTTTACTGGAGTTATGATCGATTTTTCTCCATTTAAATAGACAAAATGGTAGCGGTCAGATAGGTATGATTTGAACCAGCTATAAGACAAACCATGTGCAAATTCATAAGTATTTTCTCCTTAAATCTGCAGTGAACCAAAAACACAGTTTGAAATCGCTGCTGTTCTCTACGTCACAAATGTAATATCAGTTAAAAAAAATTAATCAAGTATTTTATGCATTAGTATGTTAGTCAGCACATCAAAGTACAGTAAGTAGGTACATCTAGCACATTATTACAAAGTGCATTTAAGTGTGTTAAGAAACATTCATGAAAGTGTACTCTCTTTAAGTACACTTAGGTGGCCTTTTATTTCATTAATATTAGTATCTGCTAGTATGGTTTTTAAAAGAAACATACTTTGAGGATTTGAAGTACAATTGTATATTCAATAAAAACCAAGGGCACTTCATTTCCACAAGGGAACACATACTCCGAGTCCCAATATTCAGAATTTGTGGGTTATCTTTTTTTGTGTGGCTGTTATGATTTTCAATTCTTACTCTCCAAGGTTACATCCTTAGTTATAATAAGAAGTCATTGGTAAGGGTGCTTCAGTGGTAACCCTATACCAGAAACAGTAACATGCCGTAACATAATCCATGGAAAAACATTCTGACAACAAAACTAATGTTTTGGTGTGAGCAAATTATTTAACATGATGAGGCTTATTTTTGTGTTACTAGCTGACATTGTGCATTACCCTGATAGTTCACCCAAAAATGAAAATTCTGTCATAATTTACTCGCCCTCATGTCATTCCAAATCTGTATGACTTTCTTTCTTCTGCTTGAACATAAAAGATGATATTTTGAAGAATGTTGATAATCCAAACAACTTTGGAAACCAGTTTTGATGACCAATGACTCAAATAGGAAAAACCTGACATGAGGGTGACAAAATGATGACAGAAGGAAAAATTTTGGGTAAACCTGTAAGCATGACTACTGACCAAATACGCCACATGAACATGACAGGCCTAATGAGATTATTTTACTATGTGAAAAAAGAATGTTGAGTCCTTTGGACAAACAATTAAATATGCAATGCAGCATACATTAATTAATTGCACAATATACACTTATTACAAAATTATGCTATTGACCAATCAGAAGTAAGTATTCCAGAACAATTTGTAAATACAATAAAGAGTAATAAAACATCTTATAAAATAGGCCTAACATGACCACACAGATATTCATTGTCAGGAAAAAATAACCATACAAATTTAATGTACGCTTCACCATGCCCCCTAAGGAAATAATCGCCCTGGATGTGTTTTATAATCGTGCAGTAAATTCAAATTCTTCTGCGATAGGAAACGACCGTTAAAGCATCTAAACGCTGCGTTATTAAACTCGCCCGCTCCATTACTACAGCGGTCGCGTTTCAAAGCCTACCGAGACCCCTAGCAAGAAAGCACTCTGTGCGCGTGGTTCATTATCTTCGTCCGACCGCCCAAACAGTGTCTAGGTAGTGCGCGCACTGCGCTTTGAGCCACAGCCGGTGTGTGTGCTACGGATGGGAATGTATCCCAGCATGCTTGACAGTCAGTCAGCAGCGACATGAACAGGGAAGGATGATGAAGCTAAGATGGCAGCGCTACTAGGGCTGCTGTCTTTACGGGGTCAAGAAAAACAGCAGGAATAAACGCAAAGCACGGACGTCAGCTCGCGCGTTTGACTCGTTTCTCTTCGGGCGGTTGAACGCGCTCGGACCGCCTGCATTCGAGGAAATAACGGTTGGTTTTTCAAGCGTATTTCGCAGTCGCAGCAGAGCGGCTAACCGTCAACGTCGTTTTAATTGGAGATACTCGGATGTAATTCGCCGGGCGTTTTTGCGGGTTTGCGGAGCGGATATATGGGGTGTGCTCGGGAATTTTAGCTCTGTTGATTGACTTTGTAATCTAATATATGCGTTGTTCCCCTAAACGATGATGTGTGCTGCTGCGGCGGCAGCGGGTGCCGGTGGCAGCGGGATTGTGTCCTCCTCATCCCACTCGATGGGGCTGGGTGTCAGGGTTATTCCGGGAGCTGGACACGACTTCGCATCGATCGGATCAGGGATGGGCTCCTGTCCCGTTGTGGGGGCCCGCTCGGATTGTCGGAGCCGCTACCAGCTTCTTCTCTCAGGGCGAGCACTGGCGGAGCGTTACCGGAGGATATACACCACCGCGATCAACGACAAAGAGCAGGGGCTAAACCTCGGCAGGTGGGTCTGATTTACGTGTTCGGTGCAGGTTGAGAGATGGGCCGTGATGCCGTGCAGATGGATGTGTTTGTAAACAAAACCCAGTGGGTTAAACATGAGCTCATTTGAGCCCAAACAGTAGTGCAGCAGCAGTATTAGCAGTTAGCATGCGGCTAACTTCCTTAGCGATAACACATTAGCGAGCGCAGCTAAAACACTCGATTAATCTCGTTCGTGTCAACGGAAAAGCTCAGTTTGTGATGGTTTTGATTTGTGCACTTTTTTAAAACGTCCCCTCTGTGCTGTCACGGATAACACAACAGTCTTGCACAACCAGACTAATATAACGTTAACGTTAGTTGTGCTAATAGGACATAGCTGAATGAGTTTGATATAACGTTATGCTATAATTTTACTGGCTTCAAATACAATGCATAGACTATGGTATGTTATGCAAAGAAGGAAGAATTAAACCTTTCACCTCAACATTTGTGTACATTTAAGACTGGATTTTGACTAGTGAAGTGTTGTCAGGCTCATGAAATGTCTTATATAGTCCCTGTTCAGGTTTTACATATTATCCTTCACTCAATTGCAAGTTTAAGGTTATTATTGTTAATAACCAGCAACTTCATCTTCATAATGTGACTTATTGAACGACATAAATTATATCGCACGAGAGCTCTAACGTTAGCCGTGTCTCGTTTATGCGAAGGGCTGGGTTCTGTTTTGCCTGACGTCACCCTGCTGTAGCGAGAAGCGCGCGCACACACACTCTCTGACGTGCTCTACCTCAGAGCAGTCTCTTATAATTGATCTTCCTGTACACATCATTATTGTTTCTGCTCATATTTATACTATTACTTTGTCCATAGTTCATACGCAGTTTCACAGTTAGCAAAAAAATCTAAATAGACGACAAAGTAAAAATGACATTCCGTTGTACCATAAAACCTTCACATTACCTACTCTACTATTATATTGAACTCTTTAGCAAATAAAACAGTAGAATTTGATTTATTTTAGTTGCATATTAAAGAAGATATTCAATAAATCAAACTCATTGTTCTTTTTTTAGATGTACTAAATTGCTTTTATGTATTTAGAGTTTACAAAAAAGGTTCAAAATTAACATTAATTAAGGTTTAGCCTACACATTCAACTCAAGAGTCAAAAGTAATAAGCGCTGAATGACCAGAGGTCAATAAACAAAGATATGTGAGATCAAGGAAAAAAGGATCATGAATATTGTTACTACCTTGTTTATGCAAATTTTTCTTTGAGGTTTAATAGTCCTTTTACAAGTGGTTTAGTTGTGTACACTTGCACCATCCACTTATGACATCACTAGCGTCAATGCAAATTGCGCTGGACCCTTGAACGCCCCTCCCAACCTTCAAGCTCTTCATCACAAGCAGCCTCTGTGCTTTCACTTTTCACTGCATATAATCAGCTACTGTTTTGTTTTCCCATTGTTAACTGCCATACACGAGCTCTAGCTTCAACACTATTCCTACATAAGGTTGTACATAATAGCAGATTCAGATCGCTCTCTTGTTAAAAATGAAACTATGATCGCCCGCTGTTGCCGTCGCTGTTCCTCGTGAAGGATTTGCCACTAGACCAATGTTTCTCAACTGTTGGTGTGCAGCCCAAGAAATAACATAAAAAAATCATAATTCCATGTGTTTTTCTGATGCGAGACTTTTATTTTGACGTGTGAAGCTGTTGACTCTTCTGTCAGATGCAGTTTAAGTAAAGAAAAAAATGGTTTGTCCTAATTCAGTATCCACTGCCAGATTACATGTTTTTAGGCTACATGTCAGTGTCATATAATATATTATTTTCGTTACTTGAAAGAATTCGCTACAGAATTTATTTTGTACATACTTATAATTTAATTTGCTCTTTATAGTGAAGTTAACTATAAAAGAGAAAATTAAATTATGAGCATGTAACGTCGTAGTTACGTTGTCAATTATCAAAAAGTACCAATTAATCAGCGTACTGCGTACTGGTATGTCGTGTGTCGCCTGGGAAGGATTTGAATGTCGCTATGATGTTCAATCTATTCATCAGGATTACTGTCCATATGTTTTATTAACAGTTCATGTGTTCACTATTTTCACTTTGTGTTCTTTTTTTATACTTTTAATGACTGTGGGGGCTCATAAAAACTTAACTTAATTGTATTAACAAAAACAAGTTTGGGACTTTAATTGCTTTACCTTATACTGTTTATTCATCGCTATTAGTGATATTCTTATAATTTATGTGTATGCTAAATAAAGTGGAACAGTACTTTTGTGTGTGTGTGTGTGTGTGTGTGTGTGTGTGTCAACTGTCAACCATTGGAAATAAATTTGCTTTATTCAAATGCCTAAAAATTTGGGTCTTAGCTTAATGAACATATGTAAATGTGGGTTTTATGGCCATACCAGTTGAGAACCACTGATTTAGAGTTAGACTATTTGTAAGTTTTCTTGTTAGACAAACAGTGTCATTTTACAGAGTTTAAGCACATTCAAACAGAGGCAAAAAAGGCCAACTTTTGTTTTATTGCAAAGGTATTTGTTAACATGCCAGCAACCCATTTTTTTGAACTGGGTCCTTGAAATAGTATATTTTTGCTCTTACAATCCATGCTTATTAAAAATGCATGTTATTACAGGGATGACACACCGCTACATATGCTGACCTGTTAAGATATCTGTGATATATGACCTCTGGACCTTTTTACTAGTATATTGAATTGATATTGAAAACTGAAAACCTGACAAATAGGTTAGTAGTGTCAGCCTCAAACGGACTGTCTGGTTAATACTCAGAGATATGATTTCTCTATTTTTCAACCTTAAAAGTAAGACCCACGTGAACTGTGTAAATAATGAGACAAAACTGTGTGATGACTGATATCACGAAATTACTAAATAAACTGCAAAATGTAACGTTTTCTAATAGCCTACATGTATTTTATGCACGGAGTGCTTCTGACAGCGTTGCACAAGCTCACGGTATCGTCTGCGGGACGTCCTTAGCCAGGGTTCAAAGCGGCAAATGCAAGTAAAAATCAGCATTGAAACTGTGTTACTGGCCAGTTGCCCGTTAACTTGATGAATTTTGACAATGTTGTGAGAATGTCAATGTCATATGGCTTTGTGCGTTCAAATCGCAATGATAGGGATGTAATTATGAATATATGTAGACTTCAGATGCAAAAACCTCTGTCCATCTGACATTTTTCTTTTAAATGAGCATTTTTATCAGGCTCCTATGTTTAGGTTCAGTAATTTCACTTTAATGGCAATGAAAAGGTTATTAGTCAATTATTGAAATGCCTTATTTTCAAAAATGTCACTGATAAAAGTAAAATTAAAAACATGAAAATCATCATTTAAAAGGAAAATGTCAGACAGACTTAGAGATTTTTGTCTTCATGTGTTCTGACGCTGCATGATTTAGAGTAAAGTTTCATTTTCAGTTTTGAATGCTACTCTGTCAGCGCTGTGTGAGTCGCTTATAATTTGCTGATCACATGTCTGATTCATTCAAACATTGTTTATTATAAGTGTGCTCTGCAGTTTTGTCATCTGCTGATTTATATTCTCGTGCTCTCATGCAGGACAGATTCTGATTGGCTGTAAATGTTTTTATCTTTCATCAGCTGGAAAGTGGCTCCAACGATATTGTTTTTCTGTGCCGTTATCGTTGTAGTTGTGGTGTGGAATGATCTTTTTTTACAGAATGATTTTAAAACATCTTTATCGTTATTATTGTTCTTGGTGTGCCAACTGTAAATCAACATGCACCAAATGCTACATTTTCCATATATTGTAATCATTATGTTCACAACTTGGCTACTTTGAGCTCATTGTTTCTTCCTTAAATTAATACATTGTTTGCTAACTGCATGATTTGTATATTAGTACATTTCTGAAATACATTACTTAGACACCTCTGATAACAGATCACTCTAAATTGTAATATAGACACATGCATTTTCTGTAAAGCTGCTTTGAAACGATATTGTGAAAAGCGCCATACAAATAAATTTGAATTGAATGTGAATTGGTGTGAGTAGACCTTTAAACAAACTGTTATTATCTAGATAGACCTTTGTAATAATTTTATTATTGATAGTTGATACTGCAAACCCTGATCTAACATGTGCCAATATTTTCCAGGGGAAAGAAAGCTTTGAGCAAGAAGAAACTAAAAAGGCGGCAAAAAGTCAAATCAAAAGTGAAAACAAGAACAAAGGTAAGATTGAGAATCCGTCTTTTGAGTACTATAAGATTCATTGCTACACATTTGCTGCTTCAATCAGACACTAAAGTCATATGGTTTAAAAGCCATTTTTTGATATTGGTTTCCATATTCACATTTTAATGTTTGAAGACAAATGCTTCCATAGACTTCTGCTGGATCTGTCTGTATTACATTTTTTGTCTCTCAAAATGCATAATGATTTGTCATCTCAAAAACTGTAAACTTCCTTCTCATCAATATAGCATCTTTAACATCAGATAACAATGATTCTGTTACCAAATGTGGCCATTTTGGTGGAATTCTTAATTCCATTAAGATATTTTTTTATTTATAATAGTAGTTTTGACACCGATCACAATACAGCACATATGAATACATATTTATACATACATATTTTCATGCTTTTAGTCATCAGAAGATACCAGTAAACACTCACACATGGTGGAGAATGCGGGAGTGGCGAGGTCACGATTGGCTGTTGCATGGCGACCTGTGTGTTGCACGTTTCCATGGCAACAGCTTCCTCCATCTCCTGCAATGAGCACCTATGGTGTGTCTGGCAGCCGGGTTTGTCTCGCTATGTCTACAGCGTTAACCAGCGCTCAGAAAATAGGCAGAGACCCAAAATGTCCCGTATTGCATATTGTGTATTGTCTTCCCATTCCCCAAAGCATGTGTGGGGGTTAATGCCTGATTGTGTTTGGATATCCTTTCCCAGGCACTCTGTTTTCCCTAGTGGATGTGAGTGCTTCACAGGCAGCGGTAAGAGAGAATAATGTGATTGTAGATAGTGGAGAGGGGAATATGCTGTAATAATCCTCCACCCTAAAACCCTGCTGGCTAAGGAGTAAAAGCTCATTTATATTTCTCCTTCTCTGCCAGAGCCACCTTAAAAGGAGCTCCGTGCCTTTGTTTGCTTATAAACAGATGGGTGGAGTTCCTCCAGCAGGGAAGGCTCGGCTTCAAGACATACTGCTGATGTGTCTTGTCAGTGTTCAAGCACTTCAGTTTGCTTTGTTTGATGGATCAGGATATGAATTCATGAGTTTACTGCCCTTCTGCTTCGACTCCATTCCTTATCTGTGATATTACACAATCCCAGACAGCTTTGTGCTACTGATGACTAAGACTGGACGATCCTGCCAAAAAATGAAAATCTCAATACAGGGCTCCAGAAAATTGGCTCCTATAGACCTTATGCGCCAGAGAAACAAGCGCGCAGCCATCTTTAGAATATTGTCTTTGAACTTCAGTTTTTTGCGGTAGCTGTATGTATTTCATTGGCATCGCTGTCGAGGAGTAATTAGCTGGTGAAGTGGATTTACTTATTGTAAAGTTGACAAAAGTTATCATGAGGATTGTAATGTTTAAAGCAGACAAATGTCAGTAGACCGGGAAGATTTTAAACAAGCCGTTCGTTCATAAATACGCAAGATCGCTGTGAAAATACAGACCGGAAGACAAAACACAACGAGCGCAGCACTGAAAAGGGGTGGGGCTACATAAGGTCTATAAGGGAAAAAATTGGCGGGAAATTATATTTTGGGTGCCACTGGGGTTGTAACGGTATACGATTTTCACAGTGTGATAATGGTCTCAGAAGATTTCACTTTTTCACTGTATATGGTGTTAAATAAATAATAATAATAATTTCATCAGTTAAGGGTGGGGTAGGCAATTTTCGACGTGGCCAGCAATAGCACGTTAGCTTTGAAAGCATGAGATCCCACCCTCACTTCAGAGCGTCTCCAAAAGCTTCTTCAAAACACCTGAATGCGCACAGCTGAATCTGCAAAGCGCCACAAGATGAGAGACGGCGTTAAACTACCTCATGTCTCAAAGCACATAACATTACAATAACAATGAACATAAACAACTTAAAGAGCGCTGACCTGTACCACCTGACTGCTGCAGATTCATTTTGCCGTTGATAGTGTTGCCATTGAAATGCATAAGTTCCAGTCACAAACCACTCGAGTAAAACGTCACGGGTTTCCATCTTTTACAAATTACAGTAGTTATGGCGTGAACGGAGCATAAGCTTGTTGTTGTAGTTCAGGAGGAACTGTAAAAGTTGGCTGCTGTAACTTATAGCTCTGCATAGCATGAAATGTGTTGATAACGTGTGATGTCTGCGCAGGTAGACAGGCAGGTATGACATCGTACCATTGCATTTTTGGTAGAACAAATGCTTTATTATAACAAACTTGCATTTATTTGTTTTTGTTTCCTAGCTGTCCTATTCTACTGCGCTCCGTCTGTTTGAGGCGCATGCGCGCACCGACGCTCGTTCATCGAAGTCATTGAAGTTTAACAAGACTCGCTTGTTGTCAGTATGTGCAAAATTGGAATGCTAACGGAACATTTTCAGATAAGGATATAACTATAAAATGTAAATTGTGCGCTGAGGAAAACACGTGTCAGAGGCATTAACACGACAGGGCAAAACGTGGTAAATACTTATGCTTTTGTTTGAAGCACTTATAAATATAAAGCATTCTCATGTTTTAGGACAACTTGGATTGGATAATGTACCTTTCCCGAAGCAGTTCACTCTGCATCCTCAGTGATTTTCCATGTGTGTTTTGTCCATAGAAATGGGTTATTCACAACTATAAAGCGTCGTGACTGTCTGGTTTATGAGCACAGTGTTCAGATGCGTCTAATCGATAATCAAATTCGTTGTCGATTATTTTCATTATCGATAATAATCGATTTTAGTTGTTGCAGCCCTACCTTCATTGGGGATAAAAGAGAAGGCTGTCTATGAAGTAAATGTATCTATTTAGTGGTATATTAAACTAAATATAGTCACAGCTAGGGGTGGGCGATATGGCAAAAATATATCACAATTTTTTTCAGGAAAATCATGATTTTATCACGATTCTCTTTCATGTTGGTTTTACTATTTTGTAAGTGACTGAGCATTACAACCAAACTAATCTCTCTATTTTAAAAACAAAGCCTTACAAGGTAACAAAATATATTTATATAAAAAAAAAAAGAATGGCAGACAATTAGGCCAAAGTGGCGCAAATAAAAATAGGCTACACAACATAATATGCAAATGATATAAACAGTGCTTTATTTTTTCAGCTACTGTAGGTGTATTTAACAGTAGCATTCAAGAAAGCAATTAAATGAACAAATATAAAAATAAAATACTACATGGACATCACTGTATAAATTATACATTGATTCTTATTAAAGCTACTTTTAAAGTTCTCAATCAAGAGCAGTGAGTGATTTTCTCTTTGTGTTTTGTTGTTTTATTAACAATAAAAGGATTAGTTCCTGTGAGAATACAGGTAACTTTTGGCTCAGTCTCTTAACAACACATTGCAATATGGAAAAACTTGCAGCATCTGTAAAATCTAACTTGATATCTTCAACCAGGGCTGGTCTCTATTCCTTCACTACATAGATGCCTGATTCCTCATTGCATTCCAATACTCGACTACAACTATCACAAAATATGAAATAGAAACATGTTTGTTTTCTTTAAACGTATTTTGTAACAGTGTAACCATGCATGTAACTTATCCTAATGTCCTTTTTATGTCTATATGTGTATACATACATATGTCCTGTATATTTGTATGTGTGCATGTTTGTATGTGTCCCCTTTTACCTTTCTTTTTTCTTATGTTCACCTACTATACTTGTAACCTTTTGTTTTGTTAAATAAAAAATAAAAAAAGAAGAAAGTATCAATATCAGACTCGTTATGGAAAAAGTGGTATCGGTTCATCCCTATTACGTATTATTACAAATGCCTGCATAGGGCGCCAACAGCCTGGTGTTATTGTTATCCCACTTTACAGTAGGTCAAATCCTTATTTAATATTGGCCAAATGACATTTAATTCAAATGTTAACTTAATCTTTAATATTTGGCCACTTTTTTTACGATAAAAATGCTACATCCACAGTTTTTTCTTGAATAAGAATATGTGGACATTAAAACACGAGTGAGGGTTTAAACTTTTATTTTGAAATCGCAATGAACAGTTTGCATATTTAGAAACGCATAGATTTATTCTCCTGTGTTGGCGTAGGTTTGTAAATAATTTACGTTACAAATCTGATGAAACGGCACACATTGCTTTCCCAGATGAACGTTATAAGCAACCCAAACTTAGCATATGCAGAGATGGAGTTTGAGCTCTACGCATGTAAATGATAACAGTTCAACGTGGAGCAGCATTTACTGTGAACAGAGCCGCTCTGAGACGCACCTAACCTACATGCATGTAAATAATTAAAGTGCATATATATAAAACACGCAGGGCATATTTTTATTTAATTGAATCGCAGCCTTTGTGAATTCACTATAGCACTATGTTATAGTATGGTTTTTACATTTAATATGCCTACATAGTGCAGCCTTAGAAAACGATCTAATAATGCAGTTCATGGATTCCCGTCCTTGGAATGTGCCACTTCCGGTATTTTGCTGGTTACTCGACACGATTAAATTGTAATACAGGATTTTTTTAAGTCGAGTACTCCATTTTAATCGAGGAATCGTTACAGCCCTACATCCCTAACTTATAATGAAACTTAGTTTGTAACATTTATACTTGTAAGGGTGATCTTAAAACTAGCTATTCTCATTTCGCCACCGTTTCCTTGAAGCCGATATTTTTTAGCTCTTGACCTTTCAGGGCAACAGTGGTGGGACTTGTGGGTAAATTGTATACAGTATGACTCATGTACCTTTGAACAGACAACTGGCTTTTCACAGTCTAAATACAACATTCAGGACCCTCTGTGTTTTATTTAGCTAAGTTCTTGTGCCATGGTTTGCCTCTTACAGCTGAAAGTCACCAAATGTTGCTATGATCAACCTATGATTGATATCACCACAGCGAGATTCATAATTGTCACCCCCTTTACTGACATAGAGGCATTGTAGTATCAATCAAATTTGCTGCAGAAAAAAACTGATCAAATCTTCTTCATACCAGCTGTCTAATAAAGAACGAGTGTATAAGGTTTGGTGCTAAAGTGTAACAGAGCTGCACCTTATGAATGGCTTGCTTTATATAATAATCTCTGGTCATTAAGTGTAGAATCAATTTATGAATCTGTTTTGGTATTGAGTGTGAAGAAATGGTAAAGTTTGTCCACCAAAACAATGTCTTTGATCAAATGGAAACTCCTTATGCTGTTCAAAGTACATTCATTGTCTTTCTTGAGGTAGCAGTTAACCACAACTGATGTGGTCATTTGAAACATCCCCTCCCGTTTCATGCTCGTATACTAGACTTTATTGTCTGTTCTTTGGCCATTAGGTCTATATTCTGTATTGTCTCCTTTCCTTACATTGCTCAATTATGGTTTTGTTAAAGGTTATTCTTCCAAGTGCTTATGTCCCTTGGTAACTTGCTCAGTATGTGGCTGATTGCATTTTTATTGAATGAATAAATGGCTTTGGAGTCTGGGGGGAAAACAGCAGAAGTCCTCTTTGGTGAGCACAGTACTGCTGTTGCTAGTTCTCAGGGCTGCTTTCTGAGGCTAGTGTCTTTTATTGCAATTTTCAGTCATAAGCGTGACAGGATGTCTTTACATGAATATATATATATATGTATAAATACACACACATACACATATCAAACGCTCCAAGAGCGTAACGCTCCGGAGCTACTGCGCCACAAGAGGCATTTATCAGCTCGGCTCAAAACACACTTCAGTGCGAGCTTACAGCAAATGCATTTACTTGATGATCGTCTTAATCACATGACTACTAACAACTGTGAGACTAACAGGATCACTGTGAGATCCAGTGAAAAGCGTTTGAGTTCGATGCAGAGTTACACAAACCATACAAATCAAGATTTAAACCAAGTCAGATAAAATGGCGCTGATGTTCTCAACAACACTGACTCAGAAAACAGGAGAAACATTAAGCGGTCCAGTTAGAAGGCTTTTCAATCCACAAACCACCAACATTTACCATGGATTTACTTTAGTAACACAAACTTTAACCATGGTATTGTGGCAGAAATGTGGGATATTCATATTGAATATTATTAGATTATTAATGTAGACATTAAATGTATTAACTGAGTAATGTAATATTTTTACAGTATTTTTTGATACTAAGGGCTATAGCAGTTTTTGTGATTTGTGTTATACTAAATGTCTTTAGGCTATGTTTTTTTCTTACAAATACCATAGAAACAGTATAGTTTCTTTTTACCATGGCAGTGAGGTGCAATACGTGTTTTTTCCTGTGGTTAACATTAGTGGTGTAACAATATTCAAACCACACCTAAAAACCGTAATACACCACTAGGCATGTGACGGTATAAAATTTCATGTTGCGATAATTGCTGAAGCTTTTCTCGCGGTAAACGGTATTATCACGATATTGAAATAAGTTGCAAAAATAGTACCGTAATTAAAGGTTTAGCGGTACACGTATTCGTCCTGCTAATTTTCAGGAAATGACACGAAATGAGCGGTTTGTGTGAGAAAACGAACAGTATTTATATCGTTTTTACCTCTTATACACAGCCATGTCCAAGTGATCTGATCTGACGTGTGCGCAGACTGGTGCATAGATATATACACTAGATGTCGCCTTAAAGACATTCGTTCCAATGAACTTCCGTAGATAAGGCGACATCTAGTGTATATATCTATGCACCAGTCTGCGCACACGTCAGACCAGATCACTTGGACATGGCTGTGTATAAGAGGTAAAAACAATATAAATACTGTTCGTTTTCTCACACAAACCGCTCGTTTCGTGTCTTAGGCCATCAATGTGTACTTACGATGGGGAATTGTTTAATTTGGGCGATGGGGAATTGTTTTAATTTGGACTCTGTGCATGCTCTTTGAGACAGTGACCATAGACCTGCATTATATGACTGACAGACAAGAACGGTTTGACCTAAAAATATCAAAATTGAAACTACTGCGGAAAAAAAGACACCTACATCTTGGATGCCCTTGAGGTAAGCTAAAACATACCAAAAATTAATTTCAAAGTGAACTATCCCTTTAATGTGGCATGACAGATCACTATATAGGCGCCTCAGTTTAAGCAGCAACGAGTGAACACGATCATCTCTTCCTAATAAACATGAATGAACATCTGAAGGCATGTTGAGAGATACTGTGCAACTTACTGAAACATGAGAAATGAACTCTTTCGCTAAATATATTTACTATATTCACCTATATATTCATTGTATTTATTTAAGTAGTGGTCTTAATTTTTTTATGTATGTTTAAAATATCTGTCATGAAAATTATTATATTTCAACAACAAATTGGAGTAAAAACAGCTTTGCATCACAGGAATAAATATTTTAAAACATATTCAAATAAAAAAAGTTATTTTAAATTGTAAATATTTTGTTTTTATCTTTAATGGTAAGCATAAGAGACTTCTTTAAAAAAAATTACTGTCTCCAAACTTTTTAATATACTGTATCTTGTTTTAAGGATGGTAAACTAGACAAAATATTAATTAATAGCCTAATTAGAAGTTAATGCAAAAACTGCCTGATTTTGCATAAAATTGTTTGATTAAAAACAAATAGCAACAAATTTTAGGCTAATAGTTTTGGCTCTGTAAAATGTTACCCTTAAAAATGAGGTTGCTTCAATTTTTACATATTATAACCTTCAATTTCATAAAATGCGAGTGAAACGCTCACACTGTCGAGCCCTGATTGTTATTAAATGAACAAACTCATTTGCTGTTTGCTGTCAAGGACAACTCAATAGAAAGACCATGTTATCTTGTCTTTATTTTGCTCCATTTTGTCGCTGTAGATTTGCTTCATCACTGTAATGTGGTGCAGAAACTGGCTTCAGTTACATAGTTTGAATTGTTGTTTTTTCTGGGGCTTCTCTATACCTAAATGACTAATACAATAAGAAAGAGGAGGCAGAACAGTCTGTGTTTACTGAATTGATGTAAATCTTTTTCTCATTTAAACTATGGGCCAACATGATTTACTTCAGTGAGCTTCACATTCATTTACTGCCAAAGTAGGGCATTGCAAATTCGGGACGTTGTAGTGGAGAGCAAAGTCAGAGGCAGTCCGGTATTCTGTCCTCTCAGTGTGAGTGTGATACACCTGTGACTTATGAGGACAAGATTTCAGAAGCAGAGACTCTAGTGGGGTAACACCTCAACCATGCTGTTCTTGCTTTGCAACACTGAGAGCAAATCACTGCTCGATTATGGTAAAAATCCTAATCACGATTATTTTTCTCAATATTGAAATCACGATTATTTAACACTATTATTGGTGGGTGATATCATCAGTCTTATTTCGTGATACGAGTAATTTTAAATGTCTGTGACATTTCACAATTATAAAGACTTCAGCAAAAACTAATACTAGGTTAAATAATGTAAGTAAAAGTCCTCCAAACAGTAAACAGTTAGCAATACAATAAGAACAAATAAACTAGCCTAAATTACAAACACAACAGAAAAAATACACAAAACATGTCTAGTGACATATCAGGGCCATTTTATGATTAAT
Organism: Leuciscus leuciscus; assembly: GCF_965113295.1. Taxonomy (NCBI): domain Eukaryota; kingdom Metazoa; phylum Chordata; class Actinopteri; order Cypriniformes; family Leuciscidae; genus Leuciscus; species Leuciscus leuciscus. Next base: position 15,912,524 of record NC_138731.1, on the reverse strand, counting down.
TGAAATACATTTCTTACATACAGCTCCTTTAAAAAAAAAAATGTATTCAGGAAGATGTACTAACAGTGGTATTCAGTAATAGCCTGCAACAAAAATTAAATAAAGTGATCACATGTAAAATAACACTGCTGTATACATTAAATATAGACTAATCCTTATAAAAACTACAGTTTATTCATTCAAGAGCAGTGAGTGATTTTATCTTTGTCTTTTGTTGTTCGATTAACAATAATGACTGCAGCAGATTTATTATGCTCACAGTATACTTTGCTTATTCGCCACTATCTCTTTTCGCGGCTTAATACGCTTTTAATAACACTGTTTAATAAGAAGCACGTCACGCAGTTTAGCAACACTGCATTTTACAACACTTTACATTTGGGTGTAAAGCTTGGGCTTTTAGTGAGGAACAAAAGTGCACCGCTGTGAAGGAAAGGAAGTTGCACTCACTGCGCGGGACGGAATGGTAGTGGGACAATAATAGTTTTGCATCGATTATCTTGTTTTTAAAATAGTTGGATGCCAAAATCAAAATTGAAAAATGAATTATGATTAATCACACAGCCCTTGGAACTGTATTGGGGTACTAGGCATGGCTCATAGATGTGTTGCTTCCTACTGACTTCAGATGTCTGATGTAATTGGCCAAACACGGGGGGGGGGGGGGTAGATTTCTTTGTGGTGTCCGCCTAAAAATGAATGACCTTCTCTGCATTACATCATCCTTTGTTATCGGCAGATAGACAAAAATGAAGACAAATTTATGAGTTAAGCCTATCAGGGGATGCATTGATGAATGGGACAAAAACGTTAGCTGTATTATAGGGATGGATAATATGATGGTATATGCTGTACAGTTTTGCTGTATTGTTTATAATACAGTTGATGTATCCATGTGATTATGAGTGATCAGAACTGCTTTGCGTTATTTACAAGTGATAGCAATGAAGAAACATCTCAACATGTGTGTTGTTATTCACTATTTGAAGAGAAAATGACATTGTCTGCAACAAAAGCCGCGTTTCCACCGAAATTACCCGGAACAATTTGTCCCAGGAACTTTTTTCCCAGGAACTTTTTTTGCCCCAGACTGGTTGCTTTCTGCGTTTACACCGCGGTCTAAAGTACCGGGAAGGTAAACTGCGCGCAACTCCTCCTCCCAGTCTGCGACGGACAGTAATCAGTTTTGAGCGTCACATTTAAGTATGGAGGAGATTCAAACTGTGCTGCAGTTATGTATTGGTTTACTAACGAGGTAATTAACAAAACAAAATAAACGAGCACTGATACTAAAGCGTGTTCAGAAAGCTCGTATGCGTATAAAATTAGACAACGTATGTTATCAGTTATTGTGAGATGCCTGGGACGAACGCGCAAAAATTTCCTCTTTCGCAAATACGCTTAAAAAAAAGCCTGAACCCCGTCTATCAATCATAAATAGTGAATAGTCTTGTAAATAGTTGTTTGTTACTAACCTCAAAGCGCTATTTCAATCCTGTTATAGTAAATTTGTAACATGGTTTGGAGTGCCTTGCAATAGATGACAATGTGTAAACATATGACTTAATAATAAAAGCTGTGGCAGAAAAGAGACGAGCACTGATAAAGCGTGTTCAGTAAGCTCGTAATGCTAACGTTAGATATAAAATTTGTATGTTATCAGCTATTGCGGACATTGACCGTGAGATGGCTGGGACGAACGCGCAGAAAGTTTCCTCTTCCACAAATACCCTTAATAAAGCCTGAAACTCGTTGCCAGTCCACCAGTTTTTTAAATTAAATTCCATATTTGCAGACAGACAACTCTTACTGCATGAAGCCACGACACGAACCGCAATAGATTTTTTAAAAAGGGAGGTTAAAAATAAATAAATGCTTCGTGGAGTTTCAGCTTGTGCAGCGCACAAGTCCCACCCCTGAAAGTTCCCGAACTTTGAAAAAGTACTACCTCATGAGCAGGGACTATCGGAGGGGGAAATATTTACCCGGAACTTCATTTAGACCCTGGTTCCTGCGGTGTAAACACATCGAGTACCAGCCCAAAGTTCCTAGTTCCTGGGGAAAGTTCCTGCGGTGGAAACGCGGCTAAATTGATACACTGAAACAATATTTAAGTGAGGTTAGAGAATGTGTGTGTATTGGCTTTTTTACTGCATTTTCAATAGAGGTGTTGGGTGTATCGGTTCTCGGTAAAAAGATTCTCCACCCACGGTTGGGCTCACGGTTCTTAAATCTGACAACACATCTATAATATGGTTCATTGAAAATAATGTGTAAGACAGACAGACAGACAAAGTTCTGCTAAGTTCTGCATGTTTCTGATGATGGGTTTCACATTCTGGGTTCCCATTCCCAATACAGCGATGATAAAATGACGAATGAATATGACCAGTCATTTACGCTGTTCATCCCCCGGGTGTTAATAGCGCACAAGTGCAGGTGAGACTGTTGTTGCTATATGTTTAAACTAAACTGTTTAAATGTTTAAACATTTAAGAGCCAGAAGACGCGAATGAGAACTCGCGTGCGCTGTGAGAAGATTGTGTGTGTGCAAACTCAGTCATATCGTCATATTAAATATTTTAAATATATAAGTAATATAATATCTGTGTTCCCCAAGGCCTGTAGTACTACATGCATCATAACCTACTTTCTCACAATATTTCTCCCTTCCTCCCTCCTCTTATGTATCGCTCCTAATTCTTTATGTATTTTTATCGTCTGACAGACAGAAACTCTGGATGGGGCCTTTCCAGTGCCTGACATCAAACTCCACAGTAACCCCTCTGCGTTCAACGTCTACTGTAATGTACGGCACAGCGTGCTGGACTGGCAGCAGAAGGAAGCCGTTTTGGCCCTGGCCTCCCGGAGCTCTGTGCAGAGCGGCGACTCAGACAGTGAGGAAGAGGAGGAGTATCGCGAACCCGCCGTCAAACTGCCGAAGGTCAGTGAATGACATCAATGCATATACGAAGCCCAATCATGTGGTTTAGTTCTATTGTTCATGATTAAGCCTATTTTTTGTTGCACCGTTTATGCCTTTATGTTTCTTTTTATGATAACTGCAGTGATATATCATAAGAATAAACTGCTGTGTTCTAAATATTCGAGATTCTTTGGTGGTCGTGATCAAAACTTTAGCATCGAATTAAATTAGTCTAGGCTTTTTTTCCCTTTTACACTAGAAATGATTTTCTTAATTTTGCAAGGTATCTTACACTGTGTCTACACTGGGTGTGACCGTGTCGCATCGACATCTTGCCACGCTTCAACAGCTCGAGGCTTTCTACTACTGGAAACGCCAAAGTAAAATTTCCAGTCCATTGGTTCTGTTGTCGGAAGTAGCGCAGTCACATGGAGTACATTAGAAATAGCAATAGTGTTAGCAGACAGCATAATTTTGCTGCTTACCTTTGACCCGCCCTCAAACAATGTAGTTGGTTCGTGTTGTACATGTCTAGAAGATGCCGCATATTTCTGTGCTGCAAAAGCAAATGACTAACAAAGAGAATTTGTAAATTTAACTTGGCCAGTTAGAGTTTGAGTAATTTCTACTTACTCATTTTGAAGTTTACCATGCAATACTCTTTCAAGTGAATATGAATACTTAATTCAAAGCTTGTAGAAAGCTTTTTCTGTAGTATTTACTTAACCACAGAATAATTTGTATCATTGTAGCCGTTATTTGTTTCTTTAAAAACAACGTTTTTTTTTTCCTCTTCATGTTTCTTGCCCCCCGTTTCACATCACAGCCATATGTGGATGGGTGGCTGATTAATTCCAATCTCCACTTCAAAGATTCTCATGCTTAGGCTAGAAGGAAATGTGCTTTGGGATGGGAATATCAAGGAATTCAATTACATTTTTAAGTAATGTTTCTTTTTTTTTCTTTTTTTTCATTGACAATTCTTAGCACTTTTTACTAAAAACATGGTCCTTACTATATAATAAACCATAAAAATCTGTGAATGTCTGTCTTTAACTACAGATTATCAAATGAACAACTAGTCAGTTATCACTCTGATTAAAGTCACAAGCCCTGCAAAAATTTGAGTTGTTGGCAAAAACTCAAGGAGCTAGTTTCAGAATCTAGAAATTAATATTCAGATTGGACCCAAGACTATGTTAAACATTCTATTGTGTGACATCCTGATGCCTGTTATTTTAAGATGTGCAAATTGTCAGGGTGTTGTGATTCACTAACACGTTTCTGTATTAAAGGACAGGTATTTTATTTATAGAGTTTAGATGGAGGGCTTATTTAATATCCAAACCTTGAGAGACGCTACACGGGATCATTTTTTTATTTATTTCTCTCAGATGTCCTAGGACAAAGCACAAATTCCTTTTTTAGATGATGACCTTGAAAGATGAACCAGTGCAGGCCTTTTGCTATGAAGATGAGCCCAGCATAGTGTCTTATAACAATAAGGAAGCACTTTTAGAAACAAACTGTTTCCAAAAAAAAAAATCTCCCAAAAGATTCCTTCATTAAAATATACTGGTAGATGTTCACAGCTGCAATACGGTCTCTGAAGATATGCTAAACAGCAAGATCCATATCTTAACCACATTTTTAGATAAAAGAGGCATTGTCAGACTTACTTACATTCTCATCTGATCCTAATGTTCTACATGCTGGTTCTCGCATAAACTCATTAGGTGAAACGGCAACACTGTATTAAAAGTCAGTTTAACAACAAACACATGGACAACCAATTATTTATTCTTTTTCAGTCAAAGTAAACCACATATGCTCTTCACGGCACAACAATGTTGTTTTAGTAATAGATTTTTCCAGTCATTGAATTCAGATATGGCCTTTTCTGTTGCGTGATGATGGTTTTATACTGAATAATCCACATGATCATTTATTTTTATTTTTGCTGGAATCAGTATTACTTGACCTAATGTTCCTACAGAGTGAGCATGATGGACTTATAGAAGTAAAAATACTAGTGGTCAGGGCTTGACATTAACACCTGTCAAATGCGGGTGTATTTCAGAAGTGGCGAGTAACACAGTTACTCCTAATGGCCACTTTGGCGGGTTGAATTTTATACATGATATATATAGTTTTCAAAATAAGTAAGTGCAATGTAGTGTTGTAAAAAACGACAAAAGTACATATTGATACTGAAATATCTGAATGCTTCCAATACTCATTTTCCGCAGAACAGATACACTATACCAGCTGCGCTTTCTCGCTCTCACATCTTGAGTTGACACACAAACCCGTCTCTCCTCACTCATTGGCTTCATTTGCTTCGGATGAATATTGTTGCTGTTACAGGGCTTGAATTTTATTGTGGGATTCTGCGTATTGTGCATTATTTTACACATTCCCGCAGATTTTGTACTCACACCCAAAATGCGCGCAGATAAATCCGTCTCTCAGTGCTAAATTGAGTTATATTTCGCTGCTTATTTGGCTTAAACAGTCAAATCCGCACAAAATAATGTCAAAATGCCAGTCTTGGTTAGTATTCACGTAAACAGTCGGTTATGTTTCAAGCCTGGGACACACCAAGCAAGCCAACTTCAAAGAACTAGTGGCAACGGAAACCGATAGTGTTGTCGGCTGCGTCTGGACCAAAATGCTGAACACAGCACAGACTACAGCCAACTGCAAACTAGAACGTCTTTATCAGCAGGTATCAATAGTCTATATTCGTCATTCAAAAGGAGAAACCGTAACAATGATATACGCAGATATACGAAACATAATCAAAGCAGCACTTGCTTAGCATTTTGAATATCAGTTATTTTCAGAACTTTCGTCATTTTATGCGGCTTATGTGGTTTTGAAAATATTCATGTTTTGAAATGCTTAGGTAGGATAACAACATTAGATCAGCCTTCTGTCTGCGCCGTATTTTGACCTATTTGCTCTCTTTCATCACTTTCGCTTGTATTCTTGTGCACTGACTCATTCGCTAAACTGAACATCCAATCAGAGTTCCCACTCTCACCGACGGCCGACGCCAATTCAACATGCTGATTCGGGCAAACTGCCACCGACGTGTGGAACACAGCGCAAAAACTAGCCCGATGGCCGACCGTCGGCTTGGTGTGTCCTGGCCTTTAAGTGAACTTAAACAGTTAAAGAAATAAAACGTGTAACAGTATAATGGATCCGTGCGTCAGGTCTTAAAGTGACAGCAGCCTAATATACCTGCTGCCTAATTATGAGTTAATACCTATTTGGCAGTTTTCCTCCATGGTATCGATGTCAAAATTGTGGCCAGAGAAAATGCTGAGTGGCTTGTAACTTTGGAAAACCACTAGTTACAGTGGCTGATGAGCAAACAAGTTAATGTCAAGCCTTGCTAGTGGTTGATTGATATTGATTTTTTTTTTTGAGGCTGATGCTGATATGTTAGAGAGCAGGGTGGCCGATATAAAGCTGATTTACATGATATAACACTATTTAATTTAAAGATATTAAAAACACATAATTGCATCATATTTAATATATTAGAAATAAATAATTAGAAAATTAATATGAAAAAATAATACTTTAGATTGCAACTTCTTTATTTCTGTAATTCACAAAATAAAGAAATTGCTAAAAATATGAATGAAAAATAAGTTATACTGTAACCAGCAGTACACTCAGTAATCTGGTAAATTTGTGTGCACTGGGAATAATATTTTGGAATTGATGAATGTTATATCACAGCTATGTTCTTCTGCTCCTCAGATCATTGGTATTGGGCTATGTGGAGTGTTTGAGCTCATCAAGGAGACTCGTTTCTCGCACCCGTCACTGTGCTTACGGAGCCTTCAGGCCCTTCTAGATATGCTCCAGGGACAACAGCCGGAGAGCTTTCAGACCGAACCTCCAGATGTGCTGGGTAAGTAACTTTCTTAAGTGAATTTGTATAAGTGAATCTGTATATTTCAATCATGAAACCACTGTTGGACCTGCAGAGTCTCTCTTCCATCTTCTGCTGGAGACAACGGTGCGGAGCACAGGGATGAACGATCCCACCGGTCAGACCCTCACTGCGTTATCCTGTGCCTGCCTCTTCAGCCTTGTGGTGGCCTGGGGAGACACTGGCAAAACCCTCCAGGCTGTGTCTGCCATCCTCACCAACAATGGCAGTCATGCATGCCAGACCATCCAGGTGAGGGAAAGTTTTGAGATTGCATTGAGCACCAAATCAGTGTATTAGAATAATTTCGGAAAGATCATGTGACACCCGAAGACTGGAGTAAATGCTGCTAAAAATGTGGTGAGGTCTGAAATTATAATTTTTTTGGGCTGTCTGTAGCACCTATTGCTCTGCATCCTTTCTTAAAGGTATAGTTCACCCAAAAATGAAGATTCTGTACAGGAATGAAAATGCAGGTTTAGAACAACTTGGGAGTAAATGATGACAGAATCTTACATTTTTTGGGTGAACTATCCCTTTAAGGATCCACACTTAAGAAGAGTTCTTGAAGTTTATTTCTAACAATGTTACTGATTATTTAAGTCAGTTTTTTTTAACAGTTTAATGGATTTCTTGCTTGGTAAGTGAGGTTGAGATTTTAGACTGCATAAAAAGCTTCTGTTCATCTGAAGTCAGGATGACAGCACATTACCGCTCATCTCTCAGTATGCGATAGCCATAACTGAAACTGCATTTGGAGGTCAACAATCGGATTGCCTGAAAATGTCAAATCCCTCTGATTTTCCGTCTTTATTATATTACTCTGCCAGCACAGAGTCCCTCAGCCAATTACTCCCCCTCAGTCTTCTGCCGTCTGCATGATATGCCATTTTTTTGCTTATTTAAATGTCTTAATGCTCTCTGACAATATCACACACTGATTTAAGCCCTATTCGCTCTGGATTAGTATTATCTGGGGACCTTGTGTGATTTAGAAATTACCCACCCACTTATCTCTTATCTCCCGGATATGATGTCAGTAGGCTATTGCTTGGAAATGTCTTGTCGTTATAGGTCTAGCTGTATGATATATCATAAACCGAATAATTTTCCTTACCACATGCTGCTATACATGTCATCCATCTCCATCGAATCATTCGTTTTGTTTTCGCTCTTCTGATGATTTTCAGTCTTATCTTTCAGCAAATTGTATAGTTGTGGTGTAGGTATAGCGATATGACACAGCACCCAAATTACTATCAAAACACTCCAACGCAGCCTCCATTCTTCGCGAAAGATGGATATAAAGGTGCACAGGAAACAAAAACCTTGAAAAAATGATATATGACCCCGCCGATTCGTACAGGACTAATATTATCACAGGACCTCGTTGTTCAGTGAAATATGGTAGGTCATTTGCGGGGGAATTTTTACTTTACAAATTACAGACATGGCCGATTCGCACGGGATTAAGATCACAGACAACCTCTGCAATTATTACAAATGACTAGAGGTCACCAGGTAATACTAATCCAGTGCGAATTGGGCTTTAGACATCAGAGAAACTCAGTTCATTTGTTGTTGCCAAGGTAACTACAACCTAATTGGAGCATGAGTAACTTGCATGGCTTGTGTAAAGTGTGATATCTGATCCGTCTCTGTCAGTTCACAGTGCACAAGTCCAACTTGAAGTGATTCAGAATGAAAGTGAAAAACAAGCAAAGGCTTTTGTGTATATTCTGATGAAGTGCTTTGTAGAGCTGGACTATATTTTTCATATGTATTTGCTATGAAATGGCTTAAACATATTTTATTTATTTATTTATTACTTTTAAAAAACAATTATTTATACATATTTATATATTAAACCCCATCTTTTCAACCAAACAGCCATTGTTGCCCAGTAGATTCAATAGACAATGAAAAAGTATTTTTTAAAAACACTGTTTTTCTTTAAATAGACTTTAGGAACAAACAATACTTAATAATTTTCATTTATATGCACCAATATAACATTACATAGTAGCAAACATCAATATTTACTTATTATTTTTTTCTACATGAAAAAAGAAATGGGGATTTCCAAATAGATAGTTGAATCTGGGATTGGAATCGATTTACTGACATTGATAGTTTGAAAAGAATTATGGAAATAATTAATGTATTGCATTGTAAGTTAGCTGGCAATACCCTGTCCTAATGTAAGACTTGAGTCTTTGGTAAAGAACAGAGAAGTGTAGTGCAATAAAACTAAATGTCATTATTGAATTGTAGAGCATCTAAAGCAATAAACCTCTCTGTCCTCTGTAGCATCATTCATCAGAGTACCTCCTTACTCCCTCCTGCTGAATGTTAAAGAAAGATCAACATAAATATTAAACAGGGAAAAGAATGTGTCCTGGGGATATGATGTGAGATAGATGAAGGGTGGCCTACTGTCCTTGTGAATGGACTGGTAAAGGTCAAGTGGTGCAGAGAGGTTTGGTAGGGGTGTAACTCCACATAATCACATGAACAACCAGTCAGTAAATACACTCTTTTAAGCCTGAAAGTACAACAATAACAGTGGCTGTTCTCTTTCATTTCGAAACAAAACTTCAGTGAGTGAGTCATGTCAGTCTGATTCAGCCAGTGAGTGAGTCATTAGACTGATTCAAACAAAGGACACATTATTTTGATCGATTTTTCTTTTCACTTGGGCTAGTGGTTCAGATTTTTTCCTTGCCCTGCTAACGTTTTCATTGTCTCCTCCACAAAAAAAGTCATTGTTGTGATGTTTTCGATGTTTTTTTTGACCCATGTATTCTTGCATTCTAGTTAGACACCAACATTTTTAGATATGATACCAGGGAAATTTCACAATTCTTGATTTCAATTTTGATAACACAGCAAAAACTAACTAGCCTATCTAATATATATTTCAAACATGATTAAAGACATTTAAACGGGTAGTTCTAACAGTAGTATTTAAGACATCTTCACTGTATTAATTAAATATAGAATCATCCTTATTAAAGCTATACAAAAATGTGTCGATCAAAAGCAGTGAGTGGTTCTCTCTTTCCTCTCTTCTTTTCCCTGTCTACTGTCATTGATTTCTTTCATCAAAAAGAACAAATTGAACTGCTGGTTACCAGTGTTGGGGGTAACGCGAGTTACGTAGTCAGATTACTTTTCTCTCAAGTAACTTGTAAAGTAATTGATTACTTTTAAATTGACAAAATATCTGAGTTACTTTGTTTTCCCATTTATTGACTGACACCTCTCCTGTGTAGAGGTGTTGTGTGCGCTGTGAAAACATGATGCTTATTGTAGTTCTAGACTAAATGTGAGCAGGCATTTACTCATATTACTTGCTCAAAAACAAATTCAGTATCCCTCAAAATGAATCAAAACAGTGCAAAGCAAACTCAGAATATTAAGCAAACCTGCAAAAATTAAATGTTAAATTACACAAATATACTTTATGTATTTAATCTCACTTTATTAAAGGAGTCATGAACTGGATTGTTTTATTATTTTATAATGTTGCCTGGGGTGCCCTTATAATGTTAGTATGATTTTTACATAAAAAATGGTCATAATTTATAAATAAAAGCCATTTTTCCAAGCCTGATTTCAGCCTCAGATTTGAACGCTCTGTTTTAAGGGGCGTGTCTGCTGTGAGACTGCAGTGTAAACGCCCACTGCTGTGATTGGCTGACATGCTTGCATATGAAATAGCTAGTATTATATGAACTCTCTCGAAAACTTTTACTACGTTTTTACTATTACAGCTATCGAGATGAACAAATCGTGAAAAGTATCGTTTAAAGCATTATATTTAAATCTATTCCATCACATGAAAGGTTGCAGCATGATGAGCACTGACTGAGCAGAAGACAGAGAGTCTGTTGATCGCGTGAATAAAGATCTTATCATTGCAACGCAATTTTTGTAAAATGTTTAGCACAGACACCTAAGCCAGTGGGAAGGGTTGTAGGAACCGCGTCATTAAAAATGAATTTAATCCACTGGTCCCTGATAGCTTGGTCCGTTCTTGGGAGAGAAAAAACATTTCCATGTTGATTCTGGCAGTCAACAACAAAGCAACTCACGTGTGCACCACGTTTCTGCATCTTTCACGGTCGAGTGCGTACTTCGAATCGGAATCCCGGCGCTCGACTGAATATGAGGGGGAGAGGGGTCTGCGGTGTCCATATATGGTATATCCTGCGCCGACTTGACGTCAAGTCGGCGCAGAAATTAACATCACGTATTTGAGTGCGCGTGCACGTGGGCTGGTTGACGAACCCAGGGGTAAACAAACGCTTCACTTTTAAATATCGGCTTCCCGGCCAGTGTATAATCGTTAGGCAATCATAACATACATTTTTTCTCGTGGAAAAGTGAAAATTACAGGTCATGACTCCTTTAAAGGACAAGTTCGGTATTTTACACTTAAAGCCCTCTTCACAGATCGTTTCTGATGAAATAGAAATTTTGGACACATGCTGCTGTCCCGAAAGCGAAAGAAACAGCAGCATGTGTCCAAAATTTAATCTTAACAGTTCTATTTCATCAGAAACGATCTGTAAACAGGGCTTTAAGTGTAAAAAAACGAACTTGTCCTTTAACCTATGTATTGGCTGCTGACCTTTGATTATCTAATTCAACCATAAGCAAAATGACTTTAGATAAACAGCACATTTGTGTTTAATTTTGTTTGTTTTTATTTCTGAAGTAAGAGTGTAGAACTCTCTTCATTTACATCCTATTCATTTGCATTCTAGAATGCCAGTACAGCTGAAAGGTTTGTTTAAGCTGCGCCCTCTACTGTACCGGTGTGAATTTGCATTTAGCCTGAGGCCTTTTCATTTCACATTTGGTGTGAAAGGACCTTTACATTTACCAAAAATATAAACAAACGAGCAAGCCCAGCCCAAGTGAGAAAAAGTAACGCAAAAGTAACGTAACACATACGTACCATACAAAGCAATGAAGTAACGCAAGTATTTTTCTTTTGTAGGATGTAGTGTTGTTTCCCCAACACTGCTGGTCACGCTGTGTTTGTTTTTGCATGTACTAGTGAGGATATCATAAAAGAAAGATTGTTGTTTATTTATTGTCTTTGTATTATTGTGTGCTGCCTAGTCTCTCCATGATCAATTCAAGATCTGACCCAATTGTATTTGTACACCAAAAAGGTTCCAACAATCCTGAACGCACTACAAAGGAGTGTGCAGGCGGTGCTGGTGGGGAAGATCCAGATCCAGGAATGGTTCGGAAACGGCATCAAGCGGGCCGCGCTGATGAACAAATGGGTTCTGAAGGAGGTGAACATCGATGAAGATGAACGCTGTCTACTTCAAACAGACGGTTCCTTCCTCTACCTGCTCTGCAAAGATGGTCTCTACAAAGTAGGCTCAGGGTACAGCGGCACCGTGCGGGTGAGGACATCTTATGTTTACCTGATCACCCATTGGAAATAAAAGAAGTTATTTTGCCAAGCTAATTTTCTGACTAAATTACTGTTAAGTAGTTCTGTAATTAATTTAGTAATTAATAGTGATGCACCAACATTTTGGCAACTGGAAATATAATATTTTTCAGTTCTTTCTTAAAAGAATTCAGTTTTTTTGAGTGTTAAGTAAATTCAGTTAATTAATTGAATATTGAACTCTATTGAAAAAAAAATTCTCCAGAATCGGACAGTTCTGAGATTTGTGAAGTCGTGGATCTGGTTTTGTGCTGAGGCAGCAAGTTGTTTATCATTATGTTTGTGCTGGTGCTAATAAGTGGCTATCGATTGCAGGGCCATGTGTACAACTCCACATCTCGTATCAGGAACCGTGAAGAGAAAAGGTCATGGCTGGGATTCGCCCAGGTATTACCCCTTGTTTTATGTGTGTTTCTCCTGGTTGTCTGTCTGCTTGTATAACGCCAACGTAATCAGTGTATAGTACTTGATACAGGTTTGAAAGCTTGATCGTATCTCCTAAATAAAGCATTACGTGCTTATGACGTTTTCAACCTTGAACCTCTGTGAACAACAAAAATGTCATTCATTGAACTGCCTTACAAAAGCATGTTTCTTGTGGTGGTTTGCTTTACAGGGTTGTTTGCTCTATCGAGACATGAACAGTCACAGCATGGCAGCCATTAAGATCAACCCAGAGACTCTGGAGCAGGAGGGCACCATCACAATGCCGGGTACAAACACCCCTCTTGTGTGCTATTGATCGCTAAGAGCAGGGCAAATAAATGGCTTGACAAGCACACTTTTCTTCCCTGTGTTGACAGGTTTCCTATTAAAACAGGACGAATCCAAGGGCCTTAATTTTTTTCCTTGAATAGCCAATGGCTTTCTATATAACTGTGCCTCTATATAGCTCTAGATATATTATGTGGTTATTCAAAGTAGTTTATTTAAAAAATATATCTTCTAAAGATTGTTTATGACTAGCCTAAAACAGAATGTTCCTGTAATTTGGACTGCAATTTGAAACTGTAAAACTTTCAAATTTTCTCTTTAAATTTCACTCTCTCTTTCTCAGGTCTACAAGCAGATGGACAGAACATCGTATTCACTGATGGAGAGTTTATCAACCAGATTGCAGCCTGCAAAGATGTAAGTTGTTCCAAAACCTAGCGAGCTGTCTTCGTAGGTAGCATTTTAGGCATCGCAGTTGTGCAGGCTGTTCCAAAAGGTAGGCAGCAATATGCCAAATCATAAGGCAGCGTTGTATGTATGCTTCAGGGTGAAGGCAGTCCCACAATGCATTGTGCCAAGTGAACAAATAAATCCAAAGATGGAGGCAAGAGATATTTATTGATTATATATAAATACTTGTATTTGTATCGGTTTCTTTTGTAATAATTATACTGATCAGTAAATGTATGGATTAAAGAAGGTAAAAAATAATAGAGCATAGTATAATACACTGCTGTAAAAGTTTTGGGTCAGTAAGATGTTTTTGAAAAATGTATTTGATTCAGCAAGGATGACATTTAAGTAAAGACGTTTTTAATGTTACAAAAGTGTTCTACTTGTATAAATACACGCTGTTCCTTTGAACTTTTTAATCATCAAAGGAATTGTTCATTCATGGTTTCCACAAAACTGTTAATCAGCAAAACTGTTTTCAACATTGATCATAATAATAAGAAATGTTCAAAATCATACTAGAATGATTTCTGAAGGATCATGCGACACTTAAGTAATGATAGTAATGATGCTGAAAATTCAGCTTTGCCGTAACAGGAATAACTTACTTAAAAAAAAAAAAAAAAATTACAATAGAACACAGTTACTTTGTATTGTAATATTTCACAATATGCTATATTTACTCTTTAATTATTTTTGATAAAATAAATGCTGCCTTGATGAGCATAAGAGACTTTTAAAAAATCCTACCAATCCCAAACTTTTGAAAGGTAGTTTGTATATACGCCTATTTACATGTGCTTTTGTATCCTGCCATTAGTTTAGCAACATGCTGATGTTAAACTCTGGAATCAATCGTATTTACTAGAAACCCGTTATTTGCAGGAGGTTTTATTGGTTGATTTTTCAATGATTTGCCAAACTGTTACGGACCAAAACGTGTTTAAATCGCTTGTTTTAGATGGAATAGTGGAATAGTTGGATAATAATACAAGAACCCCAATAAATGTTTGATCCAAAATGAACAGCCTGTTTTCTCCATGCTGCGGTCTTCATCAGACGACAGCCGATTTCCCTGCCCCTCCCCCGGCACGTCATAAAAACATGATCGTTGCCTTTTTCTCAAGTGGTGTGATTGTGGCTGTCAGCAGCACCTGATCTCCTTTGTTTCAGCCGAATTCAGCTCTGCTGTGTGTGTGTTGAGTGTGTTTGCATAATAGCTGTGTAGGCAGGGGAGGGACTGCAGCACTGGACGTGGGCATATCAGCGGCTGATCATGAGTGGGCCGCAGTTACGGGGAGGGGGATGTGATATTCATATCATGCCTTTGAAGATCCCCTTTTGCATACATGAATGAAGAGTGCAGGGGTTAAGGAGGGAAGTCGTGAGGGATAATGTTTTGAACTGCTGTGGCACTTATCTTGGAGGGAGGAAAAGACGTGCATTTCTTAGCGGTGTGATCTTTGCCTGGAGCGTCGTTTTTTGAAAGCTCACTAGTATGCTCATTAACAGCTGCAAATCAAAGACTCCAGTGTGTCGTCTTCTATTTATTTTTTTATCACATGCTCACTCATGCAAACTCACAGACTACAAGCCGTAGTCTCACCATAGTGTACTGTACACACCCTGAACTTAGCGTGTGTGTTTCTGGATGAAACTGGCCCAGTATATGTAAGGGTGCTACTTTGCATCTCCTATGCGCATGCTAACATAGTTCAAATCTAAGACTGAAGACTAAAGCCTCTAATGTTGTCAAAGGCTCTGAGATAATGATTTATGATAATGATAATGATATTTTATTATATATGATAGCTTTGGAACAAGCCCAGTCATCAAGAAAAAAAGTTGAACTGTTCAGTATTAAGATGCAGTCACATTAGACTTCAAGCATGCAGATTTTATTTGGGCATTGAAATGAATCAGATCATTAAATATTTAAATACACACAAACCCATACGTCTTTCTTCTTCGTTACACAAATAAAGATATTTTTAATGAAACTTCATACATTTCTTTATCTCCATTGAAAGTCCTTTTACATCAAAATTTTGAGGCTTCAAAAAGTTCATAAAGACGTTATAAATGTAATCCTTATAAATCGAGTCTTCTCTTCTGAAGAGACATGATCACTTCATGAGATGAACAGACATATGAGTGTTCGAACGGAACTAGTTATCCAGGAGGACGTTAGAGAAATTCATGTTTCAGAGACGTACTTTCGATTTTTATCCCGTCCGAATCTGCCGTGTCAGTCAGTGTTTTTCTCACTTAACCTCTGTCAATATTCCAGGGCAAATTACCTACTGTTTTTTTTTTTTTTGGCAGACTCAACGGTCCTCTGAGAAATCTTATCACGTCCGAATGCGAATGTCTGTGATTGCTGATGTTCTATTATTCGAACGCTGCTTCTCGTGTGTTTTTGACCTGCCTGAACACAAATCTTCGGCATGCTTTCATTTCGTTTCAATATGGATTAGGGCTGCAACTAACGATTATTTTTTCAATCGATGAATCTATCGATTTTTTCGCTTAATCTAACAGTTATTTTTTATGGTTCATCTATTGTTTTTTTTGTTTTGTTTTCTGAATAGTCTATTAATCATTTGGTTAATTTACCAATAAATAATAACCAATAATTTTCCAATAAATAATTACCGTAACTCTATGTATGAACTTTTACCTAATGATATTATTTATCACAAAATGCAGGTTTATGCAGTTTAGGCCTAATTAGCCAAATTTTGGCCTAGTTTTAGTAAATTAGGCTAACGTGTTATTGCAGCCCTAATATGGATGGTATCTGGCGAAAAAATAACATACAATCAATAAATTGTGCCAAATTGTGGAAACTGCGAAGACTGCCCATTTTAATATCAGTGTCAGAGTAAGATACTTCTCATTGGGTGATTTCACTTGAGGGTGAAAGATTTCCCCATGCAGATTTCGCAACAGGTTTAAGTTGGTCATGTGAATTTCACAGCATTGACCAATAGAAAGCTGCTTGGTTTAAAAGTGAATTCTGTGGGATCTGTGCTTCAATACATCATTACACTATTGACAATACATATAGATATTTTTTTTGCCATGAAATTTCACCAAAATGTCACTGCACCTTTAGACTGAAAGATGACTCTTGAGTCTTCCGGCAACTAATACATGCACAGATCTTTCACAGCCAGTGCATTAATCTAAATAACTCGCTTAGTGGAAGCGACCGCCAGCAGAAACACATAATTAAAGCTGTAATGAAGTTAAGTAAAAGAGTGACATTGCAGAGTCCCAAGAAGTCCATATGTGGCGACATGACAAATGCATTCGCTACTGAAGACTGCCTTAAAAATTAAGCACTGGACTGGGCGGTTTGGTTTGGCAACTTATTGAGACTGCTTTTATCAGCCAGAAGGAATAAAACAGAACTGGCCCTGCTGCAACTGATAGTCCCGCCTCAAACTCACGCCATTGGTTGCTTTGTCAAACCAAAGTCACTGTATCAAACTTATTGGAATGATCAAACAAACAGAACCACGTATTAAAAATGTCTTAAAGACACTAGTCTTTACTAGGGATGTCCCGATACCACTTTTTCACTACCGATACCGATGCCGCAGCTTTGGCTATTTGCCGATACCGATATCAATCCGATATTTTTATTTTATTCTTGAACTAATACTACTAATAATAAAATATATGGAAGCACTTTGCACAATTAGCCACATAAAAACATCTCACTCAAATGGAGAACAAATACTTCTCCATATAGTCCACAACAACAGTTGATAATGAAAGACTGCCACCCTTTATTCAAAAGACCTTGAGATATGTTTGGTAACCTGAATGAATTTAAAATTAATTTGCTATATTTCAGATCAATATATTTGTTTCCTTAATTTTAATTAACTTCAACTTTATTCTCATCTGAATTATAAATAATTTATTTCTGTATAAAATAATACTACCATTAAAAACATGATTTGATTTTCTGTTTTATTCAATGTAGAATGTGTAACTTAAAAATAAACAGATTTGTGCTGTTTTAGGACAAGAAATTAAAACCAATGCAATATGATGAATGTCCAAAATTTTTTGCTTTTAAACAGTGTGTGTGTGTGTGTGTGTGTGTGTGTGTGTGTGTGTGTGTGTGTGTGTGTGTGTGTGTGTGTGTGTGTGTGTGTGTGTGTGTGTGTGTGTGTGTGTGTGTGTGTGTGTGTGTGTGTGTGTGTGTGTGTGTGTGTGTGATTTTGGGTGACAGTCAGTTTGACAAGAGTTTACAGATTGACAAAAGCACAATGTTGTGTTTTACACAAATATAAGTAGGCTAAACACTTTTTGCAGTTTTAATGATGTCCTGTATGAAAATGACGGAGTATGTTTTTATGTTTCCACTGTTCGATCGCGTGCCTCTCTCTCTCTGACACACACACACCAGCAATTGCAATCTTGACATCGCAGCCTGTACATTTTGCTGCGTTCACACCAAACGCGAATAGAACGTCAAATTCGTGTCTATGGCGTCTAGTTCGATGCTTGAACAGTTTGAATCCATTCGCGCGTCCAAAGCGAATAGGACGCACCGCACGCGTATTATGATAAAGTGAACGTTTGAAGCGATATAGACGCGCGTTCAGAGCTAAGGCGGGGCTACAGATTAGGTGTCCCTATAAGAACCCGCATATGCGCGTATCTAACAGTTAGTTTCGTATTACATTAATTAATGTGCACGCGAGTTTTATTTATTTTTATACCGTGTATTCTCTGTGTAAATCCATGCACCGAACGTACGTTCAGTACGAATACGTACCGTTCCACCCCTAATGGGTATCGGATCATAGGTATCGGATCTTTTTTTTTTCTCCCCTCCGATATCCGATCTAGCGTTTTGGGCCAGTATCGGCACGATACCGATGCCGTGGATCGGATCGGGACATCCCTAGTCTTTACACTACACTGCTCCTGGAGGGCCACTGTCCTGCAGAGTTTAGCTTCAACTGACCTCAATGTGCTTGCTTGTATTGAAACATGTTTTTTAGCATTGAAAAGATGCCACACATCAGCCTGAAGAACTTCCCTATTGCAGCTCAGCTTAAGCATTTAATAACTGTAAAATTGTGCTTAAACGTTTATGCTTGCTGTACCAAACATTGATATTCCGTCGTGCAGATGTAGGCGCACTAGAAAGAGGCAGTGTTTTTATGATGATTAATGTTTTTGTGTGTGTGTGTTGGTTTATTTAGGATGGCTTTGTGGTGCGAATCTACGCCACCAGCTCAGACCCAGCCCTACAGCAGGAACTGCAGCTCAAGCTGGCCAGGAAGTGTCTTCATGCCTGTGGCATCTCGCTCTTTGACCTGGAGAAAGACCTTCATATCATCAGTAAGACCAGTGCTTCAGTGCACACACATCTTTGCATGGAATCAGTGTTTAGGAGGAAGCAAGTGTTGAAATGAACTGACTTGGTGTTGTCTCTTTTGTGGCGTGTGTGTTTCTGTCCTCAGGCACAGGGTTTGATGAGGAAGCAGCGTTGATTGGAGCTGGCAGAGAGTTTGCTTTGATGAAAACGGCATCTGGGAAGGTAGACATACCTCTCTATATTCCTCAGTATCTCTTCATTCATATTTAACTGAATCTGTATTACAGAAATGTTTGATTCTTCTTCATGTGGTGGTGAAACTATTTCTGTCATGCATAATTACAGCATTGGATTAGAGGTAGAGATAAAGCAGATCAGGATTGGGTAGATGTATTGTCCTTATTAAATGCAACTAGTTCACAATCATCTGACCATTAAACATGTACATTTATTTTGTAATCCTCATAAATCTACAAGTGTAGGTTGTCTGAGTGAGTATGTGTGTGCCTGTTTGTTTCACCAGTGTGTGAGCGTTCACACTAGGGCTGATGGCAGTAATGGTGTCTCTTGTGTGAAAGGGACGGCAGCAGCAGAGAAGGCCTGTAGAGTCGCACACATGCTTAAATAACTGGAAGTAATTTGATTATTCTACGCTTCCAGTTGAGCGCCGAGGCTCTTTGACACTCTGTGAGGCTGGAGTGTTTGAGAGGCCAAAGAGAGCACAGCTTGTGTGTATTTACACATGCTCCTGGAGCAGTACAAATAAAGGGGAGTGGACAGGCTCCAAAACTGACACACAATAAGCACTAAATGCAAGTACAAATTGGTTTTGGCGAGTACATAAAACAATTTAATGGTAACTTGATTAGGATAAAAAAAAGAAAAAAAGTTCTGTTAAGTAATGACCGTAATGAATTGCCGGTTTATTATCTCAGTTGAGCTGCCGTTGTCAGGTGTGGCAAAAAGTTCAATTTGGACACTGGGTGTGTCTTATTGATCTGAAGTGTTTTAGGGTGGTGGAGTGAGTGTGTGCCAGTATCGTGAGATAGGAGAGCTGCTGTAGGTTTATCATCCTTTCAAACTTATCTGAAGATTATCCAGTCCAGTGAGCATAGCAGTAAAAACAGGCCTGACTGAGTCATGACTGGGCAAATTTCCTAATAAATGCTGTGGCCAGTAATAGAAGAGAAGGTTATGTAGTTCTTCGCACGCATCATTAATGAACTGCAGAATGCTGATCTGTGTTTTCTGTCATCATTGATTGTAGTCCTTGAGTTTTCCATTCCAGAAGTACTGTATTTATTAGATATATTTTAATTAGTTTTTCATTTCAAATTGTGTATGTGTGTGTGTATATATATATATATATATATTTATACTACAGGGCCGTTGAATGCTTGAATCTGATTGGTTGACGAACGTTCTAAGGTGTGCATTATTTTCAGGGAAACGCACGGCTAAAGTAGTTCCAGGCAGGTCTTGACCGCATTACAGTTCCATATCACTTCGCGTAGTCAACTGTAATAACGGAAAATAGGATACAATTCATAACAAGAAAAAGCATTTCGCCCCATGCGCTTGATCTGCAATTTTCAATGTCTAGCTTCACAATCAATAGAAACATGCAGTTTAATTTGAATAAATAAACTATAAAGTCCTATCTATAATCAATAGAAAATTAAACTGAATATAGGCTAAATAAATGGATAGTCCTGCAGCACGGATTTTTATTGCAGATAATAACAAATAAATAATTATTGATAGGCCTACTTGTTAAAAGGGCTTTGGGTTTCATTTATTTGGCTAGTCTACTGTCATCTGTCAATAATAGAAAAAAAAAAGAATTAACGAATTAATTAAAACGATTGAATTAATTAATAAATAATAATATTGACGCACATGCTTTTCTGTCTCATTTATGCAACATCTCTCTCTAATAACTGCAGTAATAACTGCATAAAGCCGGGAACACACTTTAAGGCCGGTTATGAATGTAATTTGATACTTTGACTGATCATGCCCGCGCGTGTTCAGCGTGTTCAGTCTGTGTTCAAAGTCGGTGTTTAAAATCTGCTGCAGTCGATGAAACAGTCAGAGAATGTGTCAGCTAGTCGTGTGTCCCCAGCATTAGTCTGCTATCAGCGGCTCAAACCTCCGTTACTAACTCTGAAATTACGTTTTGGAATTAGCAACGGAGGCATGGGATTAGATGCGTAAGAAATTAGTCCTACATACAAGAGCGTTTTAATGACAAAATCTTTACAAACGTCTTGAAATACATAATCTGAACAATGTTTCGAGGTGTGGTAACTGTAGTATAAGCGGAATAATTGACTTCAGGCCGTTGAATTATTAGAAAAATAATGCACACCCGAGGTGTAACGGCCACTCCGCTTCGCGTCGTGACCGCATTACCACCTCGGGTGTGCATTATTTTTCTAATAATTCAACGGCCTGTCGTCAATTATTCCTTACATATATATATATATATATAATATATATATATATATATATATATATATATATATATATATATATATTTATATATTTATATATTTATATATATATATATACACACACACACACACACACACACACAATTCTAAATGAAGATTTTATTTTAAATATTTTAATTATATTAATTTTTGTATATTCATAGAATTAATATTTAAATAATAATAGAATGTGTTTGTATCTGACCTACCAAATCTTTTTCTTGTTTCTCTTCAAACACAAGACATGTCAAGACATGTAACGTCAGGTTTGTTGAATGATCCCAAGCGTCGTTTGCCTTTGCGAGGCACGTATTCTAATTGCACAAATGATATTTCAGAGCTAAAGGACATTTGTGATATGAAGAAATATAGGAATAAAGGGGCCATTTTGTTGGGGAGTGCAAGATAAAAATAATAATAAAAAAAGAAAATTATAATTTTTTATTCGAAGACTTTATCTTTTGAGTACGAACCATCTATTAAGGGCTTAATGGTTTTTTGGGGTTTTCACACATTGGTTTATAGGAACTAACACAAACCTCTTGAAAGCAAACAGTTTGAAAAATATATCTCTTCAAATGAGATTAAAAAATATATCTCTTCACTTGAGTTTGCATAGGGCACATTCTCACAGTTTTTTCCGACAAATTCAGTATAAAATAATTATAATAATTGTGATTTTTATAATGATTATTATTAAATAATATATCAAACAAAATAAGAAGGATATTGCAACTGTTGTACTGTTAAAAAGGATGAAATAAATCTAAAATAAATGTATTTTTTTAGTACAACTGTAAAATTACAACATATAATACTATAATACAATTCAAATTTAATCTAAATTTTTAGCAATAAATAATAGAAGTGGTCTAACTGTAAAAAAAGTATATATCTTCTGTGGAAGTGTCTGGACCAATCATTGCATTCACTCCATTGTAGACACACAGTCAGTGAGCGTCGCAACAAACAGCAGCCACCTTTTACAGTTCCGTCTGAACCAAGACAACAAGCTTATGCTGCGTTCACGCCATGTCATATTTATTGTAATTAAGAGATGACAACCCGTGACGTTCTTCTTGGAGCTGTTCATGTTCTCAGACTCAGATTTATGCATTTCTATGGCAACACTATCAACGGCGAATTGAATCTGCAGCAGTCAGGTGGTAAAAGTCAGAGCTCTCTTAAGTCGTTTCATTATTATTGTAATGTTATGTGCTTTGAGACATGAGGTAATTTAACGCCGTCTCTCATGGCGCTTTGCAGACTCTTCTCTGGCTGTGCGCGTTCATGTGTTTTGGAGAAAGCGTGGCTTTGGAGACACTCTTTGGAGCTAGCTTGCTAATGCTAGCCTCTCTGAAATGGCCTACCCTAGCTTTTAAATCACAGTGTGCACATTTTCACAATAGCGCTAAGCCATATTGTGATATTGATTTTTATTTTGAAATATTGTGCTGCTTTAATCCTGCCTAACATTTACATTTACAGGTTTAGAACGACATGACGGTGAGTAAACAGTGACAGATATAGCATATTTGTGGAAACTATCCCTTTAATAGGCCATTCAGGCACAGTTATTGTCTGGTGCAAAATAGTTGTCCTGTCACTACCTGAATGCCTTAACTAGTGTCTGTATAAGAGTTCTTGAGTGCCATTTGAGCGGTTCATTTCTATTATCTGAAAGAGGTACTGGTTTGTGCCATTGCACACAGGCTTGATAACACACAAGGGAGATGTAAACGTAACTGTTTTCCTCTCCACTAATGCAGATCTACTATACTGGAAAGTATCAGAGCCTCGGCATCAAGCAGGGCGGCCCGTCGGCTGGGAAGTGGGTGGAGCTGCCAGTCACCAAGTCGCCCAAGTTTGTGCAGTTTTCAGTGGGCCATGATGGCTCTCACGCCCTGCTGGTGGCAGAGGATGGGAGCGTCTTCTTCACGGGCTCCGCCAGCAAAGGGGAGGACGGAGAGTCAAGTATGAACGAAATTATTATCATGTACATACTTGATCTGACCTAATGCAGGGTTCGTACGGTCATGAAAAACCTGGAAAAGTCATGGAATTTTAAAATGGCAATTTCCAGGCCTGGAAAAGTTTTGGAAAATGAATAAACTCAGAAAGTTTTGGAAAAGTCATGGAAATTTGTTTTTCAAAATATCCGTGTACTTGAATTTGTTTAATTAATAATATTGGTGAAACAAATTGCAATACTTTTTTCGTTAGGGTGATCAGTCGAATCACGTGACTCACTTGCGGCGGATTTTGATTGTAGGTGGGCCTCCAGAAAACTAGATGGGCCAAAAGAAATGGGTTCCCCTTTCATGTCCGTTTCAGCGCTTTTCTGCGGCACTGAGGACAGCGACTAAGTAGCCATACCTGTGTGGCTATTGTGTCGCTGTCCTCAGCTCAGTGCTTCAAATGAAAATAAGCTGCTTTGCGTTTTCATATATGCTATATAGCTACCGTCTGTATGCGCCTTTCCATTACAGATTTGAGCAAAACTTTTTTTTTCTCCTAAATATCGCTAAATAACTATTGCAAAATGACGGCGTTTCCATTAACCGATGTTAAGCGACTAAAACTTTTTTTTTTTCTCTCGCGATCAGTCATTCCAAAAATCATGGCAATGGAGGACGTTAGTAGGTTTATATCTCAGCCACCGCCCTACAAATTATTATTATTAATAATATAATATATCAAAAAGAAAAAATATCGACGAATTTTCAGATTTTTTTTTGACTTTTTGCCTCTTTGTTAAACATTTAAAATATATACAAATTAATATGGATGATTTATCCTTTTAAAAAATGTCTTTTGTCTTTTATTTTCCGTGTTGGCATTTATGAGGAAAAAACAACATTACATGACATTCATTATGGTAATGAGTCCTCTGAAAGCGGCACTAAAAGACTTTAAAACTTACACAGAGACCTCAAACAGAAAGCACAAAGCCTTTCTAAACGAATTTCGTTTTGTATTAATTGTATCTTGATTTTAAAATATGTTTCATTAACCAATTGCTTAATAAATAAATAAAAAGTAAATAGCAGAAAATAGATAATCACGACACAGAGGCGCAGGAGTGAACTTCATCATCCATGAACCGAAACTCAGCGTAAAAGGTAGCCTACTCGCCTCACAGACCTAAACAAAACTGAAATAGGCCTATATCTATTATCTACAGAAATCTCTACTTTTAAACAGAACCATTCAAAACAAAATAAAACGATGTAGCCTTATCAGGGTCCGAAATTAACACCCGCCAAGCGCCAAATGCGGGTGGATTTTCCGTTTGGCGAGTATATCTCAAAAGGCTATCAAAAGGCTAAGGTGAATGTTCATACCAAAATAATAAAATTGTCAGCGCGCACGCGCTCTTCTGCCTCTTAAGAACGAGCAGAGAGAGAGCGAGTGAGCGAGCGAGCCCCGGCCGCGCGCGCGCACTCACTATTCAGAGCGGACAAGCGTCAAGCTTCCCTGTACTTTTTGACAAGCGTTCTTGACAGGGCGGCCAGAGCTTCTTTGCAGCTCAAGTCGGCGGCGGTGTGTACGTACAGTTAACGTTCTATCTGTTGACGGCGCTAAGAAAAAAGGATATGTGAAGCTCCCGCCACTGGAAGAAGCGGTCGCCGCCCATTTGTGTCCTGCTCATCAAAGCCGTGCAGAGCGTCTTCAGCACTCGCGGATCGTGCATACTCTGCCGCTGGCCAGGCTGCTTCTGCTTTACACACCATGGCCGTTCTTTTCTCGATAAAATTAGTTTTCTCATAGCGTTTGCAACGCAATACTCGTTCCCTTATCTTTCAGGGAACCGAAGTTACGTAAGTAACTTACCGAGTACGTTCTGCCTTCCCTTCCACATGAGTCAGGAAACAAAACTGACAAAAAAATATATATATATATATTTCACCCCAATGATAGTAATATTTCATATATTTCTCTCATTTTGATCAATATATATATATATATATATATATATATATATATATATATATATATATATATATATATATATATATATATATATATATATAATATTAATATTAATATTATTATTATTATTATTATTATTATTATTAGTTTTTTTATTATTATACATTTCAAATTTTGCTCTGGACAATTTTTTTTATGTTTGTATTCAACATAATATGCCTACCTTATTATCTCAATTAAAAGTACTGAAATGAATGTAGGCTATATGTGACCAAAAAAAAGGCTGTTTATTATTTTGGCCGGTAAAAAATATGCTTGTGGATTTTTTCATCTACCAGTCCCCGTGGCAGGTGAGCCAAAAAGTTAATTTCGGACCCTGAGCCTAATCCGTATGAAATGTGCATTTCTCTCCGGCGTGTTCACTACTAAGAAGATCGCGAGTCAGTCAACTTCGTCTTTGTAGTCGACACAGAACACACTTGTTTATTAATAAACAATTAAAATTGAGAGAGAGAATATAAGATTAGTTTGACTCATTTTGAGGACTTATAATGATCTGTTAAGATAGAACGTTCACCTAATTCTGATTAGTCGAGAGGATTTATCCGTTTAGGCTAAAAATAGGGTCGGCGATTTGGAAAGAAATTGCATCTTGCAGTGGCCTACATTTTAAACAAGGAAATATAGCTATTTGGCATGAAACATTGATGGAGCAGTGAATAGGGACAATCTCGTTTTTGTTGTTTTTTTTTAATGGCGTTTATCGTGTTTTGGAAAAGAGATCTTCAAGCACATTTTCCATCCGCTACTAACGTTACCCGCCCGCAAGGAGTTCATTATCCACCCGCATCTCCGCCCGTGAATTTTAGGAATTTATTTTGTATTAAAACATTGCTTGTTCATTTATTTTATTCAAGATATGGGGTGGTAAATTTGAACATGGATTTTTATTCTTATTTTACATGTATACACAGACGTTTTATTGAACATTATGTCATGAATATTTACCTTTAAGTCATGGAAAAGTCATGGAAAAGTCATGGAAATTTAATGGTAAAAATGTGTACGAACCCTGTAATGATTAATGGTCAACCTCTTATAATGGTGTCTGTCTTCAGCAAAGAGCAGGAGACAACCAAAGCCCTACAAACCCAAGAAGATGATCAAAATCGAGACCAAGACGGCCATCTACACGGCCTGCAACAATGGCAGTAGCAGCATTGTCACTAAAGATGGAGAGCTCTACATGTTTGGCAAGGATGCCATTTACAGCGACAGTACCTGTAAGTACCCGTTAAAGATGGCAGGAAAGAAATGATGGCCTATCATATTGCTGTCTGTAAAACCATATATCTGTCTTCTGTGGGAGAGATTATTTAGTACATGATCCACATTCACAAAAGGAGGATATATTTAGAAAACTCCATATTTGGATGTTCAGACTATGTACATAAACGTTTTCTTTTTTTTCTTCCTCTTATGATTGGATTTCTGCCAGCTTATTTCTGCTGATATAGCAAATATTCTTGCAGTTGATGCCCTACATACGGGATACTCAGTTTTGCAATTTGTAGTTATGCATCTTTTTTTTCTTTTTTTTTAATCCTGAAGCAGAGTTTCAGGATATGCAAATACTGTCATCCATGATTGCTGCATATTGATGTGCCTCTTGCTGCATATTAAAACACCAAACTATGTGTAGCCCATTTAAATGGCTTTATGAAATCAGTTTTATTTTTTCCCTGAATTCCGTTTTTTCTGTTTAAATTTTTCTGGGTTCAGTTTTCTGGGATTTCCTTCTTAATTTTTAGTCTTAAAAACGCATGACTCACTAATTGAGATCACGAAACTTGTACAATTTGACGATTAAAAGTTTAACAAAAATAAAAAATTTAGGGCCCATGCAATCTGTTTATTTTTTCTCAAAATTACATTTCATGGTTTTTTGTTTTAATTATTCTGGATTCCATTTTAATGTTTTAATTAATTAAATGTTTTAATTAATTAATTAAATTCAGAAAACTTGTTTTCTTGCCCCCCCCCAAATTTAATAATACTTTTTTTTACAACAGTAGGGCCGTATAAAATGTTTTATTTTTTCAGAAATTCTGTGTTGTCTGACACGTGAGTGAGTGTAACTGCAATAGAGGCAATAGTCCAAAATCTCCAAAGTTTCTAGCGGTTAATCGTGTCTCCTGGTATATCGCCCACCCCTAATTTGAGTATCATTCTCTTCACCGCTGCTTTATGTTAAAATGTCATGAGAGATTTATTAGCATGCATGATTAATTTTTTTTTTCCATGATTCATTTTTGATTTGCAGGTCAGGTGTCAGATCTGAAGGGACAGTTTGTAACTCAGGTAGCCATGGGAAAAGCGCACACTTGTGTCCTGACCAAGAGCGGGGAGGTGTGGACATTTGGAGTGAACAACAAGGGCCAGTGTGGTCGAGACACTGGAGCCATGAGCCAGGCAGGGAAAGGTGAGAACCGCTCAATCAAAACCAAACATGAAAATGTACAATTATACACTAGCAAAGGATTATGAATAATAAATTAAGTAATTCTTGACCATCCTGGGAAAATTCAACCAAATGAAATGATAGGTATAATGCAACATTTTCTATATCTTTTGTGGAGTTTCTTCACAAGAAAATTAGATGAGAGGGAAAAGGGTTTTATTTGTATTGTTGGACAGTATATTGAGCTACTAGTATTTATTTCTGATATGTTGTGCTGAGTAGCTTCACCCACAGTAAAATCTCATCAGTTTAGAATCCCAATTCACATAGATAAACTAGGGTATAAAGCTGGTCCAGTGTTCCACGCAATGTTCCTCCTGAATCCGAGGTTCTGCTATCGGACGAATTTTCCTCTCCAGTACCCTGGCACAGACTTGCCCGGGGAGGCTGAGAAGTGTGATCCCCCTGTAGTTGGACACACCTCCCTCTTGAAAAGAGGGACCACCACCCCGGTCTGCTAGTCCAGAGGTCCTGTCCCCAACCGCCACGTGATGCTGCAGAGGCGTGTCAGCCAAGACAGCCCCACAACATCCAGAGACTTGAGGTACTCAGGGCGGATCTCATCCACCCCCGGTGGATTCTTTACTACCTCGGTGACTTCATCTTGGGTGATGGACGAGTCCACCTCTGAGCCCTCGGCCTCTGCTTCCTCAATTTCCTCGAAGTATTCCTTCCACCGTCCGACGATATCCCCAGTTCAGGTCAACGGCATTAGTCTACCGTTACTCCAAATTTATTTTTAAAGGAAATCTGTTGGTATGAAATTGAATTTACATGACTTATTTTAGAAATAATTTCACAAAAACAAAATATGATTTATATTAGTGGGCCTACGAGTGGAAACATCACAAGCTGACTCTGATGTACTGTAACTGTCATTCAAATAAATTTTATTGCAGAAAAAATGGTGTTCACATTCATGTACATGAATGTTTTATAGACAGATATATTCAGAAATATTCATGCCTGACCATAACTAACATTTTGAATCTGAATCTCAGTTGGCTCTGTCAGGTTGTGTAGTCAGCTGCGTTTGAAAGCATGTTTTTAATGTGTTCCTGTCGTAGCGTTTGGTGTAGAGAACATGGCCACCGCCATGGACGAGGACTTAGAGGACGAGCTGGACGAGAAGGAGGAGAAATCTATGATGTGTCAGCCAGGCATGCACAAGTGGAAGCTGGACCAGTGTATGGTGTGCACCGTGTGCGGAGACTGCACTGGGTACGGCGCCAGCTGTGTGAGCAGTGGCCGACCTGACAGAGTCCCGGGAGGGTGAGAGAAACCAAACAACACACACAAATCACCATAATCCAGCTATTATTTCAGAACAAGAAATTGCCATGAATATAAACCGGCCACAAGGGACATGACTAAAAAGATAGTTAATTATTTTTTTTTTTTTTAATGCTTATCAAATCAAAAATTCAACTAATAAATAATACATTCTCAAAAAGTAAGAATAAATGAAGTTATGGTTAAAAATGTTGCTACTTTTAACTACAAAATAATAATAAATCAGTTATAATTTGTACTTTACATTTACATTTTTAGAAAAAAAGTCAACTTTTAGCGTTTCAATTTCTTACAATGTATTTTCTTAAATTTTTCACTGCATATGTTTAGAACACTTAGGTGTGGTCTTTTTTTCTACTTTTGTTGAAAAAATAAATGTAGAAAAGCGGAATAATTTCTTTTTAATCAACTCAAGTAAAAGTACCACGATTAAATTCGACAAAAAATAAAAAAATCTACTTTTTAATTATTTAATTATAAAAGTAGAAAAAAAGATAAGAAAATGTACTGTAATGAGAGTAGTTGTTATTTGTTACTTTTTAATTGTGATATTTACTCTCATCAATATCTATAGCACTACTGCAGTCCTTACCCATTCATGTGTATCTCTCCTCTGCAGGATTTGTGGCTGCGGCTCTGGTGAGTCTGGCTGTTCATCATGTGGCTGCTGTAAAGCTTGTGCCAGAGAGCTGGACGGTCAGGAGGCCAGGCAGAGAGGAATCTTTGATGCTGTGAAGGAAATGATACCGCTGGACCTGCTCTTAGGTACTGAGGTGTCATCCAATCACATTCGTTACAGCTCCATGGCCATCAAATCATATCTCTTTCCTGTCTGTGAGCCATTTTCATGTCAAATGTTGAACCATACTGTCTGCATGCATGAAGTATTCCGATTAGGGGAGGGCAGAATGAAAATATAACAATTACAAATTAAACAAACAACATTTTTTAAATATGATTTAAAGTCACCATGAAACGCAAGTTGTGATAGGCTTTTCTTGCCTATTGTGATGTAAATCCGAGTGAAATGGCTTCTTGAAGAAGGAAAAAAATGTAGTACGGAACTTGATTTTGTCCATCGGGAATTGATTGGATCGTTGGATGGTTGTGGTTTTCTATTGCTGTGATGTCATGTGAGTGACAGGTTGTCCCGCCCTCGCATTAGTAAACACGTCTACAATTCATGGGTTTCATCAGGTCCCTTTCCACAGGTGTATTAATCAAGCACAATGCAGTCTGCATTCATAATCTAGGTGCTTGATTTTATACACCTGTGGAAAGGGACCTGATGAAACCCATGAATAGAAGAGGGAGTAGAAATTATTTTTAATAGAGATTTGAAGGGCATGTTTTAAAATACTTTTGTGCATGGATAAATCATTTATAATAAATACTGCAATATGTCATACAAAATAAGAATTGTCCATTTTGATTTCATGGTGACTTTAATAACCATATAAAATAAAATATATTAATTTAATAATGAACTTTTATTTTTTTATTTTTTTATTCTATCTGCGAAAAATAATGAAAAAATAAAATGATAATAATAATATGCATTGCAATAAAAAAAAGTATTGCAGCATTCATAAAAACTATATTGGTCGATCGCTAATTTCTATTATGTCAACTGTCATACTGTCCAGTCCTAATGGAGATCATTGGTCAGTGGCTGCTTTGGCAATGTTGTCTCTGTATATTTGCCTAGTGAAGCAGCACTGTGTGTGTGTGTGTGTGTGTGTGTGTGTTTGTGTGTGTGTGTGTGTGTGTGTGTGTGTGTGTGTGTGTGTGTTTTGTTGGGATCACCTCGCTGCTCTTGTCTCTCACTGTCTTGCATTGCGTCTCATGCTCATCATTCACCTGCCTGTGTTGTTTCTCGTTTGTCTCCTTCTGTGGCCCCGCCTGTGCTGGACCTCTGTTATTTTAGCTGTGCCTGTCCCTCCTCCCCCAGGCGTCAATATAGAGGAGCACATCCAGATTCGACAGGAGGAGAAGAGACAGCGCATCAACCGCCGGCACCGGATAGAGGAAGGTCGAGGTATGACGCCTACATGACCAGACCCCAGAATAAACCCAGACATCCCGCACGTGTTTGACACACACACACACCTCTCAAAACTATGACGTGTCGCTGCACTATGATGCAGCTTTTTCAGTAATTACTGTGTAAAGCCAGAGCTGAGCGATATATTGAATATTCACAATATATTTGAGAGGAATTTGCCAACTACTGTTCAGAAGTTTGGGGTTTGTAAAATTATGTTTTTTGAAGAAGTCCAAGGCTGCACTTATGTGATCATAATCAACAGTAAAACAATAATATACTTAAATATTTGTACAATTTAAAATAACTGTTTTCTTTTGTAATATATTAAAATGTAATTTATTCCAATGATGGCAAAGTGGCATAATTGAAAGTCTTCATTGGCACATCCTTCAGAAATAATTTTATTTGGTGCTCAAGAAACATTTCCTATTATCATCCAAGTTGAAAACAGTTGTGCTGCTTAATATTTTTGTAGAAACTGTGATACATTTTTCAGGATTCTAACGTTCAATAGACAGCATTTATTTGAATAGAAATCTTTTGTAACATTATACATGTCTTTGTCACTTTTGCGTCCTTTCCTTGCTTAACAAAAGTATTCATTTCTTTAAAAACAAAATCTCACTGACCCTAAACTTTTGCAACGTTATGAACATTGAGAATTTCAGTAGCAAAAATAGCTTTTGATTCATTTTTGTGAATCAGGTCCAACTGTGTTTCAGAAAAATTGATTAAATTTAAAGTTCAGATTGCTTTGCATAATTTTTCACAAGTATAAACGAAAAGTTTTGAGTATATATATATATATATATATATATATATATATATATATATATATATATATATGGATATATGGATACATATTGCTGTTTAATGTTATATATTGGTCTCCATGGTGTTCACATGTCTTGTGTAGTTTAACTAGATTTTTTACTTTATTTTTGTAAATTACACATTTTGAATTTACAATAGCTATTTTTTTAATCACTCTTTTTAGCCAATTAAGAGCAAATAAATAAACTTTGATATTTATATATATTTTATAAACTCAATTTTTTAAATAAAATATTTATTTAAAGTTTTAGGTATATCATCCAGTCCTAATAGTATAATTCTTTTTAACATCAAAACTATTTTTTTTTGGGTCATAAAATGACATTTGACCTAATTGAATGCCATAGACAGGCCACTGCTAATGTTACTAATCCCTCCCCCATCAAAACATCTAATCATAATCCATTCTCCTGTTCACTCTGTCATATACAACCTTGATTATGAGCACTTCATACATCCATATAATATTACTCTGGGTTCATGGATGGAGTATCATTACCTACTCGATAATACTCCAAAAGCGGACTGATCACCCGAACTCTCAGCCTTCTACCTTACATTTGCTTGTCTTCTCTGGGAGTGGGTTGCTTGTGGAAATTCCCTTCTTGCTTGTGTTTTCATAATGTACCATGTGTTATATACCATGTTTTATTTTCCATTTGTGAGATGCTTTTCCCCATGCATGTGAAAGTTTCTCTCTCCCCCCCATAGGCCCCCTTGTTTTCCCTGGTCCCCTTTTTATGAACCAGCGTGAGCAGGTGCTAGCAAGAATAAGACCCCTTCAGGCCTTTAAGCTAATGCGGGAGAGACTCAAAGGTACTGCGGACTTCACTACAGACTCCACCTGGAGCCCCATAATGCCGTTTTTTCCTTCTTCCTTCAACAAACTGTACTCTACTGCTTTCTTTGGTCCCAATAACATCTCTCTGCCTGCATCTATTCCTCTTCCTCTCTGGTGAAAGAATAAATACCTAACTTTACTACCTCTTTTCTCTTCATAATAATCAATTGGGCATTTGTTGTATGCTGTGTGCATTGAACAATCAGACCCTGCAGTCAGGTGAAAAATATCATTGCTGAGGTTAAGATTAAACCAAACTAGACTGAGACTAGAGAGTTGTCATGTTATGGTAATTATTATTGGGAAAACAGTGGCCAAATCTTCACTTAAAATAGCACATGGCTTGTCATAGTTTTCACAAGGGCTTAAAATAAATCCTAGTGCATGGCCAATATAAATAGAACTTTATGCTTTGTAGTTATTTTAAGAAACATTGAAATAATAGTCGTGCTTATTCACCATCTGAATGCGTTTTATTATTTGCCCAATCCAATATCTAGGTCAATATCAGAACTTTTCTATTATTTACCCACTTTCATGTCGTTCCAAACCCATTTGCTGTTGTAATATTAGTTAAGATTATATTTTCTTAATTTATCTGTCATAAAAAGGATTTTTTTAAGAATTGCATGTCTTTTTATGCATCTCTTTTCCATACAAAAGCAGTTTATTGTAGGCTGATAGAGCGGCAGAGTGTCTCACTTTCATCTGTTATCTCCTCCAACATGATTTAGTGCAGCAGTAGTTGCCGTTGTCATCTTTCTTCTGATTTATGGGTGGAAACTAGCGTTAGGGTACAATACTGCCACCTATCATGTTGGCATGTCAAACAGATATTTACTAGCAATGGAAGATTTGATCTGCTCTGTGCTATCGTGTCTCTGGACCAGAGTAGATTGTGCAGACATTGTGATGGTTTGCGTGACATTAACGTGAAACCAGACTTCATTCGCCCCAATGGAAAGCATATTTACACTGTACCATTCACCATGTAGAAAATAGTAAATGTGTGAACAAATGACCGATTTTAGCTGCAGCTTCAGCATCCATTTATAATGTAGGGGGTGGGACGCTGTAGATTCTAGAGAGCATTTGATTGGACAGAAAATTTGATGAAAAGCTGAAGTGCAGAGTGATGTCATCAAAATCATTGATCCATATTAGCGGAACTGAAAGACTGTGCGTTTGGAGCGCTTATATCTTCTAAGTGTGAATTTTGTCACTGTTTTGGAACACACTAGCTTATAGATAACCTTAAGGATAACATATTCATTCTAAAAGCCCCAAATAGGGACTTCAATGCTTAGGTTGACAAACTCTAGAAGTACTAACATATTCAGGAAAAAAGGTAATGAATGGATCCCAGATCTCAGAAAACATACCAGTGTTGCCCTTTATTGTATACCTAATGTTTTCCAAATGAATGAAGCTCTTAATATCTCTCATCCAGTCATCGAAAGATGAAGGGGAATTTTGTTTCCATAACAGGAGAATGCGCCGTCTAGCTAATAATGTTGAAAAAGCAAAAGCATTCATGGTACATCTAGGCAAGCCAGTGACATTTGCCTCCAAATGTCAAAAAAGTGCAAGGCTCAATCTGTTTCTTTGTCACTAAGGAAAAACAATTAAAGTTTGATTGGCAAAAAGAAGTTATTGATGGACATAACCAAAGCATATGTATTAAAACTGCAGGAGCCTAATGGCTACAATTACATAGAAGATCAACACCAGTCTTTATTTTTGTATAGGTATATTCTTTTATATAGGTATGAACATGGGACAGGATCTGCTTCCAAGTCTCATCTTCAAATGTGAGGCACAGATCCGACTCCCAATGTTTTTCAATAAATGAGAGAGAGGGAGTTGAGATGGAGGAAATATGCCTGTATAGAGTAGACTGTGCGCCCCTTTATATCTAAGGCTACTACTTTGACAATCTCATCTAGCGATGATTTTGGCGGAAGATTCGTAAAGTCAGTGAATAAATTTTTTACAATTTCTGAGCTGCAAGTATATAAAAACTTATAATGTAATCATTCTAATAAATGTATATTGTAATGTACTCATTATATATTAATAAAATCATCTTTACATTGCTGGCACACTCTCCATTTAAGAAAAATGATTCAAAAATTAGAAGCGTTCTATACTAATGCGCTTTCTTCACTGTAGCTCAAGCACACAC
Source organism: Leuciscus leuciscus (assembly GCF_965113295.1). Taxonomy (NCBI): domain Eukaryota; kingdom Metazoa; phylum Chordata; class Actinopteri; order Cypriniformes; family Leuciscidae; genus Leuciscus; species Leuciscus leuciscus. Next base: position 15,877,504 of record NC_138731.1, on the reverse strand, counting down.
AGTCATTCAGAAACACAGAAACTTCTTTTATCAGTAAAATAGCTTCACCACTGAAGAGCTCCAGTTTCTTTCTCAGCAATGAGTTGATAACATCACTGTTTTTGAAGCATTGAAACACCGCTTCACTGTTAATAGAGAAACGCGACACATACTGAGGTAATTCATACATGCACAATCTCTCTCTCTCAGGCCAATAAATGAACACAGACTTGATGTATTACACTCTTCTGTGAATAGAAAATCAAACTGCAAGATTACCGGTGTTTTCAGAAAGCCAGCGCTTTTATCCACAGTGGAGACCGCGTGTACGTGGTTGCCAGGTTGAGAAAAATAAGTAAAACTCTTCACTGTAAGTGTGAAGCTCTGATTGGGGGATTACTTCTTGTAATTGTACAGGGGTGGTAGTGGCGCAGTGGATAAGACACATGCCTTTGGTGTGAGAGACCCGGGTTCGAATCCACTGTGAGACACCAATGTGTCCCTGAGCAAGACACTTAACCCCTAGTTGCTCCAGAGGCGTGCGACCTCTGACATATATAGCAATTGTAAGTCGCTTTGTATAAAAGCGTCAGCTAAATGAATAAATGTAAATGTAAATGTACTTCTGATATATGACATCCCCAGTTATGTTCCTCTGCAGGCCAGAACTTATTCTAGCCTATGCTATAGACCAGACGTCAGCAACCTAAGGCACGCGTGCCAACACTGGCACGCGGAGGGTTAATCGCTGGCACGCAAGCAAATGCGAGAGAAGTGTATGTATTTCATTCAGATAAAGTAGTCTACCTGCACACAGATCTACATTTTGATGTAATAATTCCTCATAGTAAAAAATGCTTATTTTATTAAGTTAGGAGTACTCCGCCGGTGACCGAAATTAGCCGATTTTCACGTGATCGGCCATAACCGGCGACCGGCCAGTCAGTCTGACATATGCCGATTTTATGCCGGTCAAATGCACTCGGGCTCCCCATGATTAACATCGTGCAACACCAGCATCACATGTGCACACGGAACGCACATGTAGGAAACCTCGTGAATTACGGCCGTTTCACGCATATTTTTTTCGCCGTGCATGTTAATCAATGAGTGCATTAACACCGGGAGCAGGAGCAGCGCGTGAGCAGCAGTGAAGCGAGGGTTTCACCGCCGAGTCTATTTTGTCTGCGCTGCTCACGCTCAATTAAAGTGAAAGCACACATTTGATGGACAAAATAAATATGATTTCAAACAAAAGTGCCCAAAATGCCCAGAATGTGCATGTCTACTGTGTTTTAACAAGAACTGGATTAGGTTATGTCAGAAATAAAAGAAAATGAAGACTCAAAAAATATTTATGTAAAATGTACCCATTTGTTCTTATTATTCAGTTTGGTTAAAAGGTTTAAGTTTTTTATTATTCAGTATTTTTTATTAAAAAAAAAATAATAAAAAAAAATATGTATTTGTGTGTGCTGTAAAGTGGTTAGAAAAAAAAGAAATCGGTATCGGCAGGTCAAACTCAATGAAAAATCGGAAATCGGCCTAGAAAATTGTAATCGGTGCATCTCTAGTTAGGAGTTATAAATACTATTAAATTCTCTATCTTAATCTAAAACATATTTCAAGAGAAATATTTAAATTTCTGTACTATTTCTGTGTAAGCCATTATGAAAATGTAAAATGTTATATATATATATATATATATATATATATATATATAGGCTATGTGTGTGTTGCTGCACAGTGATGAACTCGGAAACTTAAAAATGGCACTTTATGACAAAAAGGTTGCCGACCCCTGCTATAGACCTTATGTTGCCCCGCCCCTTTTTAGCACTGTGCTGCACAGCGATCTTGCGTATTTATGAATGAACGGCTTGTTTTAAAATCTTCCCGGTCTACTGACATTTGTTAAGACATTTGCTGTAAACATTACAATCCTCATGATAACTTTCGTTAACTTCGTAAATCCATTTCAAGAGCGACCGCAAAAACAGAAGTTCAAAGACAATATTCTAAAGATGGTGGTGCCCTCATCTCTCTGGCGCACAAGGTCTATATTCAATTCAATAATTTCGAATAAACATGTTGTTGTATTCAAATTAAGCGCAGTCCTCTGCTGTGCACGTGCACGGAATCGATACATAAGCAGCTGATCTACACCATCTCAATCAGTCTGGAGTAAAAGGAGCCCACTTTTCTTGTTCCTTCTTTGGGTTTGTGCCACAAATCAATGGGAAATCTATTTTATTAACCCCAGAGAGAGAGTATTTAAGGATGTGTACAATCACTTATAACTTCCCTCTCAGTTTATCTCCTCGCCCTTTATTCTGTTCCTCCAGTGTCCACGCATGCCAATATTTCACTCCTCCTCTGTTCTTCTTTCCTCTGAGGCACCAGCTCATTTCTCTTCCCAGGTCGTTAACAGTCCCCAGATTCACCTGCTGCCTTAAGACATCCATCTCGTCTCTTGCTGTCCTTGTCTGCCCTTTACCTCACGGTCTGTTCTGTGTTACAGATGGCAGCAGTGAACGTGGGGACAAAGATGCCAGTAAGATCACTACATATCCTCCCGGGTCCGTACGCTTCGACTGTGAGCTGCGAGCCGTGCAGGTCAGCTGCGGTTTCCACCACTCCGGTGAGTGAACATCTCTTCTGACCTTGATGATGTCAAAGGAAGCCATTGTTCATGTTCCCCATCATTAGTTTGGATAAATACTTGATGTTCCTATTTTATGATATGGTAACTATGAATTGAAGTACTATATCCATTTGTAATGGTAAAACTGTTTTTTTATATATATTTTTCCAGTGGTATTAATGGAGAATGGAGATGTTTACACCTTCGGTTACGGACAACATGGACAACTTGGGCATGGAGATGTTAATTCTAGGTAATGAGGTTTTTTTTTTTTTTAAATGATTGCCTACAAAAAAGATCAACTCATGGCTCCTTTGATTTTATCCACACACACAGAGGGTCTCCCACTTTGGTGCAAGCTCTGCCTGGCCCCAGTACTCAGGTGACAGCAGGCAGTAACCACACTGCAGTGCTTCTCATGGATGGACAGGTCTTCACCTTCGGGAGTTTCTCAGTAAGTTAGCTGTTTCAGTAATGAAGTCTTTTTATATTTTATGTTGGTTGAGATCCTGAAGATATATCTTGTGTTGTCTCAACAGAAAGGACAGTTAGGGCGACCCATCCTAGACATGCCCTACTGGAACGCCAAGCCCTCTCCAATGCCCAATATTGGTGCCAAGTACGGCCGAAAGGCAACGTGGATTGGGGCCAGTGGTGATCAAACCTTTCTTAGAATCGACGAGGCGCTAATCAACTCCCACGTCCTGGCCACCTCCGAGATTTTCGCTAGCAAACACATCATCGGTATGTTCTCTTGCTTGATTCACTTGTGAGGTTTAAAGGGCGTATGTGTTGTCTCCTGTTAAAGTCTTTGTTGACTCCCATTCTGGTTTCTCTAGGTTTAGTTCCAACGTCTGTATCTGAGCCTCCTCCCTTCAGATGCTTACTTATCAATAAACTGGATGGGAGCTGCCGCACCTTCAATGACTCAGAGCAGGAGGATCTCCAGGGTTTCGGCCTCTGTTTGGACCCTGTCTATGATGTCATCTGGAGGTGAGATTCATAGCTGTCTGGAGTCAGCTGACTTAAAGGGATAGTTCACCTTCAAATTCAAATCAGTAAATTATCGTTTATTCGACCTGATGTTGTTCTAATGCCTTCTTTCGTTTTTGGACCACAAAAGGAGAATTAAAAAGAAAATGACGTCTGTATAATGGCAGTGAATTGCGACCAGCATCAAGCTTTTTAAAAGAGGCTCAAAAGTGTCAAAGAATGATCCCATGCAATACGTGCCATATATACCAAGTATTCTGGGGTATATGATAGGGTTTGGTTAAAAACAAGCCGAAGTTGAATGCATTATTTAGTGAAAATCGTGATTAATCAAAGTTAATAAATATGTGACATGAAATTTAACATCTAGAAATCTCCAGACCACAACTCTTGTTTGATGACAGTAAGTATTACAGTTAACAGATGTGAATGTTATAACTCTCACAATGTTATAATGTGAATCTGTTACGTCGAACGCAACGGATATATTCACCTCAGAGAAGAAGGAACGTGGATTGTATTCATGTTGCGATTTTGTTAATCTTGATTTCTCACAACTTTTTATGGGTAAGACGGAGTGAACTGTGGCACTAGTAGTCCCACAAACGCGCTCGTCACGTAGCCGTGCACAGAAGACCAACGGCCAAGGTCAGGATTTTTGTTAAACAATACATTAAACTTTGGTTTGTTTTTAACCAATCCCTAGTGTATACCCCCAGAACATTTGGAATATATGGGACATGTCGCATGGGATGAATCTGTGATACTTAAGCATCTTTTTTTAAAAGCTTGATGCTGGTCGCTATTTACTGCCATTATATAGATGAACGTGAGCGGGACATTTAAAAAAAAAATCTCCTTTTGTTGTCCACACATTTTAGAGTGAACTATCCCTTTAATAATGCCAAAATGCCACATTGAAACACTACACAATTTCTCAGGATTTCAGTGGTCTTCATCTGTTCTACTGAAAATAAATTACGTTTTATGGAATATTTAAACAACTATATCTTCTCAACTAAGCCGTCTCACTGTTCTTTCAGGTTCCTACCTGCCACACGTGAGATGTGCTGCTATAACGCCGTGATAGCAGACGCCCGTGTGCCCTCTGCTTCGGACATCCAGGCCCTCTGCAGCATCCTGAGTCCTGAACTGGCTCTTCCCTCGGGCTCCCACGCCAGCACCACCCGTTCCCATGGAGCGCTGCACATCCTGGGTACCACAACATCATTCTACCTCAGCTCTACTCTGTTTGATGTGCAGTTCACAGCACTCTCTTGTCAGGCAGGATCTCAAAACCTGTCAGGAATGAAGTCACATGATGACAGAACATTCAGCGCTTGCTATCTGTTCCTCATTGAGTTCAGCTGCTGTACAGAGCTCTTTGACTGACGTTGTCTAAGGAAGTGTGGCAGTCTTAATAAAAAATAAAACTCTCTCAGCCCGGTCTTGTAGTTGTAGTGTGTCTTTTGGTTCTGTGCAGGTTGTCTGGACACACTGGCTGCGATGCAGGAGCTGAAAATGGGAGTGGCCAGTGCTGAGGAAGAGACTCAGGCTGTGATGAAGGTCTACTCTAAAGAGGACTACAGTGTGGTCAACCGCTTTGAGAGTGAGTTCATCAAAAATCATCTATATATCTATAGTTGTTACATTTCTAAATAATATTTTAGACTGTTAAAGGGCATTCACATACAGCAACTCGAGTGGGAAAACAGCCAGTAGTCAATCATGAGCGATTTCATTGATTTACTTTAATTTTTCAATTAAAATGAAAGGTACAAATTTGATTGATTGTGTTTTATGCACACTGTTTTTTCTAGGCCATGGAGGAGGCTGGGGTTACTCTGCACACTCAGTGGAGGCCATCCGCTTCTGCGCTGATGCTGACATCTTGTTAGGGGGTTTGGGTCTTTTTGGAGGCAGAGGGGAGTACACTGCAAAGATCAAGGTTAGGTCCTATCTGAGTGTTTCCTTAGTTTTGACCCTCAGCACACTTCATTCTCACGAGTTTTCAGATTTTTGGTTTGTGATTGAAAGCTGTGATTGTGTTTGCAGCTGTTTGAGCTGGGTCCAGATGGAGGAGACCATGAAACTGATGGAGACCTACTGGCTGAGACAGATGTTCTGGCCTATGACTGTGCTGCTCGGTATGCCTATATTCAAAACAATATCACTTCATTATTTCAAGAATGCTGGTTGAGTAGTGTATCTAGAGAGCAGGATACATGCTTATGTAAATCCCAAAGTAAATGCTATTTATAAGTGTTATTTTAGTATTATTTATATACTATTATAGTATGAATTATTATTTTCATCTTCATTTTTGTTTGTTTTAGTAATTTTTATTTTAGTAATATGCTTGTCAGTTTTTTTTCTTTTTTCTTTTTTTCATATTTTAGTTTTAGTTAGTCTTTTTAGTATTGCAACCTAAACTTCAAAATTTTCATCTAATTTATATTTTATTTGATTACAGATTTATTTAAATTAAAAACCGTGCACACTTTTCAGGCTAAACATTGCACAAGAAAGTGGCTAGGTTTTAAAATATACTGTAGATGTACTTTTCAAAATGAAGACAAATAAAATTTTGATCATGATGAGTTAAAGGTGCAGTAAGCGATTTCTGAGAAACGCTGTTGAAAGTGGATCAGACCGAGCATCAACACACTTGTAGCCGATCAGCAGTAGGGGGCATGTCCATTCATGATTGGGAGGTCAGAGAGTGAGCAAGAGTGAGTGAGCAAGAATGAGTGAGCAAGAATGAGTGGGCAAGAGTGAGTGGGCAAGAGCAAGAGTGGGTCCAGGACCCACGTTAATATTAGAAAAGCTTTCCAGCGCTGGAGAGACATTAGAGAGCGAGAGGGCCTGAAAACGGATGCAGAGGTTGCGTTATATCTGCTATATTAGTGAGTAACATTGATTTTGCTGTGTTGCACAGAACCAAGATATGATAATGTTAGCTATAATAACGGGACAGTTGTGAGTGTCATTGTTTGTCTGGAGCTGCTGTGCTGCTGGCGATGAACAGCCAACTCTCGCTGTATACACTCTTGTGTACTGTATGTTCAGTTTGTTCTTCCTTGTTTTGTTCATCATCTTTGCTTACTTTTCGCGAAGCATAATTTTGCATCGCTTCAGCTATGATAAAGAGACATCCACACTTGCATTGTGTGTTTGTGCATTTTGGGGGTGGAGCAATGAAGGGAGAGGGGTGTGTTTGGTTGGGTTAATTTCAAATACCAACAGTGTTTCTCAGAAATCGCTTACTGTGCCTTTTAATGTGATGAACTATATCTCTGCTAGGTCTTCATACATTGATTAAGATATTTAAAAAAACAGCAGTTGATTACAAGACAAAATGAGCAAAATGGCTCATAAATACTGGTTATTTGTGATGGTCTGTTTTGAATATGCAGGGAGAAGTACGCCATGATGTTCGATGAGCCTGTGCTGCTGCAGTTGGGCTGGTGGTATGTGGCCTGGGCTCGTGTTTCTGGACCCAGCAGTGACTGCGGCTCCCACGGACAGGCAACCATCACCACTGATGATGGGTAGGAACACACTTATTACTGTGATTATTTTAGCATTAATAATGCTAGAAGGCAAGGATTATCATCATGAACTCTCTCCTGCAGTGTGGTGTTTCAGTTCAAGAGCTCAAAGAAATCAAACAACGGTACTGATGTGAATGCTGGACAAATACCTCAGCTGCTGTACAGGTACATGAGAAATTTTTGTTCTGTGCCTGTAACTTGAGTGTATCAGGTGTATTATTTCATTCACATACCCATTTTGTTCTGTTTTCCAGGTTGCCCTCTAATGATGGTAACACATCCAAAGGAAAGCAGCAGACCAGTGAGCCTGTTCACATCCTCAAGCGTTCTTTCGCCAGGACCGTGTCTGTGGTATGTGTGTGCAAAAACATACTATTTGCTTATGGACCAGTGATGTGAAGCTTAAATGTTTTGTTTTTTTTCCCTCCAGAGCTAATGTTATCCTCAAAAATACATTAAATGTAATTCATATTTACATACTGAGTACAGGCTGTATATAAAATATTTGATTACGTTTTACTTGATGGTTTCACAACTTGACACAAGTTACTGAAGCCAAGTTGAAAATTGTGGAAGCCACTTTTTAGGCAAAATTGGAAATATTTTCATAGAGGACCCCCTATGAATCAGAAAGTAAAAAACAAAATAAAATAAAAGTCAGACAGTTTGCCTTTTTTGTCATGGCAAGGACATAAACACCCAATTACTTACAACTTGGCACTTTTTAAACTAGATTATAAAAAGACATCTCTTTTCCGCTGGCATCCTTGTTTGTCATTGACCCAAAAATATGCTCATGCTCAGCTTCAAAAGTTTGACCGGCAATTTCCTGAAAAGGAGATGTTAGCATTACTAGCTTGTATTTTCATAAAATATGCTTCTGTCTTATAGAAATTGGCAAGGAACAGATGGACAACAGCCAATTTGGAATGGTTTATACTTTAGTGTATTTGTATTGCTTGTTGTTCTTTAAGGAAATCCCTTTACTATTGGGGCTTTTTTTCCTGGTGGTCTATCCGCTTGGTACAGTCAAACAAACAAGCCAAGTTAATAAAAGGTCAGATCCTTGGTTCATTTCCAAGTTTTAGAAGTGTGTGTTTGTTCTTGTCTCAGGACTGTTTTGAGTCTCTGCTGAGTATCCTGCACTGGAGCTGGACCACGCTGGTGTTGGGGGTGGAGGAACTGAGGGGACTGAAGGGTTTCCAGTTCACAGCTACTCTTCTGGACTTGGAGCGCCTGCGGTTTGTGGGCACCTGCTGCCTGCGACTGTTGCGTGTCTACATCTGCGAGATCTTCCCCATTTCTGGTATTATATCTCCTCTGTTGTTTAAAGAATGTTAAAGTGGCGATAGCCCACTAGCTGTTTGTCAGCTAACAACGGAAAATTGGCTGAAAAATTATCAGTAAATGGTATAACAAACATCTTAATTATCATTTTAAGAGGTCTTATATTTGAGGATAGAAAAACAGGAATCGCGATACAGGCTTATGTGAATATTAATCTTAAAAATAATAATAAATAATAATAATAAATTAAAAGAGAGCATTATATAACACACATTATTCAATATATAGATTTTACTAGTATCTGTGTTTTACCAATATATACAGTTTACACACTTTAAAGTAGGCCTGTGAATAAATACTTACTTATTAAATACAGTTTGAAACATATATATTTAAAACTAATTATCCATTTTGCTTGTAAATTTCGTTGTTTTTATTAAAGAAAATTTTATTGTAAAAATGAATGTTATCAAAAAATGTTGTACAAAATGTTGTCAGTACTTACTCACCCTTAAGTTGTTCCAAACCTGTATGATTTTCTTTATTCTGTTGAACACAAAAGAAGATATTTTAAAGAATGTTGATAACCAGACAGTTGACGGCACCCATTGACTTCCATAGTAGGAAAAAAAAATACTACGGAAGTCAATGGGTCCCGTCAACTGTCTGGTTACCAACATTCTTCTAAAATATTTTCTTTTGTGTTCAACAGAAGAAAAAAATTCATACAGGTTTGGAACAATATGACGATGAGTAAATGATGACACAATTTTAATTTTTGGGTGAACTATCCCTTTAAGAGTACATGTGCTCCTTAGGGGGAAAAAAGGCGTTAATCCCTGTTCAAATTGATTTTGAACACTTCTGTGACTCTCTTGACACTGTACTAGTAGACCTTGTCACCTGCTCTTACTGTTACACACTGAACCTGTGCTGTCACTTCTTGCTGAGTCGTACTATCAATGTCACAAGTGTAATTCCCTTGAGTTACAGATGTAATCTATATTGCTTGGCAGGGACTCTTGTCACACTAGTCCTTTAAGAACATGTAATGAAGAGGAAGACAGCTTTGGGCCAAAGGACTAGTCTTAAGGACCTTTGACTGAAAGCATGTTATTTAGACAACATCACATCTACATTGCATCTTATACTTCCTGTTTGTGTCTCTTATCTAGCCAGTACCAAAGCTGTTGTGGAGGAGTCCAGCAAGCTGGCAGAGTGCGTAGGAAAGACACGAAGCCTCCTGAAGAAGATCCTCTCAGAAGGGATGGATAACTGCCTGACCAAGCTGGACAATGACCCGCAGGGATATTTGAGTCAGCCCCTCACGCTGCTGGAGGCCGTGCTGCAGGAGTGCCACAACACCTTCACCGCCTGCTTTCACTCCTTCTACCCCACGCCAGCCCTACAGTGGGCCTGCCTCTGCGACCTGCTCAACTGCCTGGACCAGGTATTCACAAGCATTATACTGAAGGTGTGCTTAAAGGGATTGTCCACCCACAGGGAGAGACCCTCATGTCGTTCCAAAACTGTATGACTTTCTTTCTTCTGTGGAACACAGAAGAAGATATTTTGTTGAATGTTGGTAACTAATCAGTTTCGGGTTCCAGTGACTTCCACTGTATGGAAAAAATATCTGGGCATCAACATTCTTCAAAATATCTTCTTTTATGGTTAGCAGAAGAAAGAAAGTGAGTAAATGATCAGCAAACAGCTCATTTAGGCCAGTCTATAAATCATAAATGGATGAATCTCAATAAACCTGTCAAGAACAGTTCCAGGTCATAATTTCATTCAACATCAAAAGGAAGAAATAGCAAATTATGATTTGCATAAATAAACTTTTGCCCTATTTTAGGACCATTGTTAAAAAACTTTTTTTTTTATTAAGAAATGCTGAATTAATTTATGCGCTTGGTAATATAATATATTACATTATAGTCATTTTTGTTACACTATTGAAAATCTAATGATAATTAACGTCAAGAATAATGTGGAACACAAAAACCGTAATTAAATTGTTCTCTATTTGGGTGGAAATATGCCTACTTGTAATGAAAGCAATACAGACTGTATATATTTGTTACATTTTACATTATTATTAGTATCATCTTCATTATTATATGTATTTTTTTTCTATATATTTATAATTCATTTATAATATTTTTGTGTATTGGGTATTTTAGTTAATTTGACTGAAAGTGTTAATATTGGAGAAAATGTAAAATTTTGTTATTTTGTTAGTTTTATTATTTATATATATTTATATGTATTTATGTGTAGATGTATGGATGTGTGTGTATGCATGCGTGTATGTTACTTTTTATTTTGGGGTGAATTGTGACCTAGATAAGTTTTTGAGAGAATCACCTCTTTAACTGCGAGGCTTTTTCATCTGAACCACTTTCATTTCCTTGCACTTTCTGCAAATGTGCCGCTTGACAGATTTAGGCCTGATGAATTTGAGCTCTAAAAGACCTCCAGTGACACTCTAAATCAGAACGATTAAATAAATAAAAAAGCAGCCTCCACATATTTAATTTTTTTCATTTCTGAGGAATACAGTTGTTACTTGATTGGTATAGGACATCTAGTTTGTTTAATTGCAGCAAGTCTCTACTAATAACATTAACCTTCATGTCGACCTCCAGGACATTCAAGAGGCGAACTTCCGCACGTCGAGCAGCCGTCTGCTGGCTGCGGTGATGTCAGCGCTGTGTAACACGTCGGTCAAGCTGACTTCCATCTTGCCCATCGCGTACGACGGGGAGGTGTTGCTGCGCTCCCTCGTCAAGCAGGTCAGCACTGAGAACGACTCTGCCCTCGCTCACCGCTTCCCCCTGCTGGTGGCACACATGGAGAAACTCAGCCACGTGAGTACCATCATCTGGTCAAACATGCATAACCGATTAAAACATTGTTTTAATGTTCACCTGCTTCAGCAGTTACAAAATTCTCTTTTTGTCGTGTTTTGATCAGACGGAAGAGAATCTCATGGGCATGACGTCTTTCCGGGAGGTTCTGGAGAAGATGCTGGTCATTGTGGTGCTTCCTGTGAGGAAGAGTCTGAGGAAGGAGGTTGAACTCTTTTCTCCTCATCTGGTGTCCAACACCTGTGGCCTGCTTGCCAGTATTGTCAGTGAGCTCACCGCCTCTGCTCTCGGCTCTGAGGTTAGAAGGACAGATCTCTTACTTCTCTCTCATTCCTCTCTTCCTCACATACACACTCTTTTCCTCGTCTCTTTGTCCGCAGAGCATTCGCCTGCTGCTCTAATTGCATTACAGCCACAGCCTCGCCAATGCCATAAATAGCATTTAGATGGTGGAGGAAAAATTCTATCTTCATGTTCATGTATCTGTATCTGTATCTGTGTCCGTATCCGTACAGCTCCACAGAAAGCTCACAAGTCTGTTATTCATCCCTGTACCATGTCCTTTGTTTCAAATAGTTTATATTATATATATATATATATATATATATATATATATATATATATATATTATGCTTCTCCCAGGCGTTTGGGCCCTAAACCAGGACATTTCTAATTTGTTAATCTATATAATAGTTTCTATTCTGACTGTTTTTATTTGTATTTCTGTTTTATTCTTATGTTTTTATTTATGTGTGGAGAGTCGGAAAAAAAGCATTTTACTTCACGTTGTATTATGTTTGGTTGTGTGTGACACATTTTTTAAATATAAAATATATATTATTTCTAATAATTTTTAAAACTGAAAATATAGAATGTTCATATAAAATGAATACAATGGCATGTTATAATCATGGGCTAATCATTTTCAATTTAATTTACTGAAGTACCTGTACTTTTTTTATTACATATTTTGTAATCTGATCAATAAGAGTGTGCTACACCAACTGTCTAACACGCTGAACTGTTTTAACATTTTACCATGTTTAAAAGAAATGAATGCTGTAGATTTATTTCCCATAATTATCGTACAAATGAAAAGGGCACAGATTCCATTTGGCCTGCTCATGCGGGATTGTTGTAGTAGGAAGCTGAGTCATGAGAACAGGTGTGTCCTCCACAGGACCACAACAGTCTACTGCAGTCCGTCTCTCTCCGACGGCTTTGGAAAAGGCCATTGGCTCGTTGCCATGGTAACTGGCATGTCATGCTCGGTTAGAGTGCATTATGGAGACTGTTACAGCTGCTTTGCTGCTCTTTAACACTGTTCGTTACCAAAGGTGGAATATAAATCGTATGCTGGCTAATAGAGGAACAACAATGCCATCCAGTCTCTGTTGTTTGTAATAGCACAGGAAGAGCAGGGTTTTAGGTGTTGGTTGTCATGGAGGCTCCTGTTCAATAACAAAAACATCCTCTCAGTTAGTCTAATCTGGCCTACTGCCACCTGCTGGAAAAGCATGTGAGAGTTCTTCAAAGGATAGTTGACCCAAAAATGTCACGTTTTTATTTACAGATGAACTATCCATTTAATGTATTGTGACTCCAAAACAAATATAAAATGTAAGAATACTTCTAAACTAAATGTAAATTCTTATCTACCCTTTTGAAACGTGTGGACTGTTGTTGTTCAGGTGGACGGGCTGAACTCCTTGCACTCGGTGAAGGCCACCCCCAACCGCTTCACTAAGACCAGCCAGGGACGCAGCTGGAACACGGGGAACGGCTCCCCCGACGCCATCTGCTTCACTGTGGACAAGCCAGGGGTGGTGCTGGTGGGTTTCTGTGTGTACGGGGGAGGAGGCATCCATGAGTATGAGCTGGAGGTGCTCGCTGATGACGTAAGTTCTTTTCTATATAGAGGTGATGCATTGATGTCACTTTCTCAGCCGGACTGAGTGGCAGAAGAGCTGCAGCGTGATTGGATTTAATAGGGGAAACTGTGAATAGGCGAGTAAAACGAGTGATTATCAGGTTAAACTAAAGGTTGGACTCGATATAGTGTTCCTTATAACTTACCAAAGATCCAGTGATCATGGATATTGACATGCAGCCAGGAATCATGTTTCCTGACATTTATATGTGACTGATTTCTACGCTGGGGAAAAACATAAAGCAAATTTGCCTGTGAACGCTTTATATAAAATACAACATGGGTAGGTCTAAATCCGGGTGATCAATTATATCAATGTTATATATATCGTCATATTGTCCAGCTCTAAAACTTGTATAGTTTTACTTTTTTGTCAGTGTTTATTTAAAAGCATCCAATTATGCAGAATATACGATGGTAAATATTTAATTGATGTTGTCAATACAGTATATAACAATACAATATATATGGTATGATTTTACCCCAAAATTCAGCATATTGACACAAAATAAGTGCAAATCCACCTTTCGCTGCCTGGGTCCAGTTGTTTCTATGAATTGCTGCGATCGATTTGCCTCTCTGTTCTGTAGCTTTCGGAAGTCTGTAAAAATATACCTCTGATTTCTTGTCAAATCTTTAAAACAGTCAATCGCAAAGCTCATTCCCGTTTTAGATGCGTTTCGCGTCATTCACTCTGAAAACCAATGCTGCCGCTCAGTCTTTTTGCCACTCAGTGGGCGCAGTCACATATACCCCTCTATTCATCACTTCGTGGCTCTCACAAAAGCTATCTTTTTATCCATTTAAGGTTATAGTTCACCCAAAAATGACAAATTTCCCATAATTTACACAATCTCAAACCGTCTTCTTTCAGCTGAACACAATCAGGAGTTATAAATAATACTCTGGCTCTTCCTAGCTTTGTAATGGCATTGAATAGTGACCAACTTTTTGAAGCTCCAGAAAGCACAACCATCCAGCGCCCGTACGTGTGTTCACAAGAGAGTTGTGTGGTTTTTGCAAGAGGCGTCTATTCTTACCTAAGCTTACGCCTACGTCTTAAGGCTGATTTATACTTCTGCATCGGACAGCGTCGGTTTTCGTTTATACTTCTGTGTTGTTGTCCGCATTGCTGTGCAATTACACATGCAGAGGGAGCATGTGAAACCCGAGGCAGGGGTTCTAGCAGACCAATCACAGCGCGGTTCGCGTAGAATTGGTGCGTTGTTAAATTTTTGGAGAGGTGCACTTCAGGGTACGCCGAAGGGTACGCGTGCTACACACAGCCTACGACGTAGCTACGGTGTGAGTTCGACGCAGAAGTATAAATTGGGCTTTACGTCATAGGTTGGGTCAGAGGTCACCCTTCCGCTGGAAATTGACTCTTTCATGAAGGTTGTTGCTGGTAAGCCAGTGATTATAGTTTATAAAGTTTTATTTTATAACCCACTGGAGTCGTATGGAATACTTATGATGGATGGATGCGCTTTTTGGAGCTTCAAAAACTCGGGCACTTTTCAGTTCCATTACAAGTCACTGGTTTCACGATTCAGTTAGATTACGATTATCATGTCAATAATTCCATTCGATATCACAATTTTCAATATTACTACACGGCTACATTTTTGTCAATGAATACAAGCAGTCAGTTATCTGAACTCCCTTTTTATCTCATCTGCTCCAAGAAAGTACACTTCCTGAATGTAGTAAACAGCAAACAATAATTAAGTCTGAACACAGCAGACGACAGGAGCATTTAGAACTAATAAACACTAGTAGATACTAAAAATACTTAAGTTACAATAATGCTCACACACTCTCATGCGCACACTCACATGCTTTAAATGTTAAAAGAGTGGGTGCACTTTTTTTATTACTCGCTTTTGTGTTTCACCTAACTTTGCCATTTTACACTAAGCGAGACAAGCATGAATGCGACGAAGGACGTCAGAGAAATGTCAGTAGGCTATAATCAATTATGGTCTTTTGCGGCATCGTCCACATCCCTGATGCATTGTAGAAACGATTAATTTCAACTGCCCCAATTACAAAGCTGGGAAGAGCAAGGATATTATTTAATATAATTCCAATTGTGTTTGGCTGTAAGAAGAAAGTCATATACACCTAGGATGGCTTGAAGGTGAGTCAGTTATGGGGTCATTTTCATTTTTGGGTGAAGTATTCCTTTAAAGGAAGTTCACACAAAAATGATTTCATTATTAAATGTCATCCTCATGTTCCATTCTTGTATGCTGTTATTTTTTACGTGGCACATAAAAGGTGGATTTTTTGAAGAATCTTCTCATTCCTTGAAGTTCAAGCGTGTGAATGAGTTATCCCAATGTCTTACCCTGTTGTTTTCCTCTGTGTTCCTGTTCTGTCCATCTGTCCTGTTTTATCAGGCTCAGACGGAGCACCCTGGAGATTCCGCCCACTCCCACAGATGGACGTCTCTAGAACTGGTCAAAGGCACTTACAGCACTGACGACTCCCCCAGTGACATCGCTGAGATCCGTCTGGACAAAGCTGTTCCTCTGAAGGTGCTGCGAATTTTACACATGAATCATGCAAAGAATAAACTTCACTTCGGCACAAACTCACTTCCACCCTGTTGCTCTTGCAGGAGGGTGTGAAATACGCTGTCCGCCTGCGTAACTATGGCAGTCGCACAGCCAATGGGGATGGAGGCATAACAACCGTACAATGCTCTGATGGAGTCGCGTTCACCTTCAGCACCTGCAGCCTGAGCAGCAATGGCACCAACCAGACCAGAGGCCAGATCCCTCAGATTCTCTATTATAGGTCCGTACTATATATTCTTTTATCTGCGAACAAAATCCTTATTTCTTAAGGATGCAACATCTTGTTGACGGTGATTGTTTGCTGCAGGAGTGAATATGATGGCGACCTGCAATCACAACTCTTAAGCAAAGCCAATGAAGAGGACAAGAACTGCAGCCGTGCTCTTTCTGTAGTCAGCGTGGTGGTGCGGGCGGCCAAAGACCTCCTCCACAGGGCCTTTGCGGTGGACGGTGAGGATCATTTTCTTAGGTTTCCCGAAATACTTTCCTGTCTGTTGCACAAAAACATAGTCCCAGCCCAACCTCACACTATTTGTTGAGACCATTTTAGTATGATAGAAATAGCAAATTATATATTGCATAACATGAACATTTTGCATTATAATACACATAGCATACACTGTTTGTTCGTTGGCCAGAGGAGAACTGGCCCCCCCACTGAGCCTGCCTTCTACCAAGGTTTTATCCTCCATTATTTCATCCGATGGAGTTTTGGTTCCTTGCCACTGTCGCCTTTTTCTCCTTTGGCTTTTGGCTTGCTTAGTTGGGGACATTTAATTTAATATTCAGCAATATTATTGATCTGCCTGCATTGACACCATTATATGAGAACTGAACTGAGCTGGACGATGACATCATGGTTTTCTGCAGAGCGGCTATATATATATATATATATATATATATATATATATATATATATATATATATATATAAATGAACTAAATGTATAACTTTTTTACAACAAAAATGAACCATCACTGAACTTACTTAAGCTGGACTGTGACGCTATTTTCTTCTAGAAACAAACTTTGTTGCATTATTTTCCTGTTATCTCTGTAAAGCTGCTTTGAAACAATCTGTATTATAAAAAGCGCTATATAAATCAGGGCTCCAGACTGCGACCAATTGGTCGCATTTTGCGACCATTTTTCCTGCCGGTGCGACCAAATATTTAGGTCGCGCTGGCGCGACCACAACGTTGCCGAGCAGCGAATCCAAACAAAATGAAAGCGGAACGAAAATGCGCTACTCCTTTATGCTTCACGGACTGTTTATTAGTTCAGACCAATAATAGACAGCGCAGCGCTCCGAACTTGCCAGTCGCGGGCCGATCTCGATCACGGGACACTGTTACTAGGAGATCCAGACTCTGGAGATCCAGTGAAGAAATCCATTGAATTCGCCTCAGAAATAATATCATCATAGCTGCGAGATCCAGTGAGAAACATTCCGATTCGGTGCAGAGTTCTCTGTTCTAAACCATAGATATCATATCAAACAGCGCTGACGTGGAAACCAGGAGAAACACTTCTGTTGAATCAGCAACATTCACCATGGATTTAATGTAGTAACTGTAACCATAATGTGTCAGAAATAGTCAAACGCTTACAAGTACTACTCATCTTTTTCCAGCACTTCAAAACTATCATATATAAATAGGGCTGTGACGGTATGGGATTTTTTCTTACCGCGGTAAAGAAGCAACAAATCTCGCGGTTTGGCGGTTAACCGACCCCCCACCCACCCCCCAAAAAAATAAATAAATAAATAAAAATCACCCGCGGCCGCGTCACACACTGCAGACGCGATCCAGAACGCATGTAGCTTGTAAATGACAATGGAAATGAATAACATAAAGCAGTATTCTTTATTAACAAATAAACAAATTAACATTTATATTAAATTGTAAATATGAATAATTAACTATTAATTAAGGCCGGCGACACACTGGCTGCGTGGTGAGTGTGGCGTTTCTGTTGCGTGTCAGCTGCGTGGCTTTTTTTATGTCTTTGCACACCAGAAACAGCGCTGCTGCTGCTAGGTGACATATAAGCCTCATTGGTGATATATTCGACATATGGGGAGAGAGTTGTGGAAGGCCTATACATACTTAATGTTAAACATAAATATATAACAGCAAAGACAGCGTCGGCAGTATTGACGGCAAAATAGGCTACAGAATATTTCGTTCTGTATTGACAGGTGCAATATTGGAAAATCGATAATATTTTTTTTTATTACATTTATATCTGCATTTATGTCAAAACCTAAACTTTCAAACATCAAAATGTAATTTATTAATATGTATTCATGTCAAAATGACATACACATTTTTTTTTTCCTATTCTATTTAGCCAGGAAACGCTTCCAACAGGCTTGCGTGAAAAATAGGCGTCGGTTCTATTTCTAGCATGCACGCTTTTTTTCTGCCGCAACTGAGACGCGCGTCTCACGCAGGCAGTGTGCAAGCTCTAACCTGTTAACATGGGAGCCGAAATAAAAACGGACACGCCACGCAGCCAGTGTGTCGCCGACCTAAGGTAGGTGTGCTGCACTTAAGTCCAGCAAACGCCACGGGATGGTTAATTTTTCTAAGATGTGGTCTTAAGTTAGTAGTATTTCCTCGCGAGACGGATACTTTTGTGCGACAAATACGGCATATTGCCTTGTCCAAATTCACCGGCTTCCCCTTAATTGTCACCTGCCTCAAAGGCGACACAGTATTTGGCTTAGACACTAGATTCGTGGCTATTTTTTAAATCATTCGGCTAGCGCCGTCAACTGTTATTGCCTATACCACATAAGAGAGATCGCTACTTGCAATTAAAATCTAACAACTGTTTACGTTATGCTTGTCTTTTATGCCTGTGTTTGTTTGTATTTAATTGAACATTATCTGTAAACATCACAAGTACTGAAACCTAGCAGTTAATTAATAATAATCAGAAACACACAAAAAAATAAATCCCCCATATGTTTAACGGACTGTCCCTCCCTTGCGCAGGAAGCGTTTTTTTTTTCTCCAGAAGCACTTGAACATGGGACTCGCAGAATACAGTAAATTATAAGCAAAAATGAATGTGTTTATAGTTCATATCACACACCATATGCACTCCTGTAACTTTCAAAAAAAAAAAAAAAAAGGTGCGGTGATGACCTCACACCGCGGTAGGCATCTCATTAACGCGATATTGCGGTGATGCGGTTATCGTCACACCCCTATATATAAATGTTATTTTTTATGTGATGACCAACACATTTTTTGTTCATCCTTCAAAAATTGTCTTATTTAAGCTAGACCCTCCCTCCTCCTCATCCCATCTCCTCCCTCCTCCCCTCCCTTCCGGCATAAAGGAAAGTCAAAGTAGTCACTAAAAACAAAGTTAAGTTTTACTGATACTTCATTCAATGTGTAATGTCACCAAGTTAGATAAATGCTTTTATATATTGCAGAACAGAATGCAGAAAAAGAGAAACATTGTCTTAAAATCGTTTCGCCACCTGAGGTTATAACTATAACGTTAGCTCCCATACAAGGACGCAATAATAGTAAGATAACGATAGCTTCGCGTTTCCCAGTGAGCATAAACAACGGCGGCGGCGTAAACAAATTTAGTCAAAGTTGTCAATAGCCTATAAATGAACATTCAAATCCATAACAAACAGTGGGTGAAAACAATCATTCACACAAATTGTCGCCCTACTGTGAATTTGCTTGACCATTTACAATAGAGATTGATCGCTAGCTGAAACATATATGTTGTATTCACCAAAGTTAACGCTGACTGCATAGTTCTAGCTAATTACATCCTTGTGTTGGTTTGGCGAACATGAACGTCAATTTAGAAAGAAAAATGGATTTACCTGTTCTGCAAAAACAGAGCAACTGAATGTCGGATTGGAAGCCCTTCTGCCGGCGGAGTTCTCGCCACATTTCGAGGGTTTTTCCGATGTAAATTCGGGACTTTGCGCGTTCCTTATCCTTGTCCCTCTTCATCGGAACATCGTCTCTTTAGTCGTGTGTCGGCCATAATTCAAACTTCCCTCTTCATGCTTCTCTCTCCTCCACACCCCCTTCATGTCCACGCGCACTAACCCCCAAACCACACCCCTCAAATACTTCTTGTCGGTGATTGGCTGGAGCACTGTTTGTTGTGTTTCGTGGTGCGGGTGAGCCCAGTTTGTTTTTGTTGCCGTTTGTGGAGCCTGTGGTGTCTACAGAGACCGCATTTTTTTACAGTGTGTTCAGGGGACAGGCAGCTAGCGGATAGTGAGGAGATGTTTGCTGTATGTGACAAAAAATGTTTTGGCCTAAAAAACGCGTGACATGACTTAGAGCACCTTTAAACACTTATTTAAAAATAATAAAATAAATAAATTACCATTGTAAACAGTAGGATGCTTATTGGCTATTTTCACTCCATAATATAAAACATTTTTTCACTCGGTTTGCTTTTTAATTAATATTAAGACATTATGAATGATAATAATTAAAGTTAACTTCATCTACACCCTAAATTAAGCTTAGTGCTTTATTGTCAGCCCCAGTGCTACCAGATATGTTTTTGTAGAACTCGGTGCTGCTGCCCTCAGATGTTAGTCTGGAGCCTGTGAACTTAAAATAAAACTGCACATTGTAATATCTGTACGTTAAGTCTATTTATTATTAAATAATTTGCCCGGTATTACAGTTATTTTGGGGAAAATTTGAATAATTGCATTGCAAGCTGATTTAAGGTGTGCCCCTAAATTTTCTGCTTGCGCTCCTAAAATTTTCAGTCAGGGGCTCCAGTGCTCCTAGTAAAAAAAGTTAGTCTGGAGCCCTGTAAATAAAGGTGACTTGACATATCAGTGCCCTAATGCAAAAAAGATCTCGTTCTCATAACCGTGATGAAACATTATTTTAATTGAAAAGTCTTTGTTGATCATGGTAATGTTCAGTACAGTAATGTAAATCTCATGCGATTCATTATTAAGAATAATGGGAATAAAAAAATAAAAAAAGTAAATCATGGAATGAGAATTAGGGTGAAATGTGCTTAATTGTCATAAATAGGTCTTTATAGGCTATATACTGTGTGTGGGTATATAGGTTTGTTTTGTGAGATTTACCCTTAAAGCATCATTAGTCATTTACTATTAGTCTCTTTGAAGTACTTGATGTTACTGATGTCTCTACAGTTGAAGACATTCCTGAACTCCTGAGTTCCTGCAGTCTGTTTTCGATGCTGCTTCCACTTATTTTGGCATACATCGGTCCTGTGGCTGCATCTGTTCCTAAGGTAAGGGAATTTTTCTTCGTGGAATTGGCAACCTTGGGTCTTGATGTGACAATTATCAGTCTCCTCTTGCCAGTCTCCTCTAGTTTATTGTTAGCTTTCTTGTTTACTTTTCTCATGATACCTTCGCCCGTTTTAAATTTCACAATGTTCTATTAGGCTGCAGTGGAGGTGTTTGGTTTGGTTCAGGAACTTCTTCCGGCTGTTTCTGCCCTGAACCAGAAATATGCACCACCTGCCTTCAATCCTAACCAATCCACAGACAGCACCACTGGGAACCAGCCGGAGCAGGGCCTATCAGCTTGCACCACCTCTAATCATTATGCTGTCATAGAGAGCGATCACCCCTACAAGCAGGCTGGCGTCACCCAGTACAAGGTACAACATTAGTGATCACTTCCTGATGTTCAGCAAAATGAGGGAAGTCAAATCTATCTAGCAACTGCCTAGCATTACCCTGAAAACTACCCTGAACATCTTTGCAACCATCTAGCAACTGTCTGCAACAACTTAAAACACTGTAGCAATGCTCTAGGAAACACTCATAACACTTTACAAACTGCTTACAGGATGTGACATTAATGTAGGGCTGAACGATTAATCAAAATAAAAGTAAAATCGCAATGACTTCCATTTAATTAAAGAAATATATGCACTGTATGTTTTGGAGTGAAGCGTGGCATTGTGTTCATTTACACTTGAGCAGCTCATGATCAGTTTTTTTTTCAGTGTCTCAGAGAAGCTCGGTTCACAGTAAATGCTGCTTTACACTAACTCATCTTTGCATGTGCTCTGAGATTGAGTTCCATATCCTGATAGCAATCACTTTCTTAAACGGTCTAAATGTATTTTTATAAATATATATCGTCTGTTGAAGGCATAGGACCAACAAATTTTCGTTCAGAAAAAAGATCTATTTTTCTTGTTACAAATTGAGATGCTGTATGACTAGTGTTCCTTCATAAGAGCGCTTAATCACATTTCCATGCTCTGGATTTCAGGTTTCCTTCCCAGACTGCGTTCGCTGGATAACCGTTGAGTTTGATCCTCAGTGTGGCACGGCGCAGCCAGAAGATGTCCTCCGTCTCCTGATCCCCAGCCGATCGATGCACTACTCTGGGCTCGGCTCCAAAGCTCTGGCTCACGAGACCATCAACAGCTGGACCGAGCTCAAGAAGTTCTCTGGCTCCAATGGCTGGCCCACCTCTGTCTTGGTGCTGCCAGGTAACGGTGATGTCCCTGTCCACCAATCTTTAGAAATGTTTACTTTATAACTTCATGCTGATTAAGGTGCTGTTGACAGTATTTGTTGTTGATCTTTAGTAATTAAAAAGACATTTATTGAGATGTTAACACCACTTCCAGGCCCTTGAGTAAGAGTTGTTACGCTGTTAACAGATAAATCTTTTATATGCGGTCCCACAGAGGGTTTATAAACACCAAATCTCAACAGGAAGATTGTGTGGTTGTTTACAGAATATTATCTCTATGAGGACTGTGATTATATGGGAAGCTGCCATTTTATTATTATTCAAAATGAGTTATGCTACACTGGCTCAGTCATTAACTCATTTCCATTCCCTAATGTAAGGTAATGAAGCCCACTTCTCCTTGGAAACTGCATCAGATTACGTGAAAGATGAGAAAGCCTGTTTCTACGGATTCAAATGTGTCGCTGTCGGTTATGAGTTTAATCCTGGTGTTGATGAGGTATGAAATTTCTCCTTGCCAAACAATATGGATGTGTCTTAAACCTGAGCACAATGCATGAAATGTTCGAGGAGCCCATTTTATCTCACTTGTAAAACAATTGTCCGTGCACACAATAATTTGCATGCCAACATTTATAGCAATATTTATAATATAAACAATATTAAACATGAACAGCTCTGTTGTTCAAACAAGCATATAGGGCTGGGTTGAACGTTGATTTCTTGATTTCAATCGGTTCTTATTATGATTAACCAATATCAATACTTAAATCCCATGAATCTGTATTTTAGTCTGTGCTGTTTTCTCTTGATGCGTGAACAAAACTTGACTAAACATTATTTGCAGCATGTCTCCCATTGCAAAAATCGCAATATGCTTAGTGCTCTGTTACTTTTGATATGGAACAAAGTCTAAGTTTTCATATTTTATGCATTTTAATTTGAAATTCAAGCAATGCATAGTTTTAGCGCTATCTCATATGGCGTGACTGATCGCTGTCGTGCCTCAGTTCAAGCGAAGCAACAGTTCTGAGTGCACATAAACCGATCAACTCTTCATCTTTATTTCTTATTAAAACAATACAATACTAGCACAAAATAAACAGGAATGAACATCAGCAGGTATGCTGAAAGATACAACTTACTGAAATGTATCATGTCACAGTTTCAAAGGCAGAAAGAAGTCAGTAAATAAGCTTGGTAAACAATATGACACATAACATTACATTTACCTCAGGAACGCCACTGAATGAAATTAACACTAAAAAAGAGCATTTACATTACATATTCATTATATTTTGTTCTTTAATATTTATTGCATGTTTGAATAAATCTGTTTTTATGACAGCCACTATTTAATTGTTTATATTTCAAAAAACGTATTGGAGTAGAAACATTGTCATTAAAAGTTATTATTATAACATTATTATGATTATTATTATTATTATTATTATTATTATAAAAACTGCTTTATGTGCAAATTAAATGTTTGTATACACATCAGTTGTTCATTTAAAACATTAATATTATAGTAATGTGTGCAACTGACATGGTTCCCTCTATAGTTTACAGTATTAGTTCAGTATTAGTACTGTACCTGATATATATCCAAATTAATCGGAATCAGCATTGAATCGAATCGCAAGCTTATGAATGGAAATCAAATCGAATCATGAAATTTGTGTCAATACCCAGCCCTAGAAGCATGTTTATTAAACTGTGGGTGAGAACCATTTCAGCTTGGACATCCTGAATAAAAATAATTTTGCGTCTACCACTTCTAGTGTCTCAGTTATGTATTGCTTTGGACCAGAGAAAGGATTAGTGATTCATATCTCACATGTATTTGAGATATTTGTCATGTTGCTGTGGTTTCAGGGAATTATTCAGCTGGAGAAGGAATTGGCCTATTTAGGGAGCATGTGTGCAGCTGCACTCATGAAAAAGGATCTTGCCCTACCAATAGGTAAGAATGACCGCTGCTTGCCGGTGTTGGAGGAGATGCATAAAAACTGGAATGTGCCGTGCAGTTAAAGCGCAATCTGAAGTCTCTAATTACAGTGGGTGATGCTTAAAGGGCAATATCATTTTAAATACCTATTTAAAACATACACTACCATTCCAAATTTTGAACTTTCTATTCATCAAAGAATCCTGAAAAAAGTGGTTTCCACAATTGTTTTCGACATTGATAATAAGAATTGTAATTTAACTAAATATTTAGAACTTTTTTTAAATTAGTTAATTTATGTGATTAGTTAATTTATGTGAACGAACTGCTTCATCAGAATTAACCCACACTTTAAAGCTACAGTGTGTGTTTATTACCTCCGCTTACTGTAAGGCATAATACAATTTGACATTTAAACAGCAATTTTGTGTTTTGTCATATTGACACTTGTTAAAAAGTCTTAAAAAGTAGCTTGTTACTGGAAAAGCTGCACTGATTGAAACATCTGAGCTGCTGTTACTCTAAGTTAGCATCTCCCCAACACTATTACTTTTATTGGTGGCACTGATAAAATCATAAGAACTTCCTTTGTCTTTTTTATCTGATTGTATGGATTATTTACCATCCTACAGGGAATGAACTAGAAGAAGATTTGGAGATTTTAGAGGAAGCCTCACTCCAGGTACTAAATAAAAAATAGTTGTATTGTGTGTGAGTGCCGCACATCATCAGAATGTGCTCTGATCGTGTGTTTGTGTTGAGCAGGTGTGTAAATCCCACTCAGGGCTCCTGGGAAAGGGACTGGCCCTCACTCACTCTCCCACCATCCTAGAGGCACTGGAGGGGAACCTGCCACTGCATTTGCAGACTAACGAACACTCGTTTCTAGAGGACTTCATTACCTGCGTGCAGAACTCCAGCGGTGGGCGGCTCGCCAGGTCTGTATCAAACATTTTACAGCTCCCTTTATTCTTAGGTCTTTTGATATCTTGAGGTCCTCATCCAAGCATCTTTATCATTCTACGTTCCCAGGTGGCTTCAGCCAGACTCCTACGCAGACCCTCAGAAGACCTCACTCATTCTGAACAAAGACGACATCCGCTGTGGCTGGCCCACTACTGTTGTGGTGCAGACCAAGGACCAATATGGAGATGTTGTGCATGTGCCAAACATGAAGGTTAGCATCTTTCTGAATCAAACGGTGTGTTATGAAACTGGCACATCTAATCGTCTCTGATCTGTGTTGTAGGTTGAAGTCAAGGCTGTTCCTGTCTCTCAGAAAAAGTCCATCCAGCAGGAGAACATGAAGAAACTGCAGCGTTTGCCAGGCAGCTCCTCTAATTCTGCATCAGGAACTGATCTCACCTTTGGTGGCCACCCAGCACCCAAACTGGAGGCGACATACGAACCCATGATCATCAAAGAAGCACGTTATATCGCCATCACCATGATGAAGGTTCCTCTCATCTATTGACTTGATAGTTATAGTCGACTCAAAAATTATTTGGACTAGGGCTGCCCAATTAGTCAAGATAAAACCGAAATCACGATATCGCCTGGTGTGATTATCAAATCGCAAAGATTGTGATATAATTAAATTGCCCCCTATTATGCTATTTTAAAGGTTCCTCATTTTGTTTTGGAGTGGAGGTCTCCAACAGGTTCACATGCATCCAAGTTTAAAAAACACTTTAGTTGGTGAGAAGAGTAGTCTGTCCTTTCACTGAAAGATCCAGTTATGAAATTTTTAATATATTATTAAAAAATGTTTTTTGTTTTTTTAAAACCTATACACGGATGAATCGTTCACAGTAAGATTAATACACTTACAAAATATAGAGAGGTTCATTTTAATTTCATAATGACTCAAAATTTGTCTCATTGCAATTAGATAGTTTGATATTTTGTATGTTTTTCTTACATTGTCACTTACTGTCTTTTTTGTCCAGGCATATGAAAATTATTCCTTTGAAGAGCTTCGCTTTGCCTCGCCGACACCAAAGAGGTTAAAAGACCTACCTGTCATATTCATATTACAGTCAACATTCAAATGTAAGAACAGGTTTCAGGTTCAGTTTGTCTGCTTCTTACTCAGGCCCAGTGAGAACATGCTTATCCGGGCCAACACAGACGGAACATACAGCGCTAACTGGACCCCTGGTGCTGTTGGACTTTACACCATTCATGTGACCATCGATGGCATTGAGATCGGTAACTGGATTTTAGTTTTTATTAAAGCTTTGTATTAGAGCACTTTGTTGTAGAAACATTTAAGGAGTGTCGAAAGTGGATAGTGTATGTTGCTAGTGCTCAAATAGATTTTCATTATCAGCATTTTCCCCCCATAAAATATAAAAAAATTGTGTTTACAAATGCAAGATGGGGGGACAGATTATGTCTTAATTTTTTTTGCGTTCTCTCGTTCTTAAAGTTTCCCCCAAGACACTTTGTGTCGTTTCTCAACACAAAGTTTCTCGCAGTAATGTAAAAGTTTTTGCGAGGGAACGCTGGGGGTTGATATTATAGAGCTCATGAGTCTCAAGTTTTTTGACTGAATAATATTTGCTCAGATGCTGGTCTGGAGGTCGAGGTCAAAGACCCACCCAAAGGAATGATCCCTCCTGGCACACAGATGGTCAAACCCAAAGCTGAACCGCAACCTAGCAAGGTGAGTTTCCGAGTTAAGGAGTTAAAGAGGTGCTACTCGGCCAGATGTATCCGGTCCAGGTTAACCTCACGTTCAAAAATTTGGGGTCGGTAATACATTTATTTAATGTTTTTGAAAGATGTCTCTTACGCTCACCAAAGCTGCATTTATTTGATCAAAAATACAGTAAAATGTCACATGATCCTTCAGAAATCATTCTGATATTCTGATTTGGTGCTCAAGAAATATTTCTTATTATTATCAATGTTAGAAACAGTTGTGCTGCTTAATATTTTTGTGGAAACCAGGATTTTTTTTCTTGGTTTCTCTGATGAGTAGAAAGTTCAATAGAATAGAACATTTATTTGAAACATTATAAATGTCTTTACTGTCACTTTTGATCAATTTATTGTGGCCTTGCTGGGAAAAAGTATTATGGTGCTTTCACACTAGGTTCAATTGCTTGGTCCAAACCAGAATTTGATTACTCTCCCCCTTCCCCCGCTGGTCTCTGTTCACATTATATTACTTGGGTCCAAACCACGGTACGCTTGCGTCATCAACTTTCAGCGACGTACCCATGTTGCTGGCTATGAAGGACATAGGGCCATAATGGATAGAGTTGCTCGCATCACTTTTTTTTATCCTTTGGTTTTGCTTCCAGCGTCAGCACATAACAGCACTTGCTTCTGTCTGCTGCGAATGTACTGTAAATATGTTCTAAGAAACGCAGGAGTCCATTTGTGCTGAAGGCGAGCAGAAATGAGATATACATTCTCTCCGCTTGTAGTGCGCTTGTCAGGAAAGTGAGAGAGAACACACACAAACACAGTTTTATCGAATCATACATCATCAATAGCGGTTCACTTTAGGGTTGTGCCGATAGACGATAGTATCGTGTATTGACGATAGTCCGAGATATCGCTGATGGCAGATGGCTTTGACGATATCAGTACGATAATTAGCTTGTTTTACCATTAATGTATTAAATTATTATTACTATTATTATTATAAAGCTAGTATTGTTATTAAATTAATATTAGGAACTACAATTAATTTGCCTTGCCTAAATTCATAACGACATCAACACAGCCTAACAATTGCGACATCACCGACACGTGCGTATGAGGACTCCTCTAAGAAAATGTTTTTAAAACAGACATCAAAATTGAATTTCAAGGTGATCCATTCACAAATTGTCAAGAGTGCTTATTTTAACAGACGCATCATTTAGATCCAAGATGAAAACGGCATCATTGTTCATCAGTATTTTGTTTCCATAGCAGATTAACAAAACATATATATAATAATAAATAACACTAAAAAAATACAATTACAAAATATTAATAATAATATCACTAAAATGATATAGGCCTAATAACAGTCTTTAGTTCAAGAACGCAGTACAACTCTGCCATCTGTGAAAATCAAAAGCAGCTTCAAACACTTGTTTAACAATAAATATTCTTCTAATATTTCAAATTTTTTCACTGTCATTAATGTAGGTCCACAAGAGAAATATTAAGCCAGTAAATTAAGATAGTTGCTATAGGCTACCGTTATATCCATCGTCGTCTCTGAGAAAATGCGGTGTTAATGCAGCGACAGATGCCGAAAGCTTCTGCTTTCACTTTCAGGGAATGAGCGCGTTTACATGCACGTTCTTAACCCGATTATGCTGAATAAACTGACGATGCATGTGATTATGTAAACACATTAACCCGTTTTCCATTATAGGAGTCAAGTCATAAGTTAAAGTATAAACCGATCGACTCAGCTAGATTTTTGCCCCTTACTCTGATTTCTCCCGGCATTTAAAACACATTAACCCGCGTTCTTTGGGCTTATTGAAGTGTGCATATGTGAAGTGCATCCAGACAGAGAGAGCACTGGTAGGAGGACATATATATCGCAAACTCTGACTCTTTCTTGACCCAAGAAATTATAAAAACATGTTCTCATCTCGTGCAGAAGTACAGTCAAAATGCTGCATCTGTAACGGCATGAGAGGATAATGTGTGTCCGTAAATTTCCCGCTGACATGCTGAAATACTCAGTCAGATTCAAAAATGATTAGGATCTTTTTTTACCTCACTATACCGGAAAATAACCTGATTTAGCCTATTAATAGCCTAAACACTCCACCTTTGCTAGCAAAATAGAAAATGATTCTCATATATAAAACAAAGTAATAAAACAAGCAAATTAATAAGTAAATAAGCAAGTTAATAATCAAATAAGTAAGCCCCGCCCCCCTCACGATAATATTGTGTATCTCACCGATCTCACGGGCTGACGATAGGACGATATGAAAATGGAGCATATCGCCCAACACTAGTTCACTTCCGCAATTTAGTACGGTTGCGCTCATATCAGCAACGAACTGTACCAGAGTTCACATGTGAAAGCACCCTCACTTTCCATAAAAATAAAAAAAACCTTCTGACCCCAAACTTTTGAACGGTAGTGTTAATGTTCACAACAGGACTGTCATTCTTTGGAAATGGTGTCCGAAAATGTTTTACGCTGAAGCAGATAGTATATGATTACAGCTTTTTTTATGAATATTATTTATGACGTTAAATACTTTCTGGAAGTTGATGTCCTGCGGCTTGACAAGCTAAAATTCAAGTATAATTGTTTTATAATTATTACACACACCTTTTATGAGCTCATTTTACTTGAGCGGACCACATGGACTAAACGTTGGGCGGCTAGAGACTAGACTATTGGTGTGTAAATAGCTGTGCGGTATCAGTGCTATGTATATGCGAGTTCAGTGTCACTATATTTCTTCACCGTGTATTTCTTTACGGTGTATTGAACTGGGAAACAAGCAACACAACTGCGCAAAATCAAGTGTCTTTCATGCTTTTTTCTGCTGAATTTCTCACACCTCATTGGATGGACTGACGTTTCCCTCGTCTGATTGGATGTGCGGGTTCTGTTCTCTTCGTGCTGTGAACCTTTACTCTCTAACTGCAGCTTCCTGCCAACTTCTCATCTGTCTTACAGTCTCTGTCTCTCCCCCTCTGCTTCTCTCAGGTGCGCAAATTTGTGGCCAAGGACAGCGCAGGGCTGCGCGTGCGTAGTCACCCTTCTCTGCAGAGCGAACAAATAGGCATAGTCCAAGTCAATGGCACCATCACATTCATTGATGAGGTAAACCACTCTAGAATAGGGCCAAAATGTTCTGTATTTAAGTCCTTTTCTCTTTTCTCTTCCTTTAATCAGAGAACACAATTATGAATGATTAATTAATTGTTTCTGTTTTAAAACAAAAAGGCTTTTAAAACAATTTCTGCATCTTTCTGAGCTTTCTAATTTACTTATGATTTGGTCAGAAGCGGGGTTTTTTTTTGTGCCTATCCTTTGCTTCATTTACATGCAGGAGACTTTGAGGCTGTAGTTAAAGCTCATATAAGAGCTATCTATCCCAGTCCATCACTGCATGCCAATCACTGATACTCCTATAAGACCCAACCTCACATCCGCAATGCTGTCAGTTGCTCTAAAGGCCCTTTCACATGAACCGCCAGTGCATTGATCTCTATGGAGATAAGTGTCAACCTTGTAATGTTTTGCTCACCCATTTGCCGTTTCAATTAGAAAAATTGCATGACATTTGCATGACAGGTCAAACTGAATATAGTATATAAAATAAAATAAACTACCAGTCAACATTTTGGACACACTTGACTGAATTTATATTTCATTTTATAGATTACTTTACTTATTACTTTATTTACCTTACTAATATTTTTATTATATTGTGTCTTAATATTGATTATCTATTATTTGTACATTTATATACCCTACTGTTCAAAAGTTTGGTCCATAAGATTTTCTTTGTTTATGAAATAAGTCTCCTATTCTCACCAAGGCTGGATTTATTTGATTTTCCTTCAGTAAAATCGAACCGTAAAATTGTCAAATAGTATTACTATATGAAATTACAAATGTAAATAATTCCTGTGATGGTAAAGCTGAATTTCAGTATAATTACTCCAGTCTTCATTGTCACATGATCCTTCAGAAATCATTCTAATATGCTGATTTGATGTTAAAGAAACAATTCTCATCATTATTAATGTTGAAAATGCTGCTTAATATATTTGTGAAAAAAAAAAAAAAAATTCAAGATTCTTTGAATGTAAAGTTAAAAATCAACAACATTTATTTGAAATAGAAATATTTTGTAATATTGTTATAAATGTTGTTACTGTGAATTTTTATCAGTTTAATACATTCTTACTGAATAAATGTATTAATTATAGAAAACAGTATCTTACTTGCCCCAAACATTTGAACAGTATTGTATTATTTATCAATTATTATAGTATCAAATCAAAATAACTGTTTAATGCTCAAAATTAGTTTTTCTGATTAATTGCTTTGCAAAAACAAAGATTTTTTTTTTTTTTGTATGAGTGGGAGGGGATAGTAAAGGCAAAGCAAGTGGATATAGAAGTGTATTTAATTTACTTAAATAAATATATACAGACATATGTCCAAACTTTTGAGTGGTAGTATTAACTCCCTGCTTTCTTGCTAACTTGCTAATTGGCAAACCCGTAGAATTACCCTTCGATGACATGGCAGCGCTTTTCACATGTTCAAAGTGGCGCTTAACGCTTGCGCTGAGCAGTGTCTTGAAGCCCCCACATAAGTCACGTGAAAGGGCCTGTTGTTCCTTGCTGTCAGGCCCTACATGCATATAAAAATTCTGTAGATGATGCATCTCATTTTCTCTCAACACAACTGGACATCCACTGTAAATCCAACTGGTTGGTGTCGCGCATTTACGCAATTGGTTCTGCAGCCTCAGAGGCTCATGCGAGGGGCGTGTTAGCAGTTACAGGAGGGCATGGCTCCGCTCTGTTGCTTGTTTCCCATAGATCCACAATGATGATGGTGTCTGGCTCAGACTGAATGATGAGACAGTAAAGAAGTATGTTCCCAACATGAATGGGTACACTGAAGCCTGGTGCCTCTCTTTTAACCAGCATCTGGGCAGAAGCCTCCTGGTCCCTGTCGACGTAAGTAAAAGGCCTCCCCCTTCGTAGATTAGCCGGAGCCCCTACACTGCTCATTTGGGAACGGGACTTGTAACTGTCAGCTTAACTTCAGTCACATTTTAGGATGATCATTTGATATACTTCAGTTTGGCTCTTTCTACAGTGAATCACGGGCATCTAATGACCCAGTCCCAAATGCCTACAAGCATGCTGTGTTAATTACTGACAAAGGCCAACAAAATGTGCCCTTGCATGTGTTAGTGCTACTCTGTAGTTGAGTTTGGGCACGATCACTCAGAGACCAGGATGGACATTTTTAAGGGGGGGTTGTGCATGTTGCCAGTCCCTTGTCTTATTAACTCCTGGTTGAAAGACACTAACTCATGCACTCTGTTTTGTAGGGCTGCACCATTATGAAAAAGTTCATATTTTGTCTATTTTATTCCTTGGTATTTTAATGGCAGTTATTTATTCCAATTAACAGTGTTCATTTTAAAATATTACATTCCTTGTAAATAATGCAATTCTCACCACATCTATTATTATTATTATTATTATTAAAGGATTTTTCAAATTGAACAAATTTTAAAACACTATACATTACACACAGACGAAAACTGCATCTAAACGTTTCGAACACAAACTCGCAAAAATGAAAACAATGTGTTTTGAAATTGGTTCAAAATATCAAACATGTTTGACATCCTCCAACTGTATGGAATTGTAGTGTGAAGCTAACATTAACAATGCGATTTTCTCCTAAATCTGTCACCTACGAATGTCCAAAATCTGCAGAATGGCCCTGACTTTCGGCAACTATGGTCGACTCTTCCAGACTGCAAATCAGGGCAAATACCTTTGCAAAAGTCGTGTTAACAGGAGTGTTCTAGTTTTGGTGTCAAAACTGGTTCTGGTGTATGTTAGGTTTCACACCATGTATATCAGGGATGGGCAACTTTGGTCCTGAAGGCCCACTGTCCTGCAGAGTTTAGCTCCAACCCTGAAAAAAGAAAGGAAGGAAAAAAAAAAACTCGCCTACTTGTAGCTTTCTTGACATACATTTCTTGTCCGAAATCAAATACCATATAATATGTTAAAAAGAGTACGCCAACAGAGTAGTATGTCCGAATGCATAGTAGAATGCATAGTGACCTATTACTTCCGGCGAGATTCTGAAGTGCGCATTCGCTGGACACTTTACTATCCCATGAAGCCATGGGATAGGATTTATGAATGGCGGTGAAGCGACACAAGGGTTGGGCTAAACTCAACAGAACAGCGGAATGAAGTTGCTCACCCCTGATCTATATTGTAAGTGAGCAGCTCAACATGTCACGATGCTTTTGGCTTTGCCTCTACTGCTTTTTTTTTTTGAGAGTCAGGTGATGTTTCTACAGCTTTCTATTTCATAATAGAAATGAAACAAAACACTGCTTAAAAATGTGCTCATTAAAACTGATTATGATTTCTAACAGGCCTATAGATTCCCCAATGCTCAAGCGAATGCTGTAATCGACACTTCATGATTCGTTTTTTGCGTCAGCCATTATCATAATCTATTCAATTAATTGTGCAGCCCTACTGTGTTGTTGTTCATCATATGTGGTGTGAAAAATAGCTCTTGTGTGATACTGAATATCAATGAACAAAGCTTTGCTGTTTCCTGGCCATGACAGTATATAAGTATGAGCTCAATGAACGCTTTAACCTCTTCATATAGCCAATTTGTAAAAAAAGATGATGTATACAGATGAAGATTCATTTGCTTAAAAATTTGCCCAATGGCCCTGAAACCTTTTCAACAATTGGTTTGAAAGTGGCTGATCTGTTAAAATTTTTAGCCGTCTGGGTCCCGCAACTTTTGATGAGGTTCTGCCATGAAACAAGCCGTTTTCCGAACTAAAAGCCTGAAATTTGGGCCGTGATTGTGAGAGCATAATTACCTCTGGATGTGAAAATATCATCAAGGCTCCTAGTGTGAACAGCATGACACACCACCAATCTTTTTTGGAAGATTATGAATCTTCATATTTCTTATGTGATTTATTTTTCATTTGCCGTATTTCGATGCGATTTTGAATTTTGTTGCAAAATTCTCAGTCATAATCTTCAGTAGATCCCAGAATTCTAGGTTTAGGATTGTTTCATTTGCTAGACTTTCTTCTCAACCTTCAAATTCTTCTCTTACTGTATCGTGAGGAAAATTCGAAAGGCATTAAATACACCCAAACAAACTGTCACGATAACAAATCCATCTCTTCCAAAAAAAGACAAACCATACCATCTG
This sequence comes from Leuciscus leuciscus, assembly GCF_965113295.1. NCBI lineage: Eukaryota > Metazoa > Chordata > Actinopteri > Cypriniformes > Leuciscidae > Leuciscus > Leuciscus leuciscus. The sequence continues at coordinate 15,843,269 of NC_138731.1, read as the reverse complement.
CGTTTCTGATTGAAGCTAATCCCCAACCGTGTTTTGACTTGCTTATAATCTGTTGCTCAGAATATCTTTAGCGCTAGCCAAGGAGTCAGGGATATCGACTTTTTGTCTTGGACGACCTTATCTTGTTTTCCCCAGGTGAGTTGTCAGAAGATGAGGTGTGTTGTAGCTTGGCTGCTGCTTTGCTTTTCACCAGTGTTTCTCTTGATTTTGAGATGTTTCAGATTGTGATTTGTACATGTAGTATTGGAGCATCATCATAGTTGCATGTTTAATTGTGTAAATAGTGAGCGACACAAAATATGTTTTATCATCTTTTCCTTGTATGCACAAAGTTTCCAGTACCTAATGATCATTACATTACATTTATGTTAACCTTGGGTAAAGCTTTTTGCGTTTTCATGTAGTTGTTCACAGTTGAAACAAAGATAGTCAGTTGCATGAGGATTTAAAGGAATAGTTTACTCAAAAATGTAAATGTTGTCATTATTTACTCAGCTTAATGTCCTTCCAAACTTGTACGTTGTTTTCCATGGAAAACAGAAGGTGAATTCTAGTCCATACATTGACCACATCTTTCAAGCCCCAAAAATCATTCATACAAATAAGTTGCTGTTGATGTTAATGACGCCAAACCATATATGGAAGAATTTATGCGAAATTCTCCTTTCGTGGTCCATGGTAAAAATAACAATTTGAATTTTAACTTTTGTGCAAACTATTCCTTTAATAAAAGCAGAATATGTGAATGCATGTGTTTGTTTTGTTTTTTCTCACACAAATGCTAAATTAATTTAGTCAGTTTATGAACAGAATATCTATAATATTCATCATTAGTACTTGGCATCAGAACACACTGTTATGTGTTATAATAATATCCATCCTGCTAAATTAATAAATGTAAATGTCACCCCACAAGCTAAAATTAGTTACAATTAGGATAACATGATATTTGTAAAGACTGTCTTATTTTTGTATGTAGAAGCACAATTGACTGGTCTATGTATTGCTGATGTAAGCAGGTACTTCATCCTGGTAGCAAATTATGTTTAAAGTCAGTGATGTCCCTTTTTCCCCCTTTCGGATTAATTGACTATTGTCTGCATGAATTTAGTTGTAAATGTATTTTTGAATAAATGATATTCAAAAATGCATTAACAGTGGCATGAATACGCTGCTTTTATAAAGATTATTTTCAATTTTTGAATTAAAATTCTTTTTGATATTGAGATATTATTGTGGAAAAAAAATGTCAAGGTTGTGTAACTGTCCCGCAATCATAGTCTTAAAGTTATAAAGGTTCACTCTTTAACAACAACAACAAAAGATGTTGAAAATTTTATTAACTGTTTAAAAAAAAATGTGGGCCAGTTTTACTGCAAAGACATTTCTATGGACTGTTAAACTAGATCTTTGAAAGGTTTTTCTTTTTCATCATATCGGACATCCTTATTTGATGGAACGAAATATTTTGAGGACATCATTTTACGATGTATAACATACTTTCAAACTTAAATTAACTGGTGTCCTTTGGTTTTGCAGGAGGGCAGGTCAAATTTGGATGATTATGGAAAGGAGACCAGTGGCCACCCTTCTCATGACGCCACCGTACGAGACATGGGCGCAGGCCAGGGTGGTGGACCGGGTCTTTATAAGGTAGTGAAGACCGGACCTTCGGGTCACAACATCAGAAGCTGCCCAAACCTTAGAGGTATCCCCATTGGAATGTTAGTTCTGGGGAACAAAGTCAAGGCGGTAGGCGAGGTATGGACTCCCAACTGTGTTACTGTGGCTGACAATAAATGACTAATTAGCCAGATTTCTTGCTAGTTCTGCAGTTTCTGTAACACAAATTCTTCATTTTTCTTTAGACAATTATAGATCCCTTTGTGTAACTTCTTTTGATAGAGGCCATACATGCTATGGCTCTGGTGTGTGGGTGTGTTATTGTTCTGTTCACATTATTAAAGCCCCTTTCAAGAACCACCAAGCATGGCTTCAGCTTTTGCACAGTAACAGTACAGTGTAATCTGGCATGCTCTGCAGGAAAATCTGTGTGATGCGATAATTAATAAATGACCTATTAACAATGATTACAGGAAGCATGTGAATTACAACAAAAACTGAAGTCATCTCATAATTTCCACTCTGTTAACACCAGGGTTGAGCAAAATTCAGAATTAAGAATGGGTTCTCTTTCGATTCGGGAATGTGAATTTGAATTGAATTTACTGTGACTCACGGGATGTAGAACTGGAATTTGAATTGTAATGATGGGAAGAAGAATTTACTGAATTGCAGTTCAAAGAAATTCAACACAGTCACACAACTGAGGAGTTAAATGAGTCAAAGTTTAAACAAAACAGAAATAATAAAATGTATTATTAGTAGTTATGACACTATATTCCATTTTGAAGACCCTGGTATATTATATTATATTATATTATATTATATTATATTATATTATATTATATTATATTATATTGCATGACCAATGGGGATACACCGCTCTACAGTAATTTGAAAGTGATTGCAGTACCAGTTTTGGCCACAATCTTACATACGGCTCCTTTAAACAACCATGTAAGGAAGACGCATCATGGCCATAATTTGAGTCCAGATCTTAAATTCATTGAAAGTCTTTGGGATGTGCTGGAGGAGACTTTTACAAAGTGCTCGACCCTTGCATTGTCAGTACAAGATCTTGACCAAAAAGGAATGCACCTCTTGATGGAAATAACATCACATCATTTATTTCTAGTTCACATATGTGCACTTTTAATGCAGGTTAATGTGTTTACATGCCTGGAGAAATCGGTGCAAAAAATTGGTTTATGCTTAAGCTTATGACTTGACTCCGATAAAGGAAAACGGGGTTCATGTTTTTACAAGACCACCTGCATTGTGGGCAACATAACCATAATCTGGTGGAGATTAAACATAATCTGGTTGAGAACGTGCATGTAAACGCGCGCACTTATTCCGTGAAAGTGAGAGCAGAAACTGACCGAGCTTTTGGCATCTGTCTCTGCATTAACAGTGAGACGACGAGATGAATCTACCTCAACAAAAGCTGATAACGGTAGCCTATATCAACTATCTTAATTTACTGACTTAATATTTATCCTGTGGACCATACATTAATGACAGTGAAAAAAAAAATCAGAAACTCAGTTTGAAGCCGCTTTTGATTTTCACAGATAACTGATTTGTGCTATGTTCGGACCTTAAGACTTTTATTAGGCTTATATAATTTTAGGGATATTATTATTATTATTAATTTGTAATTGTATTGTTGTTTTTTGTGTGTTATTAGTGTCATTAAAGGTTTTGTTAATGTGCTATGCTGACGAACAGTGATGCAGTTTTCATCTGGGCTGTATAAGAATGATGTGTGTCTTTTATAACAAGCACTCTTGACGGTTTGTGTATAGATCACCTTCCAATTCATTTTAAATGTGGGATGTAGGTTTGTAGTCTGTTTTAAAAACATTTCCAATGAGGACTCCTCAATCCTCATACGCACATGTCGGTGTCTCAAGTGTGGTTATGTGATGTCGTTATAAAATTATAGGGAATATAATATTATTATTTAATAATAATACTAGCCTTATAATAATAATAATAATTTAATACATTAATGGGAAAACATGCCATTTATCGTCTTGGTAATATCACTATCGGCAATATCTCTGACTATGGTTGATACGCGATACTATCGGCACAACCCTAATTCATACTGACAAATTATTGTTCGATTACTTATATGAACTTTCTTTGAATTTTATTTCGTCATATTTCTACTTCCTTAAATTCCAATTCCAACTCTGCATCCTGTATACTGCCTCAATTCAAATTCAAGAATTGAATGGGAATTCTGAATGGCGCACAACCCTGGTAAATACCTGTCTTTTATGGCATTCGAATAGTCTCCATGTCTGATCATGGAAGGGCTGGTCTTTGCCTCTTTCTTCTCTCGGTAGAGGTTGTGGTGTGTCATGCTGTCTTCAAATGCTCTCTTAAAGTTGTGGCCTATGAGCCTCCCAACTGGCACAAATACTACTGTTCTTCTCACGAATGTCAACTCAAATTTGAAACAGTGTCTTTGTTCAAAGTGGTTTCATTTCATAAATCTTGAGAATTGAATGGTGTATCATATATTTGTTTTCACTTTTCTAAATGCGCTTAATTTTAGAACTGCCACTGAGTTTGTCTTGCTCCTCTGGATTGATGTGGTGCCAGGTGTGTATAAGAGAGGAGGTAAATAAAGCTGTGTCTGTATCAGGTGATTAACTCCGAAGGCACCTGGGTTCAGCTGGATAAGAACAGTGTGGTGGAGTTCTGTGAGAGTGATGAGGGTGAGGCCTGGTCTCTGACCCGAGACCGAGGGGGAAACCAGTACCTGCGTCACGAGGAAGGTAACGCAAACGCACTCCAGTCTTTGTCATGGCATCCCTTGTGGAAAAAAAGAAATGTGCACTTTCAATACAACAAGTGTTCTTCAGATCTTAAATGCATATTTATATATGCAGATAATATAATAATTAAATTAAAGGTCATTTAAGGTATTTAAAAATAATACACTTTTATGACGAAAACTTTTCAAAAGTGTACTTTAAAATGTCAAATAAATTTTACTTTAACTTTTTGAATCATCATTCTTTAAAGAAGTACCCTTATTTTGATGAGTTGACAATTATACTAAAGCGCTTGTAAAGTACTATAATTTTAACTGTAGTGCTATCGAACTAAATTAATATATTTTAAATGTACTAAATTGGTACTTCATCATTACAAATGTGCAATTACAATTGTATTTAAATACATGACATACAAGTTTCAATAGAAAATGCATCGATGTATATTTTAATTCACAATAAATGTTTGTCAGGACATTCAGAAGTACACGTTAAATATTTCAAAGACAATAGAAGCATTTATGAAATGGATAATCCTCGCGAGTCCAAAATCGCTACTTTTCAGGAAATTGAAAAACAAATGTGTTTTTTAAACAATGAAACACTGTGTTGTCAAAGTTGATGTTGTGGCTTTATATGTAGTCAGAAACCTGCACTTATCATTATTTTATTAACATTCTATCGAAAGCAAGCTCAAATGGAGTTACAAGGTTTTAAACCAGTGAATATCGGACAAACTTGTTTTTTCCATCATCAAAACAATCGCATCTAAAGCAGTAAGTGCATCATGTTACTTTTTCATTTCAGGTTATGAAGTTTATTGTATTGTATGTGGGCGCTCAGTTCATTTGCCAGATTATACATTATACATACATGCATTACAAGCAAGCAGAGACGGTCCAAACTGTGTGCGGCACTTCTTTCAATATTAAGGCAGTGGTGGAGTTATGAGGTTTGACTGACAGTTTGAGGATCCAATGGAGTCACAACGTTTAATCACAAGCTCTTTTTAAAAAATGTATTTGGTTAAATATTTGCAAAACCCACAGGCAGGTGTAAAGGGTGACCAATAGTAATGATTTATGAAAAAAAAAAAAAAAAAGACAAAATATGGAGTTTCTGCCCGACAGCAACATAAAAGGTTTCTAAGCGTTATAAACATATACTTCAGTCCTACGCAAGTGGTTCAGAAAAGCACTCTAAAGTTCAGCTAACTGCATTGAATATACTTTTAAACTATAATACATTTTCTTTAAATTGCAATTAACATTAGTGTTCAAAAACATTACATTTAGTTCACAAGTATATTCTGGAAATCAATAATGTGGTCCACCAACAGGACAGCACACGTAAACAAAGAGTTAAATACAGGTGGCTTTTAGTTATTAATGCTTTTTTTCCCTCTCTCTGGAACAGAGCAAGCAGTTTTGGAGCATGGAGCCCAGACCCCTCCTCCCAGCCCATTCTCAGTGCAGGCGTTTAACAGGGGCCTGAGCAGCTCGGGAGCTCAGGGTTTCGACTACGGCATCTCCAACAACAAAGGTGAGAGTAAAGATCCGGGAGAGATAGAAATAAAATGTAATTTATTATTGAGTGACACTTACATCTCTTTTTATATGGTTACAGTCCATCTGGCAAATTAGTTTTTTTTTTTTTTCATACCATGTTCTTGCAAATATATCTCATTTTTATTGCCTGACGTTAAGAGTTACTTCACAAAATTGATTTCAGACCAACAGTGGTAGAATAGATAGTCATCCAGGATTTTTCTATTTTATCATTTTTTTGTAACTTCCTTTATGTTCCTTATGTTTGAAATTGTCTTGTTCTTGAGGTAAAATCCCTTTGGCTTTAATAAATTAAAGGTGGAACAGAATGATTATTTTCATACACTGTCATTCAAAAGTTTGTTGTTGGTTATATGTTTTTGAAAAAAGTCTCTAATGCTAAAAATACAGCAAAACCGTAATATTGTGAAATAAAATTGCTTCAGACCTCAGAAAGGGATTTATTGCCAAGTATGTTTTCACACACAAGGAATTTGTCTTGGTGACAGAAGTAGTTTCCTGTGCATAAAAACAACAATAGTACTCACATAGTAAAATAAAATAGACAAATTTGTATGTGCAGGTGTGCTATATATAAATAGAATATAATAGAATTACCAGGCAATGAAATAAGAAGAGGTAGGGTATAGGGATGGGCATTTTTGCCAAATTTTCCTTTTGGGATAGCTCAGTCATACGATTAATCTGGATTAATTTGGGTGCAGGGGTTATGAGTGTCATGACAGTAATGAAACTATTTTAGCATTCCGTTGATGACAATATGACAAGAAAATCATTATTCTTTTATCATCTATTATACATCTATTATAATCTCATTACAATGTGATTTATATGGCAGATTGGCACTGCACTTAACTGATTTCAGGATTCACTGCGCACTTTCAGTACCCTAGTTTCACTTTAGTTCTCCAGTTTGGATGGCATGATGTCTAACGTGAACCAATCAGACCTCAGGTACTGCCCACAATGCTGCAATCAGAAAAAGATAAATATATTTTTAAAAGTCACTGTGATATTTGTTTTCATGATTGATCGTTGCCGTCACATTTGAGTACCGGTACTCATTTCTGTCCCTAGTAGGGTATTATTAAATAAATAAATAAAAAAGTGTTTTTATTAGTTAGTTATTATAGTTTTTGCACAGTTGGGAGAACATTTACCAGTTCATGGGCATTTATTTGAAACAAAAATGTTTTGTAACACTGTAAATGTCTTTACTGTCACTTTTGATCAATTGAATGCATCATTGCTGAATAAAAGTGTTATTTAAAAAAACAATCTTACTGATCCCAAACTTTTGAATGGTAGTGTGTAATGCACAAGTTAATAAAGGAATTGTTTTCCCACTTTCAAAAATATTTCATCTGCTAGAAGTTGATCTTTGAGAGAGAAATCTATAAATTACCTTTTACAACAGGAAAAGTCATGGAAACATCATGGAGGCTTGGATATACTGGACATCAAACTCTTACTTTTTAAATGCTGTATGACCCTTGTGCCTTGAAATGTGATGTTTTTAGCAATAATATAGAATATATGAAACATGCTCCAAATGATTAATAAGCAAACACAATCATTTGCTCTTATTCAGCTCCGTAATCAGAGTAATTGTGTTCTGCATGCTGTGTGTCTTGGCTGTTGTCTGTGGCGTGTGAAGGCATCATTGTGTGCATGGGCGAGACTCTGTGTGCTGCAGCTGGGTCTTACCCACCATACTGTTCTCATGCACCACTGCTTAGTGGCATTACCCATAGACAGCTGTCTGATGGGTCCTTCATCATCTCTTATACTCATTGAATCTTTGTTCATCTGAATAAAAAGACCTAACCTAAGTTCACCTAACTATGAAGCTTAACTAAACGTGAAGTCAATATTAACCTTAATTAATCCCTTTAATACACATTCCTAGTCTTACTGTGCTTGATTCATCATTGCTCAATATTCCAAAGAAAAAATGTCTTCCTAATTTTTCTGAATTTAATATCTTGCTCTTTTGGCCAATGTCACCTAAGATATCCAGTTATCTATCTGCAATTCTGCCAATATTTGCCAATAATGTAAAAATTTTGTAATTTGGTAATGTTAATATTATACAATAAAGTATAAAGCAAATTTTGCAATTAAAAAGAGTTACGAATTATTACAAAAGATACTTCCAGTGGGATACCATGACATTTTCTCAAGGGTGAACTTGACCTGAAACAGTCAAAAGGCCTTCTCAGAATTCACTGCAAACTCTGATCATGTTCCATTCTCTTATGAAATTCCTACTTTTTGCGATCCAATCAGTGCCTGATAGATTAAATCAATTCCCATTCTACATTTTCCTGCCGGACATGCATCACGGAAGTCTTTTCATGTTGACTTTAACAACTCAGCTAAAATATTAGTTTTCAGTAATATCATGTTTATGATATAATACTTGTTAGATTATTATTAGAAAATAAAATGTTTAATACTTAAATAAGACAATTTGGACAAAACAAATAATTTCCAGAGTTGCACTATAAAAGGGATGAAAGCATAGCATTGGCTTTGTCTGCCAATGCTTTATCTGTGACCATGTGGATGTTCCAGATATGAGGTTTCATGAAAACCTGACCCACGGCTGCCCTGCCCATTCCTTATTCCCCTCAAGTTGGTTCAGCTGACCCACTCACACACCCCATTACTTCCAGTGAGAGTGCTTGTGTGGGGCGTTAAACTGACTAGCAAGTTTCTATGGCTCCTTTTAAGGATCATATAAGCTACAGCACTCCCATTGTCTTCCGCATTGCAGGTGACCGGCTGAGTGCCATACTGAATTCCGTTCAGTCTGGGCCTTTCCTCCCAACTCCTTCCATGTTTGAGCAAGCTGCCAAACCTCCCTCTTCCCTTGTCCACAGCCCATTTGTGTTTGGACAATCCCTTTCCCAGCAGCCTCAACCGCATCCACAGCTTCCGAGTAAGTCTGTCCGTCTATAAGGTAGTGGCGGTGCTTGCTTACACAGGTGCTGCTTGTTCTTGTCTTAAGCGCTTAATTGTTTAGTATCCCTTAGGTTGTGATGAGTTCTGTTCAGGCTTATTTCCCCTGCTTTTCTGTCGGCGTCCACCCGCTTGCTTGCCATGTTTGAATTGGTGATTTTTCTTTCTCATCTCATTTAAACTTAAGTGGCCGAATAACATTTAAATTCATCTTTTGTATTTCCACTGTAGCTACTAACAGTATGTTTCAAGTCAGATGTTTCTGTTGACTTGATTGCAGTTTAATTTTATTTGCTTGCTTACATGTAGAGTGATTAATTTGATTATTCATTAACAAAACAGTTACCAAGAGGTCCAGGAATCTGTCCACACAATCAAAACCATGCAGTGCTTTTGCATTTAATCCCAAGTGTAAATCAAAATGCACTAATGTTTGCATAAGGAAAATGAAATTGGGTTTTTTGGATTTGAAAGTGTCTCAATATTTCCACAGCCAGAATACTCTTAATCTGCTTTTCACATTCATTACAACTCATCACTCAACCATTTTATTCGGACTTATCTGCCATCCTCCCTGCACTGGTTGATTCCCAGTTTTGTTTTAGCCTTGTCCCTGCTAAAACCAGTCTCTGTCTCTCTCACAGTCTCTTTCCTTCTACTTGTTGCTTTTTCTCGATTCATATATCTTTCTAGTTCCCTATATGTTCCTCTGGCCCTGTTTACATCTAGTATTGACATCCATCTCTGGTGATCCGCTCACCATTTACACAGCTTTAATAGTGTTGCAATGCATATAATTTTTGTCAGCCGATTTGGAGGAAGTCAGAAACCACATTTGTCGTGTAAACTGACCTGCTACTACTTCACTGCGCAAAAACAATGGTTTTAAATTGTTAACTACCTGTCTTTAAGGAAATATTAAATTTGATATAAAAATATATACATGTATACATGACTTCACAGAACTTCTCTGCAGCAAAAGAGATCATGTAAAATGCCCAGTTAATAGTCAAGTCAAGCGCTTAATACAATTCCGATTGTTTCAAAGCAGCTTTACAGTGATAAACAGGAACAATTAATTTCATGAATTCAGTTCAGTGTTGATTCAGATCCATTGTAAAGATAATCAATTTTTAAATTAGTTCATTTTATCTAGAACAATGATTCTTTGGAGGTTGCATAATTAAGATGCATACTTTCTAAAACAGTCTTTATGTAGGACACCTGTGGTGCCTTAAAATTCTGCTTTACCTGCTCACTGGGTTTCTGAACAGAGCAACTGGCATATTAAGGTAATAGACCCATTTGAGATGCATGCAAATACCAGGTGTAAACTGAAATCTCTCTTGGCTGTTCACTTGTGATTAGATCACCCAAAACAAATGTTAATATCAGTTTTAAACAGGGCCAGAGTCATTTTCTCATACCAGTACACTCCATTCTTTGGCTCTCACTCTCTTTCTCATTTTCTGATTGTTTTCCTTGGTTCAAGCATTGGTGCTTACTTTCCTTGCCACTGTTTTCCGCTGTAGATGCTTCATCACGCAGCCTTGCTTCACGTGAGCGTGTGCACAAAAGCAGTGCGACCGGCCCTGGCACCGCTCTATCATCTCTTGTTCTCAGACAAAAGGGTGGGTAATGCATGTCTTCTCCTGGGAGCACCCTGGAGACTCACTACAGGGATGGGTTTCATGTCATCCTCTCTACCACAGTACATTTATTTCCCCTCTTAGGCATGGCAACAGAGTATGTACAGTGCTTTGGAATATATATAGGGACCGTTTTATAGGCTTGATGAAACATTTCACATGACCTGGGTGCTTTCCATTTGCATCAGTTATTTATGCATCGTGCTACCTTAAAAATTACTTAAATTCTTGTATAAAGAAATTAAGGTAATTCTTGGATTTCAGTGGATACTTGTCGATGTTATTTTTACATCTATTGTTTTACATTTCATTTCTTAAGTTCCTGTTGTTATTTTTTACCTTTTATTTTTAGGTGCCATAATTATTTTATTGTCTTGATTTCTTTCTTACTCCCTACGTATGTGAAAAGGCCTGACAAGACTTACCCCCTGCATAAATGAGTTGCGCATTTGTAACTGTTGGTGTTATAATACGCAGGTGACAGGGATAACATGGCCAGTCGGTCTATGTCTCCAGGCAGCAAGCATCGCCAAGAGAGTCGATCCTCCAAAACCGACAGTCACTCTAGCCGATCTGTTGACCAGGTGAAGAGCAAGAACAATGACAGTCTGTCTGCCAGCGAGGCTCTCATTCTCAAATCGGACACTGGCAAACTGAGGTCTGACTCTCACAGCCGCTCTCATTCCCCCAACCACAACACCCTACAAGCCCTGAAAGCTGATGGCCGAACCTCAGGCCTTAGGGCGGAGTCTCCAAACCCTGGTTCCCGTTCCTCCTCACCAAAACAAAAGTCCCTCACTTCTGGCAGATCTAGCCCATCCAGCACCAGCTCCCCACGCTCATCCTCTCCTCATGATAAGAACCTGCCCTCTAAAGTAAGTCCTTCTTCTAAAGCTCACCTGGACCCTCCCCGTGAGAGATCCAAATCTGACTCCTATACGCTGGACCCTGACACACTTAGAAAGAAGAAGATTCCTCTCATGGAACCTCTGAGGGGCAGGTCTACATCACCCAAACCAAAAGTCCCACCCAAAGAGAGCAATGGAGGAAGCAGCAATGCTGAAAACCGAGCCCCATCTCCCCATGTTGTTCAGGAAAACCTCCACAGTGAAGTGGTGGAGGTGTGTAGGTCCAGCGCCTTGCTATCCAATGATGAAGCCAATGATGAGAATGCAGAGTTGAACAATGCTGAAGAGGGCTCCTCCAAGGTCCACTTCAGTATTGGAAAAGCCCCGGTCAAGGAGGAACTTGAAAGTCGTTCTTCACCCAAAGTCAGCCGTAAAACCTCCAGCAGGCATGTGAGACCTAAAAAAGACAAATCCGGGCCACTCTTTAAAGGTGAAAACGTGCGTCCTACTGAACCCGCCAAGCAAGCCATGTCACCTTCTGTAGCGGAATGTGCTCGTGCTGTTTTTGCTGCTTTCCTGTGGCATGAGGGCATAGTACATGATGCCATGGCATGCTCTTCCTTCCTCAAGTTCAACCCTGAGCTGACTAAAGAACATGCACCCATCCGTAATTCTCTTAGCTGCCAGCAGGGTTTTGACGAGAAGGAGAACAAACTGAAGAACCGCCACTCTCTGGAGATCTCCTCGGCCCTCAACATGTTCAACATATCACCACATGGCCCAGACATTTCCAAGATGGGTAGCATCAACAAGAACAAGGTTCTGTCCATGCTGAAAGAACCACCTTTACCTGAGAAGTGCGAGGATGGAAAAAATGATGCGGTCTCTTATGAGATGACCAGCCACTCCTCTATGAGGTCTAAGTCCATCTTGCCTCTCACCCTCCAGCACTTAGTAGCTTTCTGGGAGGACATATCCATGGCTACCATAAAAGCGGCTACACAGAACATGATTTTCCCAAGTCCAGGATCTAGTGCTATCCTTAAAAAGAAGGAGAATGAAAAGGATGGCAAGAAGACCAAGAAAGAGAAGAAGAAGAAGGATAAAGCCGAGGTGCGTCCCAGGGGGAACCTCTTCGGGGAGATGGCACAGTTAGCTATGGGAGGCCCAGAAAAGGATACCATCTGTGAGCTGTGTGGAGAGTCTCACCCATACCCTGTTACGTACCACATGAGACAAGCCCACCCAGGTATAGTGCTGTGAATTCTTGGGTATTATTCAGAACAGTTCCAAGGAAAGTTATAAAGACCGATGTATGGAGATCATTCATCAGTGTCCTTTTATTGTGTTCTCTCAGGTTGTGGCAGGTATGCTGGAGGTCAGGGCTATAACAGTATTGGTCACTTCTGTGGAGGCTGGGCTGGTAACTGTGGAGATGGTGGAATTGGAGGAAGCACCTGGTACCTGGTATGTGATCGTTGTAGAGAGAAGTACCTGAGAGAAAAACAAACGGCTGCTAGAGAAAAGGTATGCCTGTTATTACCAATGTATGGAAATACATAATATTTGTAGATATTGCATGTCTAAATCACTGTATACATCTTCCTTGGGTTTAACCCATTGGTTCTTGGATCAGGTTAAGCAGTCAAGAAAGAAACCTCTACAGGTGAAAACCCCACGGGCTCTGCCAACTATGGAGGCTCACCAGGTGATCCGTGCCAATGCACTGTTCCTGCTGTCTCTGAGCAGCGCCGCTGAGCCTAACCTGCTTTGCCATCACCCACCCAAACCCTTCCACTCACATCTGCCCAGCCTCAAGGAGGGAGTGTCTGAGGAACTGCCCAAAGGGATGGGCTGCCTCTATCTACAAACCCTAGCCCGGTATATACATTGTGTTCACCTTGATCACCATGACCAAGAGCAGCCTTATTGTAGTAATTCAATGTATTGAATCTGCATTGCATTGAGTCTTTATCAATATCCTTTTTGCAGTCAACACACTGAGAACTTTGGGGCCTATCAAGATGACAACCTGTTTCAGGATGAGATGCGTTACCTGCGTTCTACGTCAGTCCCTGCTCCCTACATCTCAGTCACCCCAGATGCCTGCCCCAATGTTTTTGAAGAACCAGGAAGTAACATGAAGTCTATGCCCCCAAGGTACTGTAACAAGCTTCCCATCTCCCAAAGTGCTATGTTCTAGTAACCTAGTTTCTATGAAGATTTTATGCTTCAGGTATTCTTATTATTTCTGTAAGATGGCCTCTTTATTTATTTTACTTTTTTCTTTAGTTTGGAGACAAGTCCAATCACAGACAGTGACACTGCCAAGCGGACAGTATTCCAGCGCTCATATTCAGTGGTTGCCTCTGAGTATGATAAGCAGCACTCAGCTTCCCCAGCACGGGTCAAAGCAGTGCCGAGACGCAGGGTACACAGTGGGGATGCAGGTACTGTTGTGTCCCTTTGTAAAACAAAATTACAAAGTACTCTGTATTACCATAATTTACTGTGTAAGCTTCAATAATGCTGAAACTGATTATATGCACCAATATAATGATACATAGCTTAAAATATTGCCATATTTACCTATACCTTTTTTAGCAATGTTTGAGTACTTGAATCATCATAGCAGAGTTTGGAATTAATTAATTGAAACTGTCAGTACAGGACTTGTGATAGCTGACCAGAAATATTGGATGACACTTTTTTATTTAATTTTAAAATATTAACAGAGTTTACTTCTAAAATGGTGGTATTGCGATGATTTGCAATACTCTAAGTTAAGATAAAATATTTAAAATCTAAGTGAAATATGCTTGTTTCTACAGAAGTTGGGTCATCACTGCTTCGTCACCCTTCTCCTGAGTTGTCTCGGCTGATCTCAGCCCATGGCTCTCTAAGTAAAGGAGAAAGGAACTTCCAGTGGCCCGTGTTGGCATTTGTTATCCAGCATCATGACCTAGAGGGCCTGGAGGTGGCTATGAAGCATGCACTCCGCAAATCAGCCTGCAGGGTGTTTGCCATGGAGGTCAGCGATATTATTTCAGACATTTCTAATTCAATCCTGTTCTTCCTGTCCCAAATTGTTCAGGCATAGACAAAAACATTTGAATAATAACTATTAATTAGAGGGTTTCAATAATCATGGAAAAGCTGGAAAAATCATAAATGAACAAAATCTGAAAATCATCAGTTTGTCATTAAATGCTTTTTTTTAATGAAAGAAATCACTGAAAGAAAAACGATGTATAAACATCCTTGTCCAGTTTCTCTTAAACCTTCTGTTCTGTGTTTCCTTCTTAGGCCTTTAATTGGCTGCTGTGTAACGTAACCCAGACCACCTCCCTCCATGATATCCTGTGGCACTTTGTGGCGTCTCTAACTCCGTCTCCCTTTGAGACGGAAGAAGAGGAGGATGAGGAGAACAAAGGGAACAAGGAGAACCTTGAGCAGGTGTGACCTGATGATAACACTTCCAATGGTTTATTAATAAGTCACTGTTCACTTGTGATGAAAAGAGGTTTCTGACATGGGCAGTTTTCCTCTTTCTTGCAGGAGAAGGATTTAGGTGTCTGTGAGCACCCCCTGTCTGACATCCTCATCGCAGGAGAGGCGGCTCACCCGCTGCCCCACACCTTCCACCGTCTGCTCCAAACCATCTCTGACCTTATGATGTCTCTTCCCAGTGGAAGCTCACTTCAGCAGATGGCCCTGAGGTATCTTCTGCCTCTGCATAGAAACACCATTAGCAGCATATAACAATCTAGCAACCTCATATAACATGCTAAAAGAACTCCGCCTCATTACACAACTCACATTTTCTTAAAAAATATACAAATCTAGTAACTTTTTGCCGTTTCACCAGGTGTTGGAGCCTTAAATTCAAACAGTCAGATCATCAGTTCCTGCACCAGAGTAATGTATTTCACCACATCAACAACATCCTGTCCAAATCAGACGATGGGGACAGTGAAGAGAGTTTTAACATCAGTGTACAGTCGGGATACGAAGCAATCAGTCAGGTGGGAATATTTTCATCAGACTTTTCTCCCTGTTGCCTTTACATTCGTTTTTTTATCTAAAACACCTTATTTTGCATTCAAGGTTTACATTTTACATATATTTCAGGAACTTTGTGTGGTGACCTGTCTGAAAGATCTGACTAGCGTGGTGGACATTAAAACATCCAGTCGACCAGCCATGATTGGCAGCCTGACTGATGGCTCCACTGAGACGTTCTGGGAGTCTGGAGATGAAGATAAGAACAAAACAAAGAGCATCACTATAAGCTGCGTGAAAGGCATCAATGCGTCATATGTCTCTATCCATGTTGACAACTCTCGTGACATTGGAGTGAGTTTGCGAACTGTTGTTCTTTCTGTTTGTCTGTCTGTTCTTTGTCAGTCAGTATATTAATAACACACTGTTGGCCAACTGTTAATTCTGTATATACATTTAAAGAAGTGTTCAAAGTACATAAAACCTGCAGATATGGAATTTTGTCTTGACCTTTTTTTTTATTTTTTTTTTATGTGGACATAAACAGCAATTGATTTATATAACCTTTGCTCTGTTTTCTGTCAGAATAAAGTCACATCAATGATATTCCTTTGTGGGAAGGCTGTGGAAGATCTCTGCAGGATCAAACAGGTTGGACTTTGAATTTTCACACTGATATGTGTCTACACCAGATGCACTGCAGTTAATGGATTTTCAAGCTGATATGTGTCTATACCAGATGCACTGCAGTTAATTCACTTTAACAGGCTGGGTTGTACAATTTTTTTTTACTTTGGCCTTTTTGAATTTATCAAACTTGTTTTAATTTCCCTGATATTTAAATAGATGTATACTATTGCACTTGTCTATGTAGATTTAGATGTAGATGTAGAGAGACTTCATAAATTAAATTAAGAAAGATAAGCTAGTTGCTACCTTTTATTGCACACATCAATAAATTATTGGATACCAAGCACTGGTAATTACCATAACATCCATAATAATTGTACCCAAGGTAGATTTTCATTATGCAATGACCATCGTTAAATACAATGTATATTATTATATTTCGAAATACATTTACAAATGCATTGTTTCAGCATTTATATTCACTGGGGTAATGTTTTTAAAATAGAGAAGCAATTTAGATACAATATGATATTTTCTTATTAGTCGAAATGAAAGTGATTATCTATCGATGTTTTTACAATTTGCTAAATGACAGAAAAATGTGTTAACACAACCTCTTGTCTGTACTTCTGCATTAATTTAATTTTGAGTTGAAAAAGACAGTTAAACTCATAGTCTTGAGGTTAAGGAGCTACAAGGCAACAACCAAAATGTCTGCATGGAAATGTAGATCACCAGACCAGCATCTGGGTCCCTAAGGGTCTTCAGGGACATTTCACTGAATGGTCTTTTTGTTGTCTCAGATTGACTTAGACTCAAGGCACATGGGCTGGGTGACCAGCGAGCTGCCTGGAGGGGACCACCATGTGATCAAGATCGAGCTTAAGGGTCCTGAGAACACACTTAGGGTTCGGCAGGTCAAAGTGCTTGGCTGGAAGGAGGGCGATAGCATCAAGATTGCTGGGCAGATATCAGCCAGTGTAGCCCAGCAGAAAAACTGTGAAGCTGAGACGCTGCGTGTCTTCCGCCTTATTACGTCACAGGTAAGCCCAAAACCCTCACAGGTCCTGTTTGGTAAACCTGCACCCGCAATATTTCACAGAATACCTGACCCGTTATACAACAGCAGCACTTATTTAATTCTGTACCTGCGACTTGACTAGTTTGACACAAAGACATTTATCCAAATTGTGAATGGAAACAGAAAGTGAGCAAAGTACACACTCCCTTTATACACACTGGGAACCTGTCAAATGCTTCAGTTCAGTGAAACTTTTACAGAAAACACCTGTTATAGTCAACCTGACTACACTGCACCATAAATCTTTTATTTACATCGTGTCTACACTATGTTGGTTATAATGAGAGGATTCGTGAGCATGCAGAACTCAGTCAGGGAACAAGTGCTGAACTGTTTTGATTCTGTCTATCTTAAACACCTCCGATTGGCCGTTACAATGCCCAGCACTGCTAAACGCAATACATACCTTTGACACTCTTCAGAGCGTAAACTCAAATATACAGGGGAGCGTTTGAAAACCATCTCAAACGGGTCAGTAAGGCTGTTTTCACACAAATTGCAGTATTTTGCACCATACCAGAGACATTGATTATACATCAAAGTTCAAACACTTTTGTGTGAATTGTTTTTCTTTTTTTCTTTTCATTTTTCAGCATTTCAAACACCCATTTCCGGGTATTGTTTTAAGGGAAGGCAAATAGTATAATAGTGATGTTGATGTGTTCATGTAGGTATTTGGAAAACTAATTTGTGGGGATGCAGAACCAACACCAGAACAAGAAGAGAAGAACCTGCTCTCCTCACCTGAGGGTGAAGACAAGGTCAGTACCAGCATCTGCCGTGTTTGGTGGCTCCTTACAATCATTGCTTAATGCCATATCAAGTGCTGAAGCATGAGATGAAATTGGTAAATTCTGTTTAAATGTTTCGTCTTCAGGCTCCATCTGATGCAGACTTGAAGGAACACATGGTTGGCATTATTTTCAGCAGGAGTAAACTGACCAACCTTCAGAAACAGGTAACACCATTAAAACTACTCTAGGCTCTCTATGGAGCTGCCTAAAAATCTGAGAGAAGTGTTGAATATAAATATACTAAGTTAAATACCAAAAATATAAACAAAAATGTTTTAATCTAATGACAAATCGATTGTTTAGCCACTATTTCTGATTTATTAGAGTATTGCATTATTTGTTTAGTAACATGCTAAAGCACCATTTTCCGGCATTCGCATAAGATTGCCGCATTTCACCCCCAGTGGCAGTCACATGGAACTGTCAAACTGGTCGTGAAGCAGCAGTTACTGACTTCGGTAACACTTTATTTTGATGGTCCCTTTTGAACATTCTGTTGACTATAAGTAACTTTGCAACTACATGTCAACTAACTCTCATTAGAGTATTAGTGTACTGTCTGCTTAATATCTGATAACTCTTTATTGTGATGGTCCTCCAACAGACACTCTACTGACTATAAGTAACTTTGCAACTACATGTCAACTTATTCTAACCCTACCAGTCTACTAATACTCTACTAATACTCTACTAATACTCTAATGAGAGTTAGTAGACATGTAGGTGCAATGTTACTTCTAGACAACAGAATGTGTTAAAGGGACCATCAAAATAAAGTGAAACCCTGACTTCTTATTCACCATGGTAAAATTAATGAATGCATGAAAATATCCACACAAACAAGTATGTTTGAAAGAAAAGCAAAGGGTTTTTTCTAGGGCTAATAAATGATAATAAGTATTTAGGATTATCATTTAGTAGATGGTAGTTTGATGATATGCATTTACCAGCTGTAGCGAACTTTTCCGTGAAGTGCACTATCCAACTCCTGAAACGAACTCCAAACAAACTTAGTTTTGGCCTGATTTAGTTCGAAATGTCACACCAGTTCGATCTTTGATTTCACTCGACTGTTTGCCTCCCTTAGGTATGTGCCCATATTGTCCAGGCCATCCGTATGGAGGCCACACGTGTGCGGGAGGAATGGGAGCACGCCATCTCCAGCAAAGAGAACGCAAACTCTCAGCCCAGCGATGATGACGCCTCCTCTGATGCGTACTGCTTTGAGCTGTTGTCTATGGTGCTGGCCTTGAGTGGATCTAACGTTGGCCGGCAGTATCTAGCCCAGCAGCTCACCCTACTGCAGGACCTCTTTTCCCTACTTCATACTGCCTCGCCACGTGTCCAGAGACAGGTTTGTGAATGCATCATGAACCGCTAGTCTTAAACTTGACTTTCCAGTATCAGGATCTGATATGCAACACTGTATTTGCCATGCAGGTGACGTCACTGCTCAGACGCGTTCTTCCTGAGGTCACTCCCATGCGCTTGGCCAGCGTCATTGGCGTAAAGGCGCTACCACCAGCAGACATCAGTGACATCATCCACTCCACTGAGAAGGGCGATTGGACCAAACTGGGCATATTAGATATGTTTCTGGGCTGCATCGCCAAGGCCCTCACTGTGCAGCTCAAGGCGAAGGGCACCACTATAGGTGGCACAGCTGGCATGGCAGCAGGCAAAGGGGTCACTACAGTCACCCTACCCATGATCTTCAACTCAAGGTCAGCTGGCTTGCAATTGGCCATTCTCAAATTTAATTTGAGAATTGTTTAAAATACTTCATAAAATTTAAGTGGGATTAATCATGGTGTGCATTTTAAAGAGATAGTTCACCCAAAAAATTTTACTTCTGTCATCATTTACTCACCCTCATGTCGTTCCAAACCCATAATACTTTCAAAAAACAAAGTGAAATGAAACCTGAAAGATTTCTGCCCCTCAATTGAAAGTTTGTTACACCAAAACATTGACGCTTCAAACAGTTCATAAAGAGATTGTAAAACAAATCCATATGAATCGAGCAGTTTAATCAAATATGGTAAACGAAGCTTGAACATGCTTGTGTGACACACAAGAAAAAAACTTTGGTTGGTTATTTGGTTCTCGCACATCATTTGAGCTTCCAGCGTTACTATACTTGATGTGCTCTATGTATGTGCATTGATTAATGTTTCTATGAGAATAAAAGCCTAAATTAAACTTGTTCATTATATAAAGCAATCATGTCTCTTCAGAAGGCTTGGTTTAGATGCGGTTAAATTATCTTCTTCGTGAACTTGTCAAAGTTTTGGTGTAACTGACTTTCCGTAGATTTTAATTTGATAAAAAATATCTTCATTGTGACAAATGTTTTTTGCTGGCAACACTATTTTTTTTATTAAAAATATGTATATTTAATAACCTTTTATTTGTGTTTGTGCAGCTACATACGGCGTGGATTGAGTCACTGGTGGATGAAGGGCTCCACTCCACCCCAGATCGCTGAGATTATCATTAAACTAGTCAAAGACATGGCTGCCGTGAGTAGTAATGGCCCATCTAATCCTGAACACCATTTTCATCTTAATATGCTTATACAATAAGAATGTATAATCTTCCACTGCTTAACTTGATCTCCTGCAGATGTGTTTAATGCCTTTGCAGAAATGGTCCTACATCATTTAAGTGTCTTTTTACCCCAGGGACACCTCTCGGATGCCTGGTCCAGGGTGACTAAGAATGCTATTGCTGAGACCATCATTGCTCTCACTAAGATGGAAGAGGAGCATCGCTCTCCAGTGCGCTGCATTGCCACCACTCGGGTACGACTCCACTGCACTCACTCTGTCACAACTGAACATTTGCAAACTAGGTCAGTATTACTCAGGATCCTTCAGTTAGAGGTGTCAGATACAGATCAACAGCAGCATGAAATGCAACATTCCTAAAACAAATAATTACTTTTATTATGTAAATGAATATGAACAGATCCAAAGTCATGGAAAACCTGGAAACATCATGGAATTTTGTTTTTATTTCTATGCTTCAAGTCAAGTCACCTTCATTTATATAGCGCTTTTAACAATATAGATTGTTTCAAAGCAGGTTTACAGTGATGATAGGAAATTAAAGTAACAGAGATCGTTTTGAATTTACAGCAGCTCTGGAATAAAGTTATTGTCCAGCTAAAGTTAGTTTTTATTGATTCACTTCCGTTGTAAAGATCATTAGTTATTAACTTAGGAGCCGCTTAAACGACACCGTTCTAACAGAAAACCCTTAATGCGATCTGGCTGCTCATTTGCACAACAACAGTGTGCAACACAACAACAGCTTTAAAAAATGTACCTCAAAAGAAAAGTAAAAAAAAAGAAAAATAATGCTTACCTCAAAACATTATACCAACTAAAAATAACACATAAATAACATTTTTATAAATATATTAAAATAAATATAATCCTTATCCAGGACTGGAAATGACTTTAAAAGTCATGGAAATTCACTGGGCAATGTGTGTTTGAAAGACTTCCATATAAAATTCTAATTGTTCTGCTTCCTCTCTTTAGCTGTGGCTCGCATTGGCCTCTCTGTGTGTGCTGGACCAGGACCACGTGGACCGACTGTCGTCAGGTCGCTGGATGGGCAAAGATGGGCAGCAGAAGCAGATGGTACGGCACATTGGGCTAAATAGGCCTCTGGGATGCTATAAAGCACAATCAAGTTCATTACAGTCCTTCAGCCGAGAATGAGCTCTTTACCTCTTCACCTTGACTTTTATTTCCCAGCCCATGTGTGATAACCATGACGACGGAGAGACGGCAGCCATCATTCTGTGTAATGCATGTGGAAACCTGTGCACTGACTGTGACCGGTTCCTCCATCTCCACCGGCGCACACGTTCCCACCAGAGACAGGTGAACCCGAGCGCTCACGCAGATCCAATCAGTGTCAGTTTGATCAATTATGGTTCACAACTTGGGTTGAGAAGAATAGTTACTGGCTGGTTGTCCAAATGCTTTGGTTGTTAAAAATACACACTTGAGGTTATTATAATAAATGGTATTTTTTTAAAATATGGTATAATAATGATACAGTTATAAGAAAAAAAATAGGTGCTTCTGTAAAAGTGCTGCAGGAATTGATTAATTGGAGTTGGAATAAGAAATAGGATCTTATTAAATTTCTCGTAACACAATGTCTTGTGCAGGTCTTTAAGGAGGAGGAGGAAGCCATTAAAGTGGACCTACATGAAGGGTGCGGTAGAACCAAACTCTTTTGGCTCATGGCATTGGCTGATTCTAAGACCATGAAGGCCATGGTGGAGTTCCGTGAACACACAGGTGACTTTTCTTCAATTTGTAATCATGTTTAATAATCTAGAGAGAAGATGGGACATGTTGAGGAGAAGAGGGGAAATGGGAAATGTTGCAAACTGGACTCAAACTTTGTCAGTACTGCAGTGTTTATTAAAAGACCATATTTGCCATTTGAATTGATTTACTCAGAGCTTTATTTTTCGAACAAAGTGTTTGTATAAATTATAAACATAGCATGTCCATTTGAATCAAGTATATAAATTCACAGTTAGAGCAATTATGGCTGTTACCTATGAAATGAGATCATACACAAAAGTAGTTGTAATTAATGTACAAGTTATAATAAATATTCTGATATATTTTAATAATTGGCTGGGCACTGTTATATTTCACATAAATGTTTCAAGCTTTAGTTTTTTGGGAGTGTTTTCTTCATATTCAGTGTTTTCATAGCAGTTTTCTTTTATTGATTTATTTAATATTAATCACTTTATATAACCTACACAGTCAACAGCACTCACCTCTGAGACTGTAAATACAGCTACAGGTCACTACAGAGGCACTAAACCCATCATGACATAAGCCTATAAACGAATATCAATACATGTTAGATAACAGATCAAATCAGAGCAATTCACATCAGGGGTGCTTTGCCCGCACAATTTAATTATCTTGGGCATTTTTGTCACTTTTGCGTAATTTCTGACCCTGACCGTTAACCGTTAGGCCACAGCTGTGATTCATCCTATTTTCAGAATTCTTTTTTATTTGAATTGTGGCTTTATTGTACAAATAGTTATAGCTAAAATAACATCATTGTAATGTCCTTCAGGTAAACCAGCTTCCAGCAGTTCAGACGCCTGCCGCTTCTGCGGCACCAGGAACGGCACAGAGCTGTCCGCTGTAGGAAGTGTATGTTCAGATCAAGACTGTCAGGTATTTGCTCAAAATGTTAATGCTTTTTAACAGAATGATATACTTTGTTTACACATTTAAATGTTTTTCTGGAATTGAGTGATCTTACAATCATATTGTGTATAGGATTATGCAAAACTGGCCTGCAGTAAGACTCATCCGTGCGGCCACCCGTGTGGAGGGGTCAAAAATGAAGAGCTGTGTCTTCCCTGCCTACATGGTTGTTTCAAAACTGAAGCCTCTCTGAAACAGGATGCTGATGATA
This sequence comes from Leuciscus leuciscus, assembly GCF_965113295.1. Classification (NCBI taxonomy): domain Eukaryota; kingdom Metazoa; phylum Chordata; class Actinopteri; order Cypriniformes; family Leuciscidae; genus Leuciscus; species Leuciscus leuciscus. The sequence continues at coordinate 15,819,840 of NC_138731.1, read as the reverse complement.
TGTGCATGATTTGCTTCACTGAGGCTCTGTCTGCTGCCCCAGCAATCCAGGTAACACAGAATAATTCATGCATACATACAGTAGATGCATACATACAGGAGATCAGCGTGTAATTATCTGCCCGGGCTTGTTTTCAGCTGGACTGCAGTCACGTGTTTCATCTTCAGTGCACAAGAAGGGTTCTGGAGAACCGCTGGCTTGGGCCTAGGATAACCTTCGGGTTCATGTCTTGCCCTATTTGCAAGGTAAATAAGCTAATCTGGACTCTCTTTAGGAGAGTTAAAGGTAGGGCTGAAAGATTAATGGAAATTGCAATATGGCTTAGTGCGATTATAAAATTACAGACTGTGATTTAATGAAGTATATGCGCCATGCGTTTCAGAGTGAAGTGGGCCACTGTGTTCATTACTCGCGTGAAGCTCATGATCCACAGTTTTCACTGGAAATGCAACATGCGCTAACCATCTTCCCAAGCTTGTAGTGAAAAGCGCTTGGGAAAAAGAATGGCTATAAAAGGACTGCTCAGAGTTTTCTGCCAAAAAACCTTGGATGTTGGAACGTTTGAAAATGAAGAATAAAAATATATTTTTTTTATTTTTTTTCTTAAATACCTTGCTATATATTTTTATTGTATTTTATAGTGAAATTGTATTACTACAATAGTAGTGTTTCTTATAGGAATGCACCATACCACTTTTTCCAGAATGAGACCGATACCAATACTTTCATTTTTGGAACTCGCCGATACCAAGTTCTGATACCTGTATTTTTATTTACTGCATTTGTAAAAAAAAAATTTATAAAAAAATAAAGATATAATTCAAGTACAATAAAAAAAATACCGGACACATTTCAATTCGATTTTACCCCAAATATTACAGTTCAAGGGATAGTTCATCCAGAAAAGTGAAAATTCTGTTATTTGCTCAGTCCAAACTATGACTGATTTCTTCATAGAATGGGAAATTTTGTTTATGTATGTTGGCATAAATGATGAAGTGAGTAAAAGATTGCAGTTTGGGGTGAACTATTCCTTTAATGGCTGTGGCATCAAAACCAACCAAATCACGTACAAAATCATGTTTTCTGCAAGAACCAAAGCCAGTCTCAACTCTATCAGCTAGATGTTCATGATACAGCTCCAGTGTTCATGATATCCAACATATTTATTTATGTCTGTGCTGTTTTTTTTTTTCTTTTAAGAACAAAATAAACCACTCTGTCCTAAAAGACCTGCTGGACCCAATCAAAGAGCTGTATGAGGACGTGAGGAGAAAGGCTTTAATGAGACTGGAGTATGAAGGACTACACAAGAGTGAAGCCATCACAATGTCTGGAGCTCGATTCCACAACAACCCCGCTGGATTTGCCATGAACAGATATGCTTACTACGTTTGCTTCAAGTGCAAAAAGGTTAGATCTTCATGTCACTCTGTCCCTGCGTGTTTTCTGTGTTTGCAAATCTTCAGGGGAACACAAAAGTTTTTCCAGAATCTTCCTGCTATATAGTGGCTGAGGAAACCTTCAGAAGAAAGAAAGCATTTCTCATTCTCCACAAAGATAATGATTGGGTTTGAGTGAACGGTCCCCTTAGAGATGTCTCTGTTTACTTTGAATAAAATGGAAAAACATGGTTGACAAAAAAGATGAAGCGCAGCTCACTCCTGTGGGGGAAGAGCTATTTGCTTGGCATGACGGCATGAAATGAGATTTAAAAGAACAGGCGTATCATAATCTGTTTAGAAGACATTGCTGTAATAAAGCTGTTTCTCCAGCTGTTGTGCTAACAGTGGAACTTCTTACTCATCCAGGCCTATTTTGGGGGAGAAGCTCGCTGTGATGCGGAAGCAGGACAAGGTGATGATTATGATCCCCGTGAGCTCATCTGTGGAGCGTGCTCAGATGTGTCCAGAGCTCAGGTCAGTGGGACAACAATGCGTTTCGGGGTGGGGGTGAAGCACATTTAATTTGTGTGCCTGATTTTAAACACAATAGAGTGCTGCAGGAATGAATCCCAAAACTTCTGGTTCTGTTGGCCTGAAGTCAATGGGGTTTTTTTAATGTGTTTTTGGTTAAATCCTTGAAAAAGGTCTGTGTTGAACTTAAGATATGTGATATTACTGATGTATTTTATGTCATAGAATAAAATCTTGAGCTTGTTTTCTGCAATAATCCAAGTCAATGGAAAGATCATATTTGCTTTTTGTCAAAGGAACCAGGGTGATGCTAACCTCCCTGCAGCACTTCTGTTATACATTGGCCAGTGATTGTTACTGTATTGAATGAGGTCCGCTCACCCAAATGATTTTAGTTTTACAAATTTAAATATTTACTTGGGTGATCATGGCTGCATTTCAGTTAATCAGCAGGTCTGTTTTCAATCAACTTTAGGGTTTTTCAAAGTTCATTGGTGAATCGCATGAAACCATTTATGCATTTTCCATTTTCTCATTAAAATAATTACATTGGAAAAAAAATATATTACATTTTTAATCTTATTGTTTTAAATTATTTTTAAAAATCATAACTGTTAAGTACATTTCTCCCCCAAATTTTCATCACTATAATTCTTCTTGCATTACAAAAGTCTTTGGATGTTTTCAATACTTTGTTATGGCTAATCATAGCAAAACAGAGAAGGAATGTGGTTATTTGGTATGAGTTTATTTAGACCTCTTTCTCTTTGTTGTAGATGTGCTCTAAACATGGGACAGATTTCCTGGAGTACAAATGTCGTTACTGTTGCTCTGTGGCTGTGTTCTTCTGCTTTGGGACGACACATTTTTGCAACGCCTGTCATGATGATTTCCAGAGGATGACCAGTGTCCCTAAAGAAGAGTTGCCCCATTGTCCTGCTGGTAAAACACTTTTTCAATGTTTTAAAGGGATATTCACCCCAAAAAGAAATGAAAAGTTGCTGTTAATTTACTCACCCTCAGGCCATCCAATATGTAGGTGTTTTTCTTTTCTTTCAGTTTTTAGCTGAAGCCGTGGTCTTTGGTGATTCATATAATGCAAGTCAATGGTCACTTTGAGAGTCAGAAAAACATATAAAGGCAAAACAAAATGAATACACATGGCTCCTGACGATTCATTGAGGTCTTATTATAGCAACTGCAACTCTTTATGAAAGGGTTGAATCATTATCACAAGGAGAATTTGATTGTAATGTTCCTTTTTACTCATTTGCTAGAAGGTAATACCAAACAAAACAAACTGTTTACCCTTTTATATACTCCAACATATTAGTCCCAATAATGAAAGTCCATGAATAGGTTCATTGGCCTCAACACGTTAGTCCCTTAGTCCATAGAAATAAAAAGTAATAATGCAAATAATACTCATCAGTCTGATGAATCGGTCCTTTTTCTGCCTTGGGAAGTCAGCAAACCGAAAGTCCAGATGGAAAAATCCAGATGGGTTATCCCCCAGCTGAAGGAAAAAATTATCCTCAGAGTATAGTCTACAAAAAGGGCGTATTTTCCAGATTAGAGAGCGTGGACCTAGCCTGGCAAGCCAGACGTACATCAAGATGTTTAGTCTGGCAACTCACCATAGACACGGTCAATCTGATGGGCGGGATAAACGGCTGTCTTTCAAATTCCCTCTGCACACAATAGAACAGCGCTTCAACCAACCAGAGCGTTTTCCCAACAGCGGAGCTAACGTTAGTTGATAGATTCAACTTTTAAATCTGGCCGACAAAACTACGAACACATCTTCCTTTTTTTAAGAATGACTTAAGTGCCGTTCTTTGTTCTTTTCTCAAAGAAAAACTTAACTCCAAGTCCTCCAGAGTTGCGGCCAAAGCCGATTCGAAAGACCGCTGTTCTCCATCCGCAGCAGCCGTCATTCTTTGTTTTCAAGTGGCAGGAACCGTCGCAACTCTGTCGTCATATGTTAAGCCCGCCCCCGCCTACTCTATACACGACGTGATTGGCCTGACCCAATTTAGGTTTTTGCAGCAAAAAGGTCTATTGAGAGTTGCTAGACCCACCCTGGCTGCAAAATAATTTTGCTGCCGCTAGGGTGCGTCTAGATTTCTAGGCTAGCGTGGACCTATAAAGCAGCTCTGAAGTCTAATACACCGTGACTATTTTCTGAAATAATTTTTGGACCAATGCTCTTGAGTTAAGGTAGCAAAAGCGTGCCACCGCACCCACGAACACAACCCTCTTCAAAATGGCCGCCCTTCTCTTTTTAAAGGTGGCCCATCATAATTAGTCCCTCTAACTCCCCCTGAAACAAAAAGCATATGCAAATGCTCAAAATCAACATGCAGATGAAAATATAACTGAATAAAAATGTAGGCATGGCACATAAACGAAAACATTTCTTTTCTTTTTTTACTTAAGTGAGCATCATGCAGGGCTTTACTGTGGTAAACGATCAGTCTGCAAGAAACTGAACATTATTTACAACATTATTACCTGTAATCTAAAGCCTCGGCAAACAGTCTTGAGCGCTTTCATGACAGTCTGGAGCGCCAACTTCCTTTCGCATGTCATATGTGCGGGACCTCAAACATTGAGAAACTGGGAAAAGTCAATCTTACCGATTTGAGATCATGCATATATAGGATCCAGGATAAGCACTAGTTCCACTTTGATGAGCAATAGAACATTGTTGTAAACAAACAGTGTCAGCTCACGTGCGAGTTTGCTCCCGCACATACGTCATTACGCGTCAGGAAGTTTGCGTTCCAGACTCCTGTGTCTCCAGACTCACTCAGGACCGTTTGCCGAGTCTGTGGATTACAGGCAATAATGTTTCAGTTTCTTTTACAGACGATCATTACGCTTTATAAGATCTTAAATGAATCGTCAGGAGCCACGGGTATTCATTTTGTTTTGCTTGTATATGTTTTTTTTGTTTTTTTTTACTTTCAAAGTGACGGTCGCCATTGACTTGCATTATATAAATCACCAAGGACTACGGTTTCAGCTAAAAATCGTCTTTACTCTTTAACTGAAGAAAGAAAAAAACGTACATCTTGGATGTCCTGAAGATAAGTAAATTAACAGCAAATTTTCATTTTTTTGAAACTCATGTATCATCCTTCTCTTGTTGAATAAGCCTTTGTTCTATTACAAGCTGTTTTCAGTTATTGAAACTTTAGCCAACAAATTGGCAAGACAGCATGTTGACTTTCTTTCATTCCTCCCTCATAGGACCAAAAGGAAAACAGTTGGAAGGAAGCGAGTGTCCCCTGCATGTGGTACATCCTCCTACCGGAGAAGAGTTTGCGCTGGGCTGCGGTGTGTGTAGAAATGCCCATACCTTCTAAACGCCATGGTCCTGTAATGATCTCTCTCTCTCTATATATATATTCACCCTCCTGTGGCGGCTGACTCCCTCTTCAGCACAGCCTGAGAGCAGATACAAACCGGATGTCCCATGCTGAGGGCGCTGGGACTGGCCGCCGTGCTCCAGGGTGCATCCTCCCTCTCTTTAGACACTGAAGAATGGAAAAAAAAGAACAAAAAAAAAACAAATCAAACGTTGTGACGTGTTTGCATGCAGCCGTTGTAACCCTGCGGCTTGTATAAACGTTGCACACCTCTTGACCACTGAAGTCTAACAATGTATGGAGGATTTTGAACCGAATCGGAGACCACCATGGATGATGGGCCATGATTTAAGCTTCTCAAATACAAACTAAAGATTCTATTGTTGTATGTTAACTATGTTTTCGTAATCCTGTACAGTATTCCTTCACTTTGGAGTGCATCATGGTTTGACGGCTAAAGATTCAAATGCTATAAGAGGACTTTAGAATGTTACGCTGGAGGAAAATAGTGTACGATTTATCTAATCTTGTATATAAAGACAGTAACCCTTCATATGTGTATTCCGATGTTGCTACTCTACACTTCAGTTTTCTTTGATAATTCTGGGTTATGTTTTGAGCCAGAACTTTTAATGAAGTGCAATACTTGGGTGTGCCTCCTCGCAGATGTAAACATATGGAATGTATGTCAATAAAGCCACTGTACATTTTTATACAGTGATACACAGGCTCTTGTGTTTTCCCCCGGCAAGTACAATATCATTTCTGTAGTCAGAATGTTATCGAGGGGCTTATTGTCTGCGGTGTCTGCCCTTTTGTCTCAATGATGTGGTATAAAACCATTTTTCTGTTATTTTAATTGAAAACAAAAGGTGAGTATGTTCTGCTTTTGTATTGTAAGAACATCTTTGGGGCCAGTCTTCACACCAAATCGAAGAAACGCGAGGCAAAACGAGATATATTAGAAATTGTGGCTATTTAGTGGTTGTTTTGGAGGCATTTAGGAAGGAATGTTTGGGGGGTGGGGGTGATAAACAGCTGCTGTAAAAGACAAAAAATGCAACTTGTGAATATGCTTTGTATTATTATCTGTGGATGGAGCTGAATGGTAATAATAAACCGGGTTCTCTGTTCAGCAAGGTACATTACAAAAGGAGTGTCTTGTGCTTTTTTCCCCCCCATCTCATTTATTCATGAAATATGTAAGTTTGAAAATGAAAGCAGCAAAATAGACGACAAATGGGCAGAGCTTGTCGACCCGAGCGTCGTTTCTAATGCTGTACGTCCTAGACTTGATTTCCTGAAATATGTGCGAGGCTGCATAAGATTGTGTTGTGTAAATTTAGTCATAAATATGCCACGTCAGAGCAGTTTGCCCTTGGCTCTGTGCGGTACCTGTACTGTATGTGAAAATGATGCAAGAAATACTTTCTTGTACTTCATAATACAGAATGCAGATAGATGTGAGAAACAAAGCAAATCGGTATTTATACGCAATTATCACAACACGTCGTCGTTGGCTGTCGTCTTGCCGTATTTTAAATGTAATTTAATGTGAGGTGATTTTCAAACTGTAGTTGTAAATGAAAAGAAAAGTATAATGTTTTCAAAAAAATAAAAGCCTAACACTAATTATTTACAACATTTGGATATAGGCTATAGGTAGGTAAACAATAACAACAATAATAATAGTAACCTTTTTTCAGTGTGATTTTCACAGAAACGATCCAGACTAAACATTTATGTGTATAATATATATATATGGTCCACTGACTGATCTGTATAATGAGACAGAGCGCAACGCGTCATAATCTGAAGACCACGCCCACCAAGGGGGAAAAACAAACGAACTGTCTCCATTGACTTTGCATTGCGAGAGGCTGCCTCCTTGTCATTTCTTGCTTCTAACAAAAGACAGAATAATGCCTAAAAGCTGATGTGTGACAAGGTGTACAGCAAACAAGCTAAGAAACCGAGAAATAAGTTTTCATAAGCTGTCGACCCCAAAAAACGAGCGTTTGAGGACATAAAAGTGGATACAGGCTGGAACGAATGGGTCAATTGTGGGATCCTGACACTCAGTATGCACTAAAAATACACTACGTGTGCAGTAAGTTAAACATTTGGTCACTGGTGAGTCAAATATCCAAATGTCAGTTGTATATATTATATTTCTGTAAGATAAACTATCCTGTGTTGTCGATTACGGTCTCCTCCAGCGGCCGTACGTTAGTTCTCAGAGTAATGAGACACGTGACGCTCTGTCTCAACTGCCTGTATCCACTTTTATGTCCTAAAAACACTCGTTTTTTGGGGTCGAGAGCTAATAAAAACTTATTTCTGTTTTTTTTTAGCTTGTTTGCTGTACACCTTGTCACACAGCAGCTTTTAGGCATTTGTCTGTCTTTTGTTAGAAGCAAGGAATGACAAGGAGGCAGCCTCTCGCAATGCAAAGTCAATGGAGACAGTTCGTTTGTTTTCCCCCTGGGTGTGGGCGTGGCCTACATGCGCTCTGTCTCTATAGAGCATCACAGTCCCGCCCACAGCCGGTGCCGGAAGTAAAAATTCAATACAATTTCTCCATTGACAGTTGGGGTATAAGCCATAAAAACGTAACCATACATGGTAGACTTAAAACCAGCTACGGCTGTACTAAGCGATTGTATATGCTCATATAACCGCCAAAAGTTCATGGGGCACTAACCTTGTTTTGAGATAAATGCCTTTTATTCGCGATGTCTTGGAGAAGTACTTCATTACCCACAATCCTAAACAATCCCACAATCCCACAGTGATGCATCTGATTGGTGGAGCTCGTGTAAACCCCGCGAAAGTTCGTGAAGACTCAAGATAAATAAAAAAAACTGTTGCGTTTTTTTGCACTGTATCACTGATGTGACATTTGAACCGAGGAGTCTTCATATATGGTATGAGTCATATCAAGCATTTTATGATGCCACTGTCAAAACAATATTTAGCTTAGGCACACCCAGAGCCATAGAGAGCTCTTCATGCATTTACTGAACATTTGTGTAATAATTTATGGCAAGTTAATAAACTGAATATGATGCACTTTCTGGTTTGCTGACCTTCACTTTTTAATTTTCACTTGTTGTTATTAAGAAAATACATTAAATGTTATTAAAATTAAGGATGAACTATAACTTCATGAATAAAATGAGCATGGATCACAAGTGGGAAATTGTTGAGGCATTTGTCAGCAACCTGCCCGTGGGCCGCTGAAACTGATGAGCAGAACGCCGCGCGGACTGCCAGATCTGCACCCGTGAGCCGCGGACCACCAGCCATGCTTTCCAGTCTATTTACACGATTACTACTGAAAGAACTGCTATAAACGGCACAAGAAAAAGTTCGCGTGGCTGTCGTCAGATTTTAAAGTCGCTCTAAAGGCTCTTTCGCGGTTGTGGCTTCAGTCGACTTCAGTGAGGCGCGGTGGTTTATGGGATGAGTAGTTCCTTCGCTCGGAAATGAAAATATGTACACAATCTTGTACCTTTGACTTTTTTTGGATTTTCTCGCCGTTTTTTCACTCGAAATGATATGTTGTATGCCTATGAGTTCAGCCGTAGCTGGTTATCCTCAGACATGCTCTAAAACTCTTTAGATACGGATTTTCGAAAACGTCAATGGGAGAAATGAATGGGAAATTTACTTCCGGCACCGAAGCGCTCTCGGGCTGTGGGCGGGACTGTGATGCTCTATACTCTACAGATCAGTTGTGGTCCAGAAGGCGTTATTGTCACGTGGCACGTGTCACTTTTCTCCGCTGGCTCGACTAACGTTAATCATAGTAGCTTGTTTTTTTGTTTTTAATTTTCTATTTGTATATCACTCAGATACTAATCGTTGGAAATTGCACATTAAAAAGCGTATATTTCCTAAGTGTCTAAGATAAAAACCGAATGCTGCTCTATGCTCTAGTATCTATGAGGTGTGTGTTCATCTTTCTGAGCCGCCGTGCGCCCCCTAGAGGAAGAGCCCAGTTTGACTCAGAAATACAGCACTCACTCACACTCGACAACAAGTTAGGCCTACAACCAGGGGCGTAGCACCAAATTTTGGGCCCTGGGTACAAACCATCTTGCTGGGCCCCCGTACCAAATACCATAGTGATACCAATGGGTGGGGTATTGCATTTTTATTGTAAAAACACTTAACATGTAAACAAAATAAGCCACACTCTGATTAATATATTTTTGTTTTATTGTCAAAAGTACAAGATAATTGATGATTATTTGTCTGTTTAAAATAAATGCAGACTATAGAATCACAGGGTACACTAACCGCCAAACTAGACATTCAGTCTTTGAATTACGTTTTTAAAATAAGTCATTTTCAATCATTAAGATGTGCATTAAACTGAGAACAATCCTGTACTTAATGTAAGAGCGTGCGCGAGCTAATTTGCATAACATTGCGGTAAAATAGGCGCTAACGATCTGTGTTTTCGCGGGTGTTAGATTTTGACAATGGAGGGAAATATACAGCGTTTTCATGTAAACTTCTGACTCTGGGGAGAACTGCAGCAGAAGAGGAGACAAGCTGCGCAGCTGCCTGGAGTGGCAGTGTGTTGAGCTCCCAGCTCCGCCTCCGTCTGCTTCTCACTCCGTTATTTACCCAGAAACATTGTTTGCTCGCTACGTAGGTTGTGATACTATAAAGTATTGATATATAATTCAAATAGAGTACGAACATAAATGTATGCTATTCTACCTGGAGTAGATATTTATGTTAAAACAATGTCAATGCTCGATGATGCATTTGGAGCTCACCTTTCTTTTAAAAAAACTGAGTGAGCAACTGCTTGCCCTCATTTGCCTTTCTCTCTTTAATCTTCTTTTCTTTTCGTTTTTGAGCCCCTGATTTTCCTTTCTTAAGGAAAGACATGACTCTTCCCCTGTCTTCCTAGTTCCTATCAAGGCTCACTCCAGCTCCTGTCTCATCAACTGATTCACCGACCGCAGGTCCGCAGCAGAAGCACCTGAACTGCGGGTCGTACCATTTACATTGATTCGAGAGGGGTGGTGGGGCCCTGCACAGCATGAAAATGACTTTTTTTATACCAAACCAGTGCCTAACTACAAGTTTAGTTTTGCACAGGAACTTTTTTATTTGTACATAAATGCTATACAAATGTTAGTGCATATATATGTATGTATAGAAAACTGACTTCTAAGGGCCCCCCCCTGCCTCGGGCCCTGGGTACTCGGTACCCTTTACCCCCCCTTTACGACGCCCCTGCCTACAACATCGCCATTTTCAGCGTTGAGAGGAGGCGGGGACGCTGAAATCTCCCGCGGTACAGAACAGAAGTAGGTCAACTAGAAATATCGCCGAGACATACGCACTCAGACTCCCGAAAAAACGAGATACAACTTCATAAATCTGCGCTCATTCGTTTCCAATGCGTGCGTTCTGCTCTACTCTGATGCGTTCAGGTTCCTGTCCGGGTTGACATTCTCACGACTTTTCAGGATTTTCACTGTTTGCGAGCGAGCTGAACGGAGATAACATGAGCAATACGCAAAACAGGTAAACACGGGATTCGCAGCAGCGCAGGAAGGCTGTTGATGGCTTAATCTAACTAGATCACTGGCTCCATGACTAAATATATGTGTAGGATGTTTAGAACGGGCTGATTATGTTTTTAATAATGGATAATATCCCTGCCATGTAATTGAGATGTGTCTTGAGCCGAAGAGGACTCCCTTGCACTTGTTTCTAGGAAAGTTCAGAACCATTTAAACGTCATATAGGCCTATTTAAAAAAATGACACGTTATATATAATGACATGTTGTGTGTATATATATATATATATATATATATATATATATATATATATATATATATATATATATATGAAGAGTTCAGATGCAAAAGACTAGTGCCATTTGAAATTTTCTTCTAGAATGATAATTTTTTATCAAGCTCGTATATTTAAGTTTAGTAACTTCACTTAAATGGCAATGAAGATTACCCATTAATTGTCATTTAAGTTAAATTATTGATCTTAAATATATGAGCTTGATAAAAATGATCATTCTAGAAGAAAATTTCATATGGCACTTAGAGTCTTTTGCATCTGAACTCTTCATATATATATATATATAATATATATATATATATATATATATATATATTTATAATATTTATATATTTATATATATATATATATATATAATAGTCTAATAATTGTTTTAGGGTGCTTCTCTTCTCTTTGTGTGTATTTTCACTGGGCTGTTTATACTTCGCTCCTCATGCTTCACAGTTCTCTCAGGCCCCCAAGAATGAAGAGGAGGTTGAGCAGAGAGCGAGAGGACAGCAGCACCTCGTCCTGCGCTGGGGTGACGGACTCCTGCAAGCGGGTCAAACAGCCCGACGAAGACTCCGGAGAGCAGATGTCCCCCTGGACTCGACTGCCCCAGGAGATCCTGCTTCACATCTTTCAGTACCTGCCGCTCCTGGACCGTGCCTTCGCTTCACAGGTCTGCCACTTCTGGAACCAGGCCTTCCACATGCCCGAGCTGTGGAGGTGCTTCGAGTTTGAGCTCAATCAGCCTGCCAGCTCTTACCTGAAGGCCACACATCCTGACCTGATCAAGCAGATCATAAAGAGGCACTCCAATCATTTACAGTACGTCAGCTTCAAGGTGAGAGGCACATGAGGACGTTCATGGTTACCCAATTACTGCTTTAAACATTACAGCTCACAAATCATGCTGGCCTTAAAGGGATAGTATGAAATATTTACTCGTCCTCATGTCATTCCAAACCTGTATGACTTTCTTTGTTTTACTAAACACTGAACCAAACACCCTACACCTTTGGCTCCCATTGACTTCCATTGTATTTTTTTTTATCAGTGGGAACCGAAACTGTTTGGTTCACAACATTCTTCAAAATGTCATGTTCTGCAGAAAAAACACAGGTTTGGAATGACAGAATTGTAATATTTGAGTGAACTAACCCTTTAAAGAGACAGTTAACTAAAAAATGAAAATGAAAATCATTACCAAATCATTACAAACCTATTAGAGATGGAAAATCGATTTCTGAGAGATTTCTGTTCCTCCATTGAAAGTCCATTCCACCAAAAATTTGAGGCTTCAAAAAGTTCATAAATACATTGTAAAACTAATCCATATAAATCAAGCTGTTTAATCCAAGTCTTCTGATTTATATGATGAACAGATTTCATTTAAACTTTCATTCACATAAATATGAATCACTGCACATAAATAGAGAACATCAAATATGGTAAATGGAATATAGTAGATATGATATACTTGGTAAAAATGCTTGACTTGGATTTAACCTGCTCGATATCGATTACTTTTACAATGTCTTTATGAACATTTTGAACAAATTTTGGTGGAATGGACCGAAGTCTCTGAAGTTTCATTCAAAAAAATCTTCATTTGTTTCGTCTTATGTTTTTTTTTGTTTGTCATGAGGGTGAGTAAATAAGGAAATAATGTAGATATGTAGACTTGCATTACTAAAGAATTCAGAAGATGTGTGCAATTTTACAGTGGCTTTGAACATAAAACATTTGAATATCTGATCAAAACCTAAAATGCATTAGTAGATGCTAAGATATTACAATAATATTGATCTGCCTGCATTGACACCATTATATGAGAACTGAACTGAGCTGGACGATGTCATCACGGTTTTCTCCAGAGCGGCTATATATATATATATATATATAGCCTAACTATAAGTAACTTTTTTACAACAAAAATGAACTTAAGCTGGACTGTGACGCTATTTTCTTCTGGAAACAAACTTTATTGCATTATTTTCCTGTTATCTCTGTAAAGCTGCTTTGATACAATCTGTATTGTAAAAAGTGCTGTATAAATAAAGGTGAGTTGACTTGAGGGTTTGTGTTGTGTTTGCACAGGTGGACAGCAGCACAGAATCTGCCGAGGCTGCGTGTGATATCTTGTCTCAGCTGGTGAACTGCTCTCTGAAGACTCTTGGACTGATCTCCACTGCTCGCCCGAGCTTCATGGAGCTTCCCAAGGTATCAGGACATGCGTTATATGGCTGAGTCGTGTGTTAGGACGATGGGCTGGATGTTTCCTGATGTTTTATTGTTTCCTCTTTTCAGTCCCACTTCATCTCTGCACTAACCGTGGTGTTCGTCAACTCCAAGTCTCTTTCGTCTCTGAAAATTGATGACACGCCAGTGGATGATCCTTCGCTCAAGGTCCTGGTGGCCAACAACAGCGACACACTCAAGCTGTTGAAGATGAGCAGCTGCCCTCATGTTTCGCCTGCAGGTATGACATGTGTTATTTCAGGGACTGGGGGTCCTTGGGATCCACTTTCCTGCTGAGTTTAGCTCAAACTCCACACGCCTGTTATGTTTTAGTAATCCTGACGACTTGGATCAGCTTGTTCAGGTGTGTTTGATTCAACTCTGCAGGAAAGTGGATCTCAAGGGCCAGAGTTGAGAATCTCTGTTCTAGCTTGTTCGGATCATTTTACTGACTCTTTCGTTCGATCCCGTTCTTCAAAATGAACGAATCTTTAATCAAGTCATTTCGTTCATTTAAGTGCCTTTAAATGTTATACTTCTAACAGCCAAATTCCCCGAACACACTCCACCTACGCAATCTTGATCATATTTTGAATTAAGAAATCATTACAATTCAGCCAAAGATGATTTACAGGAAACATAAATATTTAATTTACCTTCAGAGTCTTTCGTTCATTTGTCACGCAAGTTCATGAAATACTCATCACCAGTTTCAATAGCTTGAACACACTCTTTTATTTAAAAAGCTAAATATTAATATCAGTGGTAACAAATTAGAATAAAATATAGTATGTAGTAAATATTCTCTCAAGTAAATTAAATTTCTTTGCATGTTTGCAAAACGTACACAAACTACGAGTAATAGATAGCATTACTACAAATAAAGTAAACAGTGATTGGCATATAAAAGCAGTATTAAGTAAACATTCAGAATAAATACTAAAGTAATCAAATGTGAAACAAACTACTTGGCACTAGCATTCAAAAGTTTGGGTTCAGTAAGAATTACAAAATAATATTAATACTTTTATTCAGAAATTACGCATTAAATTGGTCAAAAGTGACAGTAAAGACATTTGTAACGTTACAAAATATGTCCGTTTCAAATAAACGCTGCTCTTCTGAACTTTGTTCATCAAAGAATCCTAAAAAAAGTACCATAGTTTTCCACAAAAATATTAGGCAACACAACTGTTTTCAACATTATTAATGATAAATGTTTCTTGAGCAGCAAATCAGCATATTCGAATGATTTCTGAAGGGTCATGTGACTAGACTAATACCTTTGCCATCACAGGAATAAATTACATTTTAAAATATATGAAAAATTTTTTTTAAACATTATTAATACTTCACAATATTATTGTTTTTACTGTATTTTTGTTCAAATAAATGCAGTCTTGTTGAGCATTAGAGACTTCTTTCAGAAGCATAAAAGAAAATCTTGCCTGCCCTGAACGGTAGTGTAAATGATTGTATTTTAATAGAAAAGGTATAGAAACAAACTAAATATATCGGCCAATTACACATGTATTATAGCATGCTATTATCACCTACAACAGTAAAGTCTGTGACTCATTGTTCAATCTCTATTCGTCACATGCTGCTAATAAACAAGGTGTGTACAGGCAGAATATGATAACTTATGTTTATGGCTTATTGACATGCCTATGAGACTGGCTTGCCAACTCAGTGGAAAACAAAAACAAAGTGTTACCTTTGCTCTCCTCATAAAGACTACCGTAATTATTGTAATAGATGCGCACCAATGTTTTCACTCTTGCTGGCTTGACTGATGGGACTAGCGGTGGTGTATAAAGATTTCTTACAGGCCCGTTTAGCTCCTATTGGAGGACGGTGTACTTTCATACACTTCAGTATGATAAAAAAATAGAATTAAACAACAAAACTAATCTTTTCATAAAGTTTGTTCTCATAAGTCCCTCTGTGGGTTTTAAAGGGATTGTTCACCCAAATATTACAATTCTGTGATTTATACTCTGCCTCATTTCATGACTCTCTCTCTCTCCCATTAATGCCAAAAATGAACGTTGAAACCGTATTCTTAACTGCTTTTCTCCATATGGTAAAAGTCTATAGGGTTAAAAAAAAAAAAAGTTTCAAACTGACAAAAAAAAGTACATGACGAATTTCACTTTCATTCAATTATAAAGGAGCAGGTCAGTTTAAAAAAAAAAAAAATGTTTTGCGAATGACAAAGAATCATGGGTTTGCAGCAACATGATATGACAATTCTGATTTTAGGTAAACTATTTAAGTAATTTGAAAAATTGATATTAAATGGATAGTTCCAAAAATGAAAATTCTGTCATCTACTTGCCCTCAAGTTGTTCCAAACTTGTATGAGTTTCTGTCTTCTGCTGAACACAAAGGATGATATTTTGAAGAATGCTGATAACCAACAGTTGATGGACTCCATTGGAGGGGAAAAAAGTCAATGGGGTCCATCAACTGTTGGTTACCCATATTCTTCCAAATTCTTTGTTCATGCATTTGTGGAATAAGAGAAAACCTAACTCAGAATTCTGATTTTCAGAATCGTTGAAGAGAAATCAAAATGCATCTGAGAATAATTTTTTCTTTTCTCCACCCTGGACGTTAGTCAGACAGTTTTATTTGTAGTGTTTGGTGAAAGCCATCCGTCTTCTGTTGTTGCAGGTATTCTGTGTGTCGCTGATCAGTGTCACGGTCTGAGAGAACTGGCTCTGAACTATCACTTACTGAGCGACGATCTCCTCCTGGCGCTTTCCTCTGAGAAACACGTGCACCTCGAGCACCTTCGCATAGACGTGGTGAGCGAGAACCCCGGTCAGCAGTTCCACACCATCAAGAAGAGCAGCTGGGACGCCATGCTGCGCCACTCGCCCAAGTTCAGCCTGGTCATGTACTTCTTCCTGTACGAGGACGAGTTCGGGCCCTTCTTCCGCGACGAGATCCCCGTCACGCACCTGTACTTCGGCCGCTCGGTCAGCAAGGAGGTCCTGGGCCGCGTGGGCATGAACTGCCCCCGTCTGGTGGAGCTGGTGGTGTGTGCCAACGGGCTCCGGCCGCTGGACGAGGAGCTGATTCGCATCGCTGAGCGCTGCCAGCACCTGTCGGCCATCGGGCTGGGCGAGTGCGAGGTCTCCTGCGGTGCTTTCGTGGAGTTCGTGAAGATGTGTGGCCGCCGCCTCTCTCAGCTGTCTATCATGGAGGAGGTGCTCATCCCAGACCACAAATACAGCCTGGATGAGATCCACTGGGAAGTGTCCAAGCACCTGGGGCGGGTTTGGTTTCCAGATATGATGCCCACCTGGTGAAATGCACAACAATTGCTTTCAAAAGACCATTGAAAAGTACGCCTAAGTATTATGGGCTTTTTATGTGGTCTTCAGTTCATTCTCACGGTTTGTACATAGATTTGATTTGAGATGTAAATTCCCTCACTGCTCATGATTAATGTGGACTGTTGTGTTAAAGGGATAGTTCACCCAAAACATTCTGTCATTTACTCACCCTCATTTCAAACCTGTATGATCTTTTCAACTGTGGGACATAAAAGAAGATATTTTGAAGAATGTTGGTAACCCAACAGTTTTGGTGACCATTGACATTGACAAAAAACTGTTTTAATTTTTTTTTTTTTTTATACAATATATGTTCCACAGAATAAAGACGTTTGGAATGACATGAGGGTGATAGTTTTCATTTTTGTGGGAAATGTCCCTTTAATGGCTTGTTGTGGCAAATTTACACGTAAATTAATCTTACAAAAGCTTATTGAGGCCATATTTAACTCTAAAATTAAAAGAAAAAAATTACAATTATATTTGTTTATATTTTGCATCAAAAAGAAATTAAGCCCATTTTAGGACCATTAAGATTTTTGTCATTGTGACATTATTGAAATAACAATTAAGCGTTTTCCCCATCCTTTTAATAATGCATCTCTTTGAGTTATTTGATTTGTTAATCCCATTAGATTGTCATTACAGTAATGTTCTATTTCTTTAATCAGCGTAAAGACACTACAACAACTTAGTTCCGTGATGTATATTACTTCTTAAAAATATATTTTTCCTCTGCATGACAATTTTAGGGATTGTGGGTCACAATACAACAACAAAATTGAGACAATTTGCGAAAAATATTTTTGTAACATTTACTTACTAAATAGAGCATCGCTGTACACATCATACCATGTATATATGTTACATTTTCAGATTATATTGCAAAATATGTGTGTGGGTGGAGGCGGGAGTTGTTATTTAGAAAGGAAACTGAAAGCTGTTTTATTTAGATCAGATTCTAGTCATATGCAGATATATTCATTGTTCATGTCTTGACGTGCTCCGCAGATGCTCATCTATTTCTCCACTTCACTTTTCCTGCACTGTATCTGTGTAGATGGCTGTTTTCAGTGGCTCAAACTGTAAAGGGTGGATCTCGTGTTAAATCATTCATCCATTAGAGCACAAACAGTGATATTTAGTTTAAATGCATAAGCTTTATCCAACCATCCATTTCCCAAAGTGCTTGTCCAATCAATGTAGGGTGACAGGAATGAAGGGGCCTATCCCAGCGGCTCAGGCCATAATCCCATTTTGATGACATGGTTTGTTGAACCAGTTCTCAGTAGGACTCTTCAGCAGCGCCTCCTAGTGGCAGGACAAGCCATAAGACTTTATTAAGAGCGGATTCCCTTCACCAACGAGTGGCTTCTCACTAACCAGTTCACCAACACAAGCTCAAGGTTGAAGTGTACATACAATAAGTGCTCACTTGAAAGTGTGCTGATTTGGTTTATGTAGATAAAGAACTGTATTTTGTGTGATTTGTTTTGTGTGTATTAATACATAGATTTGGTATTACAGTGCTTTTGTACAAAAATGTATAGTGAATAATATGCACCTTATACGTACCAAATGGAAATATTTCTTTTGTGTGGTTTAAGCAAGTAGTTGCTCATATTTTGAGTTAGCAGGGAGTGCAGAATAATATAACGGCATATTATTTTCAAGGTATGTTGGAGTTGGTCAGAGAGGAAGGAAATAAAAGGATCAGTGTTTGTCTCACAGAACACTTGTGTCCTCAAATTTGGAAAGAGATAGTAAAAGAATTTTAGAGATACAATGAACCGTTGATTGGTTTCTATTGGATTGCATGAAGAATGTTGTGCAATGAAAAACTGCAGATAATGAATTGATTTATTTCTTTTCTGGATACGCGTCTTCAGACCCGGCTGCATTAACATGCGCCCTTCGATTCAGTTCAATATGATTCAGTATTGGAGTGAAGCAGTCAAAACGTTTTCCTTTAAGAAGGAAGCTCCATGTGTCTGTATATAAAATACTGTGTTTTTGATATAAATAGAAATACTAATGTATACTTCTGTGGAGGTTCAAAGTGTTTCTGTGCTGATCTCTTTCAGATGAGTGGGAATTATTCCTTGATGGATCTTTACCCTTGTGATTAGTTGATCGCCAGTGTAATTTATTGTTTGCTTTTTTTTCTTTTCTTTTTTCTATTAATCTGATTATACTGATAGTTTAACATTGAGTGAGATGCTCCATGTTGATTTAAATGCATATTATATAATTTATAAAAAGTCAATCGCATGTAAGTTTTCTTTGACTAATTACCCAGAATTAAAGGCTGTATCGGCTTTTGTAAATGTAGCATCTAAATGAAGAAAACTAAGATTACTGTCATCATTTGAAAGCAAAACATTCTTGAAAATGAACCGAAAAGGGAATCTACAGCGCAGTAGTTCACATACAATTTAGTTATATCTTTAAAATAACAAAGCAAGGCTTTAGTCAGTGCATATCTTACAATTTTAACTCATATTTTTTAAAACACAAAGCTTTTTGCTAGACATGACTTTTTGAAAGTGCATGCTGATCAACTCAAAGTGTACAAATAGCATCAAACCAATGTATTTGATTTTTATGAAGCAAGTGAGCATATTGCTTGTATTGCTAATATGAAAGCATTACATTTCTTGTGTTATAACATTGTCTTTTGTTCAAATAAATAAAGGCAAATAAACATTTGTGCAGACACTGTGTGAATGTTTACAATTTAATTTACATTAAGGCAACAATATTCATAAATGTGTTGTACAATAAAAAACATTCTAAAAAATTCATTTTTTCATGCATTAGTACAAATTATTATCTGGAAAGGAAGTAGAAAATTGAAATGTGTATTTTATTCAGTATTAAAATATGTTCATTATGGAAAAGGAATCTCCTCATAGGTTATTTTTAAGTAAGGATATTTCATCGGCAGCTTCCAATATTCAGAGTTGTAGTAGAAATAGAAGGTCTTCTCTAGGACCATCTTTTCATAAGCCTCCAACAGGCTCATAATCATTTCTATCACTGACTGGTGAGAGCGAAACGAGTGATAGAACTTCTTAATGTCCGTGGCAAGATCTTTCGTAGAAGACTGCTGAAAGATGGTGTCATCTCCCAAATAGAGAGGCTCTCCGCTGTACAGATAGATCTTTGTGTAGTTGGTTGGAGTTTGGCTCAACAGTTGGGCGCCCAGCTCCAGCAATTTCTTATATGTGCGGTGCACAAACTGAGAACAGTCGTAGGACTCAAACCATGTTGTGGCATTGGCACCAGGGTCTGACTTTACCGTCCACGTCTCGTAATACACACCCGTTTCATTGTCCTTCTGAACCCACAGAGCCAACTCATTAAACATCGCACCTAACAACACAAAAATACACAAGTGAGAAAAAGAATCAAATCCAGACGAAACAAGGATGGTGTAAATAAATCAGTATATTAGAATGATTTCTAAAGGATCATGTGACACTGAAGACTGGAGTAATGATGATGAAAATTTAGCTCTGCATCACAGGAATAAATTACATTTTTAAATGTATTCAAATAGAAAATAGTTATTTTAAATTGAAATAATTTTTCACAATTTTACTATATTTTTGATCAAACAAATGCAGCCTTGATGAGCATAAGATACTTATTTCAAAACATTAAAAAAGTAATGTTTCCAAACTTTTGAATATAGATTACAAACTTACCCGAAATCTCTCCTATTTTCTCCAAAGTCCCATTCTGCTTCCAGTGTAAGTCGTCGATGCCGTCATAAAAGCACGCAGCTCCCTGGTTACACCAGAACGGAGCACTCACACCCTCTCTTTCATGAGGAAAAGTGCAATTCCCAAGCTGAAACAGCTCGTACCACTCCATAGTGAAGTTTCTCCCAGTTTTTGCGCTTCCAAAGCCAATGGCATCATGCATGACATGCTGAGGTGAAAACTCTTGATTAGACTCAGATGAATAGACTCTTAAAGAAAAGAGGCCAGCAATTCACTTACAAACTTTCCCAAGATGTCACCATATTTGAACTCCCACACAGGAGTCTGAAGTCTGAACACTGAGATGACGTCGAAGTCTCCCATGACAGGTATCCGACCATCTGGATCTCCAGTGGGACAGAACGTGTATAAAGCCTGGCAGAAGGGATCAACATCTGGACGTCTGTCAACTCGCCTAGAAATTGATATGAAATTGTGTTACATCTGCTTTTCAGCGAATAGGTTTGGCCAAACGACGTTTGGATGTCGCTTAAAATTGTGAAGTAGTTTATTTTAATTCACTAGAAATGTAAGTGTATATTTAACTTGCATCTAATTTAAGGCTCTTGCTTGCTTAGTTAGGGACACTTAATATTCAACAATATTATTGGTTCGACTGCACTGACACTATTGGATGAGAACTGAACTGAGCTGGACGGTAACATCACTGAACAGTAATTTAATAATTGATCTTTACAACATAACTGAATTAATACTGAACTGACTTCAGCTGAACAATGACACTGTTTACTTGTAGAGCTGCTGTACAGCCAATATTAACACTGTTTGCATCATTTAATTATCTTCCTGTTATCACTGTAAAGCTGCTTTGAAACGATCTGTATTTTATAAGCTCTATATAAATAAAGGTGACTTGACTAAGAAATCATACATTAAAATATTGTGATTAATGTATATTTTATATGCATATATTTAAATGTTCATATTCTACTGAGGTCCTTACTGAAATTAACATTACCAATTGCGTCTCTTCATTGTACATGACAATAATAATTTTATATACCAGTTTATTATCTACCTCTTGACATTAATTCCACTTTCATTTGCATTTATAACACATTTGTATACTTCCATTTTGCGCATAACAATAAATTGTATATCTGGACATGCGTAATTCTGTCTATTGTGCATGATATTTTCTATATTACTGTATTGTATTGCATTTCATTTTATTGCTTTTTTATTATTGTGTTACATTCCTTTTCATTGCCCTTTATCCCAGTTTGTACTTTTTTCTACAATGGAAGCTCCTGTCAACAAGACAAATCCCTTGTGTGTGTTAACAATCTTCATTAAAGCTCAATCTGATTCTGAAGACTAATTAATAAACCATCGTGCAAAGTAACTTTTGAAAAAAAAAATGGAAAAAAAACTAGAAAAAAAAACCGACTGAAGACGAACCGATATAAACACTTGTAGTCCTTAGTGCTGGCAATGTAATTGAGCTGAAGTGTACAGTGGCTGCAACTTACTGGTAAGGCACTGGCCAGACCTGCTTCCCATTGACCCTAGAGACGACCAGCCCCACAGTCCAACAGTGAAGAACCGCGTGAATGAAGTGAAGGGAATACTTCATCTCAGCATAATCTCCGAAAATACCAATGTCCTGTCTTTCTTGCAGCTGTTACTGTTTTGTCTCACATCCTTGTTTCAGAGAACACTGGTCACGTGACAGGCTAAATTGAGTCAACTGGTCAGTCACGAGTTTTTTTGTTAAGAGCTACATTCATGTCAAAATAAAAGTCACGCTCTAAAAAATAATAATAATAATAATAATAGTAATAATAATATATGTGGCTTTATCTATGTTTAAATTAATTATTACTAAATTCTCAAAATTACATTTTGTTCACAACAAAAATTAAAATTAAAATATGCACTGAACTCAAACAGACATCGTCTCAGCTCAGCCAAGTTATTTATTTAAAAATGTTTTACCGCATTGGGAAAAGAAGAGTTTAGAAAAATCATACATGCACAATTTAAATTTTTCTACTAATCTAATATCAAGCATTTAGCATAATGTTTTTTGATAAAAATTATAATTTCACTCAAGGGTGTCAAAAAATTTTAACATAGAAATAATGTTTTATTATAATATATAAACACACACACACACACACACACACACACACACACACACACACACACACACACACACACACACACATATAACGTTACATATATACACACATATATATTTCTAAAACGAGTGTGACCGTTCTTGGGGTGAAACTGTCTATGGGTAAAAGCCATATACTGTCTATGGTAAAAGCAGGGTGATAGTCACTACGCATGTGTCTGTCGCGGCAGTGCTATGGTAACAGTAAACAGCCTTGACCTGAAGTTTTTCCTTTTGGGGTTGTTCCCACTTATCCGTTCATTAAACTCAAGTTTATCATGACAGACGCTGGCTCTGAAGAGTTTGACGACGAGCAAGGCTCTCTGGGGGTGAGTCTTTGTCACAGTTTATTCTCAGTTCGCAGTGTGTTCACAGTAGAGATGACAGTAACCGCTCTGTGTTGAAGGAGTATGAGGGAGACAGAAATGAAGCTGGGGAGAGACACGGACAGGGCAAAGCTGTCCTGCCTAATGGAGACACTTACCAAGGAGAATATGAAAACGGCAAGAGATCTGGCCAGGCAAGTTTTGTCCCTCACAAAACACTGTTATTATGCAGTTTCTGTTCTCATAAATAAAGGAAAGATTTGATAAACCTTGTGTTGATATCAGGGCACATATAAGTTCAAGAATGGGGCCAGATACATTGGAGAATGGTACATGGGTTTAAAACATGGACAAGGCATATTTTATTACCCAGATGGCTCCAAATATGAAGGTAAATCTACATTATATTATCTCAAGTATACCAGTACAGTATATGTGGTTTGTTAAGGTTATCATGAACTAACAATGACACTTGACTTTACTCAGAGTTAAGACTGAGTTGTTATTGAAAAAAAAAAAAAACTAGAAACTAAAACTATTAAAACTATTTTTGTTAATTGAAATACAGCTGAAGTACTCGGACTTCTAACTACAGTCTTCACGAGTGATATTTCTTCCTCTTCCTCAGGAAGCTGGGTGGATGACCAGAGGCAGGGTCATGGTTTTTACACATACCCCAACGGAGACACATATGATGGTGAATGGCTGAAACATCATAGGTAGTTGGAATGCGGCTCTCTTTTCCACTGATCTAATCCAGCAACCTGTCGAATCTATTAATATTAGTTGTAACAGTATTCATAACATCTTCAGTTCAACTAAAAATGAATGGCAAACTATGATTATTAATAAAAGTATCTGATTGTCTGTCTTTTTCCCTTTTAGACATGGGCAGGGTTCATACACATATCATGACTCAGGTTCTCAGTACATGGGCAGCTGGATCATGGGTAAAATGGAGTCAGCCGGGGAGATCATCCATCTGAACCACAGATATAAGGGCAACTTTGTCAATAATAATGTAAGGATTACTCTGCATTTATGGTTCCGAACATATGTAGTAGAAAATGGTTTGTAGATCTGTTCAAATTGGGTTGCGGACAGCAGGGGGTGGGGAGGCGAACTGTACTACATTCAACAATGAAATGCAACTATCTGTATAGTAAGAAAAGAATAGCAAAATAAATAGACTCAAAAAGGTTTGAGAAAATGTTTCACACAGCTTTTACTGTCAAACACCTGAACAAGCTAATCAAGGGTACAGGACAATTGCAGATAGGGGAGTTTGAACTAAACTTTGCAGGACAGGGCCGGATTTGAGGAACCCTGCTCTATATTAACTTTAATATAACAAGATATCTGCACTTCTCTCACACAGTGATCACTGTGTTTCTTACTAATTATTGTCTTGTTATTGTCTAGCCCTCTGGTCCAGGGAAGTATGTGTTTGACATTGGGTGTGAGCAGCATGGAGAATATCTCCAGATAGATCAGGTATGTCTATTTAATGTTTTACAGGATGTCTTTCTAATATCATGAGAATGTATTTCAGGTAGCATGATCACATAAATCTGCAGTAATTGTTTACAAAATGTTCCTCTCTTTGTTCTCAGTCTTATTGTTTTGTTGTTATTTGGCTTGTTAAGAGAGTTGTTTTAAAGACCCTTGTGAAAAAGAAGTGTGCTTATTTTGTATTGAATGAGAACTTGTAGTGTGCTTAATATTTTTTGATAGTGTAATTTTTCAGTAACACTTTATTTTAAAGTGTACTTGTTACATATGTTACATGTACTTACCATAGTAATAACCGTAAATTATGCATAATTACATGCAACTAACCCTCAACCAAACCCTAATCCTACCCTAACCCTATAGTAAGTACATGTAGTTAATTAATATTACTCAGTACTTAAATATTTATATAAAATTGTTACACTTTATTTGAAGGTGTCATTGTTACAGTGTAACCAATTTTTCACAAGGGCAGTTTTCTTCTTTAAAAAGATTTCCCTTTACTGAAACTCAAGACTGCACCAGATGAAGAAACCAGTAAGGAAGGGAAAGCCTTGAAGTTGTGTTCTCCCTTCTGCCATCAGATCCTCTCTACTGCCATTTTGGCCTTTGGAGATGAGGGTTTTATGGCAACTTTCAGATTGTTAATGTGCCTCTAAATAGTGCAGTTTGCCAGTTGCCTGGTGCATGCCAACAGAGGACCATGAAGAGAAAGTCTTATGCCGTGTTCTTTCCCTTAGACTGTAGTCAGTAGTGGAATGCCCTTAGAACATCGAGTGGATGAAGCAGTTCACTGGAGTTTCAGAAGTTTTACAGCTTGGTATGCTAGTAAACATTGCCAAACACTAAATAGATGTAAATGAAGTAAATAAAATCTATCTCAATCCTGTTACAAGCAAATTAACCCTGTGAAAACAGAATATGATGCAAATGAATACATAAACGCATACCAAGACACTAAAAACATTTAAAGTCTGTTTGTGTCTGTTAGAGGTGAATAGTAGAACATTAGAATAGTAGAACAAAAAAAAAAAAAAAATAGGGCTTGAATTTCGATTTTTTTAAATACAACACTAACCACCACAGTACTGTCCTAAACATCTGTTTGTCTACAGGTATATGCAGTGTCAGATGTTTTAAATCATGAGCACATTGCATCCAGTGAATTATAAAAAAATAAAAATAATAATAATTATTGAAATGTTTTACATGTATGTTTTTTTAATATGTATGTTCTGTTAACAATTCTTTTCACACAAATTATTTTGTGTAAATTATACCTTTTTAGGATCTACATGCATTTTGGGAATTGGGATTATTCATTTTAGCTCTGTTGTACCCTACCTATAAGAATACGTCTATATTAAATGAATTTATGTGTGAAGTCAAATCATAATAAAACATTTTGACAGCAGGACAAAGGAGATGCAGAGGAAGTTGAACCTGCCTTAAACACCACCTTGAAGTGGAAACCCAAGGCACTTACTGGGTTTCCTGTTTGGGCTAATGAGAATTCTGCCCCGTCAGGTACGTCCACATCCAGTTCTAGATATAAAACATCTTGTTGTAGGATTGCATTTACACAGTGAAGGCCCATTCACACCAAGCTGTTGATATTTGAAATCAAAAAAACAAACACGCCCCTACCCAAAAGGATCACACCCCTATCTTGATGGCTCCGCCCCCAAATTCATGAACACTATGCAACACAGGCGCCTCCCCCTTTATGAGTGGACGCACCCCTTACTGCTGATTGGCTACAAGTGTGTTTTGGTGCTCGGTCCGATTCACTTTCAACAGCGTTTCTCAGAAATCGCTTACTGCACCTTTAAGTGACTTTGAACATAGTATGGTTGTTGGTGCCAGACGAACTGGTCTGAGTATTACAGAAACTGCTGATCTACTGGGATTTTCACTCACAGGCATCTCTGGGGTTTACAGAGAATGGCCCGAAATAGAGAAAATACCCAGTGACTGTAGTTCTCTGGGCGAAAATGCCTTGTTGATGCCAGAGGTCAGAGGAGAATAGCTATTGTTCTGCTTATTCTAATCTTTAAAGCAGGATGGATTCTGAGTAGCTGTCAATGTGTTTGTCATTCATCATCTGAAAAAGAAAAATTGTTCTGAAAGTGATCCCAACTATATTTCTCTGTGCCATTATCATTGTAGTTGTGGTGTGGACTCTGCTATTCTTTTATATTTAGAATGATTTTCAGAATTATATCTTTATTGTTATAGTTATCGTCCTTGGTGTGAAAGGGCCTTAATGCTGTAATGCGTGTCATTTATTAGCATTTGTAGTCACCTTCTCTCACCTTTAAGATTATTTTTTATGTTATTGACCTATTATATTCACAAATATGTAAATGTAAGAAATGATAGAGTCCATCCTCATTTAAAGGAAGTGCATCATAAAACAACTTCTATATACTGCTATTTTACCATTTTAGACATTTCGACAAACATCTTTGAGTCATAAATTCAGTAAGTTAAAGTGTCTGTGTCTGTTCATTGTAGATCAAGCCGTGGTGGAAGGGTGAGAAAGACAGAACCCCAAAAGATGATAAGAAGAAAGAGGACCTCTAGATCATTTATACCTGCACATATCTGTCACTTCTCATGTTTAGGGATAACTAGAAAATACTGTAACAAATGCATTGCTAGTTATTGTTAGTAAACCCATTAACTAACTTTAACTAATGGGACACTGTTGTATAGCATTACTGCAAAATCTATTAATAGCTGATTTGGAGGCCCTGGTAACTGAAAAGTGTTGTATTTCACAAACAGCAGAGGGCGCAATAAACCAGCCAAAAATGATTATGAATTATGACGATTTTTTTTAATTCATAAAAACAAACTAAAGCGAATGTTGAGCCCTTCATTATTTTGTGTTTCATTTAGAGAATGTGGCCTGTAACTAATCTGTTTTGAAGACTCAGATACTTGTTAACAATCACTTTTAAAACTTTCCCAATCTAAAGCATGTTCGAGGAGCACCTTTTTTTGCACATATTTCTAAACCGTTTTAATCATCAGAGATTCAATAAGGGTCTAAAACTGATGTAGTAATGTCCTGACAAAAAAATCTGAATCAGAATGATCTTTAAAATACAGTATCCTGGAAAAAAGATGTTACTTTTTTTGCTGAGTTTA
The DNA here is from genome assembly GCF_965113295.1 of Leuciscus leuciscus. Lineage (NCBI taxonomy): Eukaryota > Metazoa > Chordata > Actinopteri > Cypriniformes > Leuciscidae > Leuciscus > Leuciscus leuciscus. The sequence continues at coordinate 15,792,230 of NC_138731.1, read as the reverse complement.
TATACCATAATGTCTCTATTATATTATACTATTTATTTCATTCTTTTCTGGTGGTGATTCTCATTAGATTCTAATTAATATAATACAATTGTTTGTTTGTTTGTTTAGTTTGTTGTTGTTTTTTTATCAAAAATGAATGCATAGCTTATTCAACAATTACTATAATTAAAAAAGTAGACTCATCTACAAGCAGCATCTTCTTTACTCAGGACAGCGACCCGCTGATGTGTGTCACTTTGCTCTGTTTCCTGCACCAGCCTGAGGACAAACACAGGCCATTGTGTGAGTCATTCTGTTGACCCGATCGTGTATCAGTTCTGATACACAATAGAGGGAGCCGAGGGTGAGGGCAACGATTGGTCCACTGCACGTGTTCTTTCAATGCCTTTCTGAATCACGTCACCCACACTCCTTCTGCCTAACAAGCTTCACCCTCCATTGGGCAAACAGACTTCTAACCTTCTAACTGTGACTGGGGGTGTGGCTTTAAACTGGCTTGACCAGATTTCCCAGGAGTCTGTGTGTTTTTTTCTTTGATAGACATAACTGACACCAGTGGAGCGGAGGGAAAACTCGCACTAGCACATATTTGTGTTCCTGGAAGCTGCAATTGCCTCTGATGAATTCCAAGGACTTTGTGAACGCTTCAACAGGTCCGGCTTAGATCCTACTGTACAAGTCAGTGGCCAGATAAAAGTGCAAATTGAAATGAAGTAATATTCAATCTTCCAGGGATTAAAAGCAATAACAGGTCATTTTTCTCTTTATTTGATCAGTTTAGAAGGGAGAAACCATGATATCCAGGACTCAGATAAAATATTCTTATATAAAATGTTCAGCCCTCTCTAGGTCAATGGAAGATCTCAATGTAGTTATGGAAAAGAGAAATTATCATTATATACACATATACATACATACATACATACATATACATATACATACACAGTAATCAACATTCGAATTGGATCAAAACCTTTCATCAAAGTTATACATGAATTTTGAACAATAACTGTTCTTGTCTTAGGACAACTTTGATGAACTTTTTTGATCCACTTCAAATGTTGACTGTGTATATATATATATGATAATATACTTTAAAAGATATATTGAATGTAATCTGAATGTAAATGTTAATTGCAATTGAATGGAAATGCATGATAGTGTAAATTTATATTAAATGCAATTAGTTGAACGTAAGAGTGCTTTTACTTTTTGACCCACTTAACTACATATTTATATACAGTTTCTTAAATACATCTATTGTCTTTGAAATATGGATAAATTATATCGCTGAAAGTACTGATGAGCATTTATGGTAAACTGAAATATACTTTAATGTCAGCTTTAATTACATTTGAATGTCACATTGTCACATCGTGTCCCATAGAGATCAAGGGGAGGTAGGCTCAGGACTTAGATATCATCCAAAGACGATTTTTATTCAATGCCAGTGGAGAAGTAGGAGTGTACAGATTCACAGTGAGGTGAACAAAGAAAAAAATACAAAATAAAATATTTAAAAACATTGTATTAATATACACTTGACTCAGTGCAAACTCTGATGTATCAACAACCGCAAGAAAACAAATTGCTACAGGCTGCAAAATCTACAATGGATACATTCAGCCATATGACCCGGCATGTGGGGCAACTGTTTGCAATGTGGGAATAAATACAGATTTGAAATAATAAATAACAAAATGCATAACTACCACTTGTCTCTGTGTGGTTAATGGGAAAAATACATCAAAGGAAAACTACAGTAGACATAACACGTTGTGATGACCGCTGATATGTGCACCTATCTGCAATCAACTCAGACAGTATATCTTAAACTTATTATAATTGAACGTTATAGAATAATAAACCAGATTAAACAATTGTATCATCAACATAATAGACTGCATCATAGTCAACAGAAACACAAAACCATAAATAACAAATGTAAAGAACCATAAGTCCATAAACAGTTTGTAAAGACTTCACATAATGCCATAATCGCAGTAGTGATGATGTCATCTTAGCACCCGTCATCACACACATTTAAAAATATTTGTAATTACACATTATATTAATTTAGTACATTTATCTTGCAATTCAGTACATTTAAAATACATTAACTTTAAATGTATTGTTGAAAAAAACACTACAGTTAAAATTATAATCAAGTACTGTAAATATGCTTTAGTATGTTAGTCAACACATTGAAATAAGTGTACAAAAGCACAACAAAAAAATTGAAACAAAGATTTAAAGTGTACTTGAAAAAAGAGACTTTTTACGTTTTTAATGCGTTAAGAAACAGTCATGAAAGTGACCTCTCTTTAGGTACACTTTTTATTTCATTAATATTAAATTATGTACCATTAAAACATTTATTTGAAGTACACTACAGTTCTTTTTCACATGGCCAGTAATTAAATATTCTATTATTCGGTGTAGGCTAAATGATACACAATTTTTTTTCGTGGGAAATAAAGGTGTAAATGTTCAATAGCTTCAATGTATGCGTCTATACAGACTAAGGGCCCTATCTTGCACCCAGCGCAAGTGACTTTGTACACCGACGCATGTATCATTCCTATTTTGCACCCGCGCAAAGCGGACTTTTCCCTCCACAGAAGCACGTCGGTTAACTAAGAAATACACTTGCGCTCCCGGGGGCGGTTCAGCGCAAAGAGGAGGCGTGTTCCGGCGCAAACGTTCCTTCTTGCTATTTTGCAGATTTAGAAAACAATTGCGCCACTAACCAGGAAAAAATAGTTTAAAGTCAGTGGCGCGTTGCGCATGTTATTCATAGGCTATTTTAAGGGCGCATGCTTGGCCATAATCAATGTAGCGTGTGCACAACGCGCACTTTGATTCTCTCATCTACACAGAAGCAGCAGTTTTCATTTTTGCAAATCATACATTATTACGATAGATAGATAGATAGATAGATAGATAGATAGATAGATAAACAATTTATTATAAAAGCATACATCTAGCTTACACATTTCTCCATTTTCATGTAACTTCTCTCTTTTACGGCCGTGACGAGAGCGTTGCTCTCCTTGGCTGTGAACCGCTGCTGGCGCGCGCCTGGCAAATCCGCCGTTACAATAGCAATCCGCTATGGAAAAAGCGCGTCTGCTCTTAAAGGGAATGTGAGATGACGCTCTGATTGGTTTATTTCACGTTACGCCCAAACCACACCTATGAATAATGAAGCTACTTCAGACCAACCCATTTTAGATTTGCGCCTGGCGCAAGAGGCATTTATCCCGCCGGTATAATAGCAACAGCGCCGAGACCCGCCCACAAAGTTACTTGCGCTTTGCGCTTTGACACTTGCGTTTCAGATCGTTAAAATAGGGCCCTTTGAATTAAAAAAATAAACCCTATACCCTGAGATATGTTCCTGGAGTAAACAGTCTGACAAGTACAGTAGTCTTGGTCTCTCATTATATTACAATATTCATCATTGACTTCCAAAAAGGAGAGTGGGAACGTATCAACATATCAGCTGTAGAACATAAACTGATGGTTCTTATAGAAAGCAAAGAGACTCTATAAACAAATAAAGAGGCACCTCTGATCCAATACAGCAAATTCAGTAAACAAGCATAAGCTGAAGACTGGGTTAGAGAATGTTGTGCAAAGCAGTAGAATTAATGTGTGTAGAAAACAAAAGCCACTCTTATATTCATAAGCTTTCTCCCTAAGGAGCTTGGGTGGGCTGTTCTCACACACGCATGCAACTGCAGTCTGTCCTGTGTGAAATCCCTCTAGTAACCGGATAGTCAGTGATTTGGAGTGCTCCATTTTACTTTCCTCAGACAAGTTCGGTATACCCACCCCTTGGCATTATGCTCACTTTCCAAAACCACAGTCCAGCAGGCTAGACCAAGGATAAAAACATCAGCAGTCATGCTTCTTACTTTTCGTATAGCAAGCCAGTCAGTGAGTTATTTAGAAGCAAACTCCTGTGAATGCTCATATATCATGTTCTGTACAGTGTGTGAACAGACATTATAAATTACAGTGATCGTGATGAATGTGCAGAAGTGAAATGTGGACTGGGAAAACTGCACAGGTTTGGAATCAAGGCCTTCGTTTAATCCTTCATTTGACACGAGAGCTGCAGCTGAAGGCAAAATGCACTGAAAAGCATCTGACAAAAATGTGAAACTCCGTGCCAACAGGACGTCTGTGATTTTAGAAAAACACATGATCACACACCAGTGTTGTTATTAACTAAAACTAAATCTATATTTAAAAAATCGCTTTCATCAATTGAAATAAAGCTGAAATAAGATTAAATATACATATTCATTCAAAACTTAAAGCGTAAAAGAAAATTTGAAATTGAAGTACTAAAATTACAAACTAAAACTGAAATGAGAATAAAGCTAAATAGAAATATTTAAAATATTCAAAAATGACAAGCACAACAAAATCAAAAGTGAAAAATGAATATAAAAATAAAAAAGCTTATTCAAAATATTAATAAATATTATAATAGTATATAAATAATGTTAGTAGTAATAAATACTAATAACTACCCTGTCACACACAAAGATAAATCATTTCTAAATATTTGTATAATTCATAAAGTAAAAACTGCAAAAAATAAAGTAAAAATTGCTGTATACAAAAATAGTTAGCATATATATATTTTTAAATCATCAAGGAATACTTCTGTCATTATTATTTTTTTCACCCTGATGTTGCACGGGGGACCTTTACTGTCTATAAAGGGGACACAGTCATAGATATCATATATAAACGCCTTTATATATGATATCTATGGACACAGTCATGTAAAAAAATTGACGGCCGCCCACACCGCAATGACGTCATTTTTGCCGCGTCACCTTCGCGCTCGTGAGCGCGCGGCTTCAAGCGGCATTGCTATAGTAACAGTAAACAGACTGGAACTGAAGAGTTTACTTTGGGAGTTGTTCCTCTGGTTGTTCTTAATCCGTTCATTAAACTCAAGTTTATCATGTCGAACTGTGAAGAGATTGAAAGCGAGTCGGAAGAGGTCTCTATTGAAAACAGCTCTCCTGAAAAGAGCTCTCTGGGGGTGAGTCTTTGTCACAGTTTATTCTCAGTTCGCAGTGTGTTCACAGTAACTTAGAGATGACAGTAACGTTAACTAACGTTACTCTGTGTTGAAGGAGTATGAGGGAGACAGAAATGAAGCTGGGGAGAGACACGGACAGGGCAACGCTGTCCTGCCTAATGGAGACTCTTACCAAGGAGAATATGAAAACGGCAAGAGATCTGGCCAGGCAAGTTTTGTCCCTCACAAAACACTGTTATTATGCAGTTTTTGTTCTCATAAACAAAGGAAAGATTTGATAAACCTTGTGTTGTCTGTTTATCAGGGCACATATAAGTTCAAGAATGGGGCCAGATACATTGGAGAATGGTGCATGGGTTTAAAACATGGACAAGGCATATTTTATTACCCAGATGGCTCCAAATATGAAGGTAAATCTACATTATATTATCTCAAGTATACCAGTACAGTATATGTGGTTTGTTAAGGTTATCATGAACTAACAATGACACTTGACTTTACACAGAGTTAAGACCGAGTTGTTATTGTTAAAAAAAAAAAACTAGAAACTAAAACTATTAAAACCATTTTTGTTAATTGAAATACAGTACTTACTAGAATCACTTAAAAATAAACTATAGAAATATATATTTTTAAACGAATAAAAATGACATCAGCACATAACAAAATTACAAAATTAAACGTAAATTAAAATGAAAACTGAAAATATAAAAAAGCTAATTTAAAATATTAATACAACTATAATAGTATATAAATAACACTAAAATATCACTGCTTTTACAGTACTTAATCTATGTTAATGTTAATTACAACATATACATTTTTAACAGTACAAGTTAATAAACATTAGTTAAGTTATTGTAAACAAACATGAATAAACAATGAACAATAGTATATATTTTAGTGCTGTCAAATCGATTAATTGTGATTAATCACATCTAGCATAAAAGTTTGTAAAAATATAATATATATGTGTGCTTGGATGGATGGATGGAGATATATATTTTATTTATATATTATATATATATATATATATATATATATATATATATATGAAGAGTTCAGATGCAAAAGCCTATAAGTGCCATCAGAAATTTTCTTCTGAATGATCATTTTTATCAAGCTCGTATATTTAAGTTCAATAATTTCACTTAAATGGCAATGCAAATTACCTATTAATTGTCATTTAAGTGAAATTACTTAACTTTATATATTTAAGTTAAGTAATTTCACTTAAATGACAATTAATAGGTAATTTGCATTGCCATTTATTGAACTTAAATATACAAGCTTGATAAAAATGATCATTCTAATTTCAGATGGCACTTAGAGGCTTTTGCATCTGAACTCTTCATATATATATATATGACTAATCGATTTGACACCACTAGTATTTAAAAATGATAAACATTCTGAAATGTAACTAGTTGTCTCAGACTTTTTGAGTCTTCACATGTGATATTTCTTCCTCTTCCTCAGGAAGCTGGGTGGATGACCAGATGCAGGGTCATGGTTTTTACACATACCCCAACGGAGACACATATGATGGCGAATGGCTGAAACATCATAGGTAGTTGAAATGCGGCTCTCTTTTCCACTGATCTAATCCAGCAACCTGTCGAATCTATTAATATTAGTTGTAACAGTATTCATAACATCTTCAGTTCAACTAAAAATGAATGGCAAACTATGCTTATTAATAAAAGTATCTGATTGTCTGTCTTTTTCCCTTTTAGACATGGGCAGGGTACATACACATATCATGACTCAGGTTCTCAGTACATAGGCAGCTGGATCATGGGTAAAATGGAGTCAGCCGGGGAGATCATCCATCTGAACCACTACAGATATAAGGGCAACTTTGTCAATAATAATGTAAGTATTACTCTGCATTTATGGTTCTGAGCTGGTGAGTAGTAGAAAATGGTTTGTAGATCTGTTCAAATTGGGTTGCGGACAGCAGGGGGTGGGGAGGCGAATTGTACTACATTCAACAATGAAATGCAACTATCTGTATAGTAAGAAAAGAATAGTAAAATAAATAGACTCAAAAAGGTTTGAGAAAATGTTTCACACAGCTTTTATTGTCAAACACCTGAACAAGCTAATCAAGGGTACAGGACAATTGCAGATAGGGGAGTTTGAACTAAACTTTGCAGGACAGGGCCGGATTTGAGGAACCCTGCTCTATATTAACTTTAATATAATAAGATATCTGCACTTCTCTCACACAGTGATCACTGTGTTTCTTACTAATTATTGTCTTGTTATTGTCTAGCCTTCTGGTCCAGGGAAGTTTGTGTTTTACATTGGGTATGAGCAGCATGGAGAATTTCTCCAGATAGATCAGGTATGTCTATTTAATGTTTATGGCAACTTTCAGATTGTTAATGCGCCTCTAAATAGTGCAGTTTGCCAGTTGCCTGGTGCATGCCAACAGAGGACCATGAAGAGAAAGTCTTATGCCGTGTTCTTTCCCTTAGACTGTAGTCAGTAGTGGCAAAAACACCAGGGCTTGAATTTCGATTTTTTTTTTTTTTTTATACAACAATAGCCACCACAGTACTATCCTAAACACCTGTTTGTCTCTATGCTGTGTCAAATGTTTTAATTCATGAGCACACTGCATCCAGTGAAATATTACAAATATATATATTTTTTTATATTATTGAAATGTTTTACATGTATGTTTTTTAAATATGTATGTTCTGTTAATTCTTTTCACACAAATTATTTTGTGTAAATCAGTGGTTCTCAACTCCAGTCCTCGGGACCCGCTGCTCTGCACATTTTGTATGTCTCTGTTATCTGACACACTCAAATCAGTTCATGGAGTCTCTCCTGACGAGCTGATGATCTGGTTCAGGTGTGTTAAATAAGGGGGACATACAAAATGTGCAGAGCAGCGGGTCCCGAGGACTGGAGTTGAGAACCACTGGTGTAAATTATACCTTTTTAGGATCAACATGCATTTTGGGAATTGGGATTATTCATTTAGCTCTGTTGTACCCTACCTATAAGAATAAGTCTATATTAAATTAATTTGTGTGTGAAGCCAAATCATAATAAAAAAATTTGACAGCAGGACAAAGGAGATGCACAGGAAGCCTCAACCACCACCTTGAAGTGGAAACCCAAGGCACTTACTGAGTTTTCTGTTTGAGCCCCGTCAGGTACGTCCACATACAGTTCTAGATATAAAACATCTTGATGTAGGATTACATTTACACAGTGAAGGCCCATTCACACCAAGCTGTTGATATTTGAAATATTTGGTCTGGTCTTCTGTCACGGTATAGAGAGAAGCAGACAGTTGAGTAATACTAAACTGGGTTTTATTGAACAGAGGCACGGAGTGGAACAGCAGAGATGACTGCTCAGTATAATGTAGAAGAATTGGTACTGGATGTGGAACTCAGCTGGTTGCTAATCTTGATCTCTTATTTGTAGAGGAGGACCGAGGATATAGCGAGCAGAGGGCTGGAGAGTGAACGAGTGGGCGGAGCGTGCTGATCTGGTGACTCCGTGACAACTACTTCTGGCGAGATTCTGAAGTAGACGTGAAGGACTATATTGCGTGCAGAATTATTAGGCACATTGATTGTCTGATCATATTTTTTTTCCAGGCACATTTTACCAATTCCAAACCACATTAATCGTAATAACTACTATTCATTTTGTATTTAATCATTTATAAATGATATATAATTGTTCATGAAGGCTGGAAATAAAAAACGCCTTATATTCAGGTGTGCAGAATTATTAGGCAAGTTTTATTTTACAGATAAAATAAGCCAAAAAAGAGATTTAATTCAGACTTAAAAGTAAAAAATTATTAAATCCCCATGAGAAAGATGCAATACTAATGCAATACTAGAGATTGCAGTTAAGGCATGACCATTGGACAGTGAAATACTCATTGGGTCAGCAGGGTCAGACAAATACGGGTGGAGAAGAAAAGACACATGTTAACTGCAAAAGAATTAAGAATTAAGGTGAAGAATTAAGTGTGAAACCATCAGGAACCCTTAAGTCTCCAGCGCCACCATTTTCCAGAACTGCAACTTACCTGGAGTCTCCAGAAGAGCAAGGTGTCAGGATCTCAGAGACTTAGGTTAGGTAAAGAATCCTAAAAAATGACCCCCCCCTTTAATAACAATCACAAGCTGAAGTGTAGTAAAATACATGAAGACTGATTTTTTATAGGCTTTATAGACAGACAGATTGAGAGTGACTCTTGAAGGACCAGCACCACATCCTCTTCTACCACTGTTTGAAGAATTCATCTTCCAGAATCTGACAGTAAGTTTTGGGAGTTCATTTTAGTCCATCTCTGCAAAACGGAGGAGATGGACTAAAAATAAACTCCCAAAACTTATTCTGGAAGATGAATTCTTCAAACAGTGGTAGAAGAGGATGAGGTGCTGGTCCTTCAAGAGTCACTCTCATTCTGTCTGTCTATAAAGCCTATAAAAAAAACAGTCTTCATGTATTTCACAACACTTCAGCTTGTGATTCTTATTAAGAGGGGGTACATTTTTAACCTAACCCAAGTCTCTGAGATCCTGACACCTTGCTCTTCTGGAGACTCCAGGTAAGTTGCAGTTCTGGAAAATGGTGGCGCTGGAGACTTAAGGGTTCCTGATGGTTTCACACTTAATTCTTCACCTTAATTCTTAATTCTTTTGCAGTTAACATGTGTCTTTTCTTCTCCATCTGTATTTGTCTGATCCTGCTGACCCAATGAGTATTTCACTGTCCAATGGTCATGCCTTAACTGCAATCTCTAGTATTGCATTAGTATTGCATCCTTCTCATGGGGATTTAATACTTTTTGACTTTTAAGTCTAAATCTCTTTTTTGGCTTATTTTATCTGTAAAATAAAACTTGCCTAATAATTCTGCACACCTGAATATAAGGCGTTTTTTATTTCCAGCCTTCATGAACAATTATATATCACTTATAAATGATTAAATACAAAATGAATAGTAGTTATTACGATTAATGTGGTTTGGAATTGGTCAAATGTGCCTGGAAAAAAAATATGATCAGAAAATCAACGTGCCTAATAATTCTGCACGCACTGTATAATGTGTTAAGAGCTCGCTCAAGTACTGCGGAGCTAAACCATTTAGTGCTTTGTAAGTAATCAGCAATATTTTAAAATTTATGCGATGTTTAATAGGGAGCCAGTGCAGTGTTGACAGAACAGGGCTAATATGGGCATACTTCCTGGTTCTGGTAAGTACTCGAGCTGCTGCGTTTTGAACTAGCTGTAGTTTGTTTATTAAGCGTGCAGGGCAACCACCCAGTAGAGCATTACAGTAATCTAGCCTTGAGGTCATGAACGCATGAACTAATTGTTCCGCATTTGTCAATGAGAGCATATGGCGTAATTTAGATATATTTTTAAGATGGAAAAATGCGGTTTTACAGATACTAGACACGTGACTTTCAAATGAAAGATTGGTATCAAAGAGCACACCCAGGTTCCTAACCGACGACGAAGACTTAACAGAGCAGCCATCAAGTGTTAGACAGTATTCTAGATTATTACGTGAGGACGTTTTTTGTCCAATAATTAGAATCTCTGTTTTTTCAGAATTTAGAAGTAGGAAATTACGAGTCATCCAATTTTTTATATCAGTTATGCATTCCGTTAATTTTGTGAATTGGTAAGTTTCGTTTGGTTTTGAAGAAATATAGTGCTGAGTATCGTTGGCATAACAGTGGAAGCTAATTCCATGTTTCCTAATGATATCTCCTAATGGTAGCATGTACAGAGTGAACAGCAACGGTTCTAGTACTGAGCCTTGTGGTACGCCATACTGAACTTGTGATTGATGAGACATCTCTTCATTTACTGCTACAAACTGATAACGGTCAGATAAGTATGATTTAAACCATGCTAGTGCAATTCCACTAATGCCAACATAGTTTTCTAGTCTATTTAAAAGAATGTTGTGGTCAATGGTGTCAAATGCAGCACTAAGATCGAGTAACACCAATAGAGAGATACAACCACGATCGGATGATAAGAGCAAATCTTTGTGACGCTAATGAGAGCTGTCTCGGTACTATGGTACGGTCTAAATCCGGACTGAAAATCCTTGCAGATATAATTTCTTTCAAGAAAGGAACATAGTTGTGAAGATACTGCTTTTTCTAATATCTTTGACAGAAAAGGTAGATTCGAGATCGGCCTGTAATTGACTAATTCTGTAGGATCAAGTTGCGATTTTAAATTTTTTTTAACAAGCGGTTTAATCATAGCCAGCTGAAAGTTTTTTTGGTACGTATCCTAGAGACAAAGACGAATTAATGATATTAAGAATAGGATCTATGACCTCTGGGAGCATCTTTTTCAGTAGCTTAGTCGGTATAGGGTCTAACATACATGTTGTCAATTTAGATGATTTAACGAGTTTAGTCAATTCTTCCTCTCCTATAGCAATGAATGAATAGAATTTTTCCTCATGGAGACTACAATGCACTGCCTGATGCGATACTGTAGTAGACGATTGCATAGTTATAATTTTGTCCCTGATTTTATCAATCTTATAAGTGAAGGATTTCATAAAGTCATTACTGCTGTGTTGCTTGGAAACTTCGGTGCTTGAAGCTTTATTTTTAGTTAGTTTAGCCACCGTTTCAAATAAATACCTAGGATTATGTTTATTTTCTTCTAATAGGGTTGAAAAATAAGCAGATCTAGCAGCTTTTAAGGCCTGTCTGTATGCAATCGAGCTCTCCTTCCATGAAATCCGAAATACCTCTAGTTTTGTTTTCTTTCAGTTGCGCTCCATTTTTCTGGCTGCTCTCTTAAGGGCCCGAGTGTGCTTGTTGTACCACGGCGTTGGACTATTTTCTTTAATCTTCTTTAAGCGCAACGAAGGAACTGTTTCTAAAGTGCTGAAAAAGAGAGAGTTAAAAGTTTCTGTTGCAATATCAAGTTCTTCTAAGCTATCTGGGATGCTGAGATGGTGAAACTGATCAGGAAGATTATTGATAAAGCAATCTTTAGTGGCAGAAGTGATAGGTCTAACATATTTGAAACACGGAGTCGGCTTTGCAGCTTTGGCTAAATGTAATTTACACGAGACTAGATAATGATCTGAGATGTCATCGCTCTGCTGCAGAATTTCAACGGCATCGACATCTATTCCATGTGATAATATTAGATCTAGAGTATGATTACGACAATGAGTAGGTCCTGACACGTTTTGTCTTACTCCAATTGAGTTTACAATGTCTTTAAATGCCAAACCCAATGCATCTTTTTCATTATCGATGTGTATATTAAAATCACCAACAATTAGTACTTTATCTGCAGTCAATATTAATTCTGATAGAAAGTCAGCAAATTCTTTGATAAAATCTTTATGGTGCCCTGGTGGCCTGTATACAGTAGCCAGCACAAATCTCAAACGTGATTTATCGTTTATACTATATATTTTTACATTAAGCACTAACACTTCAAAAGAATTATATTTAAAACTAGATTTCTTAGTGGTTTTGAAAATATTACTATAAATTACAGCAACACCTCCCCCTTTGCATTTCAGACGAGGCTCATGTTTATAACAGTAATCTTGCGGGGTGGACTCATTTAAAGTAATATAATCGTTTGGTTTTAGCCAGGTTTCTGTCAAACACAACCCATCTAGGTTATTATCTTAAATCATATCATTAACAATGAGTGCTTTTGAAGTAAGCGATCGAATATTCAGCAACCCAAGCTTTAGCATTTGCTCATCTGTATTATAGCTGTTTTTTTATTTGTTGAACATCAATTACATTTTTAACCTTAGATGGGTTTAAACGTTTTGGGGATTTCCAAATTCGGGGAACAGACACAGTCTCTATATGATGATATCTAGGTGAAAGAAGCTCTATGTGATGGGATTTATCTGACCTTGGTGACGCGAGGCCGCTAGCAGACGGTCGTTTTAGCCAGTCTGTCTGCTTCCTGACCTGAGCCCCAGATTGTCATGTTTGAGCTCTAAGACTATGTGCCATATAGTGTCAGGCAGACTTGACCTGTTGAAAAGAGATGGTATTCATCCCTCCTGGGATGGTGCTGCTCTTCTCTCTAGTAATTCGGCTCATAGTCTTAGAGATAAAACATGACAATCTGAGGCTCAGGTCAGGAAGCAGACAGACTGGCTTAACCGACTGTCTGCTAGCTGTCTCACGTCACCAAGGTCAGATAAATCCCATCACATAGAGGCGCTTTCACCTAGCTATCATCACATAGCTGTGTCTGTTCCCCGAATTTGGAAATCCCCAAAACGCTTCAACCCATCTAAGGTTAAAAATGTAATTGATGTTCAACAAATAAAAAACAGCTATAATACAGATGAGCAAATGATAAAGCTTGGGTTGCTGAATATTCGATCCCTTACTTCAAAAGCACTTATTGTTAATGATATGATTACTGACTATAATCTAGATATGCTGTGTTTGACAAAAACCTGGCTAAATCCAAACGATTACATTACTTTAAATGAGTCCACCCCGCAAGATTACTATTATAAACATGAACCTCGTCTGAAACGCAAAGGGGGAGGTGTCGCTGTAATTTATAGTAATATTTTCAAAATCACTAAGAAATCTAGTTTTAAATATACTTCTTTTGAAGTGTTAGTGCTTAATGTAAAAATATATAGTGTAAATGACAAATCACGTTTGAGATTTGTGCTGGCTACTGTTTACAGGCCACCAGGGCACCATAAAGATTTTATCAAAGAATTTGCTGACTTTCTATCAGAGTTAGTATTGGCTGAAGATAAAGTACTAATTGTTGGTGATTTTAATATACATACAGTGCGTGCAGAATTATTAGGCACGTTGATTTTCTGATCATATTTTTTTTTCCAGGCACATTTTACCAATTCCAAACCACATTAATCGTAATAACTACTATTCATTTTGTATTTAATCATTTATAAGTGATATATAATTGTTCATGAAGACTGGAAATAAAAAACGCCTTATATTCAGGTGTGCAGAATTATTAGGCAAGTTTTATTTTAAAGATAAAATAAGCCAAAAAACAGATTTAATTCAGATTTAAAAGTCAAAAATTATTAAATCCCCATGAGAAAGATGCAATACTAATGCAATACTAGAGATTGCAGTTAAGGCATGACCATTGGACAGTGAAATACTCATTGGGTCAGCAGGGTCAGACAAATACGGGTGGAGAAGAAAAGACACATGTTAACTGCAAAAGAATTAAGAATTAAGGTGAAGAATTAAGTGTGAAACCATCAGGAACCCTTAAGTCTCCAGCGCCACCATTTTCCAGAACTGCAACTTACCTGGAGTCTCCAGAAGAGCAAGGTGTCAGGATCTCAGAGACTTAGGTTAGGTAAAGAATCCTAAAAAATGACCCCCACTTTAATAACAATCACAAGCTGAAGTGTAGTAAAATACATGAAGACTGATTTTTTATAGGCTTTATAGACAGACAGATTAGAGTGACTCTTGAAGGACCAGCACCACATCCTCTTCTACCACTGTTTGAAGAATTCATCTTCCAGAATCTGACAGTAAGTTTTGGGAGTTAATTTTAGTCCATCTCTGCAAAAGGGAGGAGATGGACTAAAAATAAACTCCCAAAACTTATTAAAACGTATTCTGGAAGATGAATTCTTCAAACAGTGGTAGAAGAGGATGAGGTGCTGGTCCTTCAAGAGTCACTCTCATTCTGTCTGTCTATAAAGCCTATTAAAAAACAGTCTTCATGTATTTCACAACACTTCAGCTTGTGATTCTTATTAAGAGGGGGTACATTTTTAACCTAACCTAAGTCTCTGAGATCCTGACACCTTGCTCTTCTGGAGACTCCAGGTAAGTTGCAGTTCTGGAAAATGGTGGCGCTGGAGACTTAAGGGTTCCTGATGGTTTCACACTTAATTCTTCATTCTTTTGCAGTTAACATGTGTCTTTTCTTCTCCACCTGTATTTGTCTGATCCTGCTGACCCAATGAGTATTTCACTGTCCAATGGTCATGCCTTAACTGCAATCTCTAGTATTGCATTAGTATTGCATCTTTCTCATGGGGATTTAATAATTTTTTAATTTTAAGTCTGAATTAAATCTCTTTTTTGGCTTATTTTATCTGTAAAATAAAACTTGCCTAATAATTCTGCACACCTGAATATAAGACGTTTTTTATTTCCAGCCTTCATGAACAATTATATATCACTTATAAATGATTAAATACAAAATGAATAGTAGTTATTACGATTAATGTGGTTTGGAATTGGTAACATGTGCCTGGAAAAAAAATATGATCAGAAAATCAACGTGCCTAATAATTCTGCACGCACTGTATAGATAATGAAAAATATGCATTGGGATTGGCATTTAAAGACATTCTTATCTCTATTGGAGTTAGACAACACGTGTCAGGACCTACTCATTGTCGTAATCATACTCTAGATCTAATATTATCACACGGAATAAATGTTGATGCCGTTGAAATTCTGCAGCAGAGCGATGACATCTCAGATCATTATCTAGTCTCGTGTAAATTACATTTAGCCAAAGCTGCAAAGCCGACTCCGTGTTACAAATATGTTAGACCTATCACTTCTGCCACTAAAGATTGCTTTATTAATAATCTTCCTAATCAGTTTCATCCTCTCAGCATCCCGGATAGCTTAGAAGAACTCAATATTGCAACAGAAACTTTTAACTCTCTCTTTTCCAGCACTTTAGACACAGTTGCTCCGATGCGCTTAAAGAAGATTAAAGAAAATAGTCCAATGTCGTGGTACAACAAACACACGCGGGCCCTTAAGAGAGCAGCCAGAAAAATGAAGCGAAACTGGAAGAAAACAAAACTAGAGGTATTTAGCATTTCATGGAAAGAGAGTTCGATTGCATACAGAGAGGCCTTAAAAGCTGCTAGATCTGCTTATTTTTCAACCCTTTTAGAAGACAATAAACAAAACCCTAGGTATTTATTTGAAACAGTGGCTAAACTAATGAAAAAGAAAGCTTCAAGCCCAGAAATTTCCAAGCAACACAGCAGTAATGACTTTATGAACTTCTTCACTTATAAGATTGATAATATCAGGGACAAAATTATAACTATGCAACCGTCTACTACAGTATCGCATCAGGAAGTGCATTGTAGTCTCCCTAAGGAAAAATTCTATTCATTTATTGCTATAGGAGAGGAAGAATTTGCTAAACTCATTAAATCATCTAAACCGACAACATGTATGTTAGACCCTATACCTAATATACTAATATACTAAACTAAGCTACTGAAAGAGATGCTTCCAGAGGTCATAGATCCTCTTCTTACTATCATTAATTCATCTTTGTTTCTAGGATACGTACCAAAAACCTTCAAGCTGGCTATGATTAAACTGCTTGTTAAAAAAACGCAACTTGATCCTACAAAATTAGTCAATTACAGGCCGATCTCGAATCTACCCTTTCTGTCAAAGATACTAGAAAAGCCAGTATCTTCACAACTATGTTCCTTTTTAGAAAGAAATGATATCTGCAAGGATTTTCAGTCAGGATTTAGACCGTACCATAGTACCGAGACAGCTCTCATTAGAGTCACAAATGATTTGCTCTTATCATCCGATCGTGGTTGTATCTCTCTATTAGTGTTACTCAATCTTAGTGCTGCATTTCACACTATTGACCACAACATTCTTTTAAATAGACTTGAAAATTATGTTGGCATTAGTGGAATTGCATTTGCATGGTTTAAATCATACTTATCTGACCGTTATCAGTTTGTAGCAGTAAATGAAGAGATGTCTTATCGATCACAAGTTCAGTATGGCGTACCACAAGGCTCAGTACTAGGACCACTGCTGTTCACTCTGTACATGCTACCATTAGGAGATATCATTAGGAAGCATGACATTAGTCTTCACTGTTATGCCGATGATACTCAGCTCTATATTTCTTCACAACCTAACGAAAACTACCAATTCACAAAATTAAAGGAATGCGTAGCTGATATAAAAAATTGGATGACTAGTAATTTCCTACTACTAAATTCTGAAAAAACAGATTCTAATTATTGGACAAAAAACTTCCTCACGTAATAACCTAGAATACTGTCTAACACTTGATGGCTGCTCTGTTAAGTCTTCGTTGTCGGTTAGGAACCTTGGTGTGCTCTTTGATACCAATCTTTGATTTGAAAGTCACGTGTCTAGTATCTGTAAAACCGCATTTTTCCATCTTAAAAAATATATATCTAAATTACGCCATATGCTCTCATTGACAAATGCGGAACAATTAGTTCATGCGTTCATGACCTCAAGGCTAGATTACTGTAATGCTCTACTGGGTGGTTGCCCTGCACGCTTAATAAACAAACTACAGCTAGTTCAAAACGCAGCAGCTCGAGTACTTACCAGAACCAGGAAGTATGCCCATATTAGCCCTGTTCTGTCAACACTGCACTGGCTCCCTATTAAACATTGTATAAATTTTAAAATATTGCTGATTACTTACAAAGCACTAAATGGTTTAGCTCTGCAGTACTTGAGCGAGCTCTTAACGCATTATAGTCCTTCACGTCTATTGCGATCTCAACATTTCGGCCAGTTCATATTACCTAGAATATCAAAATCGACTGCTGGCGGTAGATCCTGGAACAGTCTTCCTACCATCGTCCGGGAAGCAGACACACTCTGTCAGTTCAAAGCTAGACTAAAAACACATCTCTTTGACCTAGCATACACATAACACATTATAGACTTCTATAATTCAATGTTAGGCTTTTTCCACTCTACAGATAAAGCGTTGTCGGGAAAATTCGGTCCGCATATCTGACCCGAAGAAAATAGGGTCTTTGCACTGCTCCCTGAATCGACGAGCTTATTCATTTGTGGATGTTAACTGAATCTGTAAGTCAGCTATGCTGTTTACTTCTGAATATTATATTTCATTCTGGTGCGCTTAACGTTATCGCTACTGTGTAATAGTTGGTTTGGTCATAGTAGTTGGTTTGTGGCACACCAGTACATCTGAGGGGGCAAACTCCTCAAGATGGGTGGTGACCATGACATATACTAATGTGCCACAAACAGGACCTCAATATCACCAACCACTCCCATGCCACCACGGTGTATCCATATAAATGGCCCACCCTGTAGATTGACCATGGTTCATCACTAATGTTAAATTCTGTGTTGATTTTGCAGGGGGCTGATGAACACACCTGTGATCTTATAGAGTGGAGAGTGGCTAATGAAAGGGAGGAAAGAAAAGAAAGAGAGCGCGACGAGAGCATGAGGAGAGACAAGAACAGGAGGCCAGAGAAAGAGAGAGAGAGAGAGAGAGAGAGAGAGAGAGAGAGACAAAAGAGAGAGAGGAAAGATTCCTTCAGCTTTTACAAACAATTGCTAAAAAAATATTAATAAATAAAATAAATGTTACACACTCTCTTAACATTTATTTGTTAGTAAGTTCATTTTGTCATGCTGTTTTAGCAAGTTTTATTACAAAACACTTAAAGCCACACTAAGTAGAAATTGTGTTTTTGTCAAACAGCGACCCCTAGAGTCGCTGTGGAATACTTGCACTGTCGTAAATTATATTATAACATTTTTACATGATTGCAGCTAAATCACAAGTAAATAGTCTATAGTCTAGGCCTACTGTATAATTTAATTTGTGTTGTTTTTATTGGAATGTAAACATTACAAAATCAATGTACAGTCAGAATTGCAATATATACAAAATGGAGAAAACAAAAACAAGCAAAAAAAAAAAAAAAAAACTGACAGCCAGGGGGGTGGCTAAACATTATATAAAAATATCAAAGGATTCACAAACCGAAATAGTTTTAATTGCTTTCTTATTGTGGGAATGAAAGATAGTTTTGATATATAATTGCATTTCTTTTTCAAGAACCAAAAACAAAGGTTTGGTTTTATTGTACTTACATTTACCCTATGTATATGGAATTTAGCAAAAATTTAAATTAAAATTATAATATAGTACTCTTTCCTTTTATTTGAGGGAATATTATTAAAACCAAATATAACATTTTCTAAACATAAAGAAAAAGAGGGGTCAATGTTGTCAATTATAAATCTAGATAAATCTTTCCAAAATGTTCTTACATGAGCACAATGCCAAAACAGATGAAACAAAGTTTCCGGCAATGTATTACAAAAAGAACAGTTCAGATCAATATCCTTTTTAAATTTAACAAGAAAATTATTTACTGGGTAGTATCTGTGTAAGATTTTGAAACTTATTTCCTTTATTTTATTTACCAATAAATATTTGTTTGGTAAAGTCCAAATGGGCTTCCATAACAAACCTTCAACCAGTCTATTCCAGTAAACAATACAGTTTGGCCTGGTGACAATGTCTTTTTGAAACAATGAACGAATGGTTTTATTTACATTTACGACTCCAGGGGCAAAACAAATTTTTCCAATTTCAGTATCAAATAAATTAAAGGAAGAAAGGGGCGCAGTACTGGTTTGGTTATTACTGTAGCTCTAAATAATGCCAAGACCCCTGTGGGAATTGCATCCATGACAATCGAAAACTCCCTGGGCGTCACTGGAATTTTATGGAGATCTAGAAACTCAGAGTAAGTTAGCAGCATACCTTCTTGATTTAGTAATTGATCTACTCGTATTATACCTGCTAAAAACCATCTTTCAAAAAATAAGGTTTTATTTTTAAATAATAAATTGTAATTGTTCCAAATTAAATATCTATGGGGTGAAAAATTATGCTTATATAAAAGGGACCA
This sequence comes from Leuciscus leuciscus, assembly GCF_965113295.1. Lineage (NCBI taxonomy): Eukaryota > Metazoa > Chordata > Actinopteri > Cypriniformes > Leuciscidae > Leuciscus > Leuciscus leuciscus. The sequence goes on along the minus strand of NC_138731.1, from coordinate 15,772,396 downwards.
AGCAAGCAACATTTGTTTGTGAAAGGAAGACACATTTAGAGGGATTTTCTCAATTTTATAATTGCAAATCAAGAGAAAATCAAGACTACTTATGGAGAAAACAAGATTGGGTATGAAATTCCAAAGAGAATTTGGATTTAGAATGAAATGTCTAATCCAATTTATTTTAAAAATATCATTTAAAGTGCTGAAATCAAGGAAATTCAAACCACCTGATTCATAATTATTCATTATTATAGACTTCCTAATATAATGAGTTTTGTTTCTCCAAAAATGTACATCGCATTATTTCATAACATTGGCCGTTATGATGTCATTAGACATGATTATTGCAATTTATCATAATAGTTTGCAAATTGTGCTCGTTTACACTATTTACAACCTCTACGTTAGGCTTATTTATGATAATTATGTGAGATATTGAAAGCTGTTCTCATGATAATCGCAGGAATCAACGTCAACAGCGTCGTCTGATATCCCTCAGGACTACGTGATAAATACACCTCACAACACCTGAGTTCTCTTACGAGAGTCCTCTCGTACTGCGTTTTGTAAAAACGCTACGGGAAAAGTCTCTTTTCACGAAATACTGAAGCAAAAAATTATCCTTAATTTTCATACATGTAAAGCGCGTTGCGGCAGTGCTTAGCTATGGCGAGACGGCTCGCTCGCTCATTGGCTGCTCTGCAGCAACTGCATAAGCCTATCGAGCGAGGCCTGAGGTGACGTCAGGCCAATGAGGACGCTTCGCGCCCTCCTAGCCATTTCCCGCCGAGATGGGTGTGGCTAGCCTCTATATAAGGAGCTCGAGAAGGCTGATTCACTTGATTTTCATCTCTTCAGCGAAGCTCACGCATCGCTGGATCACGAGGAAGCAAGCGTCGTTTGAGGCAAGCATTTCAGCGGGACGAGCCACTCGAAGCTGCTGGCAACGCCGCCTTCTACAGCCGTACCTGCTGCGCTTTCCGGCGCTATATATCCTTTATTACTCTGTTTGTGTGTGTGTGTGTGTGTTCGCCGCCGCGACACTCACCCCCTAAAAGAGCTGCGTCTTTTTAAAGATGCCTTCATGTGGCTCGTGCCGAGCCCCACTCGCCCAGGGAGACCAACACGTCATCTGCGTTTCCTGTTTGGGTGAGAACCATGCAGCACTCGCGCTCGCTGACGGCGGCTGCCCTCACTGCGACCTTTTGCCGATGGTGACTCTGCGGACTCGCCTGGCATCCTTCTCAGAGTCTGCACTCCCCGCCGCGCTGCCGCGCCGTAAGAAGCGCCGCTCACAGCGGGCCCCGGAACCCGCTCCAGCTCGACCAAGCTCGCCGGTTTGCCCGCCTGCTTCACCGGCTTCTCCTGTTTCACTTCCTGATGCTCAGCGCCCGCAGTCTGCCGCCGCTTCATCAGAGGAAGTCATTTCTGAGGCCGCGTCGAGAGAGAAGGATTCCTGCTCTCTGCTAGCTTCAGGCAGCGAGGACTGGGCGAGCTCTGAGGACCTCGCGCCTCCTGCCCGCAAGCCCACTACGAGAGCCAACATAGAGAAGGAGCTCATGCGAGTACTCGCGCTGGCCGCGGCGAGCCTCGGCCTCGAGTGGTCTGCACCGGAACTCCCTTCTCGTACCCGGCTGGATGGTAGCTTCCTCCCTGGTGAGCGCACTTCTCCGGAATCTAAGCCCGCCCCCTTTCTTCCTGAGCTTCATGAAGAAGTGGCGAAGGCTTGGAATGCGCCCTACTCTGCGCGAACGCGCTCGTCTGTGTCGCCAGCATTTTCCTCCCTGGATAATGCGAAAGACCGAGGCTACCTTTCACTTCCGCCGGTGGAACAGGCGATAGCGACCCACCTTTGCCCGCCCTCTGCTGGACGGCGGACTAAACCGGTGTTGCCTTCTAAAGCCTGCCGCATGACGTTGACGCTGCTCGCGCGAATCTTCTCCGCCGCTGGGCAGGCTGCGTCAGCGCTACACACCATGGCTACACTGCAGATTTTCCAAGGTGATCTCCTCCGTAAGCTGGACGAGATGGGACCGGAGGCTATCTGCATCGCGGATCTGAGGAGCGCTTCGGATCTAACACTCCGCGCTACCAAGTCTGCTGCACAGGCCATGGGAAGATGTATGGCTTCCGCCACTGTTGCTGAGAGGCACCTATGGCTTACGCTCACGGAAATGGCTGATTCCGAGCGCAACGCGTTTCTCGACGCCCCGCTGTCTTCCGCTGGCCTTTTCGGTTCTTCTCTCTCCGAGTTCGTGGAGAGATTTACCGAGGCCCAGAAAGCGTCTCAAGCCTTTAAGCACTTCCTGCCGAAGCGCTCCGGTTCTGCAGCGAATCGCGAAAAACAGAATCCGCGAAGCTCTCAGCATCAGCCCCCGCCTTCCGCCACACCTTCTCAGCAGCGACAGCAGCGACAGCAGCACAGCTCTAGGTCCCGCTCTCGCTCTACCAGCCGACGCCCTGCTCAGCGCGGGCCTCGGCCGAGGGTTGTGGTGAAGCCGGAAGCCCCGAAGAAGTCCTAGCACTCCTAGGGAAGCGCAGGTGTGTGAGCCCCGCTGCGGCCGGTCTCTCACCCAAGCGCACCGCTGTTTCAGTCCCAAGACTTGCGACTGTTCCAGCGTTTTCTGCAAGACGCAAGCCTGCACAGTTGCCCGCTCGCCTGCACACAAAAGCCGTTTTCACGGCTACCCAGATATATCCCGAAAAGAGTGTATTTTCTGGTGTCCCGGCCACGGCCGTTGGTGCTATAAACGTAGTGTCGATGCCCACTCCTCAGTGCCCATCCCTACACACAAGCACAGCCCTACACTTAGGGCTCGCGCACATAAAATCGACTCAGGTCGATTGCGCTTCCAATATAGTGAAAGTGCCCACTCCCCAGTGCCCACACACACTATGTCTCACAGACCACAGGCTCTCTGTAAAAACGAAACCTGTGCGCGCTCGCTCTGCTCAGACAGGCAGCGCGGCCAAAGCAGTAAATGTGCCCGCTTCCCGCCCACGTTTACTCGCAGACATGAGTCCCGCGGGGCTCGCTCAGACCTCCCTCACTCAGTTAAGCACTGTAGTAAGGTCGAGGACGAGCGCTCTGCCCGCTGTATTAAGCGCGCCCCCCGCCTCGAATGCCACAGGCATAACGCCTATGTTATCGCACCTCGAAGCATCTCTGTCGCACGGCGAACAGAGCGCGCTTCGCATCCAGCCCTTAGCCAGCCATGCAGAAGCATGGGCAGCGCTTCCAGGGGTTTCGGACTTGGTGCTAGGCATTATAAAGAGAGGCTTCTCGCTACAGTTTTGTCGACGCCCTCCCCGCTTCACAGCGCGCGTCGAGACTACGGTGAATTTAGAAGTAGCACACCTACTTCGCGCCGAAATATCAAAACTGATATGCAAAGGGGCGATAGAGCATGTACCCCTGGCTCAAAGCGAAGGGGGGCTATACAGCAGATACTTTCTAGTCCCCAAAAGGGACGGTGGTATCAGACCCATACTGGATCTAAGACGGCTGAACAAAGCATTAGTGAAACGCAGTTTCAAAATGCTCACGACCAGGAAAATTCTCGCGCAGGTTCGCCGAGGAGACTGGTTCATGTCAATAGATCTGAAGGACGCGTATTTTCAAATACAGATAGCGTCACGTCACAGGCGATACTTGAGATTCGCCTTCGAGGGTCAGATATACCAGTATACAGTCCTTCCGTTCGGCTTGTCCCTGGCACCTCGTACATTTACGAAATGCATGGACGCGGCGCTCGCTCCTCTCAGACTCAGAGGCATGCGAGTGCTGAACTATTTGGACGACTGGCTGATCCTAGCTCAATCACGATCACAGCTCGTGGAGCACAAAACCATTTTACTCGACCACCTCGAGAATCTTGGTATCACGGTCAATTGGACGAAGAGTTCACTGAACCCCAGTCAAACGATTTCGTTTCTGGGTACCATTCTGGACTCACAGTCTATGACAGCGCGGCTGTCGCCACAGCGCGTGCTGCACATTCAGCGCGTGGCGAGATCTTTCCGCTGCGGCGCGTCTACCCCGCTCAAGACGTTTCAAAGGATGCTAGGTCTCATGGCCTCAGCATCAACGGTTCTCCAGCTGGGCTTGCTCCGCATGCGCCCTCTGCAGTTCTGGTTGAAAGTGCGAGTACCGCGCGGAGCGTGGGTGTCCGGCCGGTTGCGTCTCAAGGTCAATCAGAGCTGTGTCACAGCCCTGACACCTTGGTTGGCAGACGACTGGTACCGATCAGGTGTAAGCCTGGGGACTTCCTCGGGAGTGAGGATGGTGTCGACCGACGCATCCACCTCGGGATGGGGAGCGCTGCTCGAGGGCAGACCGTTCTTCGGCCTGTGGTCGAAACGAGAAAAGCTCCAACACATCAACTGCCTGGAAATGCTGGCAGTGCACAACGCGCTAACGCGCTTTTATCCCCACATCAAGGACCAACACGTCGTAGTCCGTTCGGACAACACGGCCGTGGTGTCCTATATAAATCGCCAGGGCGGTCTGAGATCCACATCCCTGTACAGGCTGGCGAAACGCCTCCTAATATGGGCTCAGCACAGTTTGCGCTCGCTGAGAGCAGTGCATGTGCCTGGGCTCCAGAATGTGGGCCCAGACAGACTGTCCAGGAACAACATTCCCCTGGGCGAATGGTCTCTACACCCACAAACAGCCCGGCTGTTGTGGGAGAGATTCGGCAGAGCGGAGGTGGACCTATTCGCGTCCCGCGAAAACGCTCATTGCCCCGTGTTCTTTTCCAAGAACGACAGCGCGCTGTCCCACATGTGGCCGCGCTGCCCGCTTTATGCTTTTCCCCCCGTCTCCCTCCTGCCTCAGGTGTTAGAGCGGGTCAAGGAAACGAAATGTTCAATGCTGCTTGTAGCACCGTTCTGGAAGAACCAAGCATGGTTCCCAGTCCTGATGCAGCTAGCAGACATCGCTCCATGGCCAGTGCCATTGAGGAGAGATCTCCTCTCGCAGGCCGGGGGCTCGATTTGGCACCCGCACCCGGAGCTGTGGTCGCTTCACGTGTGGGCGCTCAACGGTTATCCGTTAACCTCGCAGAGGGAGTGATAAACACCATCACTCAGGCCAGAGCGCCGTCGACTCGGCGGCTTTATGCCTCGAAGTGGTCGGTTTTCTCCGGCTGGTGTACAGCTCGGAGCATATCACCTCTCAATTGTGAGGTGACGGAGGTTCTCTCCTTCCTACAGGAGCTGTTGGATAAGGGCAGATCCCCTTCCACGCTCAAAGTTTATGTGGCGGCTATTACAGCGTTTTCCAGAACAACGCTGGGGCAGTCTCTAGGAAGGAACGATTTAGTCATCCGCTTCCTCAGGGGAGCTAGGAGGCTAAATCCTCCCAGACCTCCTTCAGTTCCTGTGTGGGACCTTTCTACGGTTTTGGCGGCCATGAAAGGTGCCCCTTTCGAGCCTATCCAATCTATTAGCCTCAAGCATTTGTCTTTCAAAACAGTGTTTTTGATGGCTCTCGCTTCAGTGAAGCGCATAGGCGACCTGCACGCGCTCTCTGTGAGCCCAACGTGCTTAGAGTTTGGACCTAATGACTCTAAAGTCATACTCAAACCTAAGCATGGATATGTGCCAAAATCCCTCAACACACCATTTCGGGCTCAGGTCATCTCCCTGTCTGCCCTGCCGGGATCAAGTGAGGAAGGGGACTCAAGTTTTCTCTGCCCCATTAGGGCTTTAAGAGCTTACGTGTCCCGCTCTGCTGTCTTCAGACAGACTGAGCAGCTCTTTGTCTCGTTCAGTGGACGTTCCAAGGGAATGGCTGTTTCGAAACAGAGCCTATCCAGATGGATAGTTGACGCCATAGCGCTGGCTTATACTGCCAAGGGCCTCCAGTGCCCGTTGGGAGTTAGAGCGCACTCCACGAGGGGTGTTGCCTCCTCGTGGGCTTGGTCCAGCGGGATTTCCTTACAGGATATATGTACGGCGGCGGGCTGGGCCTCGCCGTCTACATTTATTAGGTTTTACAACCTAGAGGTTCCCGCCTTGCAGGCTAAGCTACTATCGGTGTAGCCGATTCAGCTGTCTAACTAGAACACTGAAATCGCATGCGCAATGCGCTGCCGACTGTCTTATGGGCAGAATTGTGTAAGACCCACATTTCCCGCATTTAGCTCAGGTTTCCCCACCCTGTCTATGCTATGTCATATTCGCGTCTGCTGACGCAACCTTATAAGGACAGAGGAATCCCCTCTTGTCTCTAGACTCTCTCTGTGAGGTCATGTTTTACGTCCGTGGACGTTACAATATGGGGAATTATGTAATCAGACTCTTTGTGAGTCTATCTGGTGATTATGCACTGTACACCTGGTTTGCTTCCAGTGATTGGTGTCTTTATCCCAGCACGCACGGCGTTTTACAAGGGGTTCCCGTAGCGTTTTTACAAAACGCAGTACGAGAGGACTCTCGTAAGAGAACGTACTCGGTTACTAACGTAACCTCGGTTCTCTCTAGAAGAGGGAACGAGTACTGCGTTCTCTGCCGTGCGTACGGTTCACTCTGGTTCGCTTCGGCGATGAAAATCAAGTGAATCAGCCTTCTCGAGCTCCTTATATAGAGGCTAGCCACACCCATCTCGGCGGGAAATGGCTAGGAGGGCGCGAAGCGTCCTCATTGGCCTGACGTCACCTCAGGCCTCGCTCGATAGGCTTATGCAGTTGCTGCAGAGCAGCCAATGAGCGAGCGAGCCGTCTCGCCATAGCTAAGCACTGCCGCAACGCGCTTTACATGTATGAAAATTAAGGATAATTTTTTGCTTCAGTATTTCGTGAAAAGAGACTTTTCCCGTAGCGTTTTTACAAAACGCAGTACTCGTTCCCTCTTCTAGAGAGAACCGAGGTTACGTTAGTAACCGAGTACGTTCAGCTGGCAAACTAATTCGTGAGGCATAGCTTTCTGATTTATCAAAACGATTCCATTTACACCTGGTCACATAAATGTATTTTTGCGAAACGGATTTAAATTCGATCTTCAATTCTTGCGCTTTATGCAGATTTAATGGAGTTCACGTCACCGAAAGCAACAGATATGAGCTGCATTTTTATAGATCATCAGCTAAAATTTCAAAATCAAAGACCGCAATAAGAGAGAGCAGTAACAGCCCTGGTAAGATCATTTCGTTTCTTTACTTTTAATGATGAAGATTGTGTGTTAAGCGTCTGCGACTTACTTTCACTTTGATTTGCGATAGTTTGCACGTTGGCTTGATGCAGTTGCTCATCTGCGGTGATGCGTGTTCCAGCGCGTCGTCATATCTGGATATAACATAATAGCCTATACAACGCTCTCACACGTTTTTTTTTTTTTTTTTGCATTTTTGGGAGGAGTACAATTTACATATGTGGTTTCAAAAACCATATGCATTTACACTTGTCCAGTTTCGTCTGGAATGCGTCTCAGATCTCCTCCTGAAGTGGTTTGAGGGATCGGATTCAAATCCGTCTCAAATGCGTTTCGGAGGGCATTTAAACCTGGACTTTTCACGATCGGATAGCTATCCGATCTGAGAAAATGCATGAAGTGGCCAGGTGTAAACAGCCCCCATGACAAAAACATACGCACGAAAGCCGAAAACAAACGCTGGTTGGCCTCTCACGTCCAAATTTGACGAAGTGGTGGGGGAAGTGACGTATGCGTAAAGCAGTCGAATTTTGTAGTTCTTTTTGTGCTCTTGTTACTACCCGAACACCGAAGTTACATAGTGCCAGTAAAAGCGATACAGACCCTGTCAGGCTATGGCAGACGTGTCTTTCAACCTATTGTAAGTCGATGTACCATCACAAGGATCTTGGAAATATATTATGAAGGTTGAAAAGTTACATAGTGTCGCTTTAATTCCCAGGGATTTACAGTAGCTATAGATTGTCAGTTGTAAAGTGTTTAATATGTGGCATTGAGGAATTAATATTTTTAAAGTGTATTGTATGTGCACTTATTTTGTGGCAGATTCCAGATGGTTTTTGAAACAAGCAAATGGCAGGTATATCTGAAAAATATCTGAATAAAACTAAATCACAAAACTTTGGCACAAAGTAGTATAATAGAGCTTAAAGCACCACCAAAAGCAAAAGTTTTAAAACATTTTTATTATAGTGTCATCTTGAGGGAAGAAAATTAACTTCAGCAGCAGTAAGGTAACCTTCACAGGTTTCTAAAAGATCTAAAGGGACTTTGATACTAGCAAGCAATCTCATTTGTAGGGCATCACTTTAAAATAATTCAAAATCTGTTTCTTTCAAAGTATGTGTCTTTAAAATATAGATGAAGAATTGGCACATATACATATATACATATACACATACACACACACACACAGCTTGTGATATCACCATCAATGAATGAATCAACAGAGATACACATGCATACATCTCCATTGATTCATTCATGTTTATTTATCCCTTTATGAGTGGACACACCCCTTACTGCTGATTGGCTACAAGTGTGTTTTGGTGCTCTGTCCAATTCACTTTCAACAGTGTTTCTCAGAAATCGCTTACTGCACCTTTAAGTGACTTTGAACATAGTATGGTTGTTGGTGCCAGACGAACTGGTCTGAGTATTACAGAAACTGCTGATCTACTGGGATTTTCACTCACAGGCACCTCTGGGGTTTACAGAGAATGGCCCGAAATAGAGAAAATACCCAGTGACTGTAGTTCTCTGGGCGAAAATGCAAGGATACTGGATTCTGAGTAGCTGTCAATGTTTTTGTCATTCATCATCTGAAAAAAAATTTTTCTGAAAGTGATACCAACTATATTTCTCTGTGCCATTATCATTGTAGTTGTGGTGTGGACTCTGCTATTCTTTTATATTTAGAATGATTTTCAGAACTATTTCAGAACTATCTTTATTGTTATAGTTATCATCCTTGGTGTGAAAGGGCCTTAATGCTGTAATGCGTGACATTTATTAGCATTTGTTGTCACCTTCTCTCACCTTTAAGATTTTTTAATCAAGCTGTGGTGGAAGAGTGAGAAAGACAGAACCCCAAAAGATGATAAGAAGAAAGAGGACCTTTATACCTGCACAAATCTGTCACTTCTCATGTTTAGGGATAACTAGAAAATACACTAACAAATGCATTGCTAGTTATTGTTAGTAAACCCATTAACTAACTTTAACTAATGGGACACTGTTGTAGCATTACTGCAAAATCTATTAATAGCTGATTTGGAGGCCCTGGTAACTGAAAAGTGTTGTATTTCACAAACAGCAGAGGGCGCAATAAACCAGGCAAAAATGATTATGAATTATGACGATTTTTTTTATTCATTAAAACAAACTAAAGCGAATGTTGAGCCCTTCATTATTTTGTGTTTAATTTAGAGAATGTGGCCTGTAACTAATCTGTTTTGAAGACTCAGATACTTGTTAACAATCACTTTTAAAACTTTCCCAATCTAAAGCATGTTCGAGGAGCACCTTTTTTTGCACATATTTCTAAACCGTTTTAATCATCAGAGATTCAATAAGGGTCTAAAACTGATGTAGTAATGTCTTGACAAAAAATCTGAATCAGAATGATCTTTAAAATACAGTATCCTGAAAAAAGGATGTTACTTTTTTTGCTGAGTTTATATACCATAATGTCTCTATTATATACTATTTATTTCATTCTTTTCTGGTGGTGATTCTCATTAGATTCTAAATAATGTAATACAATTGTTTGTTTGTTTGTTTTTTATCAAAAATGAATGCATAGCTTATTCAACAATTACTAATGATTAAAAAAGTAGACTCATCTACAAGCAGCATCTTCAGTCACAGGCTTTACTCAGGACAGCGACCCGCTGATGTGTGTCACTTTGCTCTGTTTCCTGCACCAGCCTGAGGACAAACACAGACCATTGTGTGAGTCATTCTGTTGACCCGATCGTGTATCAGTTCTGAAAAACATTTCTCTTAACCCAATTAACTAATCACTCTATCTGAACATGTTTAAATACATTTGTAGGCCCCTATATCCATTACTGTCTTTAAAACATTTAAATATTTAAAAACAGAAATAACAGTTCTCTCACTGTTTGCTTTATAACACTATCCTGAAACACTTTCAGAGCCAAACTGCCAAACCCATACAATCCTCCTTCTTCCATAACGTGATGTAACAGCAAAACCAGCCAATGACATTCTTTTTATTTTTACTAACCCTTATTGTGCTAAAATTACAATGGAATGATTAGGAAATAAATACAATATAAGGGCTTTAGAATAGGCACATGTTTATGTAGTTCAGGATTTCAAGGCTTTGTCAATAATAATTTAAGCAGCTTCCTGATCTCATTGTTGTCTTAAACACAATAGAGGGAGCCGAGGGTGAGGGCAACGATTGGTCCACTGCACGTGTTCTTTCAATGCCTTTCTGAATCGCGTCACCCACACTCCTTCTGCCTAACAAGCTTCACCCTCCGTTGGGCAAACAGACTTCTAACTGTGACTGGGGGTGTGGCTTTAAACTGGCTTGACCAGATTTCCCAGGAGTCTGTGTGTTTTTTCTTTGATAGACATAACTGACACCAGTGGAGCGGAGGGAAAACTCGCACTAGCACATATTTGTGTTCCTGGAAGCTGCAATTGCCTCTGATGAATTCCAAGGACTTTGTGAACGCTTCAACAGGTCCGGCTTAGATCCTGTACAAGTCAGTGGCCAGATAAAAGTGTTGACAAAAAATCTGGGCAAATTGAAATGAAGCAATATTCAATCTTCCAGGGATTAAAAGCAATAACAGGTAATTTTTCTCTTTATTTGATCAGTTTAGAAGGGAGAAACCATGATATCCAGGACTCAGATAAAATATTCTTATATAAAATGTTCAGCCCTCTCTAGGTCAATGGAAGATCTCAATGTAGTTATGGAAAAGAGAAATTATCATTATATACACATATACATACATACATACATACATATACATATACATACACAGTAATCAACATTCGAATTGGATCAAAACCTTTCATCAAAGTTATACATGAATTTTGAACAATAACTGTTCTTGTCTTAGGACAACTTTGATGAACTTTTTTGATCCACTTCAAATGTTGACTGTGTGTGTGTGTGTGTGTGTGTGTGTGTGTGTGTGTGTATATGTATATATATATATATATATATATATATATATATATATATATATATATATATATGATAATATACTTTAAAAGATATATTGAATGTAATCTGAATGTAAATGTTAATTGCAATTGAATGGAAATGCATTATAGTGTAAATTTATATTAAATGCAATTAGTTGAACGTAAGAGTGTTTTATTTTTTTGACCCACTTAACTATTTATATACAGTTTCTTAATTACATCTATTTTCTTTGAAATATGGATAAATTGTATCACCGAAAGTACTGATGAGCATTTATGGTAAACTGAAATATACTTTAATGTCAGCTTTAATTACATTTGAATGTCACATGTTTAAATATATTTGTAATTACACATTATATTAATTTAGTACATTTAAAATACATTACCTTTAAATGTATTGTTGAATAAAACACTACAGTTAAAATTATAATCAAGTACTATAAATATGCTTTAGTATGTTAGTCAACACATTGATATATATATACCTTTAGGATTTGAAGTACACTACAAGTGCATGCACTTCTTTTTCACATGGCCAGTAATTAAATATTCTATTATTCGGTGTAGGCTAAATGATACACAATTTTCGTTCATGGGAAATAAAGGTGTAAATGTTCAATAGCTTCAATGTATACTATACAAGCTATACAGACTTTGAATTAAAAAAAATAAACCCTATACCCTGAGATATGTTCCTGGAGTAAACAGTCTGACACGTACAGTAGTCTTGGTCTCTCATTATATTACAATATTCATCATTGACTTCCAAAAAGGAGAGTGGGAACGTATCAGCATATCAGCTGTAGAACATAAACTGATGGTTCTTATAGAAAGCAAAGAGACTCTAATAAACAAATAAAGAGGCACCTCTGATCCAATACAGCAAATTCAGTAAACAAGCATAAGCTGAAGACTGGGTTAGAGAATGTTGTGCAAAGCAGTAGAATTAATGTGTGTAGAAAACAAAAGCCACTCTTATATTCATAAGCTTTCTCCCTAAGGAGCTTGGGTGGGCTGTTCTCACACACGCATGCAACTGCAGTCTGTCCTGTGTGAAATCCCTCTAGTAACCGGATAGTCAGTGATTTGGAGTGCTCCATTTTACTTTCCTCAGACAAGTTCGGTATACCCACCCCTTGGCATTATGCTCACTTTCCAAAACCACAGTCCAGCAGGCTAGACCAAGGATAAAAACATCAGCAGTCATGCTTCTTACTTTTCGTATATAGCAAGCCAGTCAGTGAGTTATTTAGAAGCAAACTCCTGTGAATGCTCATATATCATGTTCTGTACAGTGTCTGAACAGACATTATAAATTACAGTGATCATGATGAATGTGCAGAAGTGAAATGTGGACTGGGAAAACTGCACAGGTTTGGAATCAAGGCCTTCGTTTAATCCTTCATTTGACACGAGAGCTGCAGCTGAAGGCAAAATGCACTGAAAAGCATCTGACAAAAATGTGAAACTCCGTGCCAACAGGACGTCTGTGATTTTACAAGAAAAACACATGATCACGCACCAGTGTTGTTATTAACTAAAACTAAATCTATATTAAAAAAAAATCACTTTCATTAATTGAAATAAAGCTGAAATAAGATCAAATATACATATTCAATCAAAACTTAAAGCGTAAACGAAAATTAGAAATTGTAGTACTAAAATTACAAACTAAAACTGAAATGAAAATAAAGCTAAACAGAAATATTAAAAAATGCTAACAAAAATGACAGAAGGACAACAAAATCAAGTCAAAATATAAAAATATAAAAAAAAATTATTAAAAAAATTATTAAATATTATAATAGTATATAAAGAATGTTAGTGCTAATACTAATAAGTTAACAATGTCACACACAAAGATAAATCATTTCTAAATATTTGTATAATTCATAAAGTAAAAACTGCAAAAATAAAGTAAAAATTGCAGTATACAAAAATAGTTAGCATATTTAAAAAAAAACAAAAAAACAAAGGAATACTTCTGTCATTATTATTTTTTTCACCCTGATGTTGTACGGAGCCCCTAAGGGGACACGGTCATGTAAAAAATTTGATTGAAAATTCATATATTTGATTTTATATAAATAAAATGAAATATAATATTTAAAAAATTTACTTAATTTTTTAGAGTTTGCTTTTCGGGGAACACAAAACTTTTACGAGGCTATAAACTTAAAAAGGTTTTTTATTTTTTTTAAAGTACATTTTAAATCATAATGTTTCACTAATGTTTTGTTGTTTATAGACAAGTGACTCAATATGTCTTCTGTGGTTATTTGCAGGGTATGAGAAGCAGAGGGAAATTTTACACACATTCAACACTCAAATCTAAGAGCATATCTGACCTGCTCCCCATCAAGGTCAGTCATGAAGGACCGCATGGAGGAGTTGCGTCAGCGGATGAAGGCCAGCGATAAGATGCTGGACAACAACGCATTCAACAAGGAGGAGGACATGGACCCGTCCTCGCTGATAGGCCTGCAGGCCGTGATCTTTGAGGAGGAGCCCGTCCTGGAGAACTTCCTGAAGGAGGCGCAGAACATCCGTGACAGCATCGAGGAGCTGAACTCTGAAGTCAATAAGTTTGGCCAGCAGCAGAGAAACTTTATGGCCACCATCAGGCGCCTCAGCATCATGAAAAAGGAGAGTAGCATGACGCGAGACATCAAGTTGTTGGCCGAGAGCCTGAATAAAAAGCTAGATGCTCTTTCCAAGCAGGCCAAGCGAACCGAGGCAGAGCTGGGCCCGGACAACGCCACGTCCCGTATCCAGAAGGCCCAACACGCAGCCCTTTTCCGCCAGTTCCAGCAAGTAATGCGACAACACAATGATGCGATCCTGGCCAAGCAGGACAAATGCAAGCAGTTTATCATCCGGCAGCTGGAGGTTTCGGGTCGTGAGGTGTCCGAAGAGGAGGTGGATAACATGATCGAGCAGGGCAAGTGGGAGATCTTCAATGAGAACATCTTAGTCGATGCAAAGATCACTCGTGCCCAGCTCTCAGAGATAGAGCAACGCCACAAAGAGCTCCTGAACCTGGAAAGCAACATGAAGGACCTGAGAGATCTCTTTCTAGATGTGTTCATGCTGGTGGAAGAGCAAGGGCACCAGATCGAGAACATACAAGCCAATGTGGAGAAGACACAAGACTATGTATCAGACTCAAAGGAGAAGTTCACAACGGCTGCCAGATACAAGAAGAAGAACCCTCTCAGAAGACTGTGCTGTTGCTGCTGTCCTTGTTTCAGATAGCGGCTGGCAAAATAAACAGTGCCAAAGTTTCTCATTTACTGTGCTCTCAAGGGAAGAACTGGGGTCTGAATACAATGGCAGACATCGACCTCTGTCTGATGAAAATTAAAAAGCAAAGGCACAAAGCACTTTTAGACTACATTTAAAAAAAGGAAGGCTCTGTAGCAATGAAGACTTAGCTGGGGTGTTGACATGCAATACAAGTGGTTATATAAAGATTTCACAAGATGTTATGATGTCTTGTTATATCACAATGTGTAAGTTGTAGTCAAGGTTACATTTATCTTGAATTTTATTATTGTGGAAAAAGCCACACCATTTTGTACGTTCAAATTTAATTTAATTTGTTCCCTTCAGTATTATTGTTTATAGGTCATTTGTATGCTTTAGATTGATCAAATATCTGAGCTAACATTATATAAGACTAGCAAACTATGATACCACGCACCGTCTAATATTTGCTCATAGTTAATTAGCCGTTACTCTGGACTGGAGCTGATTAGAATGAAACTGGTTGGGCTCATGATGAGGTGAATAATGAAGACATGTTGGTGAGTCAACAGAGCAGGTATCAGGTGTCGATACAATTTCTAGTATCTGGGTGTGTCTACATTTTCAGATGAAAACGTGTTGCACAGAAATTGAAGGAGAAGAACATTATTTATAAATGCAATAAAAGCATTTAAAGTTACCATGAAATTTGCCGTATTCAGTCCCAATATTCCAAGTAAATAAATGTGTCAATATTCCAAAAACAAACATCTGAATATTGTCAAAACTTGAACATTATTCTTGTTTTCTTACTATGAATAAATTATTCAAAAATGCATTATTTGATTTCATTTAATTTCAAATTGCATACAAAGAGAATGTATGGTACGAGTTAAAGGGACACAAATTGGATACAGTCATAGTAGGAAGTCCTTACAGGAACATAAAGGTAGGGTAAGCAATGTGTTTCACAAACACTTTTTGTTATACTGGCGGAAACTCCACATCCTGATAGCAATCAATAATAGAAGTGGTCTAAATATGTAAAAAATTTACATATATCTTCTGTGGAAGTCTCAGGACCAAAAAATGTTTTGTCCAATTACTGCATTCGGTCTGAATACAATGATAAGATGTCCTACCTGCCTGTCAACGTATGTATTTGCATACCTCCTCACACCTGCTTGTGCAGACGTCACACGATCCATGAGTCTATGCAGAGTTGTAGACAGTCATCGAGCGGCACAAACAAACAGCAGCCACCTTTTACAGTTCCTCATGAACCAAGACAACAAGATTATGCTGCATTCACACCATGTCGTAGTGATGTAGTACTCGAGTCCGGTCTCGAGACCGATTTCTGCTTTCTCGGACTCGACTCGGACTTGTTCCTTCAAAGACTCGGTCTTGACTCGGACTCGGCATAGGCGGTCTCGTCCCCAATCACTAGTCCACTAGAATACACACTAGAAAATTTGTATTTGCTCTGCATGTCCTAACTATGATTAAAAAAGTTAACATGTTGATGACAGAGCAGCACTGTTGAAGCAGTTTAGAAAAATAGGCAGAAGATGATGCATGTGGTAGGGATTTTTTTAATGATAGTAAAAGCATAGTCCATATTAAGACGTTAAGACTGCTCCTCTAAACAATTCCCAATCTGGCTTAGTCTGTAGGCCTAACTGTT
Source organism: Leuciscus leuciscus (assembly GCF_965113295.1). NCBI lineage: Eukaryota > Metazoa > Chordata > Actinopteri > Cypriniformes > Leuciscidae > Leuciscus > Leuciscus leuciscus. The sequence continues at coordinate 15,756,348 of NC_138731.1, read as the reverse complement.
GATTATTAACTGGGGTGATATTAAATCATGAATATGAAAACTGACATGTTTTTATGGTCTTGGTCTCGACTCCTAAAGACTCGGTCTCGACTCGGACTTGCTTCCTCAAAGACTCGGTCTTGACTCGGACTCGACTGAATTTGAAAACCAACAAAATCTCAATCTCGACTCGGACTCGACCCTTCAAAGACTCGGTCTTGACTCGGACTCGGCATAGGCGGTCTCGTCCCCATCACTACCATGTCGTAATTGCAGTAATTAAGAGATGGCAACCCATTACCTTCTTCTCTGAGCTGTACATGTCCTCTGAATTATGCGTTTTTATGGCAACACTATCAATGCCAAAATGAATATGAAGCAGTCAGGTCCAAATCCAAGCTTTGTGGTATGTGTCAGGAGTTAGTAAGCAGCAATAAAGCACACAAGACTTGTTTACGCATAACTTCCGTTCTCGCACATATTACGTCATTACACAGCACTTCGGTACAACATCAACAGTTCTGACTTCCTTTTCAAAATAGGAGTCCACAATACAATTCACTTATGAACTATCTGTGAATCCCATGCATGTGGTTCCGTACCCTCACTTTATCCTCCTCCTGGAAACAAGGAGTGTGAGTACCCCGCATAGCATCAGTATACTTTTTAATTTTGTGCTGCAGCCACGTAACCCTTCAGCGAACAGTCATGTCAGTCGGGGAGTACAGGAGCAGATGGCAAAATAGACTGCTTTGTGCACCTGCCATTGAGGAGCTGAAAGGGTGAAGTACCAGTTGCAGCATGTGGAGTGGCACAGTACACCTGCAAGAAGTCAGTTAGCACAGGTTTCCACAGCTGATGTTGCTGGATGGCCATTTGGACAGTGTGTTTGAGCACATGGTTAACCTCTCTCCAGCACCATTAGCTGCCAGGTAGCAGAGAGAGGAACGATGGTGACGAATATTCCTGCCTTCCAGAAAAGCAGCAGACAAAAACTGAACACCGTTATTAGTAACAATACTCAAAGAATTCCATGCCAGCTGAAGACTGATGACAGAAATGAAACCACATAATCCATAGTGACAGTGTGAGTAAAGGAGACCTCAGGGCATTTGCTGTAATAATCAGTTAATGTTATAGCAAACCTGCAGTTTGATGCAGCAGTGTCAAATGGATCGACTGTATCAACAGGCACTTTCTGCCATGGTCCATCTGGCAGCGGGAGGAGCAGGGTTGTAACCTGACAATTTTGTCATTGAGCTGACACGCGTAGCAGAAATCATCATGAACCTGAGCATCCATCTCTGGCCACCAATAGAGGTCATGAAGGTGTTTTTTGGTTCTTACCTCTCCCTGATGTCCTTTGTGCACTATGAGAGTGAAACCAGCACAGATCGAGGAGCAGCAGGTGCAATCAGCCATGAGCTTGGAAAATGAAATGGTCCAAAACAGACAGTTCCAGACGCAGATATAACTCAGAAACAACTCCACATCCACTCCCTCGGGTGAAGGAGGCCAACTATTGGAAATCTGTGTACGAAGTTTGGTTAGAGCAGGACAAGAAGCACACGCCAGAGTGTGCAGACAGAGAATTACAGGCAGCAAATGGAAAAGCAACAGAATCCTCAACATCATCGACAGGAGCTGGAGCAACAGCAATATCTGCAGGAGAAGCAGGTATGGGCAGACGTGACAGATAATTTGGGCATTTTGAATCGCCTGTACACGATTCATCAGGAAGAAGACCTTCCGCTGAAACAGTATGACCTAAGAACAGCAGGCTGGTTTGCCGGAAAGTACACTAGTCTTTATTGAACAGCCAGCCAGCAGCTTCTAGTCGTTGTAAGACCACTTGAAGTGCTTAGTTCATGTCCGTGGACGATAATGTCATCCAGGTAATTTTCAACCTCTGATAAGCCAGTGGTCATCATCTTCTGAAATTCTGCAGTCGCTGAAGCCAATTTCTAAGGAACACGACTAAAATGGAACAGTCCGTAGTGAGTAATAAAGGCTGTGAGGTCATGACTGTCCTCATGGAGTGAAACTTGGTAGTAAGCATTAGTCAGGTCGAAAAAACAGAGAAAACAGTAGAACCTTTTAGAGCAGAGAGTATTTCATTCATGTGTGGCAATGGAAAAGAGTCCACAATCACTGCTTTATTTGGCTCTCTGAGGTCAACGCACATCCTAAGACCAACTAGTGTCAACCACCAAATCCATCGCACAAGAAATAGATACAGTCAGATATAGATATCAGAAATAGACATAGTCACTGTGCTTGTAATGTTTGGAGTACGAGCTAAATAACGTAAGATCAGTTGAGATCACTCTCTCACGTATACTGTACATTCTCTACAAACTGATTTGAAATCACGGATTTTAAAAAACGAAGGTATGGTTCACAAATCTGAGCGCAGATCTTAAATTTGTGGGTATGGTTTATTAATCCGTGGTCGCGATTTAAAAAACTGAAAGACCAATTTTAGAATCTGTGACTCTGGGTTATGAACTAAGGTGACGAATTGCAAAACTGTGGCCACAGATTTTCGGGGTTTTTTTCTCCTACATGTGACTTCACAGGCTCCGTAGGATGTGCCTAGCCTACCTTAAAACAGCAAGTTTAAACATATTGGAAAACATTGCCATCTGCTGAGCAATAACTGAAGTACAAGTCCAAATCTGCAAACAGAGCAATTCCAATAGGGTCCTCACACCATCCATGCTCGGGCCCAAAATATTGGTCAGGTGAAGGAGAATGCACTATTATAAGATCTGTGAACACACATATTTGTTTCACTACATTATTGAGCACATCCTCTAGACACAATTGAACTACCACTAAACACAACCCTCACAGAAAACTTCCTGCATTTTTACAATTTCAAAAAACATTATTTAGTATGATTTATAATCTGTTTTCCTCATGGGGACCACAAAAATGACATTTTTTTCCCCACAATGTAAAAACCTGAACCACACACACACTTGGCCTTGAACAAACAACATCTATGTCATTGTAAAAAATGTCCCTGATTTTCATTTGACCTCAAAGTCAGATCAAAGTCCTGGTGGGACATAACTGAACAGTAAATATCATAGAAGTTAAGTCACCGTTATGTTGAAGACTACAAAGATTAGAAGTAGGCCTGTCTATTTAGACTGGTTACTCACCGTTTCTGCACGAGCATGAAGGTGCACGCGGGGGAAAAAAATACTTCATCATTGCGCGAGCCCTCGTGGCGCTGTGCTTTTTTTTTCTTTTTTTTTTTCTTTTTTTCTTTTACATTTTTAAACTTAAAAATTTTTAATTATTTTTTGTGTAACAATTGCGTGGGGTTCCGCTTTCGAAGATGCGCGGAGCAGAGCGAAGTTCATCAATATGGAAGTTGAGCTTCACACTCGCGCGGTGAATTGTGCAAGGGCTATCAAGTGGAAAAACGCAGGAAGCAGCCAATTCACTGTGAGGTTCAGGTGGTGATGTTTGTTTAAAGGGGTCATGATTTGAGAAATCAACTTTTCCTTGAGTTTTTGACATATAAGAGGTCATCATACTATAAGAATATCCTTTAAAACTTCCTTGTTAGTCCAAAAACAGCTTTTATTGAATCTAAGCCCAGAGACTTACGTAATGTAGACAGAGATGGGCAGTATTTTAATTACATGTATTTGAAATACGTATTTAATTTAAAAACAGTTCCCTTTCAAGGGAACTCCCGTTGCGTCGAAAAACTGACGCTATGGGAACGCTTTGCGTGATGACGTCTTGAAGCACATGTAAAATCAGTCCAATGGTGTGGCGGAACGTCAGAGGCGGGTGACGTCACGTACCAGGAAACTATAAAAGCCGGCCCAAAACAGAAAACGAAAGCTTTCTGAGTCTTCAGTTGCGCTCTGTGTGAAATCTGTCTGTATATTTGGTGTTGTCTGTCTATATCACATATATATATATATATTCAGTATGGCGAGCAAGCAGCAGTTTAGAGTGTGTGTCCATCCCTGCCCGCGTTATTTAACGGGAGGTGATACTCACACTCTTTGTGTTGTTTGTTTGGGTGAGGAGCATGCCCACTCAGCACTCGAGGGTGGTGACTGTGTGCATTGCGACGCGCTTCCATTGCGTTCGCTCCGATCCCGCTTGGCTCGGTTCACGATCGCGATCCCAGACAATCACAGACCTATGGTTCGCAAATGGATCTATCAGTGGATGTTGAGACGGGCTCTGCCTTATCTCAGCCTCCTTCTGATAGATCCAGTGCCTCTCATCAGGGTGTGGAAGCACGCGTTGCGGTTTCTTCCCCCCCGATGGAGGCACCAATACTGCAATTGTCCAGCTCTGAGGAGTTGGACGTTGTTAGTATTGACGCTGAGTCTGAGGATTCGCCACCTCAGTATCATGCGTTTGAAGAATTGCTTGATGTTATCACTAGAGCTGTCGAGCGATTATCTATTGAGTGGCCAGAAGATAGGCAGGGCGCTCGTTCGAAAAGCAAGCTCGACGAACGTTTCCTGCCATCTCGTGCACAGCCTCAGTACAGAAGCCTTCCGTTTTTCCCCGATCTCCACACTGAGGTGTCGAGATCGTGGGGGAAACCAGTGTCATATCGAGTGTATACTGCACAAACATCACACTATTCATCCATTCACAATTATAAAGAGCATGGTTATGGGGAGATGCCGAGGGTGGAAGAGACGCTCGCGAGCTATCTCTCTCCAGCAACGGCATCTTCTCTGAAGGCTCCTGCACTTCCATCCAAGCCAGTAAAAGTTACATCTTCCCTGGTTCATAAAGCTTATGCCGCCGCCGGTCAAGCTGCAGCGTGTTTACATACAATGTCCATAATGCAGGCTTACCAGGCTGAGTTATTGGGTGATTCTGAGGATGGCGGGGGTATTAGTGCTGATACGGTGTCTGAACTGCGTAGAGCCACAGATTTGTCTCTCAGGGCCACCAAGGAGACGGCTAAATCCATCGGCCGCTCTATGGCAGCCCTGGTGGCCACTGAGAGGCATCTGTGGCTCAACTTAAGTGACATAAAGGACAAAGAAAAACATGTTCTTTTAGATGCACCAGTATCCACGCAAGGGTTATTTGGAGACGCAGTTAATAGTGCTGTAGCGAAGTCACAAGAAGCTTCAAAACAGGCAGCTGCACTTCAGAATCTTCTCCCCCGCCGTTCTTTCTATGAGGCTGCTGAGCGGGAGCAGTCTAAAAAGAGCGCTGAGCACCGCGCCACTCAGAAACAGAGCGTTTCCTCCCGTGCTCCCCCACAAAAATCTCGGGGACACGGAGGGCGCTCTCAAACCCAGCAGTCTTCGAGGGGTAAAACGGATCTGCGGACCGTTATTACCGCCAAGAAGGCTGCTGGGGAAAAGTCCTGATGTCTGAGGGCTCAGGACAAATGAGGGTAGTCCCCCCGAAGCAGAGCGGTTAACACCTCTTTTCACGGTGCCCGTCTCTCTTCGGTGCCCTCAGGGGACCGTTCTGCCAACCCTGCCACCTCTGGTGTTACAGGGCGCAGCGGTCTCCGGCGAGCACATATCTCAAGGTCCACCCGGAAACGTAGTGGCCTCGGGATGCCCGCCCCCTCTGAGGAGGGTGCTAGAGCAGTCTGTTTGGTCGTTCCCTGCCGGTGTGCCGTTACAGGGCGACGAACCGACTACTCAACAGCAGGAGAAAAATACGGTGCCGTCTCTCTTCGGTGCCCTCAGGGGACCGTTCTGCCAACCCTGCCGCCTCCGGTGTTACAGGGCGCAGTGGTCTCCGGCGAGCACATATCTCAAGGTCCACCCGGAAACGTAGTGGCCTCGGGATGCCCGCCCCCTCTGAGGAGGGTGCTGGAGCAGTCTGTTTGGTCGTTCCCTGCCGGTGCGCCGTTACAGGGCGACAAACCGACTACTCAACAGCAACAAAATCCAGAAACCAGTCTCGAGAGACTGGTACCTCTAGTAGAATATTTGACAGCGTGGAAGCTACTGTCAAATGTTTCTCGTTGGGTCCTGCAGACCGTGGAAAAAGGGTATTAGATACAATTCTATTAACGCCCACCGCGGTTTATGGGGGTCCTGCCCACAGTGGTGGGCCCCGAGCAGGTTCTGGTGGTGGAACATGAAGTAAACACTCTGTTAGAGAAAGGGGCCATAGAATATGTACCCCCCTCCAACAGGGAAACCGGGTTTTACAGCCGGTACTTCATAGTTCCAAAAAAGGACGGGGGATTGCGTCCCATTTTAGATCTTCGAGTTCTGTACGAGTCAGCCATGCAGCTCAAGTTCAAAATGTTAACCTTGAGACAAATCGTGCCACAGATCAGGTCCGAGGACTGGTTTGTCACGATAGACCTCAAGGACGCATATTCCATCCGTCCGTGTCATTGGAAGTTCCTGAGGTTTGCTTTCGGGGGCAAAGCATACCAATATCGAGTTCTTCCATTCGGCCTGGCTTTATCACCCCGCACTTTCACCAAATGCGTGGATGCAGCTCTGGCGCCTCTGCGCCTCCGGGGTATTCGCATCACGAACTACATCGACGATTGGTTGATTTTAGCTCAGTCGCATTAGATGGCGGTTCAACATCGAGATGTTGTTCTCGCCCATATGAAAGAGTTGGGGTTACGGCTGAACGCCAAGAAGAGTGTGCTTTCTCCATTTTAGAGGACCACTTTTTTAGGCGTGGTTTGGGATTCAGTGTCGATGCAGGCACGCCTGTCATCGCCACGCTTCGATTCCATCCTGGCAGCTGTGAGAAGTGTAAAGCTAGGCCAGCTACTCACTGTCAAACAGTTCCAGAGACTGTTGGGTTTCATGGCAGCAGCTTCCAACGGGATACCTTTTGGACTGCTGCACATGAGGCCCCTGCAGTGGTGGCTCAGGACCAGAGGGTTTTTCCCCGAGGGGCAACCCATTTCGCACAATCAAGGTCACGCGGTGATGCCTACGTGCCTTGGTTATGTGGAAGAAACCTTGGTTCCTGTCCCAGGGCCCAGTGCTGGGAGCTCCTTGTCGTCGCAAACTGCTAACGACGGATGCTTCCCTCACGGGTTGGGGAGCGATCCTGAGGGTCGCTCATCTCAAGGTCTGTGGGAAGACCATCATCGTTCCTGGCATTCTATAGCCTAGAGATGTTAGCTGTCTTCCGGGCTCTGAGGAGCTTTATCACAGGTCTCAGGGGACACCATGTGTAGTACATACGGACAACACGTCGGTAGTCGCCTATATCAAGGGGGTTTGCGCTGGCATGCCATATCCTCTTGTGGTCCCAGGGGAAGTTGCTGTCACTCAAGGCCGCCTACATCCCCGGGGTCCAGAATATAGGAGCAGACACTCTGTCGAGACAGGGGCCGAGGCCCGGGGAATGGTGGCTCCACCCCCGAGGTGGTGGAGCTGATATGGAAATTATAAGTGGATCTGTTTGCGTCTCGAGAGACGTCTCACTGTCCACTTTGGTTCTCCTTCACACATCCAGCTCCTCTGGGACTGGATGCTATGGTACAGACGTGGCCGAGGCTACGTCTGTACGCCTTTCCCCCAGTTGCTCTGCTCCCGGGAGTTCTGGAAAGAGTTCGCAGGGACCGGGTTTGCCTGCTTTTTATAGCCCCGCGCTGGCCGGGCAGAGTATGGTTTCCCGATCTTGTGTCCCTCCTCGACGGGCATCCTCTGGAGCTACCCGTCAGGAGGGACCTTCTGTCCCAAGCAGGGGGCTCAATATTTCACCCCCGCCCAGAACTGTGGAACCTGTGGGCTTGGCCTCTGAGGGGGCCCAGCTCATAGAGTCAGGTCTCTCAACTGAGGTTGTTGAGACCATTCTACAGTCCAAGCTCCCTCCACGAGGAAACGTTATGCCCTGAACTGAAGAGTATTCACCTCTTTGTGTAGTGACCGTCGGTTGGATCCAGTCAACTGCCCAATTGGTACAGTTCTGGAGTTCCTGCAGGACCGGTTCACTGCAGGTCTGACCCCGTCCACTTTAAAGGTTTATGTGGCGGCCGTAGGTGCTTACCACAGTCCTTTGGGTGGAATGTCTGTGGGGAAAGACCCTTTGGTATCTCGTTTCCCTCGTGGCACTTGGAGGTCCTCCTCCCTTTCGAAATCGGACCAGGAGGCGAATAATTTGCTTTGCCCTGTTCGGGCGTTAGACGCGTATGTCCACAGAGCTGCCCTGTGGCGTAAAAGTGACTTTTGCTCCCCTAACAAGGGAGGTCCAGTGTCTAAGCAAAGGATGAGCAAGTGGGTGGTTGAGACTATCTCACTGGCTTATGAGGCGGCTGAACAGCCTTCTCCTTTGGCTGTCCGGTCGCTCTCTACTAGGAGTATGGCGGCCTCTGAGGCCCTTATATCAGGAGTATCGTTACAGGACGTCTGTGATGCGGCAGGCTGGTCCTCACCGCACACCTTCGTCAGGTTCTACTCTCTGGATTTAGACTCTACTCCAGGGTCTCATGTTTTGTCTTCTTAGTGCTGCTCACATGATTACACACAGGACAGACATTTGTAGCTATGGAGGCGTTGGTATAGACGTTCCCATAGCGTCAGTTTTTCGACGCAACGGGAGTTCCCTTGAAAGGGAACGCCTCGGTTACGACTGTAACCTCGGTTCCCTGAAGAGGGAACGAGCGTTGCGTCGCCCTGCCATATCTCCTTCATGCCTGTCAGCTCGACTTCAGACTTTTACGAAGCTTTCGTTTTCTGTTTTGGGCCGGCTTTTATAGTTTCCTGGTACGTGACGTCACCCGCCTCTGACGTTCCGCCACACCATTGGACTGATTTTACATGTGCTTCAAGACGTCATCACGCAAAGCGTTCCCATAGCGTCAGTTTTTCGACGCAACGCTCGTTCCCTCTTCAGGGAACCGAGGTTACAGTCGTAACCGAGGCGTTTTCGTGCGAGTTCCATATGTAATACTTATTTCATATGCACAGATGTTAGCCAATCACAGCAATGGGCGTTTACACTAAAGTCTCACAGGCACAGCAGACACGGCCCTTCAAACAGAGCGTTCAAATCAGAGGATTAAGTGTAAGAAAAATGTCTTTTGGCTGGGTTTACAAAGTTTTTGGCATAATATCTTTACTAAGGGCATTTGGGAAAAAGCTTTGTTTCTGATTGCTCTAAGTAAAGATATGATGTCAATTATATAAACTTGAATTAGCCTAATAACCCAGTATTTTTCCCAGGATTGTATTCAAATAAAGCAATTAAAAAAATTAATCAGGTCAATTTTGATTATATATGGAGAAGGAAAAGTTCATTACCTACATTAAAAGAGCAGAGATGACCAGAATATAAAAATGGAGGTCTAAAAGCCATTGATTTTGATTTCATAAATGGTACCCTGAAAATGAACTGGTTAAAATCTTTTCTAAACAACTTTTTGGTTACATATTCATAGAGAAATGTTTAAAACATGGGAGGAATAACATTTTTTATATGGGATTTCATTCCCTAACGTCTTCCAAATTTTAAATGATGTATATTCATCCAGTGTATTCGTACGACAGAGATTTGGAATTGAAACTATACTAGTCATTTATTTTTCCATTGTATAGATGCTTTATGGTTTGATATTCATTACTGGCTTTACCCAAAAGTTCATCACCTTGGAGTCTTCTCTCAAAAGGACATTATCTATGGACTTGTTATGAACAGCAACAAAGATGATTTTCTGGTTAATGTCCTTATTTCTGGAATATTACACAAATCTAAATATTTGAAAGTGAAATCGAGGTTTTGTGTATTTCACAGTGAATTTCTTTCTTATACAAATGCCCTTAAAATGATGAAAATTAAAAATGCAAATAAATGTTTGCTACTGTATATGCTTTTTGCAATAGAATATTATTTACTAAATGAACCATAGCCCTTTAATTTATAATATATCATATAATTAAATGACTTTTTCTTATTTTCTTGTAAATTACTTTAAATTACTCCCATTCATTTCCAATGTGGCCATTTTGACCGCGAACAATAGAAGTGTGATTATTTTTTTTCAGTCTGATTTAACCTTGATTGTGTGTGTGTGTGTGTGTGTGTGTGTGTGTGTGTGTGTGTGTGTGTGTGTGTGTGTGTGTGTGTGCGCATGTGTACATGTTTTTCTATCCTGGTGGGGACTTCAACCTGAATGCACACTGACCCATGAGGACTCGTGTCATCGTGGGGACCTAAAATGACGTCCCCATGATGAACTTTTTTTTTTTTTTTTTTTTTTGGGGGGGGGGGGGGGGGGGGGGGGGGGGGGGGGGGAAATATAAAAATGCAGACTGTTTTCTGTGATGGGTAGGTTTAGGGGTCGGGTTAGTGTAAGGTGATGGAATATACAGTTTGGACAGTATAAAAAACATTACGTCCATGGAGAGTGGCCTTTACCAAGTTTCGTACCATTTCAATTAAGTAGCCTAAACAATTCTAAAAAAATTTAAAGTATGATATGCTGTTTGATATTGCACACTGTTATTTGTAGTCATATTATTTTAATTTCATTATCATAATCATAAACACACTGGTTTGCAGCACAAATATAGGCATGTTAGGCCCCAGTTGTTCAAAAGCTTATCTGAGCTAGTGCTCAAGTTAGGCCTATTTATTTTATTATTTTATTATAGTTAGGCCTAAGTGCTTATTTTAAATAGGTATTTTGTTTTTAAATAAATTTGTATATCAGGGTCTGATTTCGCCAAGGGCACCAAATTGTCTAAGCCAGAACCGCTACTGGCCATATCAGCTTCAGAGTTCAGAGAGATGGATGTGCTTGTTGCTAATATAGTTCAATAATTCAAATGTGAGCTTTGTTTTCATTACACTGACTATTTTAACTCCTTTTTTTCAATCTTCATGTCACTGCATGATGACACTAGATGGTGCTACTGTACAACAGAAGAGTTTGAATCAACCATCACAACACTTATGCAGTGCAAGACAATGAGTTTCATCTGAAAAGGTCCTGAAAATGTTTGTTTCTGTGTGAAATATTCTGTAAGTTCTGGAAATGCGTGTAGCCTACATGTTTGTGTTTTGTGTGCTATATGACCTATGTGAGGAACTAGTGAACAATTCAGCAACAACACTATATATATTTGAATAAAGGCTATACAGTTGGCACATAATATATCTGAACATTTATTCTAATGAACATCTAACCTGTATAATTTTTATGACTGTATGATTTTAATCAGCTGTCATTTACATTCTACAAACAAGACATGATATTTATATATATTTATTTATTTATCCTTATATATTGAGTTCAGTTTAGTCTTTTGAGTAATAGTTTTGTAATCAGCTGCTCACTATTGGAAAACACATAAGGAAATGCTAAAGAAACATCAGTGTTTTCAGTGCGTCATCAGCGCCTGAAGGAGAATCCAGAATCAGCCTTTAATAAATCCATGCATGGGAAACACAGGAGAAAAGGCAAACACATCCACTGACGAGACAGGACAAAGAGCTGAACCGAACAGGGATGAGGAGCTAATGAGCTAATTAACGAAAAACCAGTGAACTGAATGAAACTGACACAGACTAGAAATAGGACACGCAGGCAAGCAGGTATAAACACAATGAACATAACATGTTACAATTATATTAAATTATCTTACGTCACTGTCAGATGAAAAACGTGTCTCTGTAAAAATTAAATCCTATTGAAAAACTCATGTTTCTCCTAAACAGTCTTAAATCTACACCAAAAATAGAATTCTGTCATTACACATGTTAGTGAGATATTCTGAAAATTGTCATAAGTTGGAAATGTTTCATTGGACAGTGGTTATATTATATTATATTATATTGTATTGTATTGTATTATATTATATTATATTATATTATATTATATTATATTATATTATATTATATTATATTATATTATATTATATTGTATTGTATTATATTATATTATATTATATTATATTATATTATACTATTTTGTCATATAAAATGTTCTTTTTTTTATTTATTATATAAAATAATAACAGTCTGATCCTATTCGATTAATTATTTTATGGTTACAACTTTAGTTTTGGCTGCATTGACATTTTCACTCAGGTTTAAAAAGTTCATCTAAACTGATAGCTATATAATATGATTAATAAACTCATAAAAAAGATTACACCCCCCAATGGCTTTATCATGCTATTTGTCCAATTGAATAACTGCTAGAATTTTGTTAGCGGCAGTGTGTGGAGAAAACTCAGCAGTTTTTTTTTTTTTTTTTTGCTTGCACAATCACAACGGAAATCTTCAGAGAGTTTGTGCTTTGTAAGGATGAAACTACATCCTATTAATTCTTTCAAGAGGACAATAAACACCTCTGTTCCAGAGGTCACTGTTAAACAACACATTTAAAAAATGAAAAATGAAAATAGAAAGATTTGCTGGAAAAGATGAATGTGCACAGTTCGAAAAAAAAAAAAAAAAAAACGAAAAAAAAAAATCTGGCTGGTTGTTTTTCAGGCCAATTATAACAATGAATTGACCCATACTGTGATGTAAAGTATACATTACATGTGTAATATGTAATAACATTATCTTGAGGCATTGATATAAAACCAAGTAGGAAGCAGAAAAGGTCAAAAGTAAATTTGCTCATCCTTAACAGTGAATTACATCAGTGATCCAGCTTTTAAAAGATCACATCAGTGGTTTAATAAACTTTCACAACCCGACCGCTTCAGGATGGAGTGAATAGAGCTCTTTGTTCCCTGGTCCCGGTCTGTAATATTTTGGCTGGAAGCACCGGGTCCCGATGTGGTTCATCAGCTCGGCAGACTGCAGTGTACCTGGAAGAGTCTTTCACTGCCTCAGGAAACACTTGCACTCAATAGGAGCCACCCCAGCCCCAGCTGGCCCGTCTAATTCCCCGCCACTGGTGACACTCGTCCTCTGAACCGTGAAGATTTGGAGGGCTAGACTTCCCAAATACTTCTTTATTTTGCTGCCTCATTAGATGAACAGGGCTCCGGGGATGAACTCGCTCTCGGTAAGGAGTGAGTTTAGTGGTGGATCATTTAGTAAATGTCACTCAGGTGATGGTTTTCCCACAATGCTCTAAAAGTGTTTTCGAGAAATCACTTTTCAGGAAATAAAAAGGCCAGTTATGAGATTTTAAACTGAAGTGAGGAAGAGTGATGGTTCAACCTTAATACTTCAAATCTTAAAAATATATTTAAAAAACTGTACTTGCAGAATTCTGATGATATAATATTACTGAAATAAAAGGCCACTTAAGTGATTTTAAGGAGTGTCCATTTCCATGACTGTTTCTTAACAAACTTATGATAAGTGCACTTTAAAATAATGTCAAATTAAGTCATCGTATTTTAATAATCGAGTTTTAATAAGCACATGCAAAGTACTTGATTATAATTTTAACTGTAATGTGCAATGCGATATTACAATTAAGGTTAATTTCATTTTAATGTACTAAATTACAACAGCATTACAAATGTGTAATTACAAATATATTTAAATACATGACACAAGTTTCAATAGAAATGACATTAACATATTTTTGTTTACTATAAATGTTTGTCTTTCGGCAGCATACTTTAACCATATTTCAAAGACAATAGAAATAATTTAATTATTAATTACATCAAGTTCTACCTTATTGGGTCAAAAAGTGTTTTAAAGTTCAGAAAATGTAATTTACTATAAATTAAACTACAATACATTTTAATTTAAATTGGAATTAACATTCAATGAAGTGTCCAAAAACATTATATTCAGTTCACACTAAAGTATATTTATTTTAAGTATATTATCTGTCTCTGTTATAAGTAATCTGTTTAAAAGTATGCAAAAGTGTACTTCTTTTTCACAAGGGTAGACATTCACTTCTCCTTAAATATATATTTTTTTCTTATGTAAGTTTTAACATAATATCTTGATGGTGATAAAAAAAAAAAAAACCTATGTGTTAACACAACCCTTATAATTTAGAATTCTCTGAATAAGAAAAACTCAATTTCCATAGAAATTGCTCCACTTGCGTATTAGGGAGGATAAAAATTCAGAGAGTGAGAGATGAGAAAGATCTGTAACACATTACCTTCACTGTGAGCTTAATATGATGGCTCCAAAAAATGAGAGTGAAAAATGATAATCTGGAAATTGATTCAACTCTAAACCTTATGGTGAACACATTTTATTTACAATGCATCATTTACGAGTTAATGAGATTTCAAATAATCCAAAATGAATAGCATTTAAACCGTTATTTGGTCTGGAAGTGAGCTTTGCTGGAACTGGAGATACAGGAAGGTGACAGCTATCCATTATGGCATGAAATGCCTCCAGTGGATACTGGATAGGAGGAGTTTTGGGAAAACAATCAGGAGAAATGTTGTGGTGAAGTGAACATCAGACATGTGGTCGCCAGGAGAAGAGGCTTTCATGAATCTGAAGATTTGTGATTGGTGGTGGGGAGCGTGGCTTCAGTGGGGTTTGCTCAGTGAGACCTTAGATCTCTGACATACTGACAAGACAGTGGAAATCTTGAACTGACGGTACAATTTGACAACTCAAAGTGTAGGAGAGCATCAGGAATTTTAATGAGCAGCCAGCAGATTTTGATAGGACTGTCAAAGCTCAAGGGACATTTGTCACGTCACACCAAGACCTTAGAGGTTTGCACTGCTGAAAAACCCAAAACTTTCTAAATATCCTTGTATATAAGGATAAGGACTGTATGGTTTTCATCTGTTTAATTACAGCTGAAAAATGCTTTGGGTATAGTTCTGTGTACTAATTATTAGTCATTACCTGAAGTGCACTTACACAAAAATAAGCCATTTTAAACATCTGCTGTGTTTTGCAAGCTTATATTTTATTTCAATAGGTCACTTTATTAGGTACACCTGTTCAACTGTTCAATTGAATTACATGGCAGCAAACTCAATGCATTTAGTCATGTATACACGGCCAAGATGATCTACTGAAGTTCAAAATAAGCATCAGAATGGGGAAGAAAGGTGATTTAAGTGCCAGACGAACTGGTCTGAGTATTTCAAAAACTGCTGATCTACTGGGATTTTCACGCACAACCATCTCGGGGTTACAGGCAGGGAATGGTCCGAAAAAAGAGAAAGTATCCAGTGAGCTGCATAGTTCTGTGGTCAGAGGAGAATGGCCTGACCGGTTTGAGCTGATAGAAAGACAATAGTGACTCAAATAAGCACTCGTTACAACTGAGGTCTGCAGAAGAGCATCTCTGAACACACAACATGTCAAACCATGAAGCAGAAGAGCCCCAGCAGCAGAAGACACTCAAGTGACGATCCTGTCAGCTATAACAGGAAACTGAGGCTATTCACAGGGGCTCACAAAAATTGGAAAAAAACTCTGGCAAAACGTTGCCTGGTCTGTGTTACGATTTCTGCGGCAACATTCAGATGGTAGGGTCAGAATTTGGCATAAACAACATGAAAGCATGGATCAGTTTTGCCTTGTATCAACAGTTTAGGCTGGTGGTGGTATTTTCTTGGCACATTTTGGGCCTCTTAGTACCAATTGAGCATCATTTTAAATGCCACAGCCGACCCGAGTATTGTTGCTGACCATGTCCATCCACAGTGTGACCACAGTGTATCATCTTCTGATGGGTACTTCCAGCAGGATAACGCACATCTCAAAATCATCAATAGCTCAAATCATCTCAAATGGGTTTATTGGGAACTTGATGAGTTTCTTGAACATGGCAATGAGTTCACTATACTGAAACTGACTCCACAGTCACCAGATCTCAATCCAATAGAGCATCTTTGGGATGTGGTGAAACGGGAGATTCAAATCTGCAGCAACTGTGTGATGCGGTTATGTCAATATGGACCAAAATCTCTGAGGAATGTTTCCAGCACCTTGTTGAATCTATGCCACAAAGAACATTTTGCCACATGTGACATTTTATTTCAGAAGAGTCAGGTTTGACAAACGTTCATGACATATAAATTAGAAAAAATACTATTTGACAGGGAAAGTTATATTGCTGACTCTTGAATGGTAATTGGAACCCATAACATTGATCACAGGGAGAGCCTGTCAATTCATAATATCCCATATCCCACAAAGCAATTCTTTAGCATTTACAGGCATTCTTTGTCTGATGGAATCTTCTAGAAATTTTGATTTAGAAAAAAGTCTATTTTAAATGCATCTGAAGGGCCAACCTTTAATCCGCTTTCCTGGAAACAGATGAAAAAATAATCCATTCGCTGAGAATGTAAGAGAATGCCTTGTTATCTGCGCTATAACAGGTCTAACACACATGGATATTACTCTCACTCTACCCCTTGCTGTTCTTAGACCTGTTCCTTTACTCACACTGCAGGACATCTCAGCACCTGCCCCGAAAACTCAGGATCTGCTAAAGTGCCACATCTCTTTTCCCAAGCTGCCCCAGTCCTATGGCAGTCCGAGGCACTCGGGTGCTGTTCTGTCAGTCCTGGTTTGGGAGAGAGATGGATCCTGGCGTCCAAAGTGAAAGCGATACTCGTGAATTCCAAGGTGCCGGCTGAAGAGGACCGTGGCTGTGACATTTTGATGTCACAGCTGCCACAGTTGTACTTCTTAAATTTCTTATTTGAGTAACACTCATAAATATTGCCAGACACTTTAACATACCAACAGCTGTTTTTCTATATCAGCCACATTCTTCCCCAAATGATTTTAAAGTTTGTATACAGACAGCTTTCATGTACAGATATTTACAGCGAAGAGGTTAAAGATTCAAAAAAAAAAAAAAAAAACACTTTCAAAGAACATTTTAACATAGGGATGTCCTCAGTATATTTAACATGCTTGATATATATTGTTTTAACATATTATTGTTTATTTTCATATTTGAATTCTGAGTTTCATATGATCAAAGCACAGATTCCAAATTATTAAATCTGTCTGGTTCATATATCATTCAAATTTTACAAGGATAATACGAAAAGATATTATCTTAAATATAATTAAATCTATTTTAGGATTATTTTGCATCGTGACATAATTTCTAGATAATTAAACACCCCCTCCTCTAAATTCCCAAATGTTAAAATCTCATTACTGTAATGTGAAAAAAATATTATTTAAATATGTATTTATACAGCATGTAGTACTGCCTCATTTCTGCTGATAAAAATAAAAATCCCGGGTTACACTTATTCATTTAGCTGACGCTTTTATCCAAAGCGACTTACAATTGCTATATATATATCAGAGGTCGCACGCCTCTGGAGCAACTAGGGGTTAAGTGTCTTGCTCAGGGACACATTGGTGTCTCACAGTGGATTCGAACCCGGGTCTCTCACACCAAAGGCATGTGTCTTATCCATTGCGCCACTACCACCCCGTATTTTATTTTAAGGTGTCATTGTGACAGTGTAATTATATATTTAAGGACTGAGTAATATTAAGCAACTACATGTACTTACTATAGGGTTAGGGTAGATTTTGGAACTGGTTGAGGGTTAACTGCATGTAATTATGAATAATTTACTGTTATTACTACATGTAACATATGTAAAAAGGATACCGTGTTACCAAAATCCCTCTACATTATTCTTCAACTGTACATACAATATTGTATAAGAACTATTATAGAAGAATGGTTTGACCGTTCAGATTAAAAAGAAAAGAAAAAAAGAGTCAATGAATGGTGATATATTTCTTTGTCATATTGAATTACACTTAAGGATACTGCTTGGATTTCACACTGTGCAGTTCCACAATTTATCATAAAATACATCTTAGACTAGATCCACATTATGACTATCCTGAGGGCCATAACTACTAAACATATTTACACTGATGAGTTTAGCCTAGTTTTATGCATAGAATTGTGGTTATATAATTCTGCTAAGAGTGTATTGCTGCTATAAAATGAAAAACATATAAATATACATATAGATAAATCTAAACACAGAAGATGTTGCAGAGAAGATTAGAATAAAGACAGCAGTAAGAGGGAAGGTGTGTGTGTGTGTGTGTGTGTGTGTGTGGGGGGGGGGGGGGGTTCTTTACGGTCTTACAGTGTGGGACGAATTCTTTTGGGTTGGGGAGATCTGAAGAAGTAAAGACACACACACACACCAAAAAAAAAAAAAGCCAGAGAAGGAGAGCGGCTGGATTCATTTGGTGTCTAATGTGAAGGCTGTGTTTTGGTCTGGTCTGATCCTGAAGTCCTAAAAAATCTGACGGACATCTTTTACGCTGACCACCCTCACTGACATCTGTTTGCCCACAGCGTCCACCCAAACATCGATCTGCCACCAGCATGTGTCCAAATATTATACAATGTTGTGTATCAAACTTGAATCATTCTAACTCAACGCAATTACTTATTTATGGCCCTATAAATTATTCTCCCTGATATGAGCCTCAGTCACGTAAAGCTAATTTAGAGTTTGTGCTGTTTGGTCTGGCAGTGCGTGGCTGCTTCGCACAAACTTCTGGCTTTTCTCCACTCTTAATGGCTAAATGCACAAGGGAATGTTTTACTGTTAATTTAGGTCACAATAGAGATGACTGCGCTCTTCATGGAGTGTGGTCACATTCAGTCTGCGTTTGTGTTTTAACTGGTTCCCATGCTTATTAGCTGTCTGAAATAGTACCAGGGCTTTGAAAATATACTCACGCTGCCTTTTTTAGTTTATTTTAGGGTTGATTTTGTTTTGGGGGTTAAGTAAACAGCTCATTGGAATAAAAATCAAGAGAAAACATATGTTTTACTTTATCTACTACTGTTTGACTCAGATGAAGGATAGCTTCCCACATAGCATTAAAATAGCTGTCAAACGTGGTTAGTTACTGAAATTCATATTCATACTCAGAAAAAAAAAAGCAATTTATCCAAAACTGTTTAATATGTTCTGCAATACAAGCTCATGCAATAATCCAGCAAATTCTACCATGTGAACTGGTGGAGGTGAAGCTTGTATACCCTCATGAAAAAGAAGAGGGCTTAATTGTATAAAACGCACATTTGTAGTGTTATTATTTTTTAAAACTGTACTTGCAGTTAATATAATGATAATGAAATAGAAGGACACTTGAGTGTATTTAAAGAGAGTTCACTTGCGTGACTGTTTCAAAGTGCACTTTGTAATAATGTGCCCATTTTCGGAGTGTCTATTTACACTAAGTGCACATTGTCCGCCTTGTTGGCAGAGGCTATTTACACTAACTCCCACTGACGTCTGGTTGGTAAAGACTCAATTATGGAAGACACTGGCTTGTCGACAGTAAATAGCAATAGTGTAGGGTAAGGTGTGTGGCAGGAAATTTTGACACAAAAGGAAATTTTGCTCTTCTCCCTTTTTCCATCACATATCAGATCAGAAAGGTATGGAAGCTTGTTTCCGTCACTGAATACAAAAATTATAATAATAATTACGACTTTTTATCTCACAATTCAGGTTTTTTTTTCTCAGAATTGCAAGATATAAAGTCAGAATTGCGCGAAAAAAAGTCAGAATTGTTAGATAAAAAGTCGAAATTATTATTATTATTTTTATTATTCAGTGGCGGAAACAAGCTTCCATAGATGTTCATTAAAAATGAAGAAAATATTCGCAAAGTGGAAATAAAGAGTCTAACGTGTGTTTAATAATAAAGTGTTTATCAGTTAGGTTTTGGGGTAGGTGTAGGAAGGCCTTTATTGTCCCAATAAGGAGGCATATATTTAATAATTGTAATAAATACAATCATTACACTCTATGTTATTATTGCATACCGTTTAATGTACAACAACACTGAGGTGCAAATAATATCTGCCACTATTTATAAGTATAATAACCATCTAACTGCTATTTACACTTAGTGCTAAGAAAATACTGCTCTTTTTACATAGTGTATATAGAATCTACTGCTATTTTAAACTTAAATAGCATCTATGGCAAAAATAAATTAATGATTTTGTAAATATGCTAGTGTATTTACTTTAACTTTAAAGTAAAACTAATGGCAGTGGCTATTTAGCCACTGCCATTAGTTTTACTTTAAAGTTAGTTACGTCAGTTCATTAAGCAGTATATCAAAGACAATAGAAGTAAATACATATATAACGATGCACTCTAAGGTTCAGTAATTGCATGCAATATAAATTTAAACTAAATGATTTCCATTTAATTGCAAATATTTGGAAATTTACACCATTGGTTTGGGCAATGTTAGGCTAGAATGCTTTTTCTTTTACATTTTATAGTGGCTTTCAACATGGCTCATCAGAATTTAAAGCAACTCATTTTGTTTTTTAGTTTAAATAAGAGCACTAGCAAGATTACATTATGCTTCCAACCTATGTGAATGTATGTGTTTAACTGTTGACGACTAACTATCATATACTCCTGGTCTTCTTGCAAGTTTTTAATGTGTGAAATATCCTTGTGTTTATTTACTGTGACAGGAGAATGAGGAGTTACAAGTGAATAAAAGCATCCATAAAATCTTTAACATCCAGCGAGGCCTTTTAAAGCCTCTCTCATTTCTCTCAGAATGTCTCTGGGACGGCGGCTCTCCTGTGAAAACTCACTCACACACAAAGTTAAAATCCTTCCTCATTAAGATAATGATGAGAAAATCCTTGGAACTGTAAAAAGGTTGAATTCTCTCTAAAATTGCAGCATAACAAAGTTTGATATTATGGTCTTGTTTGATTTGATTTTACACTGCATTTATGCAGAACCATTATTTTTTCCATCAAGCAAAGCTGATTTCAGACAGGTTTCTTAGTTGCAATATTTTGGAAGGCACACTGAGAAAGGTTTTAGTTTTAAATCTTTCATCACAAAGGCTGTACAACACATTTACTGCTATCCTGTGCCTTTTTTTCAATCCAGTTACTGCATTACATTAAACCCTCTGACAACGCTAACCTGGAAATCCATTTCATCCGGCTTCAAATTATAATATCATCTACATTTTTGGCAGGGGGTGATAAGCAATCATCTCCCAGATAACATAGACTTTCCAAACCCTCATTGTATTAGGAAATGGCTGCACATTTCATTACAGTTTCATGCATTTCATCAGCATTAGTGATGTCATGTCAGCTTAAAATGTGAGTCTGTTTAATGTACGTATTACAGCCGACAAAATTAGTGGCACATTTGTTTGAGATATGGCTGTTTCTTCAACTATGGGCTCTTTTGACCCTGTTTTTTTTTTTTTAAAGAAACTCAAAAACTTTGTCAGCTACAATGTCCAACTGTGATGTTAATTAAAAAAAAAATTCTAAATGTGATAAACATTTCCACAATGATGGCATTTCCAGCACCGGCATTAATAGCATTCTGTGATGGAGATTTATTATTACTATTATTATTATTATTGGAACACACTCCTTTTGTCTTGCTAGGATTGATTTCATAACTAGGATACATAACTTTACGTATCCTAATTTATGTATAATATTAAATAATGCTGTCACTATTTTTTTGTGTGTGCATAATTTAGCTAAATTACAGCTTGGTTACGAATTATAAACAATTACATTATGTATTTATAAAGTATTTTTTCACACGTTATATGTCTTTTATATATAAAAACAGCATTTGAAAATTAGCAAAAATGAATGATGAAGGCATTGTACGTTTGCAAGGCAGTCTTAAATGTGGCCTTTACACACAAAAAATAAAAATAGCATTCTGTTAGTGTTAATGAAAATCAACCCATGGGAAATGAAAGCACCTAAAGTGTGCTCCAAATAAACAATTTTTCATCTTGTCATTACTTTTTTGATGTGGCAAAAGAGATGAGATGCCACATATAATGGTATCATTGCGGTCTGCATTACCTTATATAGATATTTTGAGCAATATAAACCGACTGGATGGGCATCAAGCAGGCTGGGTTTGAATTGAGACTTTAGAAAACTATTTAAACTGTGGCTCTGAATCATGACTGAGTCATTCTCTTGTCTAATGCAGGCCCACTGGCTGGCTGACTGGAGTGCTTTCATGTAGACTGTGATTGGGATCATGCTGGGTGACCAGTGGAATCACTCAAACAGTGAGGAAAACGCATAAGCAAACCATTTCTCAAAGCCACGACTGTCATCATAAGAAAAGGGAGAGCTGAAAGAAAACCAACATTTTCAAAATTGCCAGGCTTTACAGCTAAATGTTTGTGTTCCTGTGGATATTCTGGACTTGGTTATGACCTCATTATGTCATATGAATGATGCATGTCTCACAACAACTCTTCTATTAACAGGAGAGGAACTACGGAGATTTCATGTGGAGCCGTTTTGCGCCAATCATTTTTTTCCAGCGGTGTAAAAAGTATAACTCAGCATGCTCACTTCCTTGGTATGAGTGACTAAGCCAAACGTGGTAACAGATGCTGAATTAAATTCATGTTCTCAACAGTAACGCATTGATTACCAATAACACATCAGAGCTCATAGAGAACGTGTCACATGAATCATGGATATATATCATGGGAATTTTGATAGCTTAAAAACATGTTTGCATATTCCTATGATGACTGTTTGATTATAAGTATTTTTCCGACGATCTGACAGTGATATATAAGGGAGGTCAAATATGACCTACAACCCGTAAAAATGTACCACCAAACTCTGTCATTTAGTCTAAATATAAAATGAATTCAATTATCATTCCATAAGCTCATTACTGTAGCAGGGCTCATGGTGTGAGCAGAAAACCACATCTGTGCTGAGGGTGGAAAACTCAGAGTACTAGTAAAACTAAATGGGTAAAAACATAATGCCTTTCTTCTTAAATAATATGTGGCCTGATGTTTTTTAAAGAAAGACTATATTATTTTGAGTGTCCCTTTTCACTAGAAATTACAGTTCTGATAGAAACCTACACATATTCTCAAATATTTCTGGTGTTGTGTTGTGCCAAAATGAAACCAATTTAAATATGCGTAACATAAAAGGTAAGGTTTTGCACTAACATTCACAAAACAGTATTTCAATCATGACATCTATTGAAATAGATTTTAACAGCTTGTATTGATAAGAATGGACCGTTGGTAAGTTTAATCTTGGCAAACTAGAT
This sequence comes from Leuciscus leuciscus, assembly GCF_965113295.1. NCBI lineage: Eukaryota > Metazoa > Chordata > Actinopteri > Cypriniformes > Leuciscidae > Leuciscus > Leuciscus leuciscus. The sequence goes on along the minus strand of NC_138731.1, from coordinate 15,733,366 downwards.
TTACAGGGATTTGGATGCATGCAGCTGCTGCAAGGTAATGTAGAAAAAACAACAGCAGATCTAGACAGGTGGAGCTGGGAGGGGGAGGGCTAAGGGAAATTGTCGCACAGTACTGAGCTGGACCAGGTTGTGTAGAAAGGAAAGAGAGATTGATTGGCTGCGCTGGGAGAACCAATCAGCTACTCTGCATAGAGTTTCATGACAGAACTATACAATAGGCCTGTAGTATATTGTGAGACTGCCAAGCAAATTTCTTTGTGAGAATGGCACAAATGTGAGGACATTTCCAATGCTATCCTCGATGAAAGGAAGCCATAATCTGAGTGTTTGAATGTAAATGGGTCATTGAGGAAGAAGTGCCGGTGTGTGCCACTGAAGAATTATGAATTGTGTACTTTAGACCTTCAGTCAACAGCTGAGAATGTAATGAGATGGCCTGGACCAAAGGCTGGCCCACTTTATCATATGCCACAACATGAAAATGACACTGAAGGCCCATATATCACCAGTCTATCCAAATAATGCCCTCACACATAAAGTGAGGCAGTCTAATAGCAGGGGTCACGGAGGCTGGGCAAGAACTCTTTTGCAGTTTAAAATCCCATTACGGCTGTTTACAAATCCACCTTACCATATTTATCATGCTTCAGCGTAACTTGTTTACTGACAGATGGTTTGCCACACAACTCTATTCTTTCCAATACCTGTGAACCGATCACTCTCCAGCCTTAGGCAACATATTGGACATCTGAGGTCGATTCCTTTTATTTATCAGCCTGACAGTCAACAAAAAGCAGAGAAATCAGCTGTATTCGAAGCTGTGCTCTAGAAATAACTGTAAAAATGCACAGAAACAATAAAAAAGTGTGTTTGACAGGAAGCATGCATAAAGTGTCATGTTTTTGGCTTAAGGATCTTTTTGACATTTCCAAATTCTTTATTGATGGATGACCCACAAACGGGACCCATGACTTTCGAACACAATGTTTGAGCGCCTTTGTATGTCATAAATTAAGCATGGTTAGATGTATTGAATAGCATGTTCCTCTCCTCATATTGCAACCAGATGTCACTGCATTTCAATTAAATTCAAAGACAGAACTACGTGTTTCATAAAAGTCGAGTTTCCCGAGCAGGTGCAGGATGATCAGAGTGTTGAACAATGCACTGGAGATATGTGATCTGTGTGGATCACTGGTGACTGCAGGCACAGTCCTCTCTGACTCAATATCTCTAGTGCAGAGATACAGACATTCTCCACTTTTTGTCTCAAACTTCTCTGGCATTTGATTTATTTTTGTTTTGAATCACTGTTACTCTGTGTAACCTCATGGTATCCAATATTGGCCATCTATCCAGGCTGTTTCCCTGCCTTGGGACAAAAATGATGGGTAGGCTCCAGCATCCCGGTGGCCATAGGAGAATGGATGGATCAATGTGGTCAGGCAAGGATATGAGTGGTGGTTCCAAATGCATCAAAACGTGATTTTATTTAACAACAAAGGCAGAACAAACGCAACACCTTTGCAAACGTAAAGACAATATATGACATGGAAGTGAGGAAAACTGAGGGCTTAAAAACACAGTATAACAAAGCAGACTAGAAACAGGTGTGCAACTAAATCAGCAATCATGGTAACAAATAAAGAGCGGGAAAGTGGGGAACATAAGAAAACAAGGTGATACAAACTAAAAGTCCATTAAAATGAAAAATTTGGTGCTGCTATTAAGTATACCTTTGTGAAAAGTGTGCTTATTTTTTATTGAATGTGTACTTGTAATAAATTAATAATATTTTGTTATGCTTTAAAGAAGTACACTTATATTATTTATGTGGTGACTAACATACTGAAACACAGGAAAACTTGACTAATTTTAACTGTAGTGTGATATTCGATATTACATTTGAAGTTAATATATTTTAAATATGCTAAATTGCAACTTCATCATTAAACATGTGTAATTACAAATATATTTAAAGTAAAATGACTTACAATAAAGAATATTTTAGTTTACCAAATGCTTGTCAGTATATTCGGCAGTCCATATCCAAAAACAATGGTGATTATGATAGGTGATTATGAAATTACATTGAATTTAATGTAAATTGAAATGATCAATAATACATTTTCATTTAATTGAAACAAACTTGCAACACTGAAAAAAATGATTCATTGAAATAAAATAAAAAATTCGTAAGTGGTTGCATTCAATTGATTTTATCTACATTTAAACAAATGCATTAAGTTGAACTTAATCAATTTTAGTTCAACTTAATGCATTTGTTTAAATGTAGATAAAATCAATTGAATGCAACCACTTACAATATTTTTTTTTAATTAATTTCAACAAATCATTTTTTTCAGTGAACTAAGTGAAAACATTAAATTTGATCCACAATTAAGTGTATTCTTTTAAAGTATATTATTTCCATATTAGGCACTCTTTTTAAAAGTATTCTAAAGTCAACTTTTTCACAAGGGTAAATAATTTTTTTATAATTTTTTTTTGATGTGGACCGTTTTAAATATTTAATTTGTTTGCAGCCATGTCCAAGTTGTCAGCATCTGTGCTTCAGTCTGTCTCGCCATCAGACCTTTATCTGTAGCTTGTTAGTGACTTTGTCCCATGACCCTCTTCTTCATGACAGATCATACCTGGAATAAATCAAGTCAATGAAAATTCCATTATGCTCTCACACCAGTGCCCTATAACTCAATAAGCAAATGTGAGATGTGCCCTTGCTGTTCTGGGGGGAAGGCACGTGGGTGCAGCTTGTTGCAAGTGATGTACACTCGCACATGGACGCATACAAATGGGTAATTGCGAGAGCGCTGTAGGCAATGTCATCAAGGACTCTCGGCTGGCCACCTCCTTGCTGAAAATATTACACAAAAAAATCATAAACGAGGGGGGAAAAACAGGCAGTTATTTAAATCCCACACTCTTTCACTCATGCACAAAACCTCCCACTGGTGAAGTGGAAATAAAGTGCACTTGTGTAACAAAAGGAAAGCACAATAAATTACCGGCATTATTTCAGAGTGAAGCTTTGACTTGCTCATACATAATAAGGGATTACCATTTCCAATCCATATATCATTCCAGTGGAATCATTCGAGGAGCAAGACCCATCCAATTATGCAGGCATCCCTGCCAAAATCGGTAGATTAAAATCTGCAACTGAGAATCCGTTCAAGAGAGCTTCAGTAGAAGCGCCACTGTATATTGATTGTTTATGCATACATGATGTCATACCAGCCCTACATTTTAGAAACACATGCAGCTGTACAAATCAAAAACCAAATTAAATTGATTGGAATTTTTATGCATTGTAGCCTACATCAGAAAGTGCTTTTTCTTTTGCCACCTCACTTTGACCTCGAGCCCATTGTTGTCTTTGATCAGTGGTCTTAAAGTACTAGGCTTAGGCAAGTCTTATAAGGATGTAATTATCAGGGTTGCGTAGGAGACTTCCCTTGATCTCAAATCTCATTCACTTCCTTACATTAAAATCAGCCACACTGACAAAAATGCAATAGCCAATGAAATTCGTGTAAATTTTACACGAGAGCCGGGAACACCGTCCGTTCCGTTGCCTGGTCTCCAAACAATTGTTTGAGGAACTGGAAAGGATTTTTCCCCAAAGTCTCCTGTAACCACTGGTCCTGCCCCGCTCCTTTGTCATTGTTGGTCCCACCCAGCCTCCCTCTCCTGCCTCCTCTGCCTAAACTTTCCAGTCCGTCGGTCTAACCTTCGCTGACTCCCTTTCCCTCGGCTTCTCCTTTGTTGGCTCTGCTCTGCTGCTCGAATCAACCTTGTGCCTTCCGGTCTTCAGCTCTGCCTTGTTGCGTGGATCCCCTGGCTCCACCTTGGGCCACCGAGCCTGTTACTCCACTTTGGCCAATTGACCAGTTGGCCTTACTTTGGCTCCTCGCCCCCTCGGCTCCACTTGGGACTGCCGTCCTTACGCCTTCACCAGGCTCCCTAATCCCTCAGGCTCTGCCTTGGTCAGCCATTATTCTGCCTGCACCATGGACTTCCGGGCCTTCGGCTGTGCCTCCCTACATCCCTCGGCTCTGTTGGGATCCACCCTGACACCTCCCACCATTGGTTCGATTGTAAGCCTGGTTGTGCTCTGGGTTTTCAGCTGGCTCCTTCCTCCATCACCTCCTTCCTCCATCATCTCTGCCATGATGTTTCCATCTGCCAGCTTCTCCCAGTTTCCTTCTGTCTCCAGCTTTGCACCCACCTCCAGAGCCCCACCCTTCATCTATTGGACTTTGTTTCTTGTTACGCCATGAGGTGTTCCCAGTGTTCCCTGTTGGATTCCTGTGCGTTCCCAGTTGGTTTTATGATTAAGGACTATGATTAAATAGTTTTTGTTTAATTCTCCATCATCATGAGATTACTACAGTCGCGTCATGACAAAAAAAGGCCTACTGAAAAGATTGTTTGTCAGACAATAATTTAACTTTTCATTATTTAACAAAACAGGAAAAGTTTTGTTAAGAAAAAAAAAAACATATGAAAGAACATATGCAGTCTTTCTGTTGTCAATGGAACAAAACAAAAAGCAAAACAGAACAAAATTGATAACCACCATTTTTGAGACGGCAAGAAGTTTTGCCAACCTCATTAAAGAAAGTGTCAGATGAAAGCAAAGGCAGATGACCTTCTCCTTAATGGATGAGTGCAATCTGTGATTAGCAGCATGAGATCAATGTTATTATGTCAGATTAATTGCGGGGGGTTGTGCTGCACCCAGAACACGCATCATTCTTAGCTCTCCTCCAGCCACCTGCTCCCCACGGTTCAGCTCACACCTCATGAGTCCAGTGCAGCCATGAGTGTTCCAGCAAGGTCAGCCAGATACATCTGCCCCAAAGCTGAACGTCAAATTGCAAATAGGTAGGGTCCAGGTTGAAAAATGGAAAGTGGGAAAACAATCATTTTCTTCTCATGCAATAGGACAATGAGGTAAATGTCTGGCTTTCGAGTGTGGAAAACAAGAGCAGAATCAAACCTATTTCATTAGGTTTAAGCTGTAAGGAAGATCTTTTCCATGATGAAACCTGTTAAATTGGCAAGTATTGCTGCATGCTTTAAAGGTCTCCACAGTTCTTATGATTAAAAGATCAAATGGCTCATTTAAGCTTCCAGGTTCAACATTTGGCATTAATACTTATGTCATACCTATTAGAAAAAACATAAAATACTTTTGCAAATCTGCATCAATGACCTGACACTCATCTTTCTTTTCATTCAAACTATTAGTTCATTTATATCTTGCAAGAAATGAAATATGATGGATATCTATGATGGATATGTTTTACATATCTGAAATAGAGAAAGAACAATGTTCACCAAGTTTTGCATAGCCATTTTGTTTATATAATATATGGTATAATAGTCTGGCATACAAAAAAAAAATATATATATATATATTGTCTAATGGGGAAGAAAAATAAATGACATTTCAAAAATAAACATTTGTATAAGAAAATTAATAAAAGCATAATATTTGTAAAAACAATGGTACAATTTACAATAAGGTTTCAGTTCTTAACATTAGTTAACCACATTAGTTTACATGAACTAACAAGAGATGGGCATAAATACATGGAAATGTATTTAAAATACAAATACAAAATACTGTGTGAAAAAAAATATTTAAATACAAATACAAAATACTGTGTGATTTTTTTTTTATTTAAAATACAAATACAAGTATTTGTATTGCCCATTGGCCATCCAGTGCAGGTATAGGTCACAGTGAATGAAGAAACTACATAGGCCTACTGACTTTTCATTCCTAACCTCATCTCTGCCCTCTCTTTCTTTCTTTCTTTCTTTCTTTCTTTCTTTCTTTCTTTCTTTCTTTCTTTCTTTCTTTCTTTCTTTCTTTCTTTCTTTCTTTCTTTCTTTCTTTCTTTCTTTCTTTCTTTCTTTCTTTCTTTCTTTCTTTCTTTCTTTCTTTCTTTCTTTCTTTCTTTCTTTCTGGCAATTACAAATAAACGTATGCATAATAGCAGCCATTTATATACTTATTTCAGGTTACAATGTAGTCTATTACTTGTGGTGAACACTATTAAAAAATTCATATTGTATGTAAAACTGTGGGAACCTTTTCTGCTATCTAGCAAAGAATATGGATGGGCGATATGACCAAAATCTCAATTTTACTTTACAGTAACAATACCATGGTTTCACAATTCTCAATATCAGTTTTGATTCCACAGAATAAACTGAATTTCAAACTCTTTTGAGTTTTTTCTTTGTTTGTTTGCAGGAAGTCCAATGGTTTTTAAGTATTTTTGTTTAGTTTATGTAAAGTTTATTTGTTTCTATAAGTTTATTAAATTAGAAAGTGTATCTAAAATTTATTAGAATTAATTTAGATTCATTTGACACTATTTACCCCTTTTTGATTATTATTTTTTATGTACAATAAAACTAAAAGCTGAAGATTTTTTGTGGAGTATCATTCATCAGTGCTTCTTTTTCCACTCCAAAGTTCCAATAATTCCTGCCCACTAAAAGCTGCATAAATAAATTTGCTTACCCCACAAATAGGCCTATCTATGTAAACGATTTAGAAAAAGTTCCATCAATTCACACTTTATATCATCGCTATGATATGTAGTGTCATATCACCCAGCAGTAATGCTTTAAACACATTTGAAAAGCTAGTTGATAAAAATCAACTATTCTTTCTTTTATTCTTTCATGTTAACTGAAGTGAATAATGCACTATTTTAACTTTAATCAACAAGTAGAATTGATCATGACATTCTCACCTTATAAAAAAAGAAAAGAAAAAAAGAAAAGAAAAAATCGCTGATCCAATGCTGAGCTAGTGAATGTCTGAACTAGTTGATGCACAAAATCAAAACCCTGATAAAGAGGTTGACTGGCAAAAAGTATTTTATGTATTTTGAAAATACAAAAATACTTGTCTTAAATGTATTTAAATACAAATTACATTAGATTTTTTCCAAAGGCTTTAAAATACAAAATACGTATTTTAAATACATGTATCTGAAATACTGCCCATCCCAATAAACAATATTATATGTTAATTTCAACATTTAGCTACAAACGATTTTTTTTAAATCAAAAGTTGTATTTGTTAACATTAGTTAATGCGCTGTGAACTAATCTAAACAAACAATGAACAATTTTTACTAACATTAACAAAGATTAATAAATGCTGTAAAAATGTCTTGCTCATTATAGTTCAAGGTAAAGCATTTACTAATGTGTTACCAACATGCCTTTACCAATTTTGTTAGATTATTTTTTATTTTTTTATTAATGATTGTTATGCACACCTATGCATTCAAGGAATAAATTAAACCAGCATGAATAAAAAGATTGCATTTTATCTCGAACTTGGCACATAACTCTGATTACACATTTTGAGATTAATTATGTAGCCTACGTTTAGATTAACACTGCATTTCATGTTGGGACTTTTACAATATTCCCAATGTCCCAATAATAATGTTGCAAAGCTGGGGGAAAGTCAGTGTGTTTGTCACATTGTCAGAACATCGGAGGATGTGGCAGTGCAAGGTCAGCGTCGCATGTGAAATGAACATGCACCAGTTTCCCCATGCAGGGGCCAGAACTGGGGGCCTCCAGAGGCAGGCCTGAGCGCAGATGCTTTAGCTGATGTCACTGCTGGCCATGCATGAGTGGATGCAAGGTTAAGAGGTGGGGCTTTGCCTTTCCCATTGCTGGGAAAGAAAGATGCAGGAGAGACAAAGCTGCTGACAGTGATGGTACAGCAAATGGAGGAGTGAGCCAGGAGACAGACTGACGCTGTACTTACCAGAAAAAGAAAAAAGAAAGCCCTACCCTGCTCATTTTAATATATATGTGTCCTTTTATAAAGTTTTAGGAGAGTATCTGAAGTATTGCAGATAAATGCACAGACAAATAAATGGCCACAAGGCTATTAGCTCAGACAATATTACCAATTGTTTGACAATCCTTTCCAATCCAATCATTTGAGGACAATTCAGTGAATAAGAAAAACATCCATTGTCAAATATGTCCTGAAAGTATTTATTTGGATTGCATTTTATTCAATGAAGTTGAAGGAGATGTTTCAAAAACAAAACACTTCTCAAACATGCAACCAAAATCCACAAGACAAAAAATTGTGAGGTCACATTTATATCAAGTGTCATTAACTACTATTTACTAACATTTAATTAATTATATAATTATAATTAAAACTATAATTATAGTTTTGGCCCTTCCCTTACAGCTTAATCCACCCTTAAACCTAACCATCCCACCAAACCTGTCCTAACTTTACCTGTATATCCCACCTCAATAGCAAGTGTTTGTAATACAACATGAACACCATAACTACATTGTAAGATTTTTTAATGCACTTATATTGTAGTTAAAGACGCTTAATATAAAATGTGACCAAATGGGAAACACAGCATCATTAATGTGGAATATAATTTTGTCAAAATGAGTGTTTCTTTTAGAAAATGTGTTTAGGATTTAAAATGGATTTAAATAAGATTCCTGAGAATGCTGAAAACTCTAAAAGAGAATGTGCAGTCACTGCTGTTTTACAACAGCTTGTGAGGGGGCTCTTCCAAACAGAACAATGAACTATCTGTTTTATACAAAACACTGTAATGTGGGTTAAGGTGATAAAACTGACCAAATATAACTCGATAAATATAACTGATAAAACAGTTTGTTCAAAGTGCCTTGAAGAGAATATCTGTGTTGACACTCCCTGTTAAAAAAAAAACAACAAAAAAAAAACATTTGCATGATTAATCTTTATTTTCATTTCTTGTATTTTAGAGCTCAGGAGACAACATGGACACAAAGTTTCTGCACTTGGCCAATAGAGGGTGGTCTAATAGCATGAGAGTAACCGAAGAGGTTGGATCTGTCATTCAGAACGGTCACATCAAAATAAAAAAGCAGATCAAGAGTGAGAGCAGCTATTAAGCTTGATTGAGTTTTATTCATTTTAGATCAGACATAAACTATGGTATATTAAATGTTTTCATTGAATTCACATATAAAATCTTTAGACATTGCTATTAGAACCTTCATGGCAGCTGGTTTAATGTTTTCCGTTTTGTGTGAAGGAAAATTGTTTTTGAAATTCCACGGTAATTACTACCTTGACATCGTATCTCATTTATGCCCTCATTCTGTACTCTTGAATTGGGCCATATTTTTTTGCTGAAAGGTCTGCATGTGAAATTAATAGTCTTGGGTAAGAGAGAATAAGAATGATATGCGTTTTTTCAATGAAATCGCCTTGAGCCTTGAGCTCACACCATATCTATTCATTACGGCATCAAAGAGACCTCTCCTCCACCAGCAAAGGTAAATAGTTGACTGTCTCGCCCCTTTGAAAAGAAGAATTGAATAATTTCTCCACTCATCTCTTTGATTTTATTTTTCTCTTTTGCCAGCACTAGAACCTCTTACCCTGGTTTTCTCTACCAGTAATAGTGTCATTTTGCTTTTCTGAAATAGAATTCAGCAGGGGTCATATGTCTAGACTGGATTTTGATGAGGAAATTAATAAGACTCAGGGAATGCATTTGGTGGTCACCGACCGTTCTGATTTTGTCAAATAGCCCCTCATTTTCTTTATGGAGATATAATTTTAGATTACCACTTTGAGTGAGGCTACATTAACTGGCCTGAATTATTCGAATCCACTGGATAAAATATAGGTCGGATACTTTTGTTACAGGAAATACATCGCCGTCTGTAACATTCTGAATTCATGCTTTGGACAGATATCCATTCTCATGAATTCTTTCATCTTTTAGAATGCCATCTATTTTTCTTGTCTTTCTTTCTTTTTTTTCTCTTAAAAAAAAAAGGTTGAGCACAGAGTACCTGTTAAAATAGGCTAATTTTCTTTTTTTGTACAGTAATATTTAATCATTTACATTTTTCATTCCCAAACACAATTTTTTTTTTTTTTTTTTTTGCAAATGTTCAAATGTTGGGCTTTTATAAGCAATGATATTGCATGAACAGTAAGGTCAACATGCATATTAGGCCGAAAAAAGGGAACATGTTGTTTGAACTCTGTAACTGTTGTCTGACTGTTAACTAGGTCATCACTGCTGCACTGAACATCACTGAGTGTATAGAAACTCTCTGGGACGAGAGGACTTCTGACCAAAACTGTTTTGCTCTCTGTGCACAACAGACAAAAATGAGCTGAAGTCAGTTGATCACAGTGCTGTCTGCAATCCATACACCCACCCACCCACCCAACCATCCATCCATCCATCATCTGATATATGAAAAAATCTCAGGAGACTTTTTGGAGATTTTAGTTTAAGTACATTTAAGTATCAAATCGGTCTCAGATATCCATAAGAAAAATAGAATGGCCACAATTGAGATAATTGATGAGAATATACACCACTGTTCAAAAGTTTGGGGTCAGTACATTTTTTATTTTCAAAAGTTTTTTTATATTAAACAATATTTAATATAAAAACAAACAAAAATACATTTCTATTTCAAATAAAGACTGTTCATCTAAACATTCTATTCATCAAAGAATCCTGAGAAAATGTATTACGGTTTCCCCAAAAATAAAGCAGCACAACTGTTTTCAACATTGATAATACAAATAAAATGAGCATGAAATCATCATATTAGAATGATTTATGAAGGATCATGTGACACTGAAGACTGGATGATGCTGAAAATTCAGCTTTGCATCACAGGAATTACAATACATTATTCCTGTGATGTGATTTACATTTTAAAATATATTTAAAAAGAAAACAGTTGTTTTACATTTAAATAATATTTCACAATATTACTGTTTTACTGTATTTTTAATCAAATTGATGCGACCTTAATTGGTGAGCAAAAGATTTCTTTCAAAAACATTAAATAATTTAAAATTGTACTGTCCCCAAACTTTTTAATGGTATTGTATGGTTATAACATTAATGTGGATGGTATAGCCTAGCTAATTTAGCTTTAGAAGAATGTGATCAATTTAACTTAATGAAATCCTGGCAAATCTGAGAATAGTTGAGATGGCGACTTGCTCTTCTGAAACTTTAGAGTAGACGTGTTTAACAAAAGTCTCCATTGGTTTGCCACTGAATCACATAACTGTCAAGGAGAAGAAAAACATTTAGATATAAAAGATTTCTCTAAGGGTCAGTGTACATAAATTTGCTATACTAGTTCTATTTGTAGTGTCTAAAATGATCAAACATGTTTAAAGAGAAAAAACATGAAAAAAGGAATAAAAAAGGAATAAATAAATGACACGTTTGATCTGTGAATTGTAAGAAAATGTGAGTCACAATAAAAATCGTTATCTGTGGAATTACAGCAAGCTTTTTTATCAATGTACTGTGTGCAACCGTTGTCCTTTATCACACTGTGATAACTACAAACAGCAGTGTGTCATTCATGTGGGATTTACAGCTCAGGTATCTCATATTTAAAGTGTAGCCCGAACTCTCTGAATAGCTGTGACTTGTCTTGTACAATCTTAAGAAAGGTAAGCCTGCGTGACTTCCATTACTGGCCCCCGATTAAAACTCTGCTCACATCGGATGGAAGATTAGCCCTCAATCTGGATCCTGTGTGATGTCAAATAATAGACGAATGCGAACGTCAGGATTAAGCTGAATCAGAGGTGAGGAAAAAAGAAGAGAAAGGAAAAGAAAGTGGGAGGAAGAAACACTGTGCCTCTGTTCCTCAGGTACTGTGTTTTCATGAGTGTAGAGAAGAGCCTTGCAAAACCAAGAGAACCACGAGTTCTGGGTCCAAAAGTATCAATGGCACAAACAAAGATCTATTTTAAACTCAAAGTATTGAGGGTGCAATAAACATAAGGGCAACAACCCGTTCAGTAGACCTTTTATTATAAAAGTGTCAATACTGAAATGTTCAATTCCACCCTGTAAAATCTCATGAAATGTGGCTCTTATTGGACCCAACTGACTGTGTCATTGTAGTTGCCTATATAGTGTGTGTAACATATGGCAACTATTCAATCTGTTAAGTTTCTTCTTATTCTTCCATTTCCTCTGGCTTGATGTCTAATGCCTAGAGGCACAGGGAAAATATTGAAACTCATATTTAGTACTCCAGTCCATCTCCATCCCTCTAGTGCCACCAACGGATCAAATTTGCACTGGTGTTTCTGTGTTTTCTTTTATAACTTTTTAATTGATTTCCAATATAAAAAAATATATAAAAAAACATAAAATCAGTTTTGATTATCAAATTATTTTCTTGAAGTGTATTAACAAATTTGATGGCTAAGAGTCCAAACAGGAAATGAAACTTTGGCATATTGAAATAATCCTTAATGTTATTGTCACCAAACCCTGAGGAGTCGGACAGATGGGTGTTTGGGGGTAGCGCCACCTACAGATGAAAAATAAATGCTTATAACTTTTTCAAACTGAACCTTCCCAGACAGCAACATAGTGTCGGCTCAGATCCGGGTCACATCTGATACATGTGTATTCCACGTGTACCAGATGTTTGCCGGATCTGGGCGACACAATGTTGTATGTCTATATGTCATGTTGGTCAAATAATGTTTACATACTGCATGCTTATATTTTCAGCTGATTATTCTCAAATCTAATTCTGATACTAATTACTGATTTTTTAGACTGTGCTCAGGTTAAAACATGTCTGCTGTTGGTGCAGCAATACCAATGTGAAAAAGAAGTGTGCTTAATTGTACTGAATGTGCATTTGTAGTGTACAGTACTTAATTTAAACTAATACATATAAATAATAAACTAATAATAAAAACTTAAAATATTTTTTTAAATAATGAATTAAATAGACTCTTAAGAATATTTGGTACACTTTTATGACTGTTTGGTAACACTTTATTTTAAGGTGTCATTGTTACTGTCACAGGTCTGGTTGCAGCAGAGATGAAACAGGATCTTTGCTCACACATGAACCGAATCGAAACACATGAACATGTGACAGTTACAGTGTAATTATATATTTAAGTGCAACATGTACTTACTGTATGGTTAGGGTTGGATTAGGGTTTGGTTGAGGGTTAGTTGCAAGTAATTATGCATACATTACTGTTATTACTATGGTATTGGTAAGTACATGTAACGTGTGACAAGGATACTGTAAAATAAAGTGTTATCGACTGTTGCTTAACATACACTTAAACATTTTTTAAATCATTATGTTTTAATCTTTTGTCAAGCTTTAATGTGTCAACTAGGTGCAGGCAGACAATGAAGAAGCAGAAGATGATGATTCAAAACACAGAGCTTAATAAAAATCCAAATAGAAACCAACAGACGGCTTTGAACAAACACAACTAAAACATAAACGTAGACCAGACAAACACTGAAGTGAAGGTGAGGAACTAATACACACATGGTAATTAACATGCAATTAAGTGTCCAATTAAGTTCAGTTCACTTAAGTATATTCTTTTAATGCATATTATATTTTTGTAATAAATTCTCTTTTTAAAAATAAGCTGAAGTGTTCTTCTTTTTCCACAAGGGTTTTCCTTTTTCTTTGAGCAAAAACAAGAATAACATATGTCATTAGCAAGGTGTTGTAATCAAATAAGTCTGACCATGATTCCAGTAAATTACCCCAGCACTGTGGTATTTCTCTCACAAATGCACTCTTCACCTCCTGTATTGTTTCCTGCAGCTGAGAGAGGAACATCTCTATGCCAAGCGTGATTATATCCCCTCGCAGCTGCCTGTGTTCACAACAAATTTAATGGCCTCCTTCCCTGACTAATGAGCATAGCTGTCTTATGAGCATGGACATTAAGATGTTGTAATTTTGGAGGTAATTAGTTTGCTTGTCAGTTTTATGTCCTGTACTTCTGTGGCATCTGAACATGGCCTCAGAGGTGTTCTTTGTTGTTAAGCACGGGGGAATTTAGACTTTTATTTAATTAACAAAATCTTTTTTTTTTGTGTGTGACCAGTACTCAGTCTGTGACCGTTAGTTTTTATGCAAATTCTTTCCAAGTTAAGTTCAATATGGATAAGGAAAAAAGTCATTTACGTTCTAAGTTAGACATGACCATAAAGTTCATGTTTACTGGCTATACAGCAACCATTAGCAAGAGAGTAGTGCAGCAAAAATCCTTTGGACATATTTGATAGAAAATAAAAGTGATCAAAAACGAACAATGTTAAACTAATTAACAAATATAAACTAATGTTATATATCAGGAATATTAAAAATACTCCACTGCATAGAATATCATGCTTACTGTCATAGCATGTGATCTGTAAATGTTTTTTTTTTCTCACAAAATGCACACATTATGGTCTGTATATTCATTGATTTTTGAATAAATAGTCACAAATTGACTTATAAGGCGCCATGCTACATTTTTAAGAGAGGAACAGAAAATGCCCTGAATGTTTGTGCTTTTGAAAACAGAGCAGCTTACAACTTAAAGATACATCAATAAATTCTATACTGATCATTTACTAATGGTTCGTTCATAATTTGTTCATGGTTAACCATTGTTTATTGAGATAATGATGCTAAAACTAATTTGGCATAAATACTTCAATTATTTATAAATGTAAAGAAATGTATCAACTAATAACTTATCAACCATCTACCAATGATCTGTTTAATTTATTTCATGATTTAAATTTTTTAAAGATAACTTACAACACATTTGTAAATCTTTAGCTTACAACTTTATTAAACATTTATGAACATATAGTCATGTTTTGTAAATGATTAGACCATCATTAACTAATTATTTATAAATGACTTTATTGAACGTTAAGTGAACATTACTATAAAGTGTTACCGTAAATTCCTATTGGGAATTCCTCGACTTACTACTCCAATAAGACAGCAGCGAGGTGCATATACCAGTCATAGCATAAGAGACACATGGATTGTCACTGGGACTGCATAATCTAACCCAACATGTCTCTTGCTGTGTTCCCTACCACAGCCATCTGTCACAGTGGCATGCAGTCCGCGCTGGTTAAAATATGGTAAGCATTGTGAGCAAGAGTGCTGTTCCTTAACAAATATCAAAACTTCCAATATTATAAAATAGTTCAATAAACAAGAAGTTAATATTATCTGATGAACAGTTTAGATAAAATATTGTATGTTTTTGCTCTATTTTGGTAACGAAAACAAAATCACAGCAGAACCATCGCTCTAAGCAACACACAGTTTGGTGAATGAAACTGTGTTTTGAACGAATTGGTTAAACGAATGATTCAGTGACCCATTCATGAAGTCAGTCACTTGCTTTAGTCCTGAATGGATGAGTGGTTATCAAATTAGTTTAATGAATTAATCTCATAACATTTATTCAATCGTAACAGCTGTCAGAAGATCTGGTAGCTATAGAGTGGTATATGCGCAACGTCACCGTCACTGAAACGTATTTGCAGTTTCCCCTATTAAATCCAGTCACACAGTAGCTCTTCTGCCTCTCAGTCCGGCTGAGTTCTGGCGGGAAAGTGACGTAAATGCATTCCCTCTATAGAAACAGTTATTGTTCTGAGACACAAGCTTAGGACCTCACATGTGCACTGGAGGATCTAGCTCTTATAACAGGCTTTTTAAACGCTATTTGTGCATAAAGCCCAATTTATACGTCTGCACCATCTCACGCTGTAGCTACGTCGTACCCTTCGGCGTACCCTGATGTGCACCTCTCCAAAAATTTAACACCGCGTCAGTTCTATGCGGACCGCAAGCGCTGAGTCTGCTAGAACCCCTGCCTCGGGTTTCACATGTTCCCTCTGCAAGTGTAATTGCGCGTCAATGCGAACAATGACGCAGAAGTATAAATGAAAACCAACACGTAGCCTACAGCGTAGATCCGATGCAGAAGTATAAATCAGCCTTAAGAAACAACATTTATGAGACAGTTGTTGTCAGATTTTACTTGTGATTTCAAATATAAAATGTAATCATAAGCTTTGTGAAAAGCTTTGGAGAATTAGATTTTTCCCCATTCAAACAGATAGGAGCTGTACTTGCATGACTGAAATAGTTGCCTGAGAGGCATTTCAAAGATGGCCGCTGAGTGAAATGACTTGCCTTAGAGGGACTTTGCTTTAGATTGCAGCCTTTCTGCAACCTCAGTATTGTAAAGATGGACTTTCTGTTATGTAGTGCAGGCATGTTTGCATTATTACCAGATGTGCATAATTTATTTAGTGCATTAGGTGCTAAAACAACAGAGAAAGCTCATACAAGTAAATGACAACACTCTCATTAAGAGCAATTCATTCTTATTAATTCTCCTACTGAGTTTTCTCTCTGTGAGAAAAAAACAACAACAGTTAATCTATTATTCCTCAATGCCAGTGTGGCCTGTGAGTTTCTTAAACACTGTTTACTGGCACTAATCCATTAACAAGTTAAAGCTGCTGTTATTCATTATGTTATAAAAGAAAACAAAGCTAATTGAATTAGCCTTGATATGCACAGAGTAATTAAAAAGGCTATAAATTGAGGTCTAACCAGAACATTGATCCACTCTCATTTCAAAACCTAAATGCAGTCCAAACAGAGGATGCATTTCTGTTTGTTTAAACTGCATGCTAGATTAAAACCCTTTTTTT
The DNA here is from genome assembly GCF_965113295.1 of Leuciscus leuciscus. Lineage (NCBI taxonomy): Eukaryota > Metazoa > Chordata > Actinopteri > Cypriniformes > Leuciscidae > Leuciscus > Leuciscus leuciscus. The sequence goes on along the minus strand of NC_138731.1, from coordinate 15,716,738 downwards.
TTTAAAGAGCAAGTAATACATTTAAAATATGGTAACTTTAAATGTATTTTTAAATAACACTCCAATTATAACCAATACTTTACATGTGCTTTAGTATGCAAGTCAACACATCAAAATAATTGTACTACTTTAAAGCATGACAAAAGACTATTAAAACATGATTTAAAATGGACTTTAAAGTTAAACTTTTAATTTAAAAGTGTACTAAAGTGTTTTAAGTAACATGAAAGTGTACTCTCTTTAAGTAAAATTAAGCACCCTTTTATTGCATTACTATCAAATTATCTGCAAATACAGTTAAAAAAAAAATAAGTTAAATACAATTAAGCATACTTATTTTCACAAGGTGTGATCCAGACTTGTGCTTTGACTGCAAAGTACTTGTTCACTTGCAGTAGAAAAGGACAGATTTGCTTGTCGAGGAGCACTGTATTAGCACACATTTCAAATCAACATTTCAAATCTCTTCTCTCCAAAAGGAAAGGCTCGCTGTTGTAAGCAGGAAAAAAGCTGTCAGAAAAAACTGAAATGTCAAAATTCAGTTTTCTATTAAACTGTAATGGAATATTCAGTTCATTCAGTTAATTTGATATGTATGTTAATCTAGGTACTGTACTAAACAAAAACTACACAGTTACTGACTTTAAAAAAAAGCAACATGCAGAATAACATTATTGTTTCTCAGCTCATCCTGGACTGAAGCACAGGCTCTCTTCAGCACAATGGTGGCCCACAAAACAGACAATACAGAAACCCTTAAAATCCAAACAGAACATTAAACACTAACAGATCTCTACTATATCATTGTGCATAAATACATAAAATAACACATCAGTTCAACATTTATTACCGACAAGGTCAAATAAAGTATTCACAAAATTTTACTTTTTTTGTTTAGTAAATTTGAACCTTGAATCTGAACCTCTGTTAATTCTCAAAAAGAACTTCTGATTATGACAGAAATAAGGGACGTCTGGTTAGTAATAAGTGAAGCTGGTAATGCTTTTTGTGGAGTTGTTTAATCCTCTGCTGAGATCTTGAGAGATTTAATGTCTTCTTTTATCTTCAGTTGATTTCATCTAGGCTGTGGCTGGAAGTCAGTTGTTTATAGTAAAATCTCACAGTCAAATTTACTAAACAAAAAAAGTAAAATTTTGTGAATACTTTATTTGACCTTAATGACTGCTCAGGAGAGTAAATGTTGAAGATCTGTTGGGGATCTTGAAAATGGAGATCTGTTAGTGTTTAATGTTGGGATTTTAAGGGTTTCTGTATTGTCTGTTTTGTGGGTCACCATTGTGCTGAAGAGAGCCTGTGCTTCAGTCCAGGATGAGCTGAGAAACACTGATGTTATTCTGCATGTTGCTTTTTTTTTAAAGGCAGTTACTGTGTAGTTGCTGATGCATTGATGATCTTTTTGTTACATTTTTCAATGCATGCATAATATGTGCTATTGTTAACTAGTAATTATCTGCAAGAGGATTGAGTTAAATTGGATTGACTTAACTCTTTTAAGTTAATTTTATTTCGAGAAGCATTCTTTTTTAGTGGACTCAAATGAAATGAAATCACAGTATAAATATGAAATGGCAATTGATGAATTTAAGATTTTTTTCTCAGATGAATAGAACGAATTTTGATTTCCTCAAATGAAATTAGTTACTGTAAAGATTACAGTAAAGAACTGTAAATTCACAGCTGTTTGTTTTGCTGCATTTACAGGTGTGCTGTATTTTGTTTTTAAATTACAGTATAATTGTAAAACCAAAATTTTACTTTTTTTTTTTTTTACAGTGTTTGTTTTTATGAAGATGCTCTGCCCTTTGCTAGCATTTCCGGCAAATTGGCAAAAATAGTTTTCTTGGTCATTTTTCAATGTAATGTATTGCTTCTGGGGTATATATAAATCTTTTTAATTCACAGTTCATATGAACCTATAGGAAACAAGTACAGTAAATACATGTTTTTTTTTTAAACATAAATACATTTTAATAATAAATATTTTACATAAAGGATCGATAGATAGATAGATAGATAGATAGATAGATAGATAGATAGATAGATAGATAGATAGATAGATAGATAGATAGATAGATAGATAGATAGATAGATAGATAGATAGATAGATAGATAGATAGATAGATAGATAGATAGCAACAACGGTTGCTTATGTTAACTTTCACCGCACTGAACCAACTACTGTACCCACAAACTGAGCCCAAGGGGTTTCTTTGTCCCAACCAGCCAAGGTCTCACTGACCTGTTTTGAGCCAAGGAAACCACACTGATTAAGGTGCTCACCTTTCTGCAAACCCTCTGTCCTTTACAACATATGGCAAACCCTGGAGTTCAAGGACATCCCAGTTTCACAGATAATGGCTGATTCATTACCAGCACTGACATCAATCTCTCAACAGCCCCCGTCATCACCCCCACCAGAGGCAGAGGGGACCTCCTCTCCTTGATAATCCACCCTTGCATTTTACTACCTGTGTGAAAAGTGTTTCAGTATGCTGAATGATGGTGCTCCAATTATTCCTACAAATGTAGTCAGTTTTTTTCTTGCAGGGAGCTTTAAACATACAGATGTGTATTTTAACTGGCCTAAGATATTTAAGATAATTTTTTTAAAGGATGTCTGGGATATGGTAAAACATTTTTGCTTTAAAGAAGAACAGTCCTCCCTCCCTCTTTATCTTTTTTAACTGTCCTGTTTCCAGACCACCCCAGTAGACAAAGCGAGACAAAGTTACAGTTAGTAAATGCGAATGATAAGTATGACATCCATTTATCTAACAACTGCAGGAAGGTAGTGTTTTATTTCAACATCTCTAACTGTGATAAACCTGTTACGAATTCTTTCTTTGAACTTTTCTTTTCAGTACATTCTGGAGTACATTCTTTAAGAAAATACTTTGTCTTTATCCCAAAAAATTGCCTTTTTTTTTTTTTACTTGCCATTTCATTGTAATTAATTGTGAAACTTACTATTGATGTTTGAGTGAAAACTTTTTGTACACCAAATTTTTTTTCAGTGTGATAATCAAAATTCGTTAAGCTTGTGTGGCTGATTCAAATTACTATATTTAAAATTATTGTAAATTTAATCTGATTGTGAATAGAATCATATAATTAGTAAAATTATTTTGTCCAATAAAATTTAAGGATTGGGACTAACACAAATAAGACTGATGTTAGGTCCAAAAGCAAAAGGACTTGTTTCTAAGTGTATACAAAAACTTTTGCATATGCGTTTGCATATTTCCAGTCAGGCCGTCAGTCTGTGCATTGGATAAGATTTTTCCATTACTTGTTCTGCAGGTTGCATAATTATGGTAGTAGGTAGATAGCATATGTCAATCTTTTATAAGTCATTGAATAATTCACTCAACCAGTTTGTTAAAATGCACTGATTTAATTTAGAAATGCTGTACAACTTCACTATGTGTGGAGATGCTCATTCTGCTTTGTTTTTGAGAGCAAAATGGATTTCTTTATGATTTATTATATTTACAGAGTTATGCAACTTCTGTCACCTCAGGAGAGTGGTGGTCGTGATTAAATCTCTGCAGCTCGTTTCTAGATATAATTGATTAAACTGATGTCATTAAGGCCAATTCACACAGGACCAACAGATGCTGACCAATGCGATCAATCACCAGATTACAGTATTTCACTTTTCAGACACTCAACGACCTGTCAAAATATGATCAATTGGCGAAAACAAGTGCTAACCAATGCCAACCGTTGCCAACAGGGCTAGCACAAGAAATATCTGTTACCATGTGATTGGCCTTTAGAATTTATTCTGTTACTACGCTCTCCAACATACATCTGGAGTAAGACAGAAATCGCATAAGGGCTGGTTGCTTCGGGATTTGGGTCACTGCATTCTAGTGCTGATTATGAACTGCTACTGAGAGGGCTTCAAATTTAAGGGTTCTTTTTAGACATTATGATATTTTATACTCATGCTTTCCCAAAAACGACCTTCTCCCTTGAGAAACATAATTAACCTATGTCTATTTGTTTGCCTCAAGACATAACAGACATGCAGCGAGGGAGATGGTGGTGATTTGGGGGAGGGGGGGATCTACACCATAATACCAAACTCCGGAGGAATTTGCTTATTTTGAAAACAGTCTGTTCGCTCCAGGCAGCTAACACAACCTTAATAAGAGTGGTCAACCGATGGAGGTCATCAAACAATCAGCTGAGAGCCTTTCTTTCTTGTCCCACGCATTATGAGGTGAATGAAACATTTAACCTCATCAAATTTCATGCTATTTATGTAATATCACTCTATAATGCAGTGATTGTGATGGTTATGGGATGTTGTTAAATGGTCCTGTAGGTTTTTACTTTATCTTAGTCAAACAAATTAGTGCGCTGGGACGTAGAAGCCTTTTTGTTTTCCGTTATTTGTCAAAGGACACTGTGTCCCCAGTCTAGGATGTTTGTAGAAGAAGATACTCTCACCTTATCAGCATGTCATTTACATGAAGGATCATGTGAACTGGCGGACTATCTGTTTAGTAGAATAATACATTCAAAGTAATGTCAACAATGGGCCTATGAGTGATGAGCTGTACATGGATGGCTGAGAGGTGAATGGGATGTCACATTCTTATTTTTTTCTTACTTTCTCTCACTCTCTCTCTCTCTCTCTCTCTTTCTCTCAGCTCTGTCTTTGTCTTCTTCACACTCTGTCTGCTCACTCAAGGTGAAAGTAAACTACAGCCTGCTCTGTCAGGACACTTGTACCACCAAGGCCGCTGCCTCAAATATAAAACAGAAAAAACAGTAGAATGAATGAAGGGATTGTGTTTAATCATGACAAACAAAAGAGAGAAAAAATAATTTGTATAATTTGAAATTATACTATAATGCCAATAGTTTAGTAGTTAATTATTAATATTCAGTGGCCACCCAAATGTTTTTGGACTGTCACACTTAAAAATCTATGAATTTCTTTGCATTAGAATATTAAAACAATTGTGGAATCTGCAAACAAATGATTTGAGACATTTACTTAGAACTAACTTCATTTGTTTGGCATTATATACATTTGTAACTAAGTGTCTATACATTTGTTTTATTAGTGTATGAGTCATTGTCCTATTGGCCTTTTCTTTTGAATTTGGCAGAGATGTGACCAATGAACCAGAGAAAAGCATGAAGAATCTCGTATTTTCCGCAAAACACACACATATTCACACGCACACACAGAGACAGGCATCCTCCTGCAGAGGTGTAAATAGGCTGTAGGTGTTGTTTCTCAGATGGATGATGAGAAAATGGCTTATTTTGTCTTGGGGGCACCATCTGTTTTTTTCTTTTTTAATTTTTATCTAAACACAATGGGCTGAACACAACAAGCTCAAACAAGTGCAAGTGACAATTTGGTGGATAAACAATTTCAAAGGCGTATAAGACTCTTTGAGACCCATCTAAGCAAGCACCTGGGGCCGGTTGCATAAACATAGCCATTATGTTAAGACAGTGTCTTAAGGTTTAGTATGACCCACTAGCAGTTAGTCAGGAGCAGTCAGCCTTACATTACGGTATCAAATAAGGCAAATCTAAATTTTTATGAAACTGATTTAAAAAAGCTATGAACAGTCTTTAAAGAAAAGAAAAAAAGAAAAAATTGATGTTTAACTTGAAAGTCTAGTCTTAGGGCCTTTTTACACCTGGTCACTTCATGCGTTTTTACAGATCAGATAGCCTTAGATTTACATAGCCTTCTGATTTATCAAAACGATTCCATTTACACCTGGTCACATTAATGTGTTACAAAAATCCGTTCCTCCCGCGCTATGCAGATTTAATTGAGTTCACGTCACCGAAAGCAACAGATATGAGATGCATTTTATTGATCATCAGCTAATTTCAAAATCAAAGACCGTGATAGGAGAGAGCAGCAACAGCCCTGGTAAGATCATTTTGTTTCTTTACTTTTAATGAAGATGATTTGGTGTTAAGCGTCAGGACTTACTTTCACTTTGTTTTCCAATAGTTTGCATGTTGGCTTGATGAATAGATCGCTCAGCTGTTCAGCTACGGTGATGCATGCTGTAACAGCGCCGTCATATCTGGCTATAACATGACATCTATAACACGCTCTCACACGTTTATTTTTTAGCATTGTTGGGAGGAGTAAAATTTGCATATGGGGTTTCAACAACCAGATGCATTTAGACTTGTCCAGTTTTGTCTGGAATGCGGCCCAGACCACCTCCTGAAGTGGTTTGAGTGATCGGATTTAAATTTTGGTCTTTTCACGATCGGATAGTGTAAACAGCCTCTTAGTTTATGCAACCGGCCTATCCATATGCACTGACTTATATCTCATACTGTTTTATCTGTTTTGCTCTTTGCCATTTTCTGCTGAAATTTCTGTGATTATTGAACAGGAGACTGGATACAAAGACTTACATTGCAAATCGAGCCAAAATTTATGGTAAAAATAAATAAATAAATAGCAGCTCCAGTTCCAGAAATAACAATAATAAAAGATAATCAAATTTAATGTGATTTCTAGGAACATCCCTTTTGCGGTTTTCACTACAAATTACATTTTTTTGCAATCCAATAAGCAAAGGGTGTGCACTTGAAGCCAGGTAACCCTGTAATCAGCCTTTTAGGCAAATCCACACCGCACAGACAAATAAGTTGGCCGTTGGATTTAGAATTTTATGAAAAACAACTGTCATGTCCACACTTCCCCAACAGACACAGATAAGCACTGATTGAACATGTTTAGTCGGGTGAAAACAAACCCCAACCAATGCCAACAGACGCATATCCGACAAAATCCAACAAATGTGTTTGTTGCCGTTTGTCTGTGCGGTGTGAACTGTCCTTTCAATGGGGTGGTCAGAGGGGCACAGTAAAAATCATAGGGTGACACACTAAGACATACACTGGAAAAAGGTACTAATCTGCGATTAGAAATAGATCTTTGAAATGACACTTTTTCTAGTCAGATTAAATTCAATTGACTTGCATGAAACCAGTTAATTTAGATGTCATATTAAGCACATTTAGAAAAAAAAAAGAAAAAAGTTTTCGTATAAAAACTGTACGCATGAAGATATAAATCATTTGTAGCCAATGTCAGTGATGTCACACTGACAAGCATCTAAATATTTGTGACATCACATAAAGAGGAATTAACTCTTGAGCCCAGAGATGACAACCCATGGCGGAGTCGAAGGAGGGAGGAGCCAAGGTGGCGTGGAGGCTGACGTCAACTGGGAGACGCCCGACAGAGGCGAAGCCGATGGATCCCAGGGAGCAGATAAGCGATATCACTGGCACAGGAGGCCTCTGCATTGTTGCGGCGACGACCGTCTGAGGTGGAGCTGAAGGAGGAAGAAGCCAAGGTGGAGCCAACAGGTAGACGGGGTGAGATGGTGCGAGGTGATCAGAGGCCGGAGGCGGAGCCACTGGATCTGTCCCCTCAGGCACTGATGGTGGTTGTAGGACCTGAGGCTTGACGTGAGTGCTGGAGGATTCGATGAGAAGGGCAGTGATGGAGGTAGATGGAGATTTGACAGGGTCGAAGGTAACAATCCACTGTTCATGTAGGTGTCTGTGGTGTCTAGAAACAGAGATGAAGGTTCCGATAAAACAGATAAACAGTCCATAGTGCCGTCCAGAAACAAGGAAAAACCAAAAATGCGATGGTATAGGGTGGGAAATGAAACCTCCACGCGGAAGTCAATCAGCCAGTCCTGATTGATTCTTTCACAGGGTTTTGGCTGCTCTATTTTTTGCTAAACAGCGCATGAATCTGTTTTCAACATTCTCAAAGCTTTGAATCTATTCCCGAAACAATGAGGGGAAAGCCTTAGTGCTTCATGAGGCTTAATTTGTCCATCCTTAGTAATCATGGCTGTATATTCCATTATTGGTCAGTTGTTCTGTCTCAAGGATGAAGATGAAGTCAAAGGAGAGTTCAAAAAGGTTTCTGTAAACAAACTGGTTCAAAGAGAAAGAGAATGTGTAAGAGAATGTGTAACAGCATGTGTAACAGCTTGTGTAACATGCACGCACAAACAACAACCGACAACAGAGTGAAGGTGAGGAACTTAAATACACAGTGATAATGAGGAGATGACGAACAGGTGTGATGATCTGATAAGTGTCCATGACAACTGATGAGTGGCAGGAAAATCAAACAAAGGAACACGTAATGAATGACAACAAACTGAAAGTCCATGAAAGTGAAACTAAAGATGAATAAGTCCAGATAACTGTGACAATAAACCTGTAACAATTTGTGATCCATGACAGTGAGTAACAAATGATTAAAATAAGTAAAAATATAACCATTAAAAATAATAATAATAATGACTTTAGACACCAAATGTACCTGCAATTATAGAATAACCTATATGGTTTTTGAGCGCACACATCTGATAAACTGTCACAGGTTATATCAAAAGCACACAAAATTCACATAAACACAGTCATTTATGTCTGTGAACGTAAACAACAAGTAAAGACATCGCATGTGTATATTAGATGTGTATTAAAGTGAAATCAGCGTCATATACAGTACCTTTTGCTGTATATGCCATTAATATGAATCAAACAACAAAAGAAAAACAGAAAATCACCCATATTCAATCTGTTTGAATAACACTTTAGTAGCTTTAATAAGAATACATTTCTACATGAATTTTGCTATTAAAAACCTCATCCTCATTTTGACCCTAAAAAACAAGTGTTCATAGGAGTGGTCCAAGACCGTAGGAATTTTGAAATACACAAACGCACAAAAATTTACTGGATTCTAGGACTTTGTGTGGTTGTAATAACAATAGTAACAAATCCTTCCATCAAATCCCCAATTCAGAACACACACACGGTTATGAACTGCTCCGAGACACGAATGTTGAGGATCCAAATGCAGTTTATTGAAGTAAATCAGAATCAGAATCCAGGCAAAGCTCATACACAGGCAGGAAATCCAAACAAACAGACAAATCCAGAGGGTGAGGCAGGAACGGGAAAACCAGGACACGGGCAGAGATCAAGAACCAGGAACAATGACAACAAAGGAAACACTCAGAAATGCAGTGGAAGATGTACAAGACTTTGCAGGGAATGGTGAGGTGAACCAGGCTTACATGGGGTGAACCAGAGCCATAGAGAAAAAGAGTTGCGACACTCCCATAGACCTCCGTTGTAAAAAATCAACCGCCTACTTCCGGGATTTGAAGATCGGATTAGTTCCAAACACTGTCATTTGAGCGTTGGACACCATTCACTTACATTGCTGCGCGTCGAGTTGTTCCAGAGGTAAGTTGCTGAAATATCGACATCTTTTGAATTGTCAACTGTCTATATTGTATCAGAGGCCCTTTGCGATGCTTATACTGGTCTTCATTTGTACATTCACAGCGTAATTATTTATATTTTATGTTGGTTGTTTCAACCAATTTTCAAGCACTGCCTGTTCGGTAATGAATCGCTACCACCTTTATAGCAACTTTTATTTAATTACATTTTTTGGGATATACTAACTTTTCATTATGTTTTGTTGTCTTGAGTGAAGCAGCTTGTGAGAACAATGCTGGACCCTCTAGGATTGTTATGGCCATCACCAGTCCTGTCTGTTTCATGGATCACCTGCCCCTGGGTTTTTGTTTTTCTTGTTCACACACACTCACTCAAGCACACATTTTTGTTGTCTGCCATTGTTTAATAAAAAATATTTTATTTGAAAACCTTCATATGTCTTCAAGTGTTTTGTTAGTTAATTGCTTAAGTTACTTGCTACCCTTACTCTTAGCCTACTCTGTACACTAACCCAGAGCCATAGAGAAAAATCTTCGCACTTACCTATATACCCAAACATAATATACAAGCGTAAATCCGTTTTTAATCTGTTATAGTTTTGATAATGTGTATGGCTTAATCTTAAAATTATATTCTTAGTCTTAACATGATCATGTTTCACGTTGTGGTCCTGGGGGTGGCCACTTTCATCAGAAGAAGTGAGCTAGCTTCTAAGCGAATTCTGAACGGACCGCCACGGCAGACCTCTTGCGTGATCACGAAGGTAGGCTAATGGCTGAATCGGAATTTATAAGCAAAATCACGGGAATCAATAGCCTAATACAGCCCAGTTGTGCTAAAATAAATATCATGAGACATCCATCATCAGATGAATGATATGGAAAAGTTAAGTTAGAGCCGCTAAAGCCAGTGCTACTACCCATGCGAACATGAACACTAAGCTTTTCCCTCCAAAAATATAGCCTAAAACTTATCTCCAAATGCAAAACTGACATTAACAAAATGCAATAATGCAATATCAGCTGAAAAAGTACTTGGGTGTGTGTTTTATTTTATATTTACCGTTCAATAATGCAATCGCTGCTGTCTGTCCCATAGAAGAACATGACAGCCAGCGTATGTTTTGGAACTATTGGGGCTTACATGTACCACGTGACAGCCATAGCGGCGACATCAAAGAGTGTCACAACTCTTTCTCTCTATGGGTCTGGGGTGAACTAAACAATATAATGAGACACAGGTGAATGTGATAATCAGGGATGATGAGTCCGGGCAGTGAATTATGGGAAATGTAGTTGTGAGTGAATAATGATAGTCTGATGTGGAGTGCCCTCAGGTGGCTCTCAAGGGCACTCCAGCTGATGACCATTACACACACGCATACACGCATACACACACACGCACGCACGCACGCACACACACAGACACAAATACATGTGTAGAATGCATAAAGAAAGATTAACCATTATGATCAGTTAGATTAAATAATAGACAAATGTATTAAGCTGAACTAGAAGAGATGTTGAAGCTGTCCCCTTTTGTATGGTAATGAAATTAAAAGACTAACACTTGTGTAGGTGTTCAGCTACTTCCAATTGCTTTGATAGGGTTTGATTTTTTAGATTCAGAAAATATTTCAATATGGTACTACTGAGTTTTGAAAAAATGTACCTAAGCAATTACACTGAACTCAGATGGCTTCTCTACTAAGTCAACCCATATCAACAAGCTCTCCATGCAGAGAAAACATGGGATAGATATTAGAAGTGTCTGACAGATGTTCCCTGAGAGAAACAATCAGTATTACAATCCATTACTGTCAACCATCTATAGAAGTTTATTATCTCTGTGCAGTCATTGTAGAGTTGAACAACATTCAGGCAACATGATAGGTGTTTTTGAAGAGACTCTACAAATGTTTTCAAAGTTCTCCTCTGTTGTGGACACATACACACACACACATACTGATTGTAAAAATCAAGGTTGTTTTTGTCAGAACCCACACAGTTAAGTGTTTTATTAGTCAATGCATATCTGGTTTAATGTCACTGAAATGTTTGCCTGGAATACACAGAAATGTACTGCTCAATGTGGAGTAAGCAGGCTATCTTGGCAGTCTATCCATCAAGTCAATACAAAAGTTCAAATTCTGATATTACATTTAGTTAATTTATTACACTGGAAATACAGGGTCAGATCAAATGCATTGCACTATGGGACACAGTACTCGGTGTACCATTTCTTGTGAACAAGATGCTTAATTGTATTGAATGCACATTTGTTATGTACTTCAAATCTTATAAGTATATTTAAAAAATGTTTCTCAGTCTTTGTAATAATGTAAAATGTAAAAAAATGTACGTTAAAAATCATTATGTTGTAATAATATTTTGAGGTGATTTAAAGAAGTACACTTATTTTGACTAAAATACCAAAGCACATGTAAGTACTTTATTATAATTTATTGTATTCAAAGTATGGTATTTCTGTAATAAGTGCTCTAATTCTCAGCCTTCCATATGACATATTGCAGTGTTAGTATGAATATCATGGTTGTATGCTCTTCTAAACATAGCCTTTATTAGCTTAGCTTCACATTTCAAATTAGCCCATGTTGCTAACGAGCAACACAAGTCCGAGCAGGACACATTAGCAATCAATGTTGTTCAAACAGTGCTGTAACTCTGTCCTTGTGCCCTTCTGAGGAGAATAACCCTGCTCAGTAGCCTTTCACATGCAATTAAGCTGTTTGTTTTACATGCATTTGTGGGTCCTGGAGGTCTGACAGACACAGGGCAGACCCTGCTCCCTATTGAGAACCATCTGCCGTACAGCCAATTAATATTCAGTAGGCCTTCTGGTAGAGCTTATATTCACATAACTTGCTCTGAGAGCAGCTGATGAAGGGGAGATGCCTCTGAGAATCACAGGTTTATTGTGTGGACAGACTGTGACAATGTCAATGCATCTTACATGTGAGATGCGTCAAACCTGCAAAAGAGCAAACAGGTTTTTTTCTTGCAGGTTAATGCAGTTCCAATTTTAGCCTGGTGGATTGTCTTTGATATTTACTTAGCTGTTCACATGAGTTAAGCAATAATGTTATGATCACCAACGGTTGCTGGAAATACAAGGAAGATGAAGAACAGGTATAATCTCTTTAATAATCCACTCAGAAGGTAATACAAAACAAGACAAGCAAACAAAACCAACTGCTATGCAGGAACGTGTCCGGACAATGGGTGAGAAAAACACAGCAAATTAAAAAGCAAGGCAAACGAGGGTAATTAATGACACACAGCTGAGCAGAAAACTAATCATATCTGTTACCAAAAGTGACAGTGAAGATATTTTTAAAGTCTTATGATGATTCGTATTTCAAATAAAAGTTTTTATTCATCATGAAAAAAGGTATCACAGTTTCCACACAAATATTACAGTAATTACAGTAAATTTTCAACATTGATAATTGTTCATTGAGCATCAAATCAGCATATTAGAATCATTTCTGAAGGATCATTAAAGACTGGAGTAATGGCTGCTGAAAATTCAGCTTTGACATAAATATTAAAATAGAAAACAGTTAAAAAGTAATAATATTTTACTGTATTTTATCAAATAAATTCAGCCTAGAGAGCGCACTGTAAGAGACCTCTTTCAAAAACATTAAAAATCGTATTGCCCTTACTGATGTTTTAACGGTAGAAAAAATTTATTACAATCAATGTTTTTGCCAGTGCCTGTTTTTTAGAAGGGCCCTTAAATGCATGAAATGGACCCTTCTTGCTGCTTTAGACGTTTCCATGAGCATGGCAGATCTCCTTGTGGAAATATATAGATCTCCTTGTGGAAAACAGGCTTTCAAATACATTCAACTGAATAATCTGTTATCACATACAGTATTAAATAGATATGAATGCCAGGAATTATACACAGACCGTGATTCATTCAAAAACTATTATGAAGAAATGAATTTATGACATGCTCCCTCTGTTTTTATCAATCCTACTTTATTTCTATAATATCTAACATTAAACACTTGGTATTAAGCAAATTAAAGTATAACATATTTAATCAATCATTTTAAGTATCCAATATGTCTTAATAATCCATGCCTTTTCAAGTAGATATAGATACTGTAATGAAAAATAGGAGCCATATTCTTTGTGCTTTGAAAAGAGCGAGTTAAAATACAAAAAAGACAAGCATTACACAGGCCCCTAAGCTTCTTCTCGCTTGACCGACCTTGAATGAAGCCTCTGATGAGAAGAAAAGCTATTTTCACTTACCTCACCATGCAGACGTGGTCCTGGAGGCCTGTGATCTTCACAGCTCAGCTGGCCTGTTTTCACCTGCCTCTATTTTCCTGTGGATCTGTAACCATGAAACACTGTTCAATTAATACAGTCCCTTCACATTCACACCCAGGGCTTGTGTTGTATTAGAGAGCATATTATAGCAGGCATGTTAGTACTTAACAGCAACAGTGTGAGAGAAAAAAAGGTGTACAAATGGAGCATTTACTGTAGCAATGGAGTTTGATTTCAGTTTATTTTTCACAATGCAGTGACGCTCAGGTCTGCTGATGTTGAAATTGTGAACTGATCATTATTGCAAAATACAGACTTGATGCAAAGTGGAGAAATTTGGCATAACCTTGAAGGGGTTTATTTTGTGATAATGACTGGCTGACTGTATATTTTCTGGATTATTACACGGCTGCAAATATACATGGATGGCAAATACTGATTTAACGACAGAGACTGATAAAGTGATACAAGCAACATGAAACTAACACAGCCATTGTATGTAAAAAGGCAACATCTATGTGTTTTGCAGGCTTTTGCATTTTTTTCTAATGTTTCCAGCTGAAATGGGTGTAAAACACCAACAACTTGTATTCCTTTTCACACAAATTGTGATTACAGGGGCAGATTATTGATTAATAAAGACTTAATATATTTTCGTACTTCCAATTCCTTGCACAATACTGTTATTATGTTATTATGACCTCAAAACACTTTTACCACAATGAATGAATTGTAAACTAATACATTTTGACATTTGCATCACCTAACCAGCTCCACATGTATGACTTTTCTAACGTATTAAAGTCACAATGAAATAAAAATGGACAATTCTTATTTTTGTATGGAATATTTCAGTATATGTTATAAATAATTGATCTGTGCACAACATTATTTTTATTTATTTTTGTATTCATGTGCACTCATAATCTTTAAAGGTGTGGTATAATGCCCTTTTCACAAGATGTAAAATAAGTCTTTGATGTCCCCAGAGTGTGTATGTGAAGTTTTAGCTTAAAATACCCCACAGATATGTTTATATAGCATGTTAAAATTGTCACTTTTTGAGAGTGAGCAAAAACGCACCGTTTTTGTGTCTGGCTCTTTAAATGCAAATGAGCTGCTGCTCCCAGCACAGAGGGCGGAGCTTCAACAGCCTGTGTCCCTTTTCCTCATACAGACATGCACTGAAAATGTCAATGTTTATGTTCAAACCAGAGTCAGACAATAATGGGAGACTCAAGAAGAAGGTACAACATGTAGAATGCAACAGGACATTTCTGAATGGTTAGTTGATGAATTTATGTATCTGATGTGTAGTTATCTTCTAATCATTGATATTCTGTCTTGATAATCTATAAATCGTGTTCAGGGGGCGGGGTTTATGTAAATTCTAGGGTTGGTGATGTCACTAACCCGGGAGGAATGTCGTGTAGTCCCTACCAGCTATTTGTTAAAGCGATTTCTTTAAAAGCAAATATCTTCCTTTGCTTTGAACTTTGAGCTTCGTAACTTAGCAGATGTTGTTTATGCTCAAACAGCAACATTACACACTAACTAAAGTTAAAAAAGTGAAATCATAATCAACCACCCCTTTAATCAAAATAACTTCCCCTCCCTCTTGCAGCAACATCTTTTCTCTTCTAATGACATGTTTTTCAGTGAAGGTCAGGACAAATGAGACTACGGCAAAAGCAAACAACAATTATCCTGATGGACAAAATCAAGTCCTGCCCTTTCCTTGTTCAAGAAGCCGTTTCACTCGGATATATGTCACACCAGGGAAGAAAAGACAATTGCAACATCCGTTTCATTCTGACTTAAAACTCTCTCGGTACAAGTCCCGTGAAACACAAGTCACAATAAAAGATGAAAGACTAAAATGTGTTTGCTTTTGTTAACATTATCGGTTAGGTGTAGGGTTTAGGGTTTAGGGTTTAGCGGCATTCTCAGGATATTTCATTTCCAAACTGCCGCGATACATGCAACAACAAACATAATAAACCATTGGCAGATTCACATTCATCTGTTTCAAATTAAAGTGAACAAGCTTCTTGGACATTTCAATTTGAAAGTGTAGAGAAACTTTCAACAAGCAACATATCATTATTTTGCAGACGTGTCGCTATAGGCGCATTTTTCCACTGAGCCTGTTTTCAGAAAATGCCTGGGATAACAGTCAATTATACAGTTTTGCATCATTAAACCACAACATTTTATTGTAGAAAGCTTCAACTGATCTCATATTTTCTAGAAAACTGAACATGCATTCACTGTGTACACATTAGCTGCTGTAACATTTTTTATTACAAAATATATTTTTTTCCTAATGTTCTAATAGACTTTTCAATAAAAAAAATAAATAAATAAAAAAAACATTGCCAAGGAAATCAAACACGGATGATTTGACTTGCATCTGTTTTCAAAAATAAGAATGACTATCAGATATGGACTTTTTCATTGATGAGAAAAAGGTGAAGCATAAACAACTTTTTGGGTAGGCTTGACTTGTCTCTTGCAAATATGTTTAAAATGTGTAGACTCACAGCTATAAAATGGACTGTGAAGAGAGAAAGTTGTAAAACAGTGCAATGGGTCGTGTTTCAGAGAGGATGTTGATGTACAAAGTATACCTCCCAGTCCTTAGTCTGCCGGCTATTTACAACCTTGCAGCCAGATCTATCACATCATTTGTGCAGAACCTCGGGGCCTTCATCCCTGCAGGCCCAACCTTTGAACCTCTGGGTCCCTCCCTCCCTTTTCCGACCGCCCCATTGTTGGTGTCTTGGAAAACCATCATCTGACAGATTTACTGGTGTGAGCATTAGCTGAACTCAGGAGAGGGTACAACCTCATAGAGTTACGCTCCAAGATGGCTCACCTCCTCTTTGGAGGCTCAGTAATTTACTGTACGGGCATCTCTGTGAACGCAGCAGTAAATGTACTGTTACTGTTAAAGGAGATATGAATCGGACAGCTGTTCTGAGCAGATTCATTGCAGCACGGTGACCCTAATGACTCTGTTTGATGATATATGGCAAAGACAGATTGAACTGCTGTTTTTAAGACATCCTGAGAACTTGATTTTCTCTCTTGCCCTAATCATGATGTGTCTGTGAAAACCATCTTGTTCTTTATCTCTGTTTTCTTTGATTTCCAGACATTGCATTTTATACATTATCTAATATTTCTGGAGTAACATTGTCAGAATCCACTTATACAGTAATAGGTTGAGCCTCATATTAATGTTCTGGGCATTTAAATGATCTGTCAGTAATTTTCTGTTTTATCGTCTAATAATCTTTACTCGTCTTTTTTTTCTTTTCTCTTTTTTTAATTAGATTTGCCATCCACCATTAAATTGAGGCTGTATTAAAATACCGATCAAAGGTTTGGGGTCAGTGAGATTCTGTAAAATAAATTATTACTTTTATTCAGCAAGAAAGCATTAAATTGATCAAAAAGGTTATAAAAGAATGTTATAAAATGTTATAAAATGTTATAAAAGATACATTTTTTTAAATAAATGCTGGCATTTTGAGCTTTCAATTCATTAAAGAATCCTTAAAAATGTTTCTGTCACCATCATGTTCAGTTTTATTCAGTTCAAGGACTCTCGAGAACTCTTTCATTTCCCGCCACTCTTTAGTGACAATGTTCATGTCATTATTAGTTCATTTGTGTTCTATTAATGAACTTGTTTAGTTCACTATATAGTTGAACCCCTGTCTTCATTCTTTGTCTGGTCATGATCATATTTAGGCTAGTTGTGTTTGCATTGCCTGTTTTGGACTATACTTTTTTTTTTATTTAAATGTTCACTGGGATTTTGCCATCTTGCATTCACCTGCCCTTACGACGATGAGACCCTAAAGTCACTTTTCTGGATCGTTGCAAACTATTATCATCCAGTCAAAAACGACTAAAACACTGTATTCTGCTGCCAGGCCATTAAATAGTGATGAAACACTATAGATTGAACATGTAATATTCAAGCGCATGACGTCATCGTCTTCAAAGATTCGTGTTTTTGTTGTTTACATGGAGACCGATTTAAAAAAAAAAAGCACTTTGAAACCTGTTTTCAAAAGTTTGCGTTTTCAGGCACCCTGAAATCTTGTTGTCGTGTTAATGAACAGCCAAAATGCATAAAAAGTTTTACGTTTTTAGTTAAAACTGATGTTGTGTAAACAGCCCATAGTTTGCATTTCTTCAATTCATGCCTTCCTTTGTTTGATTTCCCGCCACTCTTTAGTTACCATGGTCATGTCATTATTAGTTAATTTGTTCCAGCTGTGTTCTATTAATTACCTTGTTTAGTTCACTATATAGTACCCCTGTCGTCACTCTTTGTCTGGTCATGTTCACATTTAGTTGTCTTTGCTTCGCCTGTCTTTGAGTATACTTGCTATTAAACTTCATTGTGAGCTTTATTCATCTGTCTTCATCTGTCTGCCAGCAAACTCCCCGTGACAGTTCCACAGTTTCCAAGTTTCCAACAAGAAATGTTTATTGATGGTGAAAATTCAGCTTTGATCACAGGAATAAATTACATTTTAAAATATATTAAAATAGAAAATTGTATTTTAAATTGTAATAACATTTCAGAATATTACTGTTCTCACATATTGAACAATCTGTATTTACAAAATTAAAAGTCTTACCAATTCCAAACTTTTGGTAGTGTGCATATATATATAGAAAAACCTGGTGCTTTGAAGAATCATTTAAAAGCACAGTATGTACGTTTCACAGCAAGAGGTCGCAGAGCCTGGGACAATTTTTCGCTCCTGTTATTATGTTATTATCTTATTATGCTCATATCCCCGAACTGGCCGTTGCTGCTCCTTTTGTTTTGTTGTATATGTTTATTGTTTATTTGTTGTATATGTTTATACTACAGTAAAGCAGTGATTGGTTAGTGATCAGTTAAGCAATTAGTGTTTGCACATGTGAGGAGTGTGTCTGTGTGACCTGGTGAATAAGTGTAGCATTTTGATTGGTTGTGTTTGGAAAAGGAAAGCAAGTCACTTCCTGATAGATTTTTGTGTTTTGGGTAGAGAATTGTGTGTAGTGTTTTGAAAAAAGTGTTTAATGCAATTGAAAACTGAGTCAAAGGCTGAGAAATAGCTTATGGTTTTGGAGATTTGGTAGCCTATGTAGTTTTGCACTTTGAGTGAGAGGTTTCAAAAATCGTGTGACATGAAAAGATTTTGTGTGTAAGCAGTTGGAAAAAACTGTAATGTCCGCCTCCTTCCCTGAATTTGAACTTTGTTACAGATGCATCTGATCAATTAAATTATTTTATTTATTTATCATTCTAATAAAACAGCCGCAAGTGCTGAATTATTGATCATACAGGTCACTTTATCTGACAAATAAAAAATTGTGGGGTAACGCAGCGCTGTTTTACTTGGTCAAAACAATCATACTAAAAATAAATCTAATTGTGTTGAAAGTTATGTTACTCTGATATATAGTATGTACTCTGTGCCTTAGATCAGTGGCTGGTATGAGACACTTGTTGCACACTGGAGTAAGCTAGTTCGATGTTAGAATATCATATTAATAAAATCTGGAGGACTTGTGTTGCAAAATGGCATGCAGTTACTGTACTTTAAATATATATTGTATGGTGGAGAAAATGCTTTATTACTGTTATTACTACAAATAAAGCTCTTTCTGATTATGCTATATTAGCCACTTGACAAAAGGGTAGTGCGGATATTACTTAAATGACAGGATACACAATGACACGGGCCGTTACACTGGTTAAAATAGCTGATTTCTCTGGATTTAAACATTGTTGGGAACATTTGGGATAATGTAAGTATACAAGTCAACAAAATATACAACATTGTTTTAGTGGTTTTTGGATATCTTAATCCAAAAATCTTACATATGTGCCTTTGTTTTTTTTTCATAAATTTTTTTTCATTCAGTCAGCAATGTTACTTTATGAGGAAAATCTCTCATTTCTTATCCAACCTCCTTGTGTTCAGCTAAGCCATAAATAAAATGCATTACGCAAAGGCCTGGATTACAGCATTGAGAGCTTTGATTAAAATTCATAGGAGTTTGATTTGCCAATTCAGTCTTTGAGGGAATAATGGAAAATTAATGTTTAATCCTATTAAGATAAGGATGCGTTCTTGGACGTGTCTCTTTCTGCATCTCCACAGCGACCATCCACCATAAATTGAATTCCTTCTATGACTGCAGAAGTCTCTGGCTTCCCTCAAGTCATTACCAAACCCATGACCAGCTCAAAACATACAATATTGGTATGATAGTGTGCTTATCTGATTTTCAAATGGAAATCATGTGTGAACTGTCTGAATAACAGCTCTGATGGTATTAAAGGGATTTTGCCTGACACTGATAAGTAAAAGCAGAATATGATCAGATGACATGACTGCCCTTGGTGATATCATCCACATTACATCAAAACAGCTTCTATAATTCTGAAAAGGGATTTTTGCTCACTTAAATTTGTATGTGGTTGAACTGAGAGAAGTTTTTTTGTCAGTCCTTTGGCCTCAGAAGTTGAAAAACAGTCAACAAAAATGTAGAACTGAATTCTGAAGAGCGTTAAACACGTTAAAACACATTCCATTCAAATGACCTTAAATAAATATGGCAGATTTACATGGGTTAGCTGTGTGGAACTTGTTTATGGAAAAGTAGTTATGTCATATTTATGAGCTTGATCTCAATATTAGATCATAGTAGGGTTTACTAGTATCCGATTTTCTGGTGGTTCCCAACACTTTTAGTCGCATGGCATTTACAGGTTAAGTGATTGGCTCAAAAAACAAATGTGTATAGAACTGAGCATCCATGAGTAAAGACAGCAAAATTGTTATTACGTATAGTACATCCAGCTAAGCAACTGTCATTGAAATGAATAACAACAACACATATAACATACCTATGAAGAAAATCTATAAAAATTTCACTTCACTGCCAATGGCACATTTCTGCATGTGTTTTGTGACAGCTATATGCAATGGCAGCAATCAATGAACAGAAAACCATCATCATTCCATAGAGGCTTTTATCTCTTCTCACACTACTTCCCACTCTCATTGTTTAACCTTCAGCCTAATCCATCAAGCTCATGGCTCGGATCCGCTCTCTATCTGGAAACTTCTATTGCAATACGGTCCATAAAACTCAACAACAGTTATTACCATCTCACAATAGCATGCTGAAGATGTGGGATCTATAATTAAATAGTGAACTGGGACATTTTTTAGCCCCTTTAGACACAGTAGCTTACATACATAATGAAGCATATCCCAAAACTTAAGTAAAGGACTGACTGGAATGTTGAGAATTATGAACAATGTGCTGTAACTGTGGAATAATAGGGTGATTAACTGCAGTAGATGTAATGCATTTTCATAGACAAACTAGGACACGTACTTGTAAGTTATCCTATTTATATAAAAATTATTTGCACATGTAATGCATGTATAAAATAAGAAATAAGTATGTTGGTGAGCCTTGATTATGGAATGGACAGGTATCTTATATATCTCTATAAATAGATAGCACATTGTCTGTATTGTCTTCTGTAGTGTAAATGAAGTGGCCTTATTTGCATGTTACACAACTCATGATACACAACTGCAGTAGATGACCCCCTTTAAAGGATTGGCTAAAAACATCCATATCTAAGAAACCTAGAACACAAAATACCTTTTTTGAGACCTTAACTTTAGAAGAAACCAAGAACCAAAAAGGTAATAGCTATGGAAGCTTGTTTCCACCACAGAATAAAAAATAAAAAAGGTAATTGCAACTTTTTATCTCACAGTTCTGACTTCTTTTTTCTCACAATTGCGAGTTTACATCTCGCAATTCTGACTTTTATCTCAGAATTGCGTGATATAAAGTCACAATTGCGTGTTATAATTCTGCAATTCTGACTTAATAACACGCAATTGTGAGATATAACGTCAGAATTGCATGATACAGTCACAATTGCATGCTATTAAGTCAGAATTGTGAGTGTCTTTTTTCCTTAGAATTGGACTTAATAGCTCAAAATTCTTTAATTTATTAATAAAAGTGCAAAGTTTTATTCAATCTTTTAATATGTGTCATGTCCATAACATCAGTAAACCATAAACAGTTACATGTCAAAAGCAAATCAACTTAGAATAGTAGGCCCATATAGTATAGTAAACGCTACATCACACTTTAATACCTTAAAAAAAAAATTAAAAAAAACGTGACATTTTCGTGACCTTGTGGTAAGTTCCTTACTGTACGCTGAATTATTATTAAAAATAGAACTGAGGTGCATGTCAAAATATTTTCTGTGGTAATTGACAGCATATCACAGATGCTGTCAAAAGAGCAAATCTTGTATTGAACCCGGAACATTCCTTGATCATTTTCACACACTACTCTAGCTCTCCTCCTGTTTCAACACTTCCTATGGCCCAGACTGAAGGTCAGTCTTCTTGAACTATCTCACCTGTCACACTTTGTCACCAAATAAATTTGAGCATAGCAAGGGAAGGAACTAACCTCACTTTATGGAATACATTAACAACTAGAACGACTCTGCTAAATGCCACTGGGGCCAAAAATCCACATCGGCTTGGCGTGACTTATTGAAACGTAGTCCAGCATGAAATACCACCCACCATGCATTTCCCTTCAGTGTGGGCCATGTTCGTAGCTACTGTAACTGTGATGGCCAGTGGCCTATGACTGCTCTCTGAAGTCATTTAGAGCAACACAAAATGGAGAAGAATGCACAATCATGGGCACAATAAAAAGTCCCATCATGTGTGTTTCATTTATATGCTTGATTAGCTTATTGTTTACACTTTTCATCCCAGAGTTTTTCCACATACTCAACCCGGAGTTATTCCACATAATTAAGTACATCCCATTGTGCTGAATGTGCATTTGTAGTGTAATTTAAATCTTAAAAATATATTTCTGAAAAACTCCACTTGCGGATGATATAATATTAATGAAATAAAAGGATATTTAACTTTCTTGGCCGTTTGCACTTTATTTTACTGTACGTGCACTTTTGATACTTACAGTGTAAAACCCCCAGAACTGATTAGTGTAAGGTAATTACATGGGTTAAGTTAGGGTTTAGGTTCAGGGTTAGTACCTATTTAGTGTCATTACTACAATAAGTACATAGTATGTTCATGCGAAGCAGGACTGTAAAATAAAGTGCTATCCTTAGGTAATCCTTTTTAAAAAAGTGAACTTTGTAATAAAAAACTGAATTAAAGTTTTACCCTAAATTAAAGTTTAAACCAATATGTTTCTTTTAATGTGTTGAGTAGCATAGTAAAGCAGGTGTAAATTACTTGGTTATAATTTTTAACTATAGCATGTTATTTAATATTACATTTAAAATGTACAGTTGTTACAGTGTAATTAGACAAATAAGTACTGTATAATATTATTTAACTACATGTACTTACTATAAGGTTAGGGTCTGGTTTAGTTACTTGTAATTATGCATACTGTTATTACTATAGTAAGTACGTGCAAAGTATCACCTTAAAATAAAGTGTTACCCAATTTAAGTTACCCAAGTTAATGCAATTTAGTTAATAAGTACTCTTTTTAAAAGTATGCTGAAGTGTATTTGCAGTTGCAACTAAATATATATATATATATATATATATATATATATATATATATATATATATATATATATATATATATATATATCAGTGATGCGCGGGTCAATGTATAAACAACCCGCACCCGACCGACGTTTTCAACTAAACCGCCCGCAACTCGGACCGCAAAAAAAAAAGAAGAAAATATTGTACCCGACCCGCATTTTTTAAAAGTAGTAAATGCATAGCAAGAAGTACACATGACAAAGCCAGCACTTTGGTCATCATCTTTCATTATTTCGGCAAATGTCTCCCACACTTTGCTCTTTCTGTTTGTGTATTTGCGGAGCTTCCACTCCCCAGTCTTCACCTTTTCTCTTGCCGCCTCCATCTCTACCTGAGCTCGACTGAGCTCGTGCGTCATCTTCGCGCCAGTTATTCAGCCAATAAAGTGTAGTAGGCCTATGTATTTCATAGAAAATTGCATGTGAGCGGAGTGGAGCGGGAGCGAGCGGGCGGATCTTGGATAGAGCGCAGAGCGGCATTTTTAAATGGATGGAGGGTCGCCCTATTTCCCGCTCCAATTTCGCTCCGCGCACACCACGATTCTGAAGCATGCTCAGTCAAGCCTTTCAGTCAGTAAAGATTCATTTTGGAATCTAAAAAGACACATCTCTCGAAAACATGCAGTGTGCTATGTGAACACGCTGGGAAGAAAGCAAAAGGTTAGCAAACTGAATACGGTAACTTGTAACAAAGTTTAAATTAAATATAGCGTAGCCTAATATTCAAACAATTGATACAAGCCCATTTAAATTTTAATCCTGCGCGCTGCGCAAAAGTTCAGTTATAAGAATGTTGGCCTAATAGTTAATTTAGCCTACTTTTAAAACGTTTAAGTATAGGCCTATATATTTAAAATTTTTTGTTTAAATTGTATTTATATTATTAGGCCCATTTATTCGTTTTATTTTACAGCAGTTTGTGTGTACAATGGATATAAGCCCATTTAAATTTTAATCGTGCGCGTTGCGCAAAAGTTAACTTAAATTCTGGCCTAATAGTAAATTTAGCCTACTTTTAAAATTATGTAGGCTATATTTTTGTTTATATAATTGTTATTTATATTATTAGGCCCATTTATTCGTTTAATTTTACAGGACTTTGTGTAGGCTATATTTCTTCTTACATAGGCCTAATTTGTACTTTGAAATAAAACATTTCTATTTTAAAATTTGTGTTGTTGCTCATTAGTTCTTTAGGAGAAAAGGCTGTGGTCTAAGCTAACAGTGATATACAAGTAGATGTTTTTTCCATTTGTGGAGCGAGCGGGGGCGATTTGAATGGAGCGCGGAGCAAACTGCGTTGAGTGCTGAGCGATAATGAGCGGAGCGGCCTGATGTAGCTTTGAGCAGGGGAGATTCTCACCGCTCCACTCCGCTCATATGCTCTCTAGTACTATATAAATAACAAAGGTTTAATTGGCATCTTTATTTCAAACGACCCGACCGACCGCGACCCGAATATCATTAAAAATATTTTTGGATGACTCGTAACCGCGGGTAACCGCGGGTGACCGCAGGCACCCGCTCATTTCGGATCAACCCGCGCATCACTGATATATATATATATATATATATATTTTTTTTTTTTACATTTCAAACATATTACAGGTACTGAATGGGATATGCAAACATATAAGTATCTATAACAGAAGTGATAGATGCTGAGTTAATGCAGAGATGCAGAAGATTTGGATTTCTGTCAGGATGAATAGGTTAAAGAATCCATCAGATGACATGCAGCTTTTCAAGCCTTGCTATATGTGGGGGAAAGTGTCAGAACCCAGTTGACCTCCCCAGTGGTAGTCCCCTCTTTTGTTTACCCACAACATCCCACCCTCCACAAACCCACAAACCCACAATCCCGCAGTGCTGAGCTGACCCTCTACCACCACTTGACTTCTACCCAATTAAACCAATTTGTGTCAGGGAACCAGGGTGATCTGTCAACATCCTGAATCAAAAGTGTTGTGTGAGAACGTCATCCAGAAGAGAGTGCCCTGGAGCGTGTGAATGCCTTGGGATCATGCCGTATGAATGTTACTGTTCGGACTAACTGAAGTGGTTACAGTGGCCTCAGAGCAACAGTCCATACGGAACATTCCCATATTACACAGCACACTGTCAGAACCCTGTGACTGATTCTGGAGTCGTTTCACAGAATGGATTTCTGATTTGCTATGAAATAATAACAAACTATTCTTTTATTGAGTCAACCAATTCCAGGTAGTCACCCAGAGGAATGCCTGTTTTTCATTATTTTTTTCTTCTCCTTTTGAGAACACATTTAATTAGTTAGTTTTTAGGGTGCGGCTTCATCTGAGCCAAAAAACACAGTAACATGAATTATCCTGTCATCTTCATTGGGGTGTTCCCTATTTGCTATCATCACTTACGTAAAATCTCAGCATTCTACCTTAAACACTGACATATCAATCCCATCATTCCAGTGTGTTGCTGACCCACGGTGAACTGTTGGGTTGAACCGTGAGGCCAGTTCCAGAGCCCTTTATTATGCAGCCAGTTGTTTGTGGAAAACATCCATGAAAAGCACTGCATAATCCCTAGTAGTTTTTATCTTAAGGGAAACAATCATTTACAGTAGTACAGCAGTGCTTTGTCTTTGTGATGAATCACTCAGGCGCTGTGTAAATGCCGGGCTTTAAAATGGCCCCTGCTGACTGATGAGAGGGCCCACAACTGTATTTTAAAAGGCTGGGACTGATCCTTGGCCACTAATGGAGGGAATACTTAGTCATCTCAGCGGATGTGTTGCTCAGGTTGGTGCGTTGTGAATGGGTATCATGGCTGCATACTGCCAGGTGAAAAAGAGAGTGTAGCACAGTCATTTTTCATTAAGAGTTGTGGCTTAAAATTAAGAAACAGGCTAGATTACAGTGAAAAATGAATGGGCCAGGCTCGATCTGTATCTAAAGAGTGGAATTCAACCTTGTCCTGAATCCTTCAGATGATTCCAAATGAAAATAATACTTAATGTGTTTGGATCGTGTCCTTTGAAATGAATGGTTTCCAAAAATCTGGAATATTTTCAAAGTGAAATTTAGAAGTTGTAACTTTGAATTTCCTCTACAGGTGCAGTTAAAACTAGTTTTTATAAGACTGATAACTCTAACTATAAATTTTGTTTGGATTACCTGAGTTCAAGGGCATACAATGCTGATAAATGCACACCTGTGACCGTACAGTCTATATTAATGAGCCCAGTTGCAAGGTTACTTGGAAGCTGCAAATAGTCAGTTATTATTGGAATATATTGGACTTGTTAAATGACTTGAATACGAATTTCTTATTCAGAAAATTATACTTAATTAAAAAGATTTTGCAGTATAGTTCACACATACCCCTGGTTTCACAGACAAGACTTAAGCCCATAGCCCAGACTAAAATGCATGTTTAAGCTGAAAGCAATTTACATTGACATATCTTAAAATATGCCAGTGCCATTGTTTTGTCTCAAGATGCAAACCAGAGGAGGTGAACAAGGAGTATGAGGAGTACATCGTCCTCCTCCTCCTCCTCTTCCTCCTTGTTCACCTCCTCTCCCTCATACTCTTCCTCCTCTTATATTGTTTCCATCCATTGTTGGTATCAACATTCAGTGCAACATTTTGAGTCAATGTTGGCACTCTGAACTGACTTGTAATATGTACAGTTGGTTTGGTCACATAATTAGAAATAATTGTGAACAATTTTGAGTCGTTGTGTGAAAATGATGATAACTGTGTTGAAGTTGTGTTTAACTTTTGTCTGCCTGTGTTTAGCGTTTTGAAACATAAGTGCTTCACAGTGTGTAATGTGTTTTAATGAGCGAGAATGTGTTTAGAGTTTGGCAAAAAGAGTGCATGATATTTGCAAACAGTGTTTTAATTACCTGAACTTGTTTAATGTTTTACAGAAAGACTGATTTATTCAACAAATTGGTTTAGACTATTGAGAATTTGGTTCAGGGAATGGGGTTTAGTGTTTTAGCAATTCAGAAAAACTGTAATGCAGTAAATTCAACATCAGACATAAAGGTGCAATCATTTACTTGTAGTTCATTCTGTTTTTTCTTACAGTTTTTTTCAAACTGCACAAAATCTTCTCATGTAACACTATTTTTTAAACCTCTCACTCAAAGTGCAAAACTACACACCAGATCTCCAAAACCATAAGCTATTTCTCAGCCTTTGACTCAGTTTTCAATTGCATAACACACTTTTTTCAAAACACTACACACAATTCTATACCTAAAACACAAAAATCTAACAGGAAGTGACTTGCTTTCCTTTTCCAAACACAACCAATCAAAATGCTACACTTATTAACCAGGTCACACAGACACACTCCTCACATGTGCAAACACTAATTGCTTAACTGATCACTAACCAATCACTGCTTTACTGTAGTATAGGCCAATAAATAGGTCAAAGGTCAGATGACCTGTTTTGAACAATGGATGCCAACAATGGACAGAGAGCAAGAGGAGTAGGAGGGAGAGGCAGGGGATAAAAACGAGAACAAATTCAAAGACAAAGAGTTGGAAGAGGAAGAGTATGAGGACGAGGACGAGGGCAAAGAAGAGAAGGAAGGAGAGCAATCTCTGATGAGATAGAGCAACACTTGTTGATCAAGTGATCAACCACGGTTTGACCATGAGAGAGGCTGGACCGAGAGGACAGAGAGTCCAGCCCAACTTGAGTTGATTTACAGTGGTGTCCATAATTCGAACCTTCAGAAATGAGAACAGGTATGCAACTATCTAATGACTATTTTAGCATTACAGAAATGTACTGTAAAATACGTATGACTGCATAGTATTGTGTAAACATTTGTAACTCTAAGCCATCCATTTACTGCACTGCATTGAATGAATGAGGTTGGTTATCATGCTGTACTACATTTTTTTTATAAATTGTTTACAGTTCCTATGATGAACACACGCTATGTTTGAATTCTGTACAGAGTGGAAAGGCAAAGACATCATGGAGGATGAGGATGCGTGTTTACAGATGTACAAGAGACTGCAATTATAAATATGGTTTTGGCCAACAATGCTGTATGCCTGTCGACCATATATGCATCCTCCAACGGCACCAAGTGACGATGAAACAACTTTACAAGGTGCCATTTGAGAGAAACTCAAGTCAAGAATCTGCGACATGACTTTATAGAGGTATGTATTCAACACTACTTCCAGAACTTCAGACATACCATATTTACTAATCTGTGTATCCTTTTGTCTGTTACAGAGAGTATTGGAGATGGATGCCCATGTAATTCGCCATTCATTTTTTTTATGTGGATGAGGTTGGCTTCAACCTCACCAAAACCAGGCGCCGGGCAAGAAATGTAATAGGACAGAGGGCAATTACCAATGTCCCTGGACAGCATGGGGGTAATATAACTATGTGTGCTGTCATCACTCAAAACGGGGTCCTCCATCACAATGCCACACTGGGTCCGTACAACACCGGCCATATGCTCACTTTTCTGGATGCAATTTACACAATGCTTGTCCCTGATCCAGATCAGGAGCCTGCTAGATTTGTGGTTAAATGGGACAATGTTTGTTTTCACCGGGCTGTTCTGGTCCAAAACTGGGTTGCCACCCATACACAATTTGTGTACCTACCCCCATATTCACCTTTTTTAAATTCCATAGAGGAATTCTTCTCAGCCTGGCGCTGGGAAGTGTATGATTGCCAACCCTATACCCGCATGCCGCTTCTCCAGGAAATGGAGGACGCATGTGGGGACATAGAGGTTGCCTCTGTCCAAGGTTGGATACGCCATGCAAGGAGATACTTCCCACGATGTTTAGCAAGAGAAAACGTATCTTGTGATGTGGACGAAGTATTGTGGCCAGACCCAGCTCGGAGAAGAGATGAAGCGTAGCTTAGCACTGGTGACTTGTTACCCCTCTCAGCAGATTACTTTCACTGTAGAACATTGTATTTTAAATGTAGATATAAGCATATGAAAGACCAAAGAGCTTTAGATTTAGAACAACAGTGTTTACATGGTATATCCAAAAATGTACTATTATGAAAAGTGTTTGCCATTTGATGCAAATGCTTCATTCTGACATGGTCATGGCATTTTAACTGCAGTGTTACATTTTGAAGGAGATGTGATTCATTTTGCATTTTGTGTGTGCAGTTTTGTGAATTGTGTGTAGAGTTTTGAAAAAAGGAGACCGTTTTGAAAACGTTTGAAAGCAGTTGGAAAAAACTGTAATCAACACTTCAACCAAATATATGCAATAATTACTGTTTTCTTGGCACTGTTTTATAGGATCTTATACAATATATATATTTAAATAAAGCTACTTTTATACAAATTTTACTTCTCAGGGTTAAATTTGTTTATGACATGTACATAGTATGTGTTTTTTTTTGTGTGTGTTTTTTTACAAGGTTTATATTATAGTCTGTTCCTGTTTTTATTGTTATATTTGCGAACTGTGAGTATACTGTCTTCTTGTATTGCTGCTACCCCACTTCAATTTCCCACATGGGATCAATAAAGTACCTACCCATATACCTACCTATAGACAGAAACTCATTCAGAAGAAAGATGTAGTAAGCCGCTGCTGGCGACAGTCCAGCAATGCTGTTCTTGTTTTACTGGCTGAATTACATTGTATTGCTGTCATATTGCTGCTCAACTAAATCCACTGATGTTATTAGCTAAATGACGGTGGCTAATACTGGTTGTCTTATGAGGAACAGATTGCAGGGATGCAGTGCATCACTCTAATATAAACCATTGATACTTCTTTTGATGTCAGTACTCTCTCTATAGCCATTAGATTGTGCAGCGGATTTGTCTGTTCATGAAAGTGTTCATCCACAAACAAAGCCAATCCATCTCAGTGTAACAGAAACACCTGTTCCTATTGATGTTGGTGAATGAAAGCTTTGTTCAAGATCTCTCATGAGTTCAGGTGCAGCTCCGCTCCATTGTTCTGACTGACATGAAGGTCAATCCAACACAAGTAGCAGCTGGATAAGAGTTCACTCTGTTTTTAAGGGAGGAAGATATCAAAGTCATGTTGCATGCATTAGGGTTGACCGGGGAGTGTTGAAACATATTCTGCCTGTAACTGTTGTTTTGGAACAAGTCAAATTTACTTTTTTACTTCTAATGTTCCTTCAGGTGTGTGGTAGTCTTACTGTATAACTCTTGTGAAAAAGAAGTACACTTTACCATACTTTTAAAAAGAACACTTATTATGTAAATAATGGATTTTAAAAGAATATACCTGTGCAAACTGAATGTAATATTTTTTCATCTGTATATGTAAATTACATTGTAATTTCATAATTACTTCTATTGTCTTTGAAATACGGTAAAAAAAATTACTGCTGAATGTACTGACAAGCATTTATGTTAAACTAACATACTTGAATGTAATTTCTATTGAAACTTGCATGTCATGTTGTATTTAATTAGCAATTTTGCATTTGTAATGATGAAGTTGCAACTTAAAATGTTAACTTAAAACGTAATACGGCTAAACTTTACATGTGCTTTAGTAAGTTAGAAAACACATCAAAAAAGTGTACTTCTTTAAACCCCACAAAAGATTATAAAAATTGTAACTTTAAATTAAATGTTTAAAAGTGTTCATAAGTGTGTCAGGAAACAAAGTCATATTGTAAGGCTCCAGCTTGTAATGACTCTCCTTTTTTTTGTCATTTTTTGACTGGAAAATTCAGTTCGTGTATCTACCCCAAAGTGATAAAATTCTGTATCAAAAATGTTAAGGCCAGACAAGTAGTTTTTTAAGGCTTGGTTTGTAGGGAATTACAAACCTGCGCACATATATTCAAACATGCATACCAATAGACTGAACTCGTAATACGCATGTGCACGCCATCAGCGTTCTCACAGGTTTCACATTTAAAGTCTGTGTAGAGTTTCCTGTTAAAACGGTGTCGTGTTAGCGGCCCCTAAGTTAATAACTAATGACCGTTGCGACGGAAGTGAATCAATCAAATTAACTTTAGCTGGAAAATAACTTTATTCAAGAACTGCTATGAAGCCAAAACAATCTCTGTTACTTTAAACTATCCTTGTATCTCTGTAAAGCCGCTTTGGAACAATCTACATTCTTAAAAGCGCTATATAAATGAAGATGACTTGACTTGACTCCTTGCCTCTAGTTGGTGCTGAGCTGTAATGACTCTCTAGGGGGCCCCAGCTTTTGAAAAATTCATTGTTGCCACTCATTAGTATTTGATTTCTCCCATAGACATAATAAATACATAGACGCCCTATTGGCCGCTTTGGAACGTTGCTGCGATACGTCAACGCGTCCGCCATTTTGCGGAGGGCAAGACTGCGCTGTAATCAAATGCAAGTAAACAGGTGAGCTGCGGTTTTTCTGGATAAAAAAAAATAAAAAAATACATTTATCAACCGATTTCAGTGGTTTGTATGTGGTGTACAAAAAAGTTCCATCTCTAGTTATTTAAAATCTCGATAGTTAGACTTATAAAATATTTTTTTTTAATAAGGAATGGCCAAAGCTCAGGCTTGTCATGTATTTGGCTTTTTATTATTGGATAAGAATTGTGAACTTACTGAGATATAATTAAATTTTCACATTAAATTAAATAAAGTTTTCTTATTGTGGAAAAAGCATATTCTGTCATTGACCCGATTTTAGCAATAACAAAGATAACTGATGGATCCTTTATGGTAATACATATGATATGGTACAACTACAGTGCAATGCAAATAGTAAATATAAGATAAAGTGAGAAGTAGGCTAATAGTAAATAGTTTAGTCAATAAAATAAACAAACAAACAGTATACAGCAAATAAAATAGTAATGAAAAGTATAATTATATAATATCATAAGTACTATAATATAATAATACTAATATTTAGCATGTAGTTTATGTATAATACTATAATAATAACAATAGAATATGAAATATCAATTACAGAATATAGACAATAAAAAAAATAAGTTAAATAGTTACTATGAATAGTACAATAATTTAACAGCATAACTATAATAGATTGATAATCGCAAGTGGTATATTATTATAATAACAATAATAAATAATGTAAATTTATATATTTTTAAATATTCTTACATAGGCTACATAAAATAAAATGACGCAACCCTGTCTCATTTTGTTAAATTTCAGTTTTTAAAAGCATAAGAAGCTATACAAGTCAAGAAATAAAGTAAACGATTCAGTCAAACATACAGCAGGCTACAGCGTTAAAGTTAAATCGGAGCCTAAATATATAAAGTTATGAAACTTCACTTTGCCTTCAGCCAAAACGATTTGCCAAGGAACAAATGATAGATTAATGAGACCAAAGATCGCCCGTTAGATATACACAAGACGAATTATTCTCACCACTAGACTAAAGACATCAGATCCAGCGGAGAAAGTCAGAAGCACTAGCCGATGTAAGGCTGTTCTCGGCGGGGTACATGAGCGCTGAGCGCCCGGTGATCGCTGGATCTCACAACTCCGAAACCGTCAGATAATATTTTTAAATAGGCGCTATCTGTATAAATAAACCACAGATTTGAGCTTTAAACAACTACATTGTGTCATAATTCAGGGGCGGAAGCAATATGCAAGTAAAACTCTTTTATTGTTGGTCAGAAGACACAGCAAAAACACACGGGTGGGCTGGTGGCGCAGGGACTTGATGGTCAGCGTGGAGGTGAAGACAGGTGACGGTGAATCCAGTGAAGTGAACATCCAACACGACGAACACCACGAAAACACCGAACAGGACACGATCTGGAACTGGAACAGGAACTGGAAGAGCAGACGACGACAACACACTGAGGACACCAAAACCAACGATCTGACAGGGAAAGGAGAGTGCGATGAGTTTATATAGCAGAGATGATTGATGGTAGCTGATGAGGGGAATGAGATCAGGTGGAGTGCTGATCAACTGAACGAGCAGCCACGCCCACTCACACACACCCACACACACAAAACAACAAATACACGAGACACGAAGAAACCAGTGAATTCATGAACCGTGACAGTACCCCCTCTCCTAGGAACGCCTCCTGGCGTCCCCAGACTCCCTTACCTGTCGATTGTAATCATCGATAAGAGAGTGATCCAGGATGTCTCTGGCAGGAACCCAACTCCTCTCCTCCGGACCGTAACCCTCCCAGTCCACCAAGTACTGGAATCCGCGTCCCCTCCGCCTTGAGTCCAGAATGCGATTAACCGAATACGTAGGTTCCCCTTCTACGAGACGCGGCGGGGGGGGAACCGGGACGGGCGGATTAAACTGAGAACGAAACACGGGCTTGATTTTGGAAACATGGAAGACGGAATGAATCCTCCTGTACACTGGAGGGAGTTTGAGGCGGACTGCCACCGGGCTAATGATCTTGGTGACAGTGAATGGGCCAATAAATTTGGGAGCTAGCTTATTAGAGACGGAGCGGAGAGGAATGTTCTTAGTAGAAAGCCACACTTTTTGACCAACGACGTATACGGGAGGCTTAGACCGGTGGCGATCGGCTTTAGCCTTGGTGCGCGCTCCCGCTTGGAGTAGAGTCTCGCGGGCTCTAGTCCAAGTGTGGCGACACCTCTGGACAAAGGCGTGAGCGGAGGGGACCGCGACTTCGGATTCCAGACTAGGAAAAATTGGTGGCTGGTAACCTAGACTACACTTAAACGGCGATAGGCCCGTAGATGATACTGGTAACGAATTGTGGGCGTACTCCACCATTGACAGTCGTTGGCTCCATGAGGAAGGATTCTTGGAGACCAAACATCGCAACGTTCTCTCCAAATCCTGGTTGGCTCTCTCAGTTTGGCCATTGCTCTGGGGATGAAACCCTGAGGACAGACTAACAGTCGCACCCAGTAATCTACAAAATTCTTGCCAAAATTTGGACACAAATTGGGGTCCTCTGTCGGAGACCACGTCTGTCGGGAGGCCATGTAGCCGAAAGACGTGGTCAACGACTGTTACCGCTGTCTCCTTGGCTGAGGGTAATTTGGGCAAGGGAATGAAATGGACCGCCTTCGAGAATCGGTCCACCACGGTCAAAACTACCGTGTTACCCTGAGAGGGTGGGAGGGCGGTGATAAAATCTAGAGCGATGTGGGACCAGGGTCTCGAAGGGATCGGCAGCGGTTGAAGGAGCCCATCTGGGGGTCGATTGGAAGTCTTACCAGTGGCACAAACTGAGCAAGCCAAAACAAAACTGTGAACGTCACGAGCCATACGTGGCCACCAAAATCGTTGCTTAACTAAAGACGTGGTACGACTGACTCCTGGATGACAAGCCACATTGGAACAATGACCCCACTGAATGACGTTGGACCGTAATTGCTCTGGCACAAATAACCGGTTCGGTGGACAACCGGGCGGAGGCGTTACCCCTTCTAAGGCCGTTCTGACCTTCGATTCGACCTCCCATGAGAGTGTGGAGACAATTAGGGACTCCGGAAAAATGCACTCGGGAGTAGACGGGCGATCGGAATGGTCAAAAATACGTGACAAAGAATCGGGCTTGATGTTTTTGGAGCCCGGGCGGTACGAGAGAGTAAAGTCAAAACGTCCGAAAAAAAGTGCCCACCGAGCCTGCCTAGAGTTCAATCTTTTAGCGGTTCTAATGTATTCCAGATTCTTATGATCAGTCCATACGATAAAAGGTACCCCCGACCCTTCTAACCAGTGACGCCACTCTTCCAATGCTAACTTGACTGCCAACAACTCTCTGTTACCAATATCATAATTACGTTCGGCAGGGGACAAACGATGAGACAAAAACGCGCACGGATGCATTCTGTCGTCTGTAGGAGAACGTTGGGATAACACTGCACCTACCCCCACCTCTGACGCGTCGACCTCCACCATGAACTGACGTGATGGATCAGGGGTAACTAGGATGGGGGCTGAAACAAAGCGGCCTTTCAGTTTGGCAAACGCAGCCTCGGCTGCGTCTGACCACCTGAACGTAGTTCTGGGGGAGGTCAAGGCGGTCAGAGGTGAGGCTAGTTGGCTGAAATTGCGAATGAACCGCCGGTAAAAATTGGCGAACCCCAGAAACCTCTGTAGGGCCTTACGGGAATCCGGACTTGGCCAATCCACCACAGCCTTAACCTTCTCAGGATCCATACGCATCCCCTCAGACGACACAATGTACCCTAAGAAAGGAACAGACTGTGCATGAAAAGCGCATTTCTCCGCCTTGACAAAAAGACCATTCTCTAACAACCTCTGAAGCACTCGTCTGACGTGCTGAACATGTTCCTGGAGAGACGAAGAAAAAATCAATATGTCATCCAGGTAGACATAAATGAACTGATCGACCATGTCTCTGAGCACGTCATTGACGAGTGCCTGGAAGACTGCTGGACTATTGGACAGCCCAAAAGGCATAACCAAATATTCAAAGTGCCCCCTGGGGGTGTTAAACGCAGTCTTCCATTCATCCCCCTTCCTGATGCGGACCAAATGATAAGCGTTACGTAAGTCCAGTTTTGTGAAGACCGACGCTCCCTGCAACCTCTCGAAGGCTGAAGACATCAACGGCAAAGGATAAGTATTCTTTACCGTGATGTTATTCAGCCCTCGGTAATCAATGCAAGGTCGCAGAGAACCGTCCTTCTTCCCCACAAAAAAGAACCCCGCCCCCGCAGGAGAAGAGGAAGGTCGGATGAATTTGGATGCCAGAGAATCAGAAATATATTTCTCCATGGCCTCCCTCTCGGGAATAGATAGAGAGTAAAGCTTGCCTTTAGGCGGAGACGTACCTGGCAGTAGATCTATTGCACAGTCATAGGGACGATGCGGAGGGAGAGAAGCAGCCCGAGACTTACTGAACACTTCCTTCAGGTCCAGATACTCCGCGGGCACGTTTGATAAATCCACTGCCTCCTCCTGAAAAGCAGAAACAACAACAGACGGACAGGCAGACACAAGACAGGACTCATGACAAAAACTGCTCCACTCCAACACTGATCTCTGCTGCCAGTCAATCTTGGGGTTATGCTTGATTAGCCAGGGATGACCGAGAACGACAGGTGCAAGGGGGGAGTCCAGGATGTAAAATGAGGTAGTCTCTGTGTGATTGCCGGATACAGTGAGTGTAATGGGTCCAGTGGTGAATGCGATGGTGGGAAGGGCTTGACCATTGAGGGCGTGCACAGCAATGGAATGGGTGAGTGGTAACAGGGGAACGTGAATCTTGTGAGCGAATGTGTAGTCCATGAAGTTACCTTCTGCCCCGGAATCCAAAAGTGCAAGACAGTCGTGAGTGTTGGCTGACCATCTAAGTCTTACCGGAAGGAGAGTTGATGTTGATGAGGTCTTCTCAGCGGAGATCCCACCCGACAGTAGCCTCAGATTTACTGCCGGGCTTGCCCTTTTACCGGGCAGTTGTAAGCGAAGTGACCAGCAGTCCCACAGTACAGGCAAAGGCCCTGGGATCTCCGCCTTTCCTTCTCCTCCCGGGAAAGCCGAGCTCGCCCGACCTGCATGGGCTCGTGATCGTGGACGGGGCTGACCGCGTCCCCGCCGCTGGCTTGCGTGGTCTCCACGGTGGTTGAAGCCCGAACCGGTAACCTCATCCGTTCAACACGAGAGAGACGAGAATCCACGCGAAGCGCCAGGTCGATGAGTCCGTTGAGTGTAGCGGGTAAATCCAACGCGTAGATTTCTCTCAGGACGCGGTCAGCCAGCCCATGCAGGAACATGTCCCACTGCGCTTCCTCGTTCCATTGACACTCAGCCGCCAAGGTCCGGAACTCAATGGCATAATCTGATACGGATCTGCTTCCTTGCTTGAGATCCGCCAGGGTTCGTGCTGCTTCTCTTCCCGCGACCGCGCGGTCAAACACCATCTTCATCTCGGCGGCGAGTGTCTGGAACGAGGAACAACACGGATCTTGATTCTCCCACACCGCCGTCCCCCACAGAGCTGCCCTCCCAGTCAGCAGTGTGAGTACGAATGCCACTTTGCTTTGTTCTGTGGCAAATGTTCTGGGTTGCAGAGAGAAATGCATAGTACAGCGTGTTAGAAAAGCTCTGCAAAAATTTGGCTCACCACTGTAGGGTTCAGGGACCGGTAGACGGGGTTCTGACTGGGAGGCGCTTGATGGTGGAACTGGGGGAGCGGCCGGTGTGGGTGGTGGCGCAGTGGGAGCTTGTAGATGTTGAAGCTGCTGGGTGAGCTCGGACACCTGCGCCACGAGAGCTTGAATGGCCCGACCCGACTCCGTAGATGTCCTCTCTTGAGCCTCTATCCGAGAAATGGTTACTCTGATGAAGTCATCAAGCGAAGAGGATCCACTTGCTGCTCCCATCGTCTGGTCAGATCGTTCTGTCATAATTCAGGGGCGGAAGCAATATGCAAGTAAAACTCTTTTATTGTTGGTCAGAAGACACAGCAAAAACACACGGGTGGGCTGGTGGCGCAGGGACTTGATGGTCAGCGTGGAGGTGAAGACAGGTGACGGTGAATCCAGTGAAGTGAACATCCAACACGACGAACACCACGAAAACACCGAACAGGACACGATCTGGAACTGGAACAGGAACTGGAAGAGCAGACGACGACAACACACTGAGGACACCAAAACCAACGATCTGACAGGGAAAGGAGAGTGCGATGAGTTTATATAGCAGAGATGATTGATGGTAGCTGATGAGGGGAATGAGATCAGGTGGAGTGCTGATCAACTGAACGAGCAGCCACGCCCACTCACACACACCCACACACACAAAACAACAAATACACGAGACACGAAGAAACCAGTGAATTCATGAACCGTGACACATTGTCGACTGAAAAACTCTTAAAACTACATTTCGTGACACAATAACAGTAGTATTTTTAAATTTCGCGGCCTTTCTCCTCTGAAAATAAAAATAGTAAATGAAATACAACCAGAAACAAATTTTCAGTTTTGCTTGTGAAAGGTAATTCCCTGAGACCTGTTTTCAATTATGTGGCGATTTGTAAAGCCCCAAGC
This sequence comes from Leuciscus leuciscus, assembly GCF_965113295.1. Lineage (NCBI taxonomy): Eukaryota > Metazoa > Chordata > Actinopteri > Cypriniformes > Leuciscidae > Leuciscus > Leuciscus leuciscus. The sequence goes on along the minus strand of NC_138731.1, from coordinate 15,678,449 downwards.
AGCACAATAAATAGGCATTTTTCTCAATTCTCGTTATGAGAGGTATGGGAAAGTTGCCCTCCGCAGTATGGCGGCGCCGTTGACGTACGATCCAGCGGCCAATAGGGCGTCTATGTATTTATTATGTCTATGATTTCTCCCACCTGTGGGGTTCATTAGCTTGTTTGTGTTGGCCTATTTAAGCATGCCTCTTTCTTTCAGTTTTGTTCAGTCTTGAGTCTATAATGCTTGTATTTTTGTTGCCAAGAAAGCTAAGTCTGTTGTATTTTTGGATTTGCCTTTTGTTTCTCGGATTTTTTCTCTGGAAGCTCGGCTTCCTTTTTGTTGTACTTTTAAACTTGGACTCTTCAGTAAAAACACCTTTTGTTCAGTCGTCTAAGTCTGCAAGTTATTCTTCTGCCCTTGGGTCCATCTGCTGTTTGTCATCCACAGTAGCTCAGTGGTAAAGAAGCTTTTCGGTTGACTTGAAGATCAGAGATCAATCCCAGCCTCAGACACCCATCACACATATACTCCCTTTAAGTACATTTAAGTTGCCTTTTTTTACATTAATATTATATTATCTGCAATTAAAGTTAAATATACTTATAGGATCTGAAGTACACTACAAGTGCTCATTCAATACAATTAAGCACACTTCTTTTTCAAGGGTGAAAAATAGTGATTTCACTCCTGTAGCTCAATGACTTGGTTTCAACACTCCATGTTCTCCTCTACACCACTACATAATGCTTTTTTTTTTCTGAAAGAAAATGCTTCTAACAGATGCATAAAGATTTGTGGACATCTGATGAATGACCAAAAACACAAATCTTAGTGAAAAATTTTGTGCCAAACATTCTATTCAAGATGGCGCCGCGGATGGCTGCCTCGGTGTGGAGCTCTCCAGTTATTGTGTTGTTTTTGTTGGTTTGTTCTGCGTTTAGTCATTCTTTTCCTATCAGTTTCACCAAAGACGAACTACTGGACATTAGGAAACACACACCAGACAACTTTTTTACAGATTTTGATTACTCAGACGTTTTACTGGACATTCTCGTCGGAGGGGCAGCGGTGTTGTTCAAACGCGCGGTCAGACGCAAACGCGGGAAGCGCGCTGGCGCGCTGGTTAAACTCCGCGAGCGCGGCCTCCGTACTGCACTCCCCAGTATTCATCTTGCCAATCTCCGATCTCTTCCTAACAAAATGGACGAACTTCTTCTCCTCACCCGCACTAACAAGGATTTTTTAAACTCCGCTGCTCTGTGCTTCACTGAAACCTGGCTGAGTGAAGCCATACCGGACAACGCACTACATCTGCCGGGCTTTCAGCTGTTCCGAGCGGATCGCATCGCGGAACTAACGGGGAAAACGAGAGGTGGTGGATTGTGTTTCTACATTAACGAAAGTTGGTGTTCAGATGTAACAACACTGAAGAAGATGTGCTCTCCTAATTTAGAGGCACATTTCATAAACTGTAAACCATTCTACTCGCCGCGGGAGTTTTCCTCATTCATTCTCGCGAATGTTTACATTCCTCCAGACGCGTGTGTGAGCGCGGCGATACAACAGCTGGCTGAACATATAGCTGAAATGGAACAAAGGTACCCAGACTCTCTTTTAATCATTCTTGGGGATTTTAACAAAGCAAATCTCTCCCGTGAACTGCCAAAATACAGACAGCATGTTACATGTCCTACCAGAGACAGTAATATATTGGACCACTGTTACACCACGATAAAGAATGCGTATCACTCCGTCCCACGGGCAGCTTTGGGGCTCTCTGATCATTGTTTGGTTCATCTTATACCGACCTACAGGCAGAAACTGAAATCAGCTAAACCTGTAATAAGGACTGTAAAAAGATGGACCAACGAAGCAGAGCAGGATCTACAGGCCTGCTTCGATTGCACTGATTGGACTGTTTTTGAAGCTGCAGCCACCGATCTGGATGAGCTCACAGATACTGTAACATCATATATCAGTTTCTGTGAGGATACATGCATTCCTACCAGGACATTCTTATCATTCACTAATGATAAACCATGGTTTACTGGGAAACTCAAACAGCTTCGTCATGCCAAAGAGGATGCTTACAGAAGTGGGGATAAAATCTTGTATAACCAGGCCAGAAACAGACTGACAAAGGAGATCAGAGTTGCTAAAAGAAGCTACTCTGAAAAGCTGAAAAACCAGTTTTCAGCCAACGACCCGGCATCAGTCTGGAGAGGCCTGAGGAACATCACCAACTACAAATCACCATCCCCCCGATCTGTGGAGAATCAACAACTGGCTGACACTCTCAATGCATTCTATTGCAGGTTTGAGAAGCCCAGACTCACACCTCACACCCGCTCTGATGTGCACTTCACACATCCACCATCACCTCCTGCAACCCCTCTCCTCCCCCCTTCTGCCATCCAACCTGAGCTTAAGGTCTGTGTGGAGGACGTGAGCCGAGTCTTCAAAAAACAGAAGACTAGGAAAGCTTCAGGCCCAGACGGCATCTCATCTGCTTGTCTAAAAGCCTGCGCTGACCAACTGGCCCCAGTCTTCACGCAGATCTTCAACAGATCATTGGAGCAGTGTGAAGTTCCCTGCTGCTTCAAACGCTCCACTATCATTCCGGTTCCCAAAAAACCTAAAATCACTGGACTTAATGACTACAGACCTGTCGCTCTCACGTCTGTGGTCATGAAGTCGTTTGAAAGACTGGTGTTGGCCTATCTGAAGGACATCACTGGACCCCTTCTGGATCCCTTTCAGTTTGCTTACAGAGCAAACAGGTCTGTGGATGATGCAGTCAACATGGGACTGCACTATATCCTGCAACATCTTGACAGACCTGGGACTTATGCACGGATCTTATTTGTGGACTTCAGTTCGGCCTTCAATACCATCATCCCTGATCTTCTCACAGCCAAACTGACTCAGCTCTCCATGCCATCCTCAATCTGTCAGTGGATCTCCAGCTTCCTGACAGACCGGCAGCAGCGAGTGAGACTGGGGAAGCTCACATCCAGGACCCTCACCATCAGCACTGGCGCCCCCCAAGGGTGCGTTCTCTCCCCACTGCTCTTCTCCCTGTACACTAATGACTGCACTTCTAAAGACCCCTCTGTCAAGCTCCTGAAATTTGCAGACGACACCACCGTCATCGGTCTCATCCAAAATGGTGACGAGTCTGCTTACAGACTGGGGGTTGAACAGCTGGCTGTCTGGTGCAGCTATAACAACCTTGAGCTGAACACGCTCAAAACAGTGGAGATGATTGTGGATTTCAGGAGAAAATCCCCAGCACTCCCCCCTCTCACCATCATGAACAGCACTGTGGAAGCAGTGGAGTCATTCAGGTTCCTGGGCTCTACCATCTCTCAGGACCTGAAGTGGGCAAATCACATTGACTCCATTGTGAAAAAGGCCCAGCAGAGACTGTACTTCCTTCGCCAGCTGAAGAAGTTCAATCTGCCACAGGAGCTGCTGATCCAGTTCTACTCAGCCGTCATTGAGTCTGTTTTAAGCACTTCCATCACTGTCTGGTTTGGTTCAGCTACCAAATCGGACATCAGGAGACTACAACGGACAGTCCGGACTGCAGAGAGGATTATTGGTGCCCCCCTGCCAACCCTCCAGGACCTGTACTCTTCCAGAGTGAGGAAGAGAGCAGGTAAAATCATCACAGACTCCACTCACCCTGGACACCCCCTGTTTGAACTGTTACCGTCAGGACGGCGACACAGATCACTGGCCACAAGAACATCCAGGCACAGGAACAGTTTCTTTCCACAGGCCATTTCCCTTCTGAACACTTAACATGCCCCCCAAGGCATATGCCTGCAAGTGCAATACTCCCACTGTCTAGTGCAATATTCTCTTAACTCAGGTGATATTTATATTTATATTATTCATACTACTCAAAATACTGTAAATATGTTCATAATCTGTAACATGCACTAGACTCCCACTGTCTAGTGTAATATTCTCTAACTCAGGTGATATTTATATTTATATTATTCATACTTCTCAAAATACTGTAAATATGTTCATAATCTGTAAATGTTTATTCAGACTAAACCCAACTGTGACCCCTTTTTTTTTTTACTTTTTATACTATTTTATTTTATTTTATTTTTTTATATATTTTATTCTTAGAATTTGTATTACTATGTTTCTTGTTGTATTTGTATTTGTATATGTGCACTGGAAGCTTCAGTACCAAGAAAAATTCCTTGTGGGTGCAAGCACACTTGGCAATAAAGCTCTTTCTGATTCTGATTCTGATTCTAAAGCATTTGTAGTGAGGCATATAACCTTGTAGGCGCATAATGTTTCTTTTCGCTTTCAGCAAGGCAATCATTCCGCACACATGTTGCCCTTTGCGCGTGGCATTATGGTTACACTCTGCAATCCCCCAAGATTCAGTCCTGTACTTTATTCCACTAATTTATCTCTGATCGTAAGCCATACCCACCCACATGACAGATATTGTTTACACAAGCCTTTTGCCTTTATTTCTACAATCTTTCCATATCCTGTAGAATTGGGGCTAATTATTGTCATTCCGGCTTACATGTGATTTTAATTCCAGAGCACACATGCTCAAAGAAACAGGAACAGATTTATCATTTGTCCAAATGTATTTCGATGTCACTGACATTTAAAGTTTGATAAATTCTCATTTTGGATATTAATGCTCTAAATTGAAGTGTAAGTTGGTTGTTAGACAATCTCAAGGGACGTCTGTTTTCAAACTTGGTAGGAAAACATAATTTAAGGAGAGAGTTGTAACTGTTCTGTTTCCTTGGGTGTGACCAAAGAAAACAGACCTCGGCCTAATTTGTAGAAAATATTTTCCCAGGTTGCAAATAAGCCTCATGCATTATTTCAGTGTCTTTGATTAATTTTATGCAAGTACACGTCCAGAAGCATTCTATGAACCATTTAGAAACATATGCACCAATGAAAGCCTTCATTGACTTGACCAGAGTTTCTTTTTCCAAGCAAAGTGACTTACCACTCTGCAATCAGTCTTTCAGCTGAAAGTAAACTGCAAGTTCCGAAGGTAAAACTGTGCCCTACATCAAAGTCAGCTCAGTCTAGATTGAAAAGGCATATGCAGGCTGATGGCTTAAAAATGCTAGGAAAACATCTGCATAGGGAACAGAACCAAACTTGCATTATATGTTCAGCAATTTAGCTTTAAGCCCATATCTAAAAGTGATTAGAGAATATGATGATGATGATTGTTTTAAACTGATTATTTGAAAGTAGGCTGCCACATTATGACACTTTATTTTGAAGTGCAGTAATTATTTGAAGAACCACTCTGTTGATTTGGTTGGGACCTTGTGAGCAACCACATATCTTTTCTCATCTCTCATCCTACACTCTGAAATAAATTAGCGCTTCAGGCTCTCAGGTGCATGAGATTGGCATTTACATTTGTGAGTGCCTTCCGTCACTGGCCTTCTGTCACAAGTGTGATCCACAACACCTCTTATACTAAGTGGTGTGACTACACCTCCGGTAAGATTGCAGAGCCTCATTCAATGCAATAGTTGGGTTCAGGAAGTAACAACTCCATTAATTTTCTCCATAAGGATATTGATTTTGAACGATAACTTATAAACCTTTAAATATATAAACCAACTGTGAGCTACAATGTTGTTACATAGTATTTGCTTCGGCCGAATAATCGTGTTGAACAGTGGAATTCCTGGTGAAAAACTACATTACCCATGATGCTGTACAGAAAATTACACCAATCAGAGTAAACAAAAAGCAACATGCTCCAAAATAGCTCCTTTGCTCTGCCCCCTGCCAGAAGAACTGTGAATGATGTAATCAAGTCAATCTTCATACACTCTCGTAATACTGAAATGTTTGTGTATATATACCCATATTTTGCAATAAACTTAAAATGTATTATTTTTATACATATAATCAATATTTGTAAATTAATAGTTTTATATTTCTCTATCTTTTTAATTCGATTATGCTGTTCACAATGCTTCATGGGATTGTAGTTATTTCCCTCACTAAAACCGTTAAGTACACACTACAGTCTTGTACCTTTGACTTTTTGACCGATTTTAAAAAACTTTTTTACTTCAAATCAAAGTTTGTAGTCTTGTGATACACCTCATAGCTGATTCACTTGGTCCATGGGTTATACAAAGTCTTCAACAAAGGGCTATATTTTAAAACCACAAGGGGAAAAATTTATAAAAAGAACATACCGGAACCAATGTTGCTGAAAAAGGGGGCGGGCATTAATAGAAGAAATGAAAGCTGCTGCTCTCCGTATATTTTTTCATCGTCTCCGGGTCGCGTTCATATGTAAAATGCACAAGCTTATTTTATCCATCAGGTGGAAAGATCTGAAAAAACCCATACAATTACCAGCCCATAGATCCTCCCCTCAAAGAAATCAGGACAGAAGTGGTCGAAAGTGGACAAAAGAGATGGATTAAAACACCAGGTGTAAACGGGAATGTGTCTCCCTCGTCTACTTGTGATCTTAAAGGTGCTCTAAGTGATGCCGGAAGTGTTGACATTCGAATTGTTGTCAAACAAAACGGAGGCTAGCTAGACCCTCCCTCCTCCTCATCCCGTCTCCTCCCTCCTCCCCTCCCTTCCGGCATAAAGGAAAGTCAAAGTAGTCACTAAAAACAAAGTTAAGTTTTACTGATACTTCATTCAATGTGTAATGTCACCAAGTTAGATAAATGCTTTTATATATTGCAGAACAGAATGCAGAAAAAGAGAAACATTGTCTTAAAATCGTTTCGCCACCTGAGGTTATAACTATAACGTTAGCTCCCATACAAGGACGCAATAATAGTAAGATAACGTTAGCTTCGCGTTTCCCAGTGAGCATAAACAACGGCGGCGGCGTAAACAAATTTAGTCAAAGTTGTCAATAGCCTATAAATGAACATTCAAATCCATAACAAACAGTGGGTGAAAACAATCATTCACACAAATTGTCGCCCTACTGTGAATTTGCTTGACCATTTACAATAGAGATTGATCGCTGCTAGAAACATACATGTTGTATTCACCAAAGTTAACGCTGACTGCATAGTTCTAGCTAATTACATCCTTGTGTTGGTTTGGCGAACATGAACGTCAATTTAGAAAGAAAAATGGATTTACCTGTTCTGCAAAAACAGAGCAACTGAATGTCGGATTGGAAGCCCTTCTGCCGGCGGAGTTCTCGCCACCTTTCGAGGGTTTTTCCGATGTAAATTCGGGACTTCGCGCGTTCCTTATCCTTGTCCCTCTTCTTTGCAATTTGTTCATCGGAACGTCGTCTCTTTAGTCGTGTGTCGGCCATAATTCAAACTTCCCTCTTCATGCTTCTCTCTCCTCCACACACCCCCTTCATGTGCACGCGCACTAACCCCCAAACCACACCCCTCAAATACTTCTTGTCGGTGATTGGCTGGAGCACTGTTTGTTGTGTTTCGTGGTGCGGGTGAGCCCAGTTTGTTTTTGTTGCCGTTTGTGGAGCCTGTGGTGTCTACAGAGACCGCATTTTTTTACAGTGTGTTCAGGGGACAGGCAGCTAGCGGATAGTGAGGAGATGTTTGCTGTATGTGACAAAAATGTTTTGGCCTAAAAAACGCGTGACATCACTTAGAGCACCTTTAATACCAGGTGTAAACAGGGCCTCTGAGTCCAGACCTTAAATTTATTGAAAGTCTTTGGGATGTGCTGTAGACTTTACAGAGTACTGGACTCTTGCATTGTCAATACTAGATCTTGACCAACAATGGATGCATTTCCTGATGGAAATAAATGTTGTGATGTTATTTCCATCAAGAGGTGCATACATTTTTGCGTCAATTCGCATTCAAGTTGATCCTTTTAGGGTAATATTTTTGTCAGTGATATGCATGTAGATAGTCTATTTAAAAGTATGCTAAAGTGGAGGCTATTTCTTTTCACAAGGGCACTACTTGATCTCTAATAAGGCCAAGCACAACTAAAAGATCCACTATTTCAAACATATTGGACCAATCTAAACATCCCATCATATTAAGCTAAGCTTCCCGACATGTGCAGAATGCTTTTCAAACCACTGTAAACAAAAGGATTCCGTAGAGTACTTTCAACTGTTATAGCAAGTTTTCCGATTGGTTGCATTCTAAACGGAACTGACAAACCAAGGCTATGATTACGGTGTCAATACCTGCTGTGCAGACCATTTGACTTGTTTACATCTTGCATGAGTGAGGCCTCAAAAACGCTGGTTGCACTGCAGACTTCAATAAGGATTCAGTATTATCAGCTAGCTCAGATGTATTTGAACCACACATTGGATTCATAATGTTTTGCAAATGAAAGCCACTTCCAGATGAGATTGGATAATAACAAACCAGCTTGCTTTTTGTCCAAATACAACTTCTATGATGAGGAACATGTACAAACTTTGACTAATAGGAGAATTAAGTAGTATTAGACTTCATATCTTGAGTTCAAATACTCAGATATTCCAGCTAGAGTTTTTTTCTGATCATGATAATGTTGTTTGAAGGCATAATTATTATTTTATATGGGCATTTTTGGTCCGGTGGACTTTGAGAAATTAAACTCTTTTAAAAAACACTTTTCACAGTCTCACTAGTTTTATTTGTTTTGTCCACTAACAATGTCCAACAATTTATAAAGATTTATCACAAGAGAATTGTCATTTTACATTCTCACCATTTCCACCTCATCTCAAATCAATATTTTTTCTGAAGGTGGAGGAAATTTATAATTGATTTTGAAAGATTGAAAGTCTGGAGGAAACCATGATGTCATCGTCCAGCTCAGTTCAGTTCTCATATAATGGTGTCAATGCAGGCAGATCAATATTATTAAATTAAATGTCCCCAACTAAGCAAAAAAAATATCCAAGATGTAAACTCAGAATTCTCAGGGGGAAAAAAATCAAAATTGTGAGATGTAAACTGGCAATTGCAAATTATAACGCAATTGTGATACAAAGTCTCAATTACCTTTTAATTTTTTTGGAAACAAGCCTTCTAAATCAACAGTATGGTATACAAACTAATGATAAAATTATTATTATTTATAAAAATAAAATTAAAAATAGAAGTTGTGTTTACACATGTGGACCATCTATTGGAAATAGTAAAGCTGCATAAAATGTCATTTCTACAACTGAAAGACAAAAATAGAATATTTTAGCTGACTGGATAGGTTATCTCCTCAGTTAACGTTTGCAAAAGTGTTAGTGGACCATCACATAATTACAACTGTAAGAGTCATACCTCCTTTCAACGGGTAGCATGGCATGTTTGTTTGAAAGGGCCTGCCACAAGAAATCCGTCTGAAACTGAGATCGGAGTGAGACATCTCACTTCAGATGAGACAGGTTAATCTAATTGCTGCAGTTTCTGACCCCAAAAAACAAATCCTGTTTCCATTCACCACTCTCGTCTTTCCCATGCAACTCATCTTTTCCCTTCCCGTTTGTGGTTGCCTCTGAAGAGCTGAGAGCCTGGTAAAGATATCTGTATTTACAACGGGTTCATCATTGCAACATCTATATTTTAGTTAGCCAATTAAATAATCCAAGCAGTGGTCTGCTTATGACATTAATAGAAAATTTAGAAGCTTTGGCAACATGTCACAACATGCTTGTAAAGGTTTCTAGTCTGTGCACACTGTCCCCATAAAGCCCTCTGTGATCTAAGCCCTCCTAACAGTGTTTGACAATCCAAAGCACTATTGAAAGAGTCACAGCCAGAATCCAAATGGTCAGTAATTGTAAATGTCAGGCATAATTAAGGGGGGAATAAATAGCGTTACCTTTGTGCTGGGGATCAACAATGCAGAATCCATGAAAAACACGCTCTCTCTTCCCGACGGGAGGCTTTTGTCTGGCAGTGCACTCCGAGTGAACAAACCCTGTTGTGACAGCGCCTAATTGGAGAAACATGTTACACTTAATGAACAATAGCATAATAAGTGGTTTGTGATTCATGAAAGAGTTTGTTATCGCCACAACATCTGTTTCATCCAAGAAGCAAACATGAAATCATTTTTCACTTTCCCATGAGATAAATAAAGCAACCGTGTCCCAACACTTTGCATATAATGTTTATCAACAAAATTCGCTAAATATTATCATGGGCAAAAGCAGTTTTTTAATGGTTATTGTAAAAAGTGACTTAAAAAAAGTGAGGAAACCCATTGCCTTAAAATTATGAAGTAAATAAATATACTTTATGTACTATATACTTATATACTAAATATAGTTATGTTCACATAACTTAATTTTTTCAATTACGGGTGAAGTTTGTTTACTTATTCATTTAAATTAAATTTAAGTCAACTGATCACTTTTTACAGTGTTCATAAAATACTTGTAATAACCTTGACCTCCTGCTGACCAACATTTTATGAAAGTAACATACCACCTTTTTTTACCATCCATTTATCGAGCGAGAGAGAGAGAGAGAGAGAGAGAGAGAGAGAGAGAGAGAGAGAGAGAGAGAGAGAGAGAGAGAGAGAGAGAGAGAGAGAGAGAAAAGATTAAGAATTTTTTTGTTAACGGAAAGTGCTAAAAAAAAAGAAAAGAAGAAAGCAAATAAACAAATTATCATATACATTTAATAATCTCATCTTGGAAGGACACTGTCTTGACCAGATATGAAAAGCCTGATTTGAAATCAGTCCAGCAGTGAGATTAGGGTTTCAAAATTCCCAAGGAATTGCTATGTTTAAGGCTGGACCGGATTTCATGGTGGAAGGCGGAAAGGATTGGTCATGAAGAGCATGGAAACACACTGCACATGCAGGGAGAGGCAAGACAAGCTAATGAAAGGAATTGAATTAAAACACAAAAACAACTGCATTCCTCAAGATTTGGAAGCCTCAAAGCAAACATTATAGCAGTTCTTCTGTGAATGTAGGGCTTCGTGAACCTCAATGTCGAGAACCCTTAGGTCAAAACAGTCACAGCTCTGTGTTGTTTTACACGTGAGTTATGTCCTGCATACAGCCGATTCCCCCTGCTCTTCTCAGGCTGGTTAATGGCTCTGCTCTTGTGGGCTCTCCTCCCAGCATGCATTTCCAGGCATCTCTGTAGTGTCTTTGTTTGCTGGACGCTGCTCTCCGCGGGGAGCCTCGTTCACCCCGTCCCCCTGGTGTCCAGATGTTGCCTGGTCAACTGGCCCTCAGTACCGCAGCCTGACCTGCTCAGCACAGTTTACCTCACTGAAATACAACCCAACATACTGTAGCATTTTCTGAAATAGAAACAAACATCTTTTTCAGTTCAAATTCCTTTAGATAATTGTGCAGTTCAAGATCATGTCAAAACTGTCTAGGTTGATTAGTCTTAAAAGTGAAGTGTGCAATGTCTGTGTCATTAGCACAATTAAATGCAATCTAAAATACAATGTAGAATACAATATAAAAGCAGCTACATATTTTAAGACTTGTTTAAACTGTGTGAGGAAAAATAATGTGATCAATAAATATACTAGTTTATTGTAATTAATTTAAATATTACAAATTATACATTTTATTAAAATATTAATAAATATTATTATTCATAATAAAATAGCTATTAATATTTTATATTTATTCATCCCTTTTCAAAATATTTATTTGTTTATTCATTTATTTATTTATTATTTGTTTATTTTATTATTATTATTCATTTATTTTATGCTGCTGGTATACTTTTTTAAAATAATATTGTACTTTTTTTTTTTAATTCACAACTGAAATTTATGGTGACTATAAATGTTTTAAATTCACTAAATTCACAACAAAACAAAAAAAATATATAAATATAATATATAGTATATAGTATATATAGTATATACATATGTTCATCCAATCTTCAAACCGCTCATTCTCTGTAGGGTTGCAGGGACTTAAAACCTGTTAACTTAATTCTTACCACATGAAGCCACATGCATTTTTACAACTACTGTGTATCTGAGTCTGCGTTTTAAGCAGAGATTGGAGAAATTATTTTAACATACCCTTTTTAAATAATAGAATTATAAAGTGGCAGGATTAGCAAGCTGCAACAAAGATCAACCACCAACCAAAATGTCTAAACTCAAAAGTCTAGACTCTTGAATGGTCCAGATAATTAATATCATGCTTATTAAAGGAATAGCTGGTAATAAGCGGCAAACAGTCAAGAGCTATGTGGATCACTGCAGTCGCACCTCTAAGTGTCACACTCAGGGTCAGCGGGGAAGTTTTGAAGGATCAGTCAGCAAAAGGGCACTCTCTCACCAGCCTCTAGTCCATACCATAAAAGTCAAAGGGGAAAGATGATGATTGTTAGAAGCCTGTAAATCTTCTATAGGGTTCAGTTAACTGCTTTTGATCTGTGGCAGCACTGTATGAAATATATCTCCAATATGAGATCAGAGAGTGGGAGCTTTGGACGGGTGGCCAATTGTAAAGCCTGAACTGCAGTAGCTTCTGCGGTGCCAATGAAATGTCATAATCAGGAATATCTTGCCCAGAGACGAGTTCGAGCTGTGGTACGGGCTTGGCTATTGTGTGATGGGCAGCCTCTTCAAATCACTCATCCTTTATCTGAAATCAATTATCATTGTGAAGATGGAGGCTGTGCTTTTGCGATAGACATCACAGACCCAGCTGTTGCCCTCTGTATTTATTAGCCTCACTCTGAAGACAACCATAGTATTAATCTGCAAACTCAGGACAAATGTAATTACACATTCATTCAATAGCTGTCACACTTAAAACCCTCGCGATGATGTATTGTTGTGGGATGTACAGATTAGGGTTTCATAATTAGTTCATGTCGACATGCATATTGCAAAACAGCAGTGATGTAATGGACCCAAGCTAATTCTCCAAAATGGGAAAGGATGCCGGCTCTGGACCATGGAAATGAAGACGTCTGTTCTTCATCTCTGTGGCAAATGTTTTGAAATGAGTAAGTGTGCTTGAGTGGTTTTCAGTTTGCCCACTTCAGACGATTCAACACAATCAATCACAGGATCATCTGGTAAATTTTTCAGATATGAATTGAAAAATAAATAAATAAATAAATAAGAATAAAAACATCTGCTTGCTGCTATCTTTGCTCATGGGCACTTTGGAAACAAAGAACATGACAACTTCATAGAGACTACATTGCATATTGTATCTGATGAATAAACTCCCATTAATGAGTGAATGCTCTAAAAAAGTTTTAATGTCTATAGTTACTAGGTTATTACCATGTTATTATCATGTTATTACTACATTTATTCCTTTTCATTAATTACAAAAGTTTGATTTTTTTTTTACATTTTACATGAACATCAGAAAAAAACTTTCAATATTCATGAGAAACTGTATTTGAATAATACAATTAATTGAATATACTGTATCATTATATGGAATTTCTAAGAACAAAATTCGAGAATAATCCATTAACTCAATGGATTAAATTAAATTCAAAGGAATTTTTCAAAGAAATTTTGATTCCTCTGTCAGAAACAAGTGCATATTCATGTTTATCAACAAAATTCAGTCCTGAAAGTATCTGTGAGATATGAGAAAGAGGCTAAATAGCCTATGACAAATAAAAGCCTCCATTGATACAGGTGTTGCTTAAATGGTTATGTATCTTAAAAAGGTTCTTGTACTAAAAACAATGCATGTTTTAGAAATTGTATACGTCTCTTCTGGTTCAAAATGGACCTGAATGCATTTTAAGGGTTAAGGGCCTTCTAAAAAAAGTAAAAAAATAAATCTATAAATCAGGTGCTAATTTAGCAATTTATATATTGCTTCTACAAAAAAAATTAAGTCAGAATAGACTGCTCATTTCAAGTAGTCATTATATAGAGTAGTCATAAAAATGCTTTTGCATCCAGAATGATGCAGTTACTGCTTCTTCCAACAGGGACAAAAAGAGCCATGCTAACCAGCCAAACAAAATATATGAGTTTCACACAAGTGATCATTTGATTACATAAAGGATTCACTTTTTTTTTGTGTGGTACATCAAGAGTGATAAACATGCTTCCCAAAAATGTAATATTAATTGTGCAGTAGAATGTCACAGGGTAATATTCATTACCTAGATATTTGTATGAAATAGAGATGGAGAGAAAAGATTCTTTCCTCGGCAGTGAGTGGAAAAACCTCATTGTGGAGCATTTGTGATGATAATTTCCCTTGCGCATCCGACAGATCATTTGTTAAGCAGACAAGAACAGAGAAGCGTGTTTAATCCCCCGACCTGTTTCCTACTTGGAGTGACATTGACTTTTCCCTTGGTTCCAGAGATTGACGAGCCAGTCCAGCCACAGCACTATAGAGACTCCCTCCTCAATGTATGTCTCAGACATCATCCGTTCTGGCACACACAGCGCACATCTTCTCCAGCACATGCAGTGTGTGTGATGAAACACTGTTAGGGCAGCGCTCTGGCCCCGAGGTCCTGCTTTCACTCATTCTCGACACCAACCGACAGATTTAATTGTCTTTTTAGTTGTCTTTGCTTTCATTTGCATGTTGCTGATTCATTTTTGAACACACGACAAAACGTTCTCCGAATCAGCATGATTGCAGTTAAAATATCCTTAAAACAAGATCAGTTTCATCCAAGAAGCAAGAGACGTGTATTTAGTGAATGTTGTGAATTCAGTTAAGATTGTTTTTCTGATTCCATTTGCTATTTTTTATCCGTTTAAACATAAATACAATGCTTAAAACAAGAACAAAACTATTTGCAAATGAGGTTAGACAAGTAAACTCAGATACAGTATATATTCAGGAACAAGCCTTAAGGCATGTTCACAATGAACGATAACTATATTGATACTGTCACTATATTAACGTTTACACCAATGCACAATAACGTTCTGTTTATAATAAGCACATGCTGCAGTTCTACCAGAAAGACTCGGGAGAATTATTTCAATAAACCGTACATTTATTGACAGCTCAGCAAGCTGATAATCTACAAAGTAATTTGGCGTAGGCCCCGTCCGTAGTGCATAATCCGAGAGTATCGGATCTGCAATTCCTGCCTAAAGATGAAGGCAGGGGCACAGCAGACCCCCCCGGGAGGTATGGACAGGACCATCCTGGTGGT
Source organism: Leuciscus leuciscus (assembly GCF_965113295.1). NCBI lineage: Eukaryota > Metazoa > Chordata > Actinopteri > Cypriniformes > Leuciscidae > Leuciscus > Leuciscus leuciscus. The sequence goes on along the minus strand of NC_138731.1, from coordinate 15,663,364 downwards.
GGTGGGGAGGATGGGGGTAATCGTCGCTTCAGTATCTGCGAACTCAAACATGTGTAAGTACCGAGCTTTTATACATGAGCATAAGAATATGATTGGATAGAAGTGAAGGCAATAGGTGACGTAGTAATTGAGTCTTCCCGGCAGAACTTATGCTAAAGCTTTCATATCTGTCATCTGCCACTTTAAATGCTCTTTAAACTCTTTAAAGCAGAATTGGCTGTCAAGCGTTTTATCATTCATCAGCTGAAAAAAGAAGTTGTGAAAGTGGCATGATTAATATCATGCCAATGATATTATTCATTTGTACTGTTATCATTATAGTTGTGGTGTGGATGTCCCTATTCTTATAAATTTAGAACTATTTTTAAAACTATATCTTATTGTTATCGGTATTAACACGCCTTTATCCTACACAGTTACTATTTATTATTTAATTATTATCCATTTGGTTCTCAAGTAAATGTAATTTCTAATCAGAATGTTTAAATATTTTACTAAAAACCAAAACCAAAATATAAATAGCTTTAAAAAAATACCTTTTCAGCACAACGCACAAACATCTACTGAAGCAGTTGCATTGCATTTTTCTTCTTGAATCCCAGTGTCTTTGAGGACATAAAAACAAGAGTAAATGATAAACACATGACATGCCAACTTTATCACTGACCCAAGACCCTTTCCAGGAAGTGACCTGTGTGGACGACGCTCGATCAGGCCCGGGACTGCCAAAAGAAAGGCTGCTTATGGCTTTGCAAGGTGCTGTTCTGCTTTGTGCTACAGCTGCAAACAGCTGGAGGCTTTTGAAAGAGCTTGAGTTTTTTTTTTCAAGAAAACTCAGCTGTCTTGTTTGTCATTCTCGTCATCTGATCCGTTGCACATGAGTGGAAGTTTAGAGGTTGTTTGACTTCAAAGTCTTGCCACCTACTTTGTCTCGGTGGAGCGCCCCTAATCCCCCTACTTGTAACCACACTGTTGAGGACAGTGGACTCTTTTGCAATTTGTTTTGAAATTCATGACAAAGACTACCAAAACCTTCTAAAATTTCACCACTTTGAAGTGTAACTTTCCATAGCATGGGATTATTATGACCTACTCACACAACCCTGCTGGAATGAAGCCAGCTATGAAATCAGACTGTAATCATTAGAGTTGAACTCTATGACATGTACTGTGCAGTCCATTATTACATTCAATGTTGGGTAAGATACTCTAAAAAGTAATTAATTACTGCTACTAATTACATCTTCAACAGAGAAATATGATTACTGTACTAATTGCTCTCTCTAAAGAGTATTGCATTACTTATTACTTACTTTCTAAACCCCATCTCAACCTCAACCAGTTGAACAAGAAGAAACTGCTCTTTTAATTTTCAAATAAACAAAATTGCATAAATTATTCTTGAGCTGACCAAAGTATTTAAAGGGAGAAGGTTACATTAAAAACATAAATTGTATCATTAGATTGTTAATTTAAATGTTTTTTTGTTCATGTTAAATCAACTATTGTTTTAGATAGAATTGTTCTATACACTGTAAAAAAAATATTAAATAAATAAATAAATAAATAAATAAATAAATAAATAAATAAATAAATAAATAAATAAATAAATAAATAAATAAATAAATAAATAAATAAATAAATAAATAAAAATAATAAAATATATAAATAAACAATTCCTGTAAAAAGTCTGTCAACAGAGTTAAGTACAATTACACATTATTCTGTAAAAATACAGAAAATATCCTTTTAAAAACAATACAAGCAATTTCCAGTAAATTTAATAGTGGAAATTTAAATTATAGCAAATATCTGTAAAACAACAGGTATATCTATTTATCTATCTAATCTGTCTGTCTGTCTGTCTATAGGTATCAATTCAGTCACACACTATTTATATACTGTTTATTTAAGCAGAAAAACAGTTTTGTTCAAATATTTATTTGATAGCTATATTACTGCAATGTCAGGTTTATGTTCTGTTTTCATGGACATTTTCACACTGGCTGCATCTGAAATCGTATACTTCCCTATAGGCGAAAAACTGTAACAAAAGCAGTATGTCCGAATTCACAGTACTCATTACCCGGAAAATTACCTGGATGACGGGAGAGGATTTGTGAATGGCAGAGTGAAGCGATGCAAAAGATGCTGGCAGGTCACATGATAATGACAACATGGCGAACGTACTTACACACACATTCATACTAGAACATACTTTTGGTTCCCCTGTCTTGGATATTGTTCTCCTGAGTGTTTTTGTTTTAATAATAAAAGTTTTTAACTGTTTCTATTGAAACCAACAATTCATTACTTCAATGAGCTCATGGTTTCTGCCTTAAATTATTACATTGTTTGATTTGATTTGTATATGTACATTTCTGAAATACATAACTCATACAGTTACCTCTGATAACAGATCACTCTAAACTGTAAAGTGGACTTTCTGATTTTCTGTAAAGCTGCTTTGAAACGATGTGTATTGTGAAAAGAGCTATACAAATAAATGTGAATTGAATTGAATTGAATTTCTTCCTTTCCTTCATTCAGATCTGTATTCAGATCATCATATGAATTGCAAATAATGTATGATCTGGACAAAAACAAGTGTCATGTCATTAACTTGCATAACAAATGCAAGAAACATTTCAATTCCATCTCTTTTGAACTAATCTGTAATAAATATTTTATTAAAATAAAAAATAAAATTTGGATTAAATAAAAAAAGCAAAGAAGTAGTATTTTCACTAGAGGTTTATGCCTTTTGAACCTGATTTAGCTCAAATCACTGCATAAGGTGTTTCGCTAACAGTCCTCATAGGAATCACAGCTCTGTATCCGAGGACCACATAAAAGAGCAATCTCACATGACTAATGCAGTTCTCCTACACTGTCTGACCATATTATCACACACAACACTCCTGTGGCCTCGTTATACTAATGTGGGAAAGATACAGTGAGTCAAAGGCATTGACTCGAATCTTATACCTGCTCGTCTGCTTTACATTTCATTTCATTATCCTCAACCCACACGAGTCCTTCTGGAGCAGAGCGGCAGTAGATCACCTGCTGAACAAATTGAGCAGCATCCCACATACTGAATTCATTCCCTATGAACCAACGGCCCACTCTTCCTGTGCCTGCGAATATCAGGCACATCTGCATCAGCACATCTGCTCCTTCTCAAGCTCTCTAGGTAGAGCAGAGCCTGCATCATTCATCCTGGGAACGGCCATGTTCGACTGCCTTGGAATTCTAAAGATAGGTTGCATTAAAAACGCACAATAAATTACCCGCCTAACAATATCTGTAAGGGTATGAAATGTTTTATCGACAGAGGGTTGTAACATGGCCTTCTTAGACTATCCATAATGTTCTGAGAACAGAAGCCTGCAAACTAGTGGAGCTGCTAACCATATGTGCAATCCTAAAACTACATAAACCTTCTTTGTGTGTCACCTTAGAAAGCCTTTGCTTTGCCAAAAAAGTGTTGTCACTTTTCCCAAACACTCTTCTTCATTGTCAGATTTACTGCGGGGATATTTTTTTTTTTCGTATGTTGCGGCAATACGTTCCAAAAATGTCACTTTTTAAATACTGAAGTCTATTCCAAATAAGGTCGTCTTGGTTAAAATAGGCCTCCGTTCCAACAAACAAACCAATGAGTGGAAGACTAATGGAAAGAGAAGGAAAAAGCTGTTTTTTTTTAATTGCACTGAAACTACAGGAGTCATAGACTTACTGCTGACGGAGGGCAAAATTTACATCCTCTAATTAAATCCTTTCTTCATGGCTGTCAATGGGTACAGTGTTTGCCAAATATCTTGGTGATTTGCAAGTTATTTTAGTTTGTTTGGAATGGAACAGTGGTAAGACAGAAAACTTACAGAGCAGTTAAATCCCACTAATTAGATAGTGCCTCTGATTGTTGACTGTTAATAATAATCTGATGCCCAGGAAAAGATTTATTTCAAAAAGAAAGGAAAGAAATTACTGCTACAGTATGTCATGGATATGGGTCAATGGGGACATTTTTACAAAATCTATTTTAAAATGAGTTTTGCGTTTGTTAATTAAATCTTTGTATTTATGTTGGTTTCATATACTGTTAATAAACTAAGTTTTGCAATTGTTAATTAAATCTTTGTATTCATGTTGGTTTCATACTGTTAAAAAGTTTGGGGTTTGGTGTCAGTTTAAAAAAAAATTTTTTTGAAAAAAGTATTTTATGCACAACAAGACTCCATTTATTTAATCAAAAATACAGTAACAAAGAGTATTTTTCCCCCCATTACAATTAACTGTTTTCTATTTTGTATATCATTTAAAATGTATTTTATTTCTGCATCATTACTCAGTTTTCAGTGTCACATGATAATTCAAAATTCGTTCTAATATGCTGATTTGATGTTCAGGAAACATTTATTAGTATCAATGTTAAAACAGTTGAACTGCTTAATTTTTTTGTGGAAACATTTTATTTTCAGGATTCTTTGATAAATAGAATGTTCCAAAGAACAGCATTTCTTTTCTTTTTTTTTTTTTTATCAACGTTAATAGCTTTACTGCCACTTTTGATCAATTTATTGCTTCCTTACTGAATACAAATATTAATTTATATAAACACAATCTTTTTGAATTTTAAACAAATGAATTTAGACTAATCGTAAAGTAAAAAGTAATAAAATACTTTCCTAGACTTTCCTTTAACTAGAATGTACACCCAAAATATTATTATTTTTAATTATTTTCAAATGTATATATATACACAGTATATATATATATATATATATATATATATATATATATATATATATATATATATATATATATATATATATATATATGCTGATAGTATATTCATTTTCAATCATTCAGCCAAATTAATTTTAATTAATCCATTTAAAACATTATTCAGGAGGGTTATTTAATGAATGCCCTGTATGAACTGAATTTGACTTACAAGATATAGAAGTAGAGAACAGAGATAGAGACCAAACACATAGACCTACAATATCCTTTCATTGTTAATCCTATTTTTTTTCAACGTAAATACATACATTTGTGCACGCTCTTCATCAACACCTTAAAAGTGAAAAATATCTGCTCTATATCCTGCTATGTTTTGGGGCGATGCATGTGAATCATCTCAGCAGGTGTTAAGGTGACACTGGCAGGCAGTCTGATCTGGGTCACAGATTCTGCTAGGCTCAGATAAGACTGAAACACACTCTTATGTCTAGGCCTCAGGGAGCCCCACATGGCTGCTCTTTAGATGCTGTGCACTCAGATGGCTGGACACATGCACCGTACAGTGGGGGGCTAATAGATTTATTAAGGTCATCTCTGTGGTGCACGAAGCGTAAATGAACACCTGCTGTTGCACCACCCACCTTGGACAAACAACTATTATAGGGTCAATGATAAATAAGGTTGCCTGAGGTAATGAATAAGAAAAATACGCATAAAATCCATATTATATAAAAAAATTAACTAGTTTAAAATGTGCGAATGTCTGAGAAATGTAATCTTCATATTTATGTTGTTTTCACACATAGATACAAATATATGTAAGAAAGTAAAATACATACCGGTCAAAAGTTTGGAATAATTAGCATTTTAATATTTTTGAAAAATGTCTCTTATGCTCACTATGAAAACGTCTCGGTTACGTATGTAACCCTTGTTCCTTGTGGAGGGAACAGAGACTTTACGTCAGTGACTGACGAATGGGGGTTTCGCTTAGAAGCCTATCCCCTTCGATTTCTTACAAAAAGAGCCAATGGCAAAACAATGCCATGGGTCTGCGGAATTTGCATAACGCAACTCCTCCCCACCGCGTGGGTATAAAAGGAGCAGCGCGGCAATCTCGCATTATGTTATGCTGAGGAGCCGAGACTGAACTTCCGGCTGTTCCAGCGATACAGCGGTTGTGGCAGGGGGACGTAACGTCTCCGTTTCCTCCTCAGGGAACGAGGGTTACATACGAATCCGAGACATTCCCTTTTGTTCAGTCACTCCGAGTTATGTCAGTGACTGACAAATGGGGGTCCCAATTCAATCACGCCACAGCGGCTGTCTTCCATTGCGCTGCGCAAGTCTGAGCTCCCTGTCGTGAGACTAGCACGGACGAAGGGCTAGGCTTAACGCAAGAATACCAAGGTACACTGAGTGGCATATCCCAGATGGAATATGTAACACAGCAGGGGGGACTTAGAATACACATTATGACCCGAGAGCGGGATGCATATGGAAAACTCAGAGGTATCCAGCCCACAGGATGGAATGTTTCAACCTCGAGATGGCAAGAGGTCTTGCCGAGGGAAAACCCGTGCTCGGTGGAGACTTACCGTGGAAATACACATGTGGGGGTTGCCCAAGTGAGGAACCATGCACATGGAAGCACCTAGCCAATCACGAGGGCTGACCGACCGGGCATGCACTCTGGTGACGACATTGACAGTGCAGGAGGAACTCAGGTTCTAAGAGAAAGAGCGCACGTATCCAGTCCGTGGAGTGGAATGGCGCAGCAAGCGATGACACAGAGCAGGTCCTACTTACTGGCTAGTGGAAGCGAGTACATGAGAGAACACTGGCTCTACCTATACCCTCATTCACTATTCCACTAATATAGTCCACCTGACTGAGTAAATCATTTCTAGTTAATTCAGTTAATTCAAGAAGTTAATTGAGACACTGAGGAACACCTACTGTTAACAATCAGAATCACTGAAGGAAAGAGGAACAAGAAGAACAGAACAAAAGATGAAATCAAGATAAAAGACATTAAATCTTAGCAAAAGTTCTCAGTAGAGGAGGTTTAAACAACTCCACAAACAGCATTACCAGGTTCAATTATTACTAACCAGATTTACTTTATTTCTGACAGACTTAAGTTCTTATTAAAAGGTGACAGAGGTTTAGATGTCATTTTATTTTATTTTATTTTACCATGATGGTGATCAGTGTTTGCTTTAGTTGGGCTCTTGACCCTTGACTTTTGAACATTAGTTTTTCTTTGGCTGCTATAGCTGTGTTTTTAAAATACATTTGGTATGGCAAAATAGCTGAAAGAAAAGGATCAGATTACAATGGCTGATTGTTAATGGTCACAATCATCATCTAGTGGTCCAATTCACTGATCTCCTTTATTGTCTAATGTATTTATTTGTATGATGTTTTGTTATTTTTGATTATTGTATCACTGTGATTTGACATCCCGAAAATGAAGGATTTTAAAAAGTTTATTCTCAGAACATTTTGAACTTCTAGATCAACCAGACATCAAGAATCGGTGTATGAATCTCAACAGTGGTGACGATCAAAAGTTTCATGCTGTTGGGTATGCTGTTTATTTCAGGTTGGGTACCAGCATAGTACAAAACAATTGTCCATGACTCCCAGCATGCATTGCAGCATGAATAAATTATGCAGATTAATTGTCTGGTTATTTTCTTAAATTTTTACCTTTTGCTTTTATTTTTGCTGTTGGTTTTGTTTAGACTTTTAGTGTTTTGTGATGTTCAGATTTGATGTTATCTTTTTTTTGTTGATTGTCACCATTGTTGAGATTCATTGGCTAATTCTTGATGTCTGTGTGTCTAACTGAAGTCACAGTTCAAATGTTTTTAAAGAATGTTTAGTTTAAAAAAACTGATTGCACAGCACTGCTTGATCTTTTGCTGTAGTTTCAGTGTTGTAATATAAAATTAAGCTGTATCAAAACAACATATTTTTGATAAGGGATTAGACACGGGATGAGATTGGTGATCCAAACATTATGTGATGAGATCATAATCAGCAACACCCGATCTCATGTTTGTTGACTTTGTTTCTGCCACAACAAATGTGTCTCAAAAACACACAGTTATAGCAACCAAAGAAAAACTGATGTTAAAGTCAAGAGTCAAGACCACAACTAAAGCCAACACTGATCTCCATAATGGTAAAGTCAAATGAAACAAAACAACATCTAAACCTCTGTTAATTCTCAATAGGAATTGGAAAAATAAATAAAGTCAATCTGGTTAGTAAGTGAAGCAGGTAATGCTATTATTTGGAGTTGTTTGATCCTCCTCTGCTGAGATCTTGAGAGATTTAATGTCTTCTGCGACTGAAGTCAGTTGTAGTTCTTGTGTTTCGCTTTTTTATCTTCTTGTTGTTCCTTTGTGATTTTCTTCTTTCTTTTTTCTTCTTGTTTGTTCAGTGATTCTGCTTTTTAACATCAGGTGTTCATCCCTAATGCTCAATCATCAGTTAATTAATCACTGAATTAATATCATTAACTTCAACACTGCTTCAGTGTTACTCCAACACTCTGTAGTGTGGACACACAAGTGTTCATTTAAAACTGAAGATTTTGCATTGGGGTTAAAAGGGTTAAAAGTGTTAAATAAAAAAAATAAAAACAGAGTGAAGCGTAATTTAACAGTAATCAACTGTAACTTAATTTACAGCATGAAACTGTAGAAAAAAACAATTTACTGGCAACCCAGCTGCCAGTAGATTACTGTAAAATCAAGGAAAAACAGTAATCTACTGTAAAATACAACAGTCAGATTTATTAAACGAAAGAAATTAATTTCACTGAAATATTAGTAAAAGTTCATAGAAAAAAGTCAATAACTGATAAGGAGAGTAAATATTAAACTGAAGTGTTTTATGTGTTTTGCACAATATGATATAAGAGAGATCTGTTAGTTTAATTAATGAGTTTTGTGGGTCACCATTGTGCTGGAGAGTAGAGCCTGTGCTTCAGTCAAAGATGAGCGGTGCTGTTATGCTGCCAGTTGCTTTATTTAAAAGCAGTAACTGAGTAGTTGCTGATGCAGTGACAATCTCTTTGCTAAGTACTTTAGCACATACATGTGTGCTATTGTTCGCTAAATACGAACTGCAAAGATTTTAGTTAAAGTCATGTTTTTAATGAATTCACTATTACACATTAGGTGTTTACAATTTTATATTAAGAGATATTCATTTTCAGTGGACTCAAATTAAGTAAGTTCACAGTGCTATCAGTATAAATACTAGTTTTTGAACTCGAACTGTTTGAAGCAATCGGTTTCCCAGATGATATGAGTTACCTTCCATGGTATTTTTACGGTAACATACTGTAAAAAAGGAGAGCTGTGAATTAACTGTAAAGGGCTGTAAATTAACAGTACATTGCTGGCAACCACAGCTGCCAGTAGATTACTGTCATTTTACAGCACAATTTTTTACCTGTGCAAGAAAGCTCACTGGGGGAAATGCATACTTGCGGAGGCCCCGCGGCCAGCTGTGCGCTAGTGCATCCGAGCCGAGGGTCCCCTCGGTCAGGGAATAAAACCAGCGGCAGTGGGAAGTGTCTGGGGAGGAAAACAGATCTACCTGTGCATCGCCGAACTGTTCCCAAATCAGCTGAACCGTCTGGGGATGGAGTCTCCATTCAGCGGGGTGTGGCCGAAATCGTGAGAGCTCGTCGGCTGCACGATTCAGCTCCTGGATTGTAAATGTCTCAAAGTGACCTCAGATGCGTCTGACTCCATAAGAGGAGATGGCGGGCGAGTTGTGACATACGGCGGGAGAACAGACCACCTTGTCGGTTGATGTACGCCACTGTCGCTGTGCTGTCTGAACGGACTAGTATGTGTTGGTCCTTGAGCAACGTTCAAAAACAGTGCAGAGCTAAATGTACTGCCAGCAACTCGAGGCAATTGACAGGGAAGGACGAGACGAGGACGAAAGTGGCGAGGCGGAGCTTCGCACACTGCCATCCACGGCCTCTGGGGGCTCAGAGATGGGAATGTCAGTTCTTTCTTTAAGGGAGAACAAAATATTCTCCCCCGGCCCTCCACCGGGGAAAGGAGTGGCTCTGCAACCACCTCCTGTGAAGAACTGCAACCCATCTCTGAGCTGCCCGTATCAAGAGCGCCGCTTTGCCTGGTGTTTGGCAGGCTGCGGGGCTGGTACGGAGGAGGGCACCCTCGGTGGCGAGTGGACTGAGGCGTATGAGCCGGCGGGTGGGTGGAGGCAGCAGCTGGCCGCGGGGGCAGAATATGTTTAATAGCCTCAGTCTGCTCCTGGGTGGCCGAGAATTGTTGGGCAAAGTCCTCGACCGCGCTGCCGAAGAGGCCAGCCTGGGATATGAGGGAGTTGAGGAACGGGGTTCACTCAGCCTCTCGCATATCAGCCAGGCTAAGCCAGAGGTGTCTTTCCTGGACTACGCATGTGGATATCACCTTACCCAGGGAGGTCGGTGGTGGCACACATCTCTTCCATGAGCCCTGGATCAGCCCTACCCTCGTGCATGTCTCTGAGCACCCTGGCCTGGTAGACCTGGAGGATGGCAATAGCATGCAGTGAGGAGGCAGCCTGCCCTGCAGCTCTATAGGTCTTCGCCATCTTTAAAAAGATGTGCCGCGTGCAGCTCTTTTAGAGAGGATAGAACTCAACAGCAGTGCTGAAGCGCCCAGGGAGAAAACACACACTGTTGGCAGATCACTGCACAGACCAGCAGCAGGAATGAGATCTTGCTGGAACACGGCGTCACACCAACACAGCTGAATAGTCGCTCGTCTCGTATCTAGAACTCATAGATAGCTTGCATTGGAGAGAAGTGAAGAAACACTCGGCTCCGAAGCAAAAACATAATGCGAGATTGCCGCACTGCTCCTTTTATACCCATGCAGTATTTTTTATCAAATAAATGTAGTCTTGGCGAGCATAAGAGATTTTAACTACACCTCTTGACATTTTTGTCTTGACAGACTTTTACATTTAAAAAAAATCGATCAAAATTATTTTAAATTGAACATTTTCTGTGCTTCATTTTTATGCTGCCATATCTTTCAATTAACATTTCCTATGTCCTCATATTTCAACTGTCTTTAAAAACATACTAAATAGTGTTTTATTAAAAATATAAAAATGCATATAGTTTCCTGTGATGGGTAGGTTTAGTGTAGGGTGATAGAAAATACAGTTTGGCCAGTATAAAAACCATTACGCCTATGGAATGTCCTCACAAGTATAGCAAAACAAACCTGTGTGTGTGTGTGCGTGCGTGCGTGCGTGCGTGCGTGCGTGCGTGTGTGCGTGCGTGCGTGTGTGTGTGTGTGTGTGTGTGCGTGAAACAAGCACCAAAGTGAGACACTTTTTTTTGCTTAGCATTCATTCTTTAGAAAATATCTTGAGAATGTTTATTATAAAAATATAAATGTTTCCACTACAAATCATTTTACATTAGTAGACAAGGCCATCTACACACTCACACACATACACACACACACACACATCAATCTAAAGAAGGGGAACAGGACGCAAAACAGTATTGCTCTTCAAAACATCTTCAACAAATAAAACATAAGATACACTGATAAGGTTGCAACATAAACATGTCATAACTTACTGAAAGCTTACTGAAATAAGAACATCTGCACTGTGTATGGTGGTTTGTTGTTAAGAAATAAATAATAAGTCATTATAATTGTTTTTATGTAAAAACAAATACAATACAAAATAACAAAATATAATACAATGGAATTCTGTAGAGGTTGTACAGATATCTTGTTCATTCTTTTATACATACATACAGACATTTGTACAGGGATGGCCAGGTAAATGATAGTACCTCTAGAGTCACCATTGCTATCATCACAGGTCCGGTTCACATGCTAACAGCAGGGGTAAAGCAACATTTACAGGCAGAATCAAAGGGGTGTAGAGGAAAAATGGATTGTTCCTTCATAAGGTAGTGCAGTATATGGTCAGACTGTCATGTGCACCACAGATTTTACGATGAGGATGTCTTAAAGAAAATATTCAGATGATGATTTGCAAATGTTGAGCCACTTAGAAGTGTATTAAGCCTAATGGCAATATCCAGTCTCAAATTAATAAATGATCAGGAACCTATTTTGAAGATGTGAGTTGTAAATCCTGAGTGTTCATCATCAGATAGCCGCTGTCCTTTCAGAATAGCAATAGCAATTTGAGAAATGATCATAAGATCAAATGTAGGACAGTTTCTACGCAACATTTTATAAATGAGGCCCCTGAACTCAAAATGAACTTCACTACTACAGAGCATGGCTATGTTCGGAATAGTACACTACCATACTACTCTTACTATTCTTAAAGTATACACTGTATGTAGTGTGCACAGAAGGCATGTGTTCTGTATGCATGGAATATCCAGATGATATACTAATGTATACTATCAGAGTACACTGCACACAATGCTATATCCAATGCAACACGCTTGATTTAATCTTCCATTTCCGGTGTGACACATTGCAGGAAGTTGCTGTGATATTTGTTCTATTCTTTTCCCCAAACCAGTTCAAACTCCGCCCCTCAGATTTCATTGGTCATGTCATGACAGGTGACTGATTGAGCTGACCAGTGAAAGAGGCTGTGGGGTGGAGTTTGCCTTTAAAGGGGTAGTTGACCCCCCCTCCCAAAAAAAGGAAATTCTGTCAGCATTTACTCACCCTCATGTCGTTAAAAACCTGTAAGACTTTCTTTCATCTGCGGAACACAAAAGAAGATACTTTGAAAAAAAATTGTAACATTAACATGTTTTTTTGGTGCTCATTGACTTAAACAAATATTCTCAATATATCTTATTTTATGTTCCACAGAAGAATCATATAGTCATACAAGTTTGGAACAACATGAGGTTGAATAAATGATGACATAATATTATTTTTGGATGAACTATCCCTTTAAGTGGTTTGAAAAAACAAAATCACACGTGACATTTAATTGTCTTTCTTGACTCATTATTTGATTGGCTGCCAAATGTTAAACTCAGTGTGAAGCACAATTCATAACTCATTCAACTTCCATAATCTGATTTCCAGAATATAAAAAAAAGAAGAAAAAAAAAGGTTGGTGTTGCCAGAATGTAGTCCGGTGATTGGAATGAAGAGGCTGAAAAATCAGAGTGATTTGTGGCCACAACCAAAAAGAGTAGTAGCCTAGTTTCTGAAGTGGAGTCATACTGATATCAAGTCAAAGTGATTTCAAATAAAAAATGCACACATATTTGGATTACAAATTCTCAAAATGATAACTGGTTGTTGTTGAATTAAGCAAGCAGATTGATGAGGTTATGTCACAATATTACTTTAATCTTCTTGCAAAACCCCTTTGTTTCACCAATTAAACAGGCAGTATGTAAGCTAGTATTTTATTTCGAACATAGCCCATGTCCCTCATATACATCATATCTGAGACTTCTGAGATCAACACACTGCTGGTATTGCGTCTGGTTTTCTCATGTGATGCAACCATAAAAATGCTTGGGTACATTATGATTTACTGACTGTTACTGATTCTAGTAAACAGTTTTCTTTTTATTTGATAATTAATTCATGTATCATCTGAACACAGTGGTACAAACAAACATATGTCATGGGCTACATTAACAAATAAACCTTTTAAATGGCAAGTTTACCCAACGCCTCTACTCTACTCCATCCCTGATTCTCGAGAATGGCTCTCTGCACTTGCAGATAAATGGTTTATTATCAAATATATAGCCAAATGTGTCAGATCCTAACAAGCATTACCAGATTGCTCTAACAGTAACCAGCTGTATCTCTCCTGCTTTTCTTCAGAAGAATTAAAGGGGGCTTTTTTCACAAGTGGGCCAAAACCACCCAAAACTATTGCCTCTCTGAAGTGCTACAGTACCTTCCAAAAGGAAGACGGATGCGTTTGCAAAGTTTTTTCCTGAAGGCTTTTTAATGCTCCCCTGCCACATGTGAATAGTTTTTCACTAAATCCATTCAGAGCAGACCGGCTTGCATCCTCTAGGAGTCTTTTGTCTATAAGAGCCATGTTGCATGACCATAGACTCCTAAACACGAGGCCCGCGCTCATCCGCGTCTCGCCGATAACACAACATGTTAATCGCTGGGAGATTCGCTCCTCGTCTCTGCACCTCGTGTCCGGGAAGACGTGATCATTCTCCAGGAAGGTTGTTCTGCTTTGCACATGTATTCAAGAATTGTAGTTCCACTTCCTCTTTTCTTTCAAAGGTCTATTTCCGGTCTGTTAAAGCCAAAGCAGCATCAATCTCATATAAGTATCTTTCTTTTCCGTCACTAGTTTTTAATTTTACACAGGAACTGGACCGTTCTTTGAGTGTGTTTCAAGTGTTGTTAGGCTGCTCACGATCTTCTTCTGAGGTCCAACGATCGTCACACCGACTTTCTTGAAGTCCCTGTGTGTCAAAGCGGAGAGAGAGACAGTGAGTGTGGGTAATATAGCTCTCACGGTTTGACATATGTTGACATTAAGGACAAGCCCGCAGCGTCGCTCTGCCTCAGACTGCATGTGTCAGCCATGCAGGACAAAGTATTCCAGACGGACACCATGCTGCCATATGCATACAATAAGTCGAGGAGCTGCTCTCTGGATTCGTGACAGACTTTGTGTTATAACTTAAGAAAGGGTTGATTTACAGCTTCCAGTGATGAGAAATTGGAGAAGCTGCTACATTTTCTGTGTTGGTTATTTCTACTGTAATTTGAAAGGAACAGCACTGTCAGGGTTACCCCAGAGGGAAAAAGAACGACATTTCTCATTTAATGAGATCCATGCAACAGCTGACAGAAGCTTGCATTATTTACAATCGTGAATAGACTCTCCAGACTTACCATATGGATGAGTTCATCCCGTGCACAAATATCCTACCTGGTCTCGTAGGGAAAACGTGAATCTAAATGAGGTTTTAAACAACGTAAATTGTGGTTGTTCACAGGTGAAATGTCCAGAAGTGGCAATAAAAGAACGGTTTACTCTCACTGAGGTACCATAACACAGGTTATAAGGTTATAAGGGAATAATGAATTACATTTTTGCTCTGTTCCACAAATATCGAATGGCTTTTGTAACATACAGTATATATTACAAGCCTACCTTGCCACTCAAAAACAATAACTGTTCGAAAGTTTGGGGTCGGTAAAATATTTGATCATTTTTGAAAGATGTCTCTTATGCTCACCAAGACTGCATTTACAGTATTTGATCAAAATACAGTAAAAACAGTCATATTGAAAACAAATATTATTGTAATTAAACAACTGTTTTCTATTAAAATTTTATTCCTGTGATTGCAAAGCTGAATTTTCAGCAGCATCACTCCAGTTTTCAGTCACACAATCCTTCAGAAATTATTCTGATATGCTGAATTGGTAATCAAACAACATTTTGTATTATTATCGTCAATATTGAAAATAGTTGTGCTGCTTAACATTTGTCAGGATTCTTTGATGAATAAGTTCAAAAGAACCGCATTTATTTGAAATAGACATTTTTGTAACATTATAAATGTATTTTACTGTCACTTTCAATTTAATTTACCCTTGCTAAAAATAAAAGTATTAATTTATTTGAATGGTAGAGTAGTTCAGGACTCAACAAGGATGGCCTGATGTCGAGCAAACTTAAAAAAATTGGTTCCCTTTCAAAGGAACTCGTGCTGGGAAACACTTTGGGGAACGCCCTGAAGCGCGTGTAACAGTAGTCCAATCTTAATTGGCTCTGCGTCATGACGTAGGATGTAACTTAGCACGCGCCGGTTTTCCTTCTTTTCTTTTTTTTTTTGCCAAATTCATGGGTTTGATTCTCAGGAAATGGACAAAAATGGACAGAATGTCCTGTGTGTGCTATTACTAGTTTAAATGCATTAGAAAATGCAGTGGTCTATTCTCAGGTTGAATTGTGGGTATATAATTACATTTAATTACATTTCATTAAAACATTTATTCATGTAGGTGGTACTGACTGATTTAAAGTCACTAGAACATATTTGGTGATATAAAATATAATTCCACTCAATGGACATTTCACCTGGAAACTACAGCTATTTGTAGAGCGTATTTCAGGTTTTACAAAAACCTATGTCAAGTCACGTTTTCCCATTAGATCAGATTGCACTGCAAAAATGTGACAAACCAATCACTTTCATGAGCTCAAGTACAGGAGCTTTTGCAAAAGAACAAACAGTAACACTTTCTATGAAGACCAATGCTTATAATGAATTATAGCTCCAATGATACTTATTTATAAGTAAGTATTACTATTTTATAAATATATTTATAAAGACTCATCAAGACTGCATTATAAGAACAGTTATAGTTACATTTATATAATTTTTTATAATTACTTATAAGTCATGCATTTGCTTTTTCAATGCTCATGTTCATAATCCATTATACACTGATTTATAAGTATTAATTAGTCAGCTGTATGGTTCTATGAATTTATTTATAAAGATGCAGCCTGCATTGCTATAATGTTATTATATTAATTACTATTACTTTTTAGTAATTCAGATTTATTCCTGTCAAATAAGTGAATATATTGTTATTAATAAATAAATACTTATTGATAATACAGTTACTAACCTCTATACATGCCTCATTGATGGCTTTAAGTAAAGTGAAAACAGAATGCAATTTATCTAAAGCAAATGTTAAGAAATCATGAAGATGTGCTCATTATAAATTTTAAGTTGTTTACTTGTAAATGTAACTAATGAACAATAATTCATATAATAAAATAATGGAGAAAAAAACAGAAATCATTAATACAAACATTTTATTTAAAAAAAAATCTTTTTTAATGTTACATACTAGCAAAACACTGCAACAATATGTTTTAAAGTATAACTCCAAACTGCTATAACCAATACCATGCTGAGGAGATAAAGATTTAAACGAATCAAATGATCATTCATGACCTCTAATGCAAGCATTAGCCATTAAATGCATAATTGATAACTAATTGGTACAGCAAACAAGTGTCTCTGGAACTATTTTATATTTGATCATTTATAAATCAGTGTATAATAGATTATGAGCATGCACATTGAAAATGCAAATGCATGACTTATTTGCATTTTCTAATTATACAAATTATATAAATGTAACTATAACTGTTCTTATAAAGCAGTATATATCTTAATGAATCTTTAAAAAACATATTTATAGAATAGTAATACTTATAAATAAGTATAAATGAGGCTATAATTCATTATAAGCATGGACTTCATAGAAAGTGTTACAGAACAAACATTAAATTCTTAGTATTGTCAGATCAGGGGATGCAAAAGCTGTGCAGTAAACATCATTACAGCATATTAGTGCAAGCAAGTTTATGTCACGACCTAGGTTAGGCTATGCCTATATGCCTATAGACATACCTCAGGTATGAGTTCTGTTAGATACACTTCTACAAAGTGCAGCAGCGATTTAGTCCCGAAGTGAACATTAGTGCAAACAAAAGCTTGAGGGAGCAACCAGCAATAGAAAAGCTATGACCGAAACCCACCATCCAGTCTATAAGCTTTAAAGTGTTGTAATTCCCATGGACGGCTCCCACTCAGGGCACGTGGCTGCTGGTCTGACTTCAGTCAGACAGATTCTATGGGCAAAATACAGCTTTAGATAGACTGACACATGGCTGTTTATCGTCACTGCACTGCTAATGCACTGACATCAGCCAAACAAATGCTCTCAATGCCAGTCAAGACAGGCCTGCAACATTTCTGTGAGACTAACTAATTCAGTGATTCTTTGGGCAGGTATGTCATCTGTAGCGCAAATTAAAAGCAAGAAAAAAAAAAAGAAAAGAAAAAACCCAGCTGAAACCAAAGAGTTTCTGCTACACCATTATAACATATGTAAAACATCTTTACTGCTGGAGGAATCAAACATGCATACCAGGTTGATCAAATCATTCTGGTTTTAAAGCATCCCTTACAAAAAAGAAGTAGACTGTAAGTAAAGTAAACTTAGAGTATAATTTTTTCAAATATACTTTATGTAGTAAATACACTTAAATCAATGCACTTGTAGTATTTGTAAGTGTACTATTTCAATACTTATTGGGACTAAATTGCTCCACTTTTTAGTTTTTTTAAATTATACTTTTAAGTTGGGATGCACCAAAAATATTGGGCAGAGAAATCAAAAGAATATAAATCAAATTAGTTGGTTTAGCAAGTATATATTTCCTTCAGTTATGTAGTAGTTCACAGTATGGCACACATGCGCCATTTGAATTCAAACTAAATCGTATGTGCAAGTTACGTTTTCTTTCCTATTTTCTTGCTCTTGAACGGATTAATTCACACAAAATTCCCATATAAGCAAGTATTCTGCTCCTGTATTGTCTTTTGTTGGTGGATTAACATTGAGGACAAAGACAGCAGGTTTATTTGTCACTATAAGAGCTGCACGTATCCAACATACAAGCTTTCTTTTCAACTGTTTACGTTCACTTGTGACATAACTGACTGTTTCACAGGAATACTTGCTTATATGGGCATTTTAATATAATTTTGTGTGAATTCATCCGTTCAAGTGCAAGAAAACATGAAAGAAAACGTAACTTGAACATACGATTTAGTTTAAATTCAAATGGAGTATGCAACTATACTGTGAACCATGGGCGTCGGAAGAAAAAAAAAAGTGGGTGGGTCCTCCCCCAGAAAAATGTTACTGGAGTAAATACCATTTCATGTATTCTGGTGCCTTTTAATTAAAGTAAACTAAACTCCACTTCACGTCGGGCGGTTCTTTGCCTCCACGTCGTGCATTAAATGCACAGCTATCCGTGGATTATCCCGCTAATACCATGACATATGCCAGCAGCAATGACAACTTAAAGCTGTTATTGATGTTTGCAACGCAATATTTGACTGGAAGGGTACAACGGGCGGTTACTTTCGTCAGTTGCGGCTCATTGAGAAATGTAATGTAGCGATTCAGCGGAAATGGAGTTTAATTTATGAGGTGTTAGTGAGGCCAGCAGGGGGCGCTCACCCTGTGGTCTGTGTGGGTCCTAACGCCCCAGTGTAGTGACGGGGACACTATACTGTCAAAGAGCACCGTCCTTCGGATGAGACGTAAAACCGAGGTCCTGACTCTCTGTGGTCATTAAAAATCCCATGGCATTTCTCGTAAAGAGTAGGGGTGTAACCCCGGTGTCTTGGCCACATTCCACCCATTGGCCCTTACCAATCATGGCCTCCTAATAATCCCCTTACATTGAATTGGCTCTATCACTCTCTCTCCTCTCTCCACCTATATCTGGTGTGTGGTGTGCGCACTGGCGCCGTTGTACTGTGGCTGCCGTCGCATCATCCAAGTGGATGCTGCACACTGGTGGTGGTTGAGGAGAGATCCCCTGATATGATTGTAAAGCGCTTTGGGTGTACAGTAGTACATATGAAAGCGCTATATAAATGCCCGATTCTATTCTATTCTATTCTATTATTAGGGAATTCCTCAAGTGGAATGGATTTGACTGACGGCGCTCTGAAGAGCGAACAGACAAATGCGCTGAATCAGAGAAGGTAAACGTAAATGGGTCCAATATCATTGGTCTTAAAAAGTGGGTGGGTCTTGTCCCACCCGTATACAATGGTTCCGACGCCCATGCTGTGAACTATTACAAGTGAACTTATTTGTTGAACTTTGAAGCGTACTCTTAGTAAACTACTAGTTTAATACCAGTTTTTATGCACACCTTAGAAAAACTATCAATGTTTCTAATAGCACTCTGTACAAAAAAGATGAAATTCAGTTCCACCCCTTTACTATTTACTCTAACCACTCAAAGCTGATATGTAACTATAAACTTGATCATGTAAGAATATTAGATAGTACTGTATGTAAAATATGGTGGAGTGCTACCTAAAAGAAGCCAATCTGTGTGGAAAAAGTATCTTATAGACCACTCAAGGAACTACAAGCAAAGCATATTTAGAATACTAAATTATACTTCTCTTAAGTATTTCTCGATCAAAAGATTAAGTACAAGTATAGACCAAATACAAGTATAGGCCAAACGTTTTTGTGTACTTATAAGAGAGATGAAGCCTACTTAAAAAAAAAAAAAAGATAAAATATACTTACAAGTACATAAAAAGCAGAAAGTATACTCAATTTACTAATATATAAAATACTAATAGCACACTTGTCCTTCAGAATAACTTTGTTTTAAATGTCAATTTACAATGTATTTACTATACAGTATGAAAAAATTGTTACCATTAACTACCATTTTTAAAAACAAAAACACAAGAAGGTATAACCATTGAATGCTGCCTGCCATATAAATTCATATTTGTCTAGTCTAATGTGACTTGAGCTAAATAAGGTAAAACTTTCAATGACAGATTAAAAAAGCATAACGTTCTGTTCAATTTAGCATAAAATTACAATAAGAGGCAAAACATCTGGTAAACTAACTATGGCCTCATCAACAACAAAAACCAGAGGCACACAACCAAGGTAACATGATAAGTGAATAAATCATCAATAATGATGTCTCTCTTGTGATTCTTCGTGTCCCTGATAGACCCTTTACACTGCAATGTTTTTAGGGCTTATTTAAGTTTGAAACAATTTTGAAGCATTTTGTTTGGGGACGAAAACGTTGATCTTTATGACCACAGTTTCGCCTAAAACTCTCAAATTGGTGCACTCCTTATTCATTTTGCTGAAAAGACTAATATAAATCTAATTGGCGGTGTAGAGTTGGTCTATGTTGAAATTTTTTGTACTTGTTAGTGTTGACTTGTAACTGGTTAGTACTGATGGGTGGTAAATGCTGGTGTGATTTTAATTTGTTTCTGGATTATGTTGTTGAATGCAGATTTGATGCTGGATGGTTCATGCGGTCTAACACTAATTACACTTTATTATGATAGTCCACTTTAGACATTTTACTAGCTATAAGTAATTTTGCAACTATATAAACTAACTCACATTAATTTGAAACTATATGTCAACAAACTCTCATTAGAGTAATTAACTGTTAAATTAGGGTTAGGGTTTGTAGAATAAGTTGACATATATGTTTGCAAAGTTACTTATAGTCAGTAGAATGTCAGTGGATGACTTTGAATGACCAGGGAAATAAAGTGTTAGCAGATATTAATCAGACAGTCTACTAAAAAGAGTTATCTAATTTGGTGCAGCTTCTAGCCTGATTAGCAGTGGTTTATTATGGTGTAGTTTTAGCAATTGTACTGGTTTGGGCTGGTTAGTGATGGTTGCTTTTTATTAGCAAAATTTAGTGAAGCTGATTGATCTTCCACGCTCTCACGGATGAAGCTGATTTGGTGAAGGTTAGTGCAGTTGACTGTGGTTAAACAGAATCAAAAACACATAATGGTGATCCTGGTCTTTTCAGCAGTTCAGACATATAAATTAACATATTTTACTTTAAAATTCACAAAAATTATAAACACGCACGATTCTGTGGTCAGACCAAAGAGTGGTGTTGTTCACTCACTACAGAAGGCCAAACAAACTGCATGTTAAATAACCCAATCTGGGTCATGGATGAGGGCCGCTATTTGCATGTGATTATTTATACTGACATTTGAACAAAATATAAAGACAAGCAAACAATTACAGACTGCTCAGTGTTTAGATGTTTGGTCCTGAGGGTACACCGTGCAGCACAGCACTGCCACTGTTCCGAGACCGGGTCTTTGATCATTTTGAAGTTATGAATGTCAAATTATTTACATTGTCAAATGCCTCGTCATTTGAATTGAAATCTGGTCTCAGGAGATGCTAACCAGGCCAGGCAAGGTTCCTATTCAACATCTACAAAGCATTTCCCATAAACGCAGATCCACATCGTGGAGCACAATAGGGGCTTTATTATTAGAACTTAGTTTTGACTCAGCTGAGATTGTCCAATGCTGGGGATTATGGGAGGATAGCACTTTTATTTCTGGCAAAAGGTGTTTTACTTTTCTTTTTTTGTAGCATTTATTTGAATACAAGAGAAAAAAAAACATTACAAAAGCACTGTCATTGGAGATTAATAACAAATGTTATGGCCACCATTAAAAGATTAAAGCTGGGCTTCATTTACTGGAAACTGATCTGTAAATAAATTTGGCATCATCTTCAACAACGGTTTTAGGCTATTTTACACTAATAATCTTAAATGATATCTCTTGTCTGTTGCCTTGGACTCAAAAATACAGAATGTATCATACAAACTCTTCAGTAATAGGAGAATGACTATAAAAGGCCAGCCATTACATTTAGCCTCTCAAACCAAACTGCTTTTAGACCCATCAAAATTGTCAACAACAACAACAACAACAAAAAACCTTCTCTTTTTGTGTTTCACAGAGAATCATATGAGTTGGAACAACAAGAAAATTAGCAAATGACATCATTTTTATTTTTGAGTGCACTGTTCCTTCAAAACTGGTGATATACACAATATATACAAAATGTTTGTATGCTTGTTATGATTCTTTATGCAAATACAGATCACTATCAGTAAAAAGTTTCTGATTGGTAAGATTTTTAATGTTTTAGTCTCTTATGCTCAGGTAAAAGCAGTAATATTGTGAAATGTTATTACAATTAAAAAATGTTCAATTTAAATATATTTTAAAATGTAATCTATTCCAGTGATGGAAAAGCTGAATTTTTAACTGCCATTCCTCCAGTGTCACATGATCATTTACAATATTCTAATATTCTGATTTAGTGTACAAGAAACATTTCTTATTATTGTCAAAGTCAATGTTGAAATGTTTTGTCCATTTAATATTTTTGTGGAAACCTTGATAGACTACCATTCAAAAGTTTGGGGTAAGTTTCAACATTGATAATAATAAGAACTATTAATAATTGAGTACCAATAATTTAGCACCAAATAAGCATATTAGAATGAGGTCTGAAGGATCATGTAACACTGAAGACTGGAGCTTTGCCATCACAATTATATTTTATATGTAAAAGCAGTTGTTTTAAATGGTAATAATATTTCACAATATTACTGTTTTTACTTTATTTACAATCAAATAAATGCAGCCTTAGTGAGCTGGCTTCAGACTTCTTTCAAAAATCTTAATCAGTCCAAACTTTTGACTGACAGCGCAGATTTTAGTTTTATAATACAAAAACCTGAAAGGCTCTTACTCTGCTGAGGTTTTGGCCAGTGTATCACAGGAGCTGTAGCTGACACCAGTGAACGCATCTTTACAGGGCAACGTCCTTGCACTCTCCAGCCAATCACCCATCGTGTGAAAGGAAGTGATGTCAGTGCTGGTCCTGTCCAGAAGCAGATTTACCGGTCTGGGAAGAGATGAAAAACAGAGGAAGTACCGTTAGTTGTATAGTGAATATTTAAGATTAAAGGTCCTTGCACACTGAGTCCGAAATTTTCGTATGCATTTTTTCGTAATCGTGATTCGGTGGCTCTGAATTTTCAAAACACCATTCAAATTTTGCTTGGTGTTTGCTTGCTATGGATGCGAAAAACGCAGAAAATAGAACCTGATCCGAATTTTTTTATGACGCACGAAAGTTTCGGAGGCAGTGTGCAAGCGTGAGTGACATAACATGAGACATAACAATCCAACGCGGATTTCGGCCTTAATTATGTAATTTCTGCACCAGTGGCATCAATAAATGATACTGGAAAGTATTTGGCTGTGCAGCCCAAATAAATGACAAACTTCACCCTTATGAAGCGCAAGTAACATTCATTTGCAGAGCTGATGCACAACAACTTTTTATTTGAACACAGCCCATGACTGTTCCTCTAACTTGCTGACTCAGGAAATAATACAACACTGAAGTTGTGGCGTCTGCAATTCCCATCACGTTTGACAAATGTCATTTATGGAGAAAACAAGCTTATAAAAGTGCAAGCAGAGGGTAAACACAAAGGCCTTCAAATCTGATATGCAAGCTTTGCCTTCAAGGTCTCCATAAGGAAATACCTGCAGAGAAGTGGGACTGATTCTCTCCATCTGTGTTATGGCAAGCATTCCCCAGGAAGAAACCAATACATTTAGGAATGTTTATTCGAATACACAGACATCTCTGTCTCTGATGACTTCCCATTGTTCACATACCAAAGCTTGTTTCAATTGTTTATTGGGTAAAAGGCCAACTCATAAACCAAAACCTTTATAAACCTACACGAAAATATGTATTATTGCAGTATAATTAGCTTCTCAAACAAACACAATACTTTTAGGTGTTATTAGCATATACTGTTTGCATTTTTTTTTTATATATATATGTAATCCTTTGATGGACAAATACTGTGTGGACATTTTATAATGTAACCATACAACATTATGAAAAAAATTCCAGATCACATTGTGAAAGTAAAGAAAAATATTTAAATAAATCAAATAACATATGTTAATTGAAAAAATAACTGAATTGAATTGAATAAAAAAATGCTTTTGTCTTTGTTAATTCAGGTGAAACTATCAAAATGTATCTGATGTCAAATCATCTGAAATCCACAATTCAGGGCCAAGAGCACCTGATCAGAACCAGGGGAACAGACAGAAAGGAGACCACAATCCCTGTGGGAACTGCAGTTTATATTCACGTAAATAAACAAATTAGAATACCAGGAAGTCCACTCAGATCCACATGTTCCCAGTGTTCATTACTGTGTGATGAAAATAAAAGAATAATGTACGCTGAGTTGACTGGAAAAGAATGCTGAATGGATCCAAGTAACTTGGCAAAGGGGATCAGTAAGTGCTGACACAGCTCATTGAATAGAGCTGTCTGCAAGACTGCACTGATGTGCACAGGAGCTTCAGAAAGCATTTCCTGATGTCAGGAAAGAGAATAGAGAATCTGAGAATATCGTAATCAATATGTTTTTTTCTGTTTACACATTCATGGGTCATATCTGATCTGTGCCACATGGGAGGGAAAAAAAATCTGAATTTGTTCACTTACACCATGTAATGTAAATGCAGCCTCTAAGGTACAGCAGCCGGCAAAAAAAAAAGTCCACTTTAGATATTCTACTAACTATAAGTAACTTTGCAACTACATGTCAACTAACTCTCATTGGAGTATTAGTTAGGTTGGTTAGGTTAGGGTTACGGTTAGTAGAATAAGTTGACATGTACTTGCAATGTTACTTATAGTCAGTTGAATGTCTGTTGGGGAGCATAAAAATAAAAGTGTTATCAGATATTAATTTATGCAGACAGTCTACTAATACTCTAATGCCTGCTAGTTGATTGGTAGAAGCACAGTTACTTATAGTTAGTATAATGTCTAGGACAAAAAAAACCTAAAAAAACAAACCCATATCAGTTTAAAACTAAGGGTCAGAGAAAACTAAATTATGATCTAGATTATGGCACAAGTCTTAATAATAACATAAAAAAGTAAATAAAAAAGTATTGCATACTCCCCTTAATTAAAAATGGTTCTATCTCATTGCTAACAAATATATGATATCTAATTTCTAATATATCAGAACCCTCAGAGCTGACTAGAAATTATTAAAGCCAATTATGTACATAATGTGTGGGAAAAGATGTTTTATTATTGAAATACTGCAGATAATATAACACAATCTGCGATTGTGTTTCACATTTTTAGAATAAATTTGTGCTTGGGTGGTGTCACCCATACAAATTGCAGAACCTAATATTTACTGTACCAGTGGGAATACTATTGTTTTTCTTTCTTCAGTCGAAAAGAAATTAAGGTTTTTGAGGAAAACATTCCAGGATTTTTCTCCATATAGTGGACTTCAATGGGGGCCAATGGTTTGAAGGTTCAAATTGCAGTTTCAGTGCAGCTTCATAGGGCCCTACATGATCCCATCTGAGGAATAAGGGTCTTATCTAGCCAAACAATCAGTAATTTCCTACAAAAAAATGTAATGTACATACTTTTTAACCACAAATGCTTGTCTTGCACTAGCTCTGCGATGTGCCACGCATTATGCTCGTCTTGCATGTCCATGATTTCACGCATTACGTAATCACGATGGAAAGGTCAGGTGGTAACCGGTTGAGGTGGAAAATGTAGGGTAGGGCGAAAAACTCCTAAGTGTTTGACTTAGTCTTTGCACGTTCACTTTGTAAATACTAGGTCTGTACTTCCGCCTACGTCACGCGTGACCTTTCAATGTGATTACGTAATGCATGGAGCATCATAGAGCTAGTGCAAGACGAGCATTTGTAGTTAAAAAGTATATAAATGTTTTGGTTTTTTTGACAGATCGTTTGGCTAGATAAGACACTTATTCCTCAGGCTGGGATCGTGTAGAGCCTTTGAAGCTGCACTGAAAATGCAATTTGGACCATCAACCCGTTGGTTCCCATTGAAGTCCACTATATGGAGAAAAATCCTGGAATGTTTTCCTCAAAAAACGTAATTTCTTTTCGACTGAAGAAAGAAAGACATGATTATCTTGGATGACGTGGGGATGAGTAAATTATCATGAAATTGTAATTCTGAAGTGAGCTAATCCTTTAGTATGATAAATAATTTGTACATCTTAATCATAATGGCCAACATGGTGGAAGAAAGTAAAGATTTGACAATATGATCTAGAGAATTTTTTTTTTTTTTAATCTCTGAAGCACCATACTGATAACCAAGAGATGTCCAGTTCTCTGTTGTATGTTGTTTGTTTGTGATGTGTAGCTACATTCTCACTAAAACTCACAAGGTTAAAAAGAAACAAGCAGCTGACGAGGAGAAAAATCTTTGTTTTTGGGTACAGAAGTGATAGCTTAAACTCTGGCATAAACACACTGCATTTGACCGCATCAGCTGCTGGCGTCAGAGATCTGAGCGTCACTCGACAGGAGCACAACAGGCCAGAGGGTGAGGAAGAAGAGAGGTAAACACTCAGGCTCTCTTTTCTTTTGCTTTCCTCTCTCCCCTCTGGTGTAGTGACCTCTAAATAACCGAGGATGCTTAGTATCATGTTTTTAAAGTTCTCTGGGGATAGGAAAGGGGGGAGGATGTTCCTCACAGAGAAACATCTGGGTAGCTTCGTCACGGACAAAAATGCATCTCTTGCTGTGAGGAGGCTCTGAGATTGTGCACCTACTCTTGTCCTAAGAGTGCCAACATTTTACTTCCGAGCATCTGCACACCATCTTTCCAGCTTAAAGTGGTCTGGCCTTAATGTCTAAGGTCCTTCCATGAGAATAGCAGGAGTGCCGCCCCATTAGCATGCAGGGCATGTA
This sequence comes from Leuciscus leuciscus, assembly GCF_965113295.1. Classification (NCBI taxonomy): domain Eukaryota; kingdom Metazoa; phylum Chordata; class Actinopteri; order Cypriniformes; family Leuciscidae; genus Leuciscus; species Leuciscus leuciscus. The sequence goes on along the minus strand of NC_138731.1, from coordinate 15,636,342 downwards.
GATAAATGAGGTGCAAGGGCTTGGACGCAGCTGTGGCTTCAGACCGGCGGCAGAGGAACCTCAGAGTGTGTCTCGCTCAGAGAGCCATAAATCACCTTGGCCCAATGCTGATCCCCCATACGGCCATGTTAAAAGCCAATCAGGAAAATTACATGCAAACTCCCTGGGACCCATTTTCACTTTCTTAAGAAACCATTAGTCACTGTTACATACTTCATAATAATAAAGCTCCTGGTTATAGCACTTACGTCCACACTCGTGCCGGACGAACCCTCTGGTCAATTGAGTCTTATTGCAATAAAGAGAGGAAAAGAGAGGAAAACAAGAGTCTTCGACCTTTTTTAGGCCAAATACTCTTTAGTGAATAGATATTTAAAAAGGTAAAATGGATAAATAAAATGGATATATAAAACTTGAAGTTTGGCCTATAAATACACAGATTTAATATAGTATAATATTATATACTATTACTTTTTATTAAAAATAAAATAAAATAAAAATAAAAATCTAAAACAAGAATGACTTGTAATATATATTTGTGTGTGTGTGTGTGTGTGTGTGTGTGTGTGTGTGTGTGTGTATTTTTAGATTATAATTTTTTACATTTTGATTTAAAAACTAATAATTTGATAACACTGTTCAAAGTAATCTTTAGCAAATCTCTAAATATTTGAATTTAACAAACTATACATTATAATGTTGTGATGCCTAGCTTTTTAAAACTATTAGTGTTAGCTTTTATTATTTTATTTTACATTTGTTTATACAAAGTAGCATAGACTTTTAAAACAGTTACAGGCCATGAAACATGAAAATAAATTAACAGCTTATTACGATCAATAAGAATTTAAATATCAGTGCAATATTTTAATTTCAATTCTGGACTTTGTGAAGGATAAGGAAAGTTCTTCCACACCAGAAAGTGTCAAACCATTACAAAATAGACCTCACCAGGGGTATTGTCATGCTGGAAGAGAAAGATTATCTTTCCCAAACTATTATCACAAAGACAAATCAGGGGCTCTTGACAAACCCGTTACCCAGAAGTCTACTGTATATACTTTTGGCCATGTTGTGTATAATACTTTAAATAACATTAGTACTGCATTCTGGATACTGGAGAAACAGGATGTCAGCAAATGTTTATCACAAACACTGCCTGTCTGACGACTGTTTCTGCAAACTGGCTCCATAAATAAACTGATTTTGTCTAGAAAAATAATCTGTAGAGAATTTTGAGGTCTTATGTACATCTTAATCATAACTGTAAGTGACCAGCTGTAGGAGTGTGTGATTATTCTAGACCTGGGGGGAAGACACGAATTAGAGTTCAGGAGGAAGAGAGAAACATTTCCTCTCATTAGGGATCATGAGAAAGTTGATCTGAGTGTGACACTAAGCAAAAGAAAGAGCGAAAGGCAATTTGGGATCAGAACAAGCATCTAAAACTCGGTCAAAAGGCAGTCCTCCTGGGTACGAGAACAGCGACGTACCTGGACGCAGTGCTGGCCGTGATTTTAAGACTGCTGGGGTTGCGGATGAGCTTATCCAGGATGCTGACGATCTGCTCAAATTTGGGCCGGTTGTTTCGGTCCTTCTGCCAGCAGTCCAGCATCAGCTGGTAAAGGGTAGCAGGGCATTCCATGGGCGGGGGAAGACGATAGCCCTCATCCACCGCTTTTATCACCTGAGGAACATACGAAAATATCGTCAAGCTGAAGTTCTGTCATTCTGTCTAAAGGTGTGGTCACATTAGCAAAACGTTGGTGAAATTTTGTCAACGTTGAGATTCCTTCAGATTTGTCTATTATCAATAGTATATCAATGTTGCTCACACAGAAGTCACTTTCAAAACAAGCAGCTTTCTGTTGGTCAAAGCGGCAAACTCATCTTACCCAACTGCAAAATCTTTTGCCCTCATGCGAAATTCCTGTTTTCATGAATTCCCATTAAAAATGACTGGATTTCACCCATGAAAATTTGCCGTACATTGGTAAATGTGACCGTACCTTAACATCACTCCTCTCCTATCACAAGATTGGAAAAACACATACAGTGGGTGAGCAAATTATGTAAAAATTTCAATTTTTGGGTGAACTATTTCCTTCAAAAGATGAGGTACTGTAATTTGCTGAACTATTTTCTTTAATTTCCTGTATTTTGAGTGCCTAAGTCAGGACATATTTCTTCCTCTTCCCCAACTGTCACCATCCAGTACGATAAAACAAAAACAAAGCATATCCGTCCATGCAACAACACAAAATCAGCTGCCTCAGAACTGTGACTCCCTTTTGCTTTTCATCACTTGATCATCGGAACTGCCACAATCCAGTTCAAATAAACTCTCAGGGGCTTATTTGCTCAGGGTGAAGTTACTGAACTGCAGCAATTAGGCCACTGCGCAGGGTCAGTGCTAAAGAACTAATAACATTATCAACACAACAAGATTTCATAACAAACCACTACACATTAACCACAATTCCACACATGGCTCTTGTTCTTAACTCTCTGTAAAACCTATAGCATTTCTCTCTGCCTGTGAATCGAAAAGAACATTTTCCCCATTGGCTGCTTAAAGGGGACATATCATGCTAAATCCACTTTTTTAGCCCTTAAATGCATTTTGTTGTATATTTGGAGTGTTTAGAAGTACAGAAAAGTTTAAATGATTCTCTTCAGGTGCTTCGTTGATATCTTTATATTCTGTTTTGGTCATATTTTTCAACCGGTTCAGATTTTTCTGTCATCTATGACGTTTTTCAACTATTACGTCACAGTATTTGCAGCGGAACTGCCAAATAAGGACATCGACTTCCGGCCCACCACTTCCAGCAATCCGCCATTTTTATTTCTCGCTGCAATTTTGTAGTCTAAGCTCAAGGATGCAGAAGTTGCGAGAGGGTAAGTTAAAATGTTCGGTTGTTGGATGTAGTAACCCACACGCTTCATTACACAGTCTAATGTAGATGAACTGCCGCGCTTGTGACAGGGCGCATGTTTAACTGAAAGAACGAGCAGAGAGAGAGACACGGTCGCGCGCGCGCGCGCACTCTCTCTCTTCGGAACCAGGCGAAAGTGTAAACAAGACTTCACCGTCTCCAAACTAGGCGCTGTCTTGCTCTCTCTCCCTCGCACATATTAATCAAAATAAATCGACACGGTGGTAAAAGGTCGGAAGACCAAAGTTTCATGTGTAAATACAGTAACACACAATTAAGATACATACATCCATATGAAGACGTTGTTCTACAGGTTCGTCGTCTTAATTTTCATCTCGCTCCGGCTCCGACTCGAACATGACAAGTCTTCCGTTGTTGACATTTTGTTAATAACGTGTGAATAAAAGTTTCTGTGCCGCTAGATAATCGTATCTCTGCTATCAAACTACAAAAATGGCCGAACGGGGTGGAGTTGAACCGAGTGTCGCCTCTGCAACCTGGAGAGGGGGCGGGGTATGAAGTGTCTCAATTGCATTTAAAGAGACCGCACCAAAACGAGTTGCTCTCAGACGCACATCAGAAAAGGGGTCGAAAAGGGGCCTGTGGAGCTATAATAATGAGGAATTCAGATCCAAGCATTGCAGTTCCGCTTTATATAGACCACAAATGTATGATTTATATGTAAAAAGGAACGACTTAAAAGCATGATATGTCTCCTTTAATGTGTGTTTGGTTTTATGTTCTTGTGAAGCTGAGTTTTCCTTTTTTGTTTTTTCTTTACTTAATAAGAGCAGTTTAGAACAGCATGAATGGTCTAGCCATGCTGTTCAACAGCAAAAGTAGCTTGGTTGCTGGTTGATCAAGAACAATCTTGCTGGTTTAATTATATTGATCACCCAGTAAGGAAAATTCTGTCATTATTTACTCACCCCCAACTCAGTCATTTCAAACTCTTAGTGGCTGTTCACACAGAGCACTTCACTGTTTTTCTGTAAACATTCCCTAGATCAGGGGTTCCCAATTTTATTTTTATTTTTTTGTCCGCTGCACTTCTTACATGTAAAATCATCGGGGCCAATGGCCAGGGTTTTTTGGCACACCGAATACCTTGGTCCAAAGCGGGCCAACTGGGGCTTGAGAAGTGGTCATGAACAAAGCCGGGGTTTACCTGAAAAGGCCCACTTTGCCACCTCATACATTTATAAGATTTTTAAACAAACAAACCACTTTCATGATTTATTTCCACACAAAATCTGTTACTCCATTTTAATGTTAAATAAAAACATAAATTCTTTCTTCAATCATACACTATGGGAGTAGTGAAAAGCAAATGTTTCTTAGGGTATGCCTTTTGCCCCGTTGTACCTGTATTTTCAGTGGAACACAAAATGCAAATTTTTGTAAGACTCTTTAAATCAAATCAAACATTGAACATATGCCACACTGATCTACTTTGGCATGGAAGACATCGGATTGCTTTGCTGACAGCTGCTCTACTCACGTCCTGATTGGACATCTCCCAGTAAGGTCTTTCTCCGTAAGACATGACCTCCCATAGGACAATCCCATAGCTCCATACGTCACTGGCCGAGGTAAACTTACGATAGGCGATGGCCTCTGGTGCGGTCCATCGGATTGGAATCTTGCCACCCTATAAACAGACAAAATCCATCTGTCAAGGAAACATATTGCCATCTGTGACAATATCCAAACACGTATTTTGGAATATCAAGCATGCACTCTAACTTTCATATGCCAAATCATGTAATCTGTATGCATATGTGTTTAAAACAGCCCATATGTAAAGTGTCAGAGCTTGTAGAAAAGGGATTTTTGAGAGTTCCATGCATCTAATTAATGAACATTTGAAATAAGCTCTGAGGTACTATTAAGATTTGATCGTGTTTGAAATGGGATTGACTATACAACACGCGAAAGCAGGAGGTTGACACATGTGCTCTAGAAAGTTTCATCTTTGTCTAGTGTCTGCGCTATTTTTCTCCAGAAGTTATGGCCGATAAAAATAGCTTTGTATTCTCATAACCCCCTCACAAAAGCACTTGTCAATGCAGGCATCAGTTGTTGTTGTTGTGGTCTCTGGTATTTTGTTGTTGTTCCGTCTCTTTAGTTTCGTTTTTCTACTGTGAAACAAGGCCCGGACCAGTTGCCACCAACTGATTAGAGCAAAACAAATTCAATGCGCATGTGCAAAGTACACAAGGTAAAAAAAAATGGGCAACACGCTTACTATTCTGGTGGCTAAATTTTTGTATGAATGTAAATATAGGTCATGATTCTCTCTATTAAATCACTGTGCAACAAAACACTGTCTACTCTAAACGACTTCACATGTGACAATGCATGTATTGTGTTTGACTGCAATGGTGTGGATGAATGAAATTGAAGCTAACCAGAGTGAAGAAAAAAAAAGTGATCTCTTTCACATCTTCAATGTTTCTGCTAGACATAAATGAGGTTACATTAACATCAAGATGAGGCCTTTGCTTAAGTCTCCTGCTTCTCACACTTTTTTTCTTGAGGCAGATAATTCTAACTCTCTCACAATGGTCTCCTAAGTTTTGGAAGAGATCTCATCATCATCATCACACATTGTGCTCAGATTTTTCTCCTTAGCTGGAGACTCTGGATCGCTCACATTGGTCTGCACACTTACATATAATTAAATAGAGTAAAGGATATGCGTATTTGGCGTGCTGTCCGAGGGGAGGGCTGCGAGCTCGGAATTTGGCCCGAACCTAGAGTTCTCCCCCATCCCAGGTTTGGGATAGGAGTACTAAGTGAGGAGATGGGGTGGTGGAGGGATGCTGGAAAACTGTCATATAACAGCGGTAAAAACTGCTGTATATATATCTCCTGATGTTAATTGAGTTGACTGGATCAGCTCCTCCCATGATAATTAGGTTACTTATCTGAACGTGCTCCTTCCGAACTTTATTAATAAAACATCATATCCGGAAAGATCTCAACAACATCACACACTGTGCTCATATTTTTCTCCTTAGCTAGAGACACTGGATCGCTCACATTTGTTTCCTTTAAAGTTTCAGAAGAGATCTCAACAAGATCATCCGACATCTCTGTGCACATAACCCATGTCCGACAGTTACTTGCTGTCTCTTTGTGATTGTGAAAATTGTTTCTACACCTTTTTTTCAGTGAACTGTTCTATCTTTGCTCATGGTTTGTGGTAGACCAACACCTTCATCGATCCTGTCCTCAGCTCTGAAAGCTGGCTGGGCTTGTTTCATGTGCTCAGGTCCACTTTCTCTGAGGACCTGCTTTGTATTTATCCAGCTCGGCTGCTGGGGTAACTCTACACTCAACCTTCATGAAGGAGGTAGACTGAGAGAGAACAGGGTAGAGCCAAAGCCAACCACGCAACCTGGCCAAGTCACACAATTCCTACCCACATTCTCCAAACACAAGTCCTTTAAAAAATAAACTCACTTGTGCACAGGCCTCCCCATTGAGTGCGTACAAACAGTCCCTGCAAGATCACTGCTAATGAATGTAAAATGTGACACAATGTATCCTTTTGGTTTAATAGAAGTAGAAAGTGAAAGTTGCCAGCATTCTTGTGGGTTTGAGGTTCTCATAGCCGCACAATGATGCAGTGGGGGGTCTAGTTGTAACGGTGAAAACATACATTTACATTGGCTGTCTGACTAACACAAGTACAACCCAAGCAATTTGGGTTTATCTAACTAATAACATGTTGGGCTTCCCCTCCCCAGCATATGCTATATATCAGTGTAACACTTATCTTAGGTGACACTTGTATTGGTAATTTAAGCAGCAATATCTCTTCAAGCCTCACATGCTGTAGATTTATGCCCGACTCTAAGTGTATTTATGCATTAGTTATCTCTTCTGATAATGAATGCTGCTCTTAAGGATGAGACTGACAAATATGGTTATTAATCCCAGGGAATAACGTTCAGACATGCTGGCTGAGAGGAGACAGTGAGCTACGTCAACCATGGCCTGGCCCGCACAGAATGTGCTCTGCAGATTTCTAGAGAATTGGGAAGCCCATCATTCACAAAGTTCTACACATGCCTTGGTAATGCTTTCAGCTACAAAAAGAGTGAATTTCTTTCAACTCTGTTTAACACATTTTACCTTATTTAAAACCCTTCCACAGATTGAGTGCAGATTCTGTATGGGTGTAAAACCGGCTGAGAGAACATTCGGTTAAGGCTTGCTAATAAAGCACTAAAACACACTCCTTTCCCAAATCTAACATTCTAACATTCTAACATACTAACATACATACATACATACATACACACACACACACACACACACACACACACACACACACACACACACACACACACACACACACACACACACACACACACACACACACACACACACAATGTTAAACAGATAATAATTGATGAAGGGCTATTGAATTAGCCTATTTGAAAATAATGCACACCCGAGATGGTAGTGCGGCCACAACACAAAATGAAATTATGTTCAGATGTTTTATTTCAAGACATTTGTTTCAGAGAACCCGGGTGTAACGGGGTTCAATAGTTATGGGAAGAAGGAGGCGGGAACCGGCGAACATTCAATATATTTTAATGACAAAAATAAACCAAATACAAAATGAAAGTAAAAGCCAGCAGCCCCTCACGGACGACTGCTGGCCACACAAAACAGAAACAAAACACAACATAAAATCAGGCCTGTCCTCTCTCGCTCTTCACTGTCGTCGCTCCTCCTTTATGCTTCCGCTCCTCCGTGAGAGATGCGAGACCGGTGCGCCGTCCTCCCACGGCCCTCGACCTCGTCGTGCTCGCCACACCGGGTTATGACAGTAACCTATTGTTCTCTTTCATCATCTTGTGTTCGAGATCCACCTATGGGAGAGACATGGACAGCTCCCCGATTGCCCAATACACTCACAGTAAGGTTCTGTAAGCCGGAGAAAGACGGTCACCCAAAGGGGCGGTGCCTGACACGTCCCATAATCATGAACCCACCATACTGACTCACACACATAACTGCTGTGAACTGGCAGGACATGAAACGTGTGTGGCACACACAAGAGAAGGAAGGGTTAAAACGACCCCACCCCCAAAACCGAATGTGCTACCGAGGTTCTGGTGACATCCAGCCGGTAGTAAAGCAGTCAGTAGTTGACGACGGTAGTTGTCGTCACATCGTTGCTGCATCAATGCGACGACGGGGCCAAAGAGAGCCCCGGCCGGGCTCTACCGGGGAGACCGCGATGCGCCTCTTCTCACTGTCAGGGAGACCCGACAGGTTCAGCCAGAGCGCGCGCTCTCCCACCACAGAAAGCGCCATGGAGCGCCCGCAGGTTTGGACGGCCTGACAAGTGTTAGGGAGGACGAGGCCATTAACAGTAATGATCTCCTTCCAGAGCGCGGGTGAGGGGGATCCCTTGTCCAGCTGTTGGCCTAAGTCGTCCAAAATGGGAGGGAGGAGATATTCAGGGCCCTGACAGCCAAGGCCAAGGATCAAGAAGCGGCCTGGTGCACAGAGGCAGAAAAAGAGTCCGTCTTGTTAGGCAAGACTGGCTTCGGGGGAGTGAGCAGCCCACCCTGGACTGGGTTGAGGTGCTTGGCGATCGATGGCTCGATAGCGGGGGATCACCCATGCCAAGAGCCGCCATATCCTTCACCTCTAGACTCACAAGACCGTGTTTGAGATCGAGCGGGTCGATCCAGTTGTGCCTCATGTGCTTCGCGCACGCTGGGAGGACGGGGAAGAGCTGTTTCCTCGGACCGGGAGGGGGTCCCAGCACTTTCCCGTCATAAATGTCCCTTCCCTGGTCGGTGGCACTCTGTGGAGCTGGCCACTCAATGTTGAGGTGAGCGGCCGCTCACTCATACACTTCCAGGAGGATGGACTGAGGCAAGGCCGTGGGGGCGTTGGCCTGGGGAACGCGAGAGGGCAGGATAGCCTCCTTGTCCTCTAGGACCCCGAGAAGGTCCGCGTCGTCGTCATCACCAGAACCGGCCGGTTTGTCGACGAGTGGGAGGTTGCCCGCGAAGATGTCCTCTTCGGGGAACGCAGGATTAGGCTGGTCACCCTAGATGAGAGATGTCGCGCCCTAGGAGGCCCCCGGTAGCGTGTCATTGTCACCATGTCCCCCATCCGAGTCAGAAAAGCCGAGCTGGACACACTGGGTCACGGCAACTTTAAGGCAGCGTCTGCAGTTCTCCGGGTTCTCCAAACCCTCTTCCGCATGCTTGAGGCCCAAGCAGACCACGCAGAACGGGTGAAGGTCCTTCGAGGCAATCCGTGCACCACGGATGTGTATGTACATTAAACGTAATTTTGTGGCAAAAAAAATTAAACATGGAAATAAGTTGTCGTTTTTATTCTATTGTTTACTATAGTTATTTGATTGGTCAGTGTCATTATCGGTTTTAGTTTTTGCTGTTGTAGGCTGTAAGGAACTTTGAAATAACTAAAATCATTTGGCGAAGTAATATGGACGTGTAATGCGGTCAAGACCTGCCTGTAACTACTTTAGCTGTGCGTTTCCAAGAAAATAATAGCATATATTAGAATGTCCGACAACCAACCAGATTCATGCATTCAACAACTCTGTAGTATAAGGTGAAAATAAGTTCATATTGACATATCGTTTGAACGTAATCAAAAAGGCAACTGGAGTATATTTCAACTTCCAAAAACTGTCAAGTTGAAATATTATGGGACATATGGTATCTAAATAGATAAAACATGTAAATCCATCTCATTTGTTATTGCTTATTGTTTAAGCTTATTGATTTGACTGCTGAACTGACAACAAAAGTGAGTGTGACTTACTCTTGTAGTGTAGGCAGCTTCTGGGTCGTCCTCCAGAACTCTGGACAAGCCGAAGTCTGACACTTTACACACTAGGTTGCTGTTGACCAGGATGTTGCGAGCGGCCAAGTCTCTGTGCACATAACCCATATCCGACAGATACTTCATACCAGATGCGATGCCACGTAGCATGCCCACCAGCTGAATCACTGTGAACTGGGCGTCGTGTTTCTGACAGAGACGGGAAGAAGGGAAAAGTCAAATAAGGTGTTTTATATCTACTGTATAAACAGAAGTCATGCTATGGGTTATAAAACACAATGGAACATGGTGACTCATATCTCAAAACACTGCCTGACTTTTCCAAAGACATATGTCATGAGCTAACTCCATCTCACGACTCATGAAATGGTTTTGCTGAGAGTAGCAGATCCTTGACTTAATAAATATGAGCGTTTGACTGTCTTTGCTGGTTTTATCCACAGTGTTCTGCAACTTGTTGAAGAATATAAATAGGATGTACACAAGAACACATCGCTGACTGCATATCTGAACTGAAGCCCACTGGCAGGCTCACAGTGTTTACACTGCTGCGTGTGAATAGGCCTTTTATACGAAGAATGATATGCTCAGGACTTGGAGATAAACACCATGGGAGGAAGCGCTTCAGTAGGAGAGGGAGAGACTGGCCGGATGAGTGAGATAGCATTGTTTTTTCAGGGAGCTCTGGAGAAATGGCTTTCTATACCAAAGAGAGGCAAACTGCAGTTTTAAAGGAATAGTTCCAAAAAGGTTTTCACTCATCTACATGTAATGTCCAAACCGGTATGACTTTATTTCTTCCGTAAGACATAAAAGGCAAAATTTTAAAGAATGTTCTCGTCAATTATTTTCCTAGTAATAAATACGAATCAGTGATATTTTAAATATAAAATAAAATATCACATAGACAAGTATGTGTAATATGACAAACATGACAAGTATCAGTGTCTATATACTGTATACTGTATATATACTGCTATATTTTTTGTAAATATTTTGAATTAGATTTTTTTTGTATTTTAATAAAAATTTAAGTTTTAGTCATTTTGTTGTGTTTTTATCATTTTTATTAGTTTTTTTTTTGGTTTGTTTAAATTTAAAACATTTGTCTGTATAGTTAATATTAATGTTAGTTTATATATATATATATATATATATATATATATATATATATATATATATATATATATATATATACATATATACATATATATATATATATATATATATATATATACATATATATATATATATATATATATATATATATATATATATATATATATATATATATATATATATATATACTTCTCACACAAAGCTAAAGCTTTTTATTTCAAAAGATTTGAACTATCCTGCATGGGTCACATGAACAACTTTTATGATATATTTGGAGTCAGTTTTGAAGCTCCAGTCAGTTTTGAATCTCCAGTCCCCATTCAGTTTTCACTTCTGTGTTCCACAGAACAAAGAAAATCATACAGGTCTGGAACGACATGAGGAGTAAACAATGTCAAATCCTGTATTATTGTTTGATCTATTTCTCTTGTTTCTCATTGTGAGTTTTGCTCTTTCTTCCTTTCATTCCTTGTCTCTGTCCACTCTGTTTTCATTTGCTTTCTGTGTGAGTGTTTATGTACTGCATACAAACTAAGTTTGGATTAAAATAAATCCTGGACCACCTGGAAGAGAAAGGAGCTCAGAGAGGTTCAAAGGCTTGCTAATAATAGTGACGAGCAGTGGCGAGGAAGCGTGTTGGAGGGAGGATGACAGATCTCTTTGATAGAGTGCAGGCCAGGCTGCAGTGCGCAGGAAATTGCTGCAGAACACTGCAACTTTTCTCTCATTTCTAGGAGTGGGATCCTGTGCAGACACACGTGGAACGAGTTCATATAGGTCCTGCTAATTCCATGTCTTGTTTGCTCAGGTTGTTTTAATAATCTGCCTTTGCATACTCATTTCAGTAGAGTGTATCAGTTAGTGTCCACTTTTTCGATGCTCTTGATTTCTGAAAGTTTTTTGCTAGTTCATCTCCTGCCCAACCCCCCCAAATGAATCAACTGACAGTAAAATAATTTATAATGTTATAATACATTTCTATTTCAAACAAATTCTGTTCTTTTGAACTTTTTATTCATCAAAGAAGCCAAAAAAAAAAAAAAAGAAGCATATTAGAATTATTTCTGAAGGATCATGTGAATCATTCTGTGATCATGTGAAAACTGAGTAAGGGCTGCTGAAAATACAGCTTTGCCATCATAGAAATAAATTGCATTAGAAAATATATTCAAATAGTAAACAGTTATTTAAAATTTTAATAATATTTCACAACATTAATGTTTTTACTATATTTTTGATCAAATAAATCCAGCCTTGGTGAGCATATAAGAGACTTATAAGAGAAAAATAAGTTTTGAGACTTCTCTGATTGGTGGATCTCTCTTCAAGATTATGGGTAGCGTAGTTGTCACGGTTCATGAATCGGCTGTCTCATGCCGTGTCTGCGTGAGTGTAATTGTGTGGGTGTGGTTACTCGTTGTGTTGATTAGTGTCACCAGCAGTCATCAATCCCAGTTCCCTTTATATGCCCAGTTAATTCCCTCTTATGTTGTCAGATCGTTGTGGTGGTTCCTCGGTGGATGTCCTGTTCTCGTGCCTCGTCTGCAAAGTTCTTCGTCTGGATTTCGTCAGTTTCTTCGTGTCGTCTGGATGTTCCACGGTTCCTGGGTTTCACTCGAGCACGCTGACCACCGCACCACCACCGGATCGCCATCTCGTCCCTGCTTCGTTTGCCACCAGAGTGTTTGTCCCCGACCTGTGTCTTTACATCTGACCACATCTAAATAAACTGAGTTTTACTTGCATCCTCCTGTTATTTCCTCACAGTAGTTCTCCACTAGGCTCTTTTTAACACATTTTTTTTTAAAGATGAAGTTTAAAACACACCGACTTGCTTCTATATCACACTGGAGCTCATGGTAAATAGAAATAAATCTCTCAATGGAGAAAATTATTAGGATTTTTACTTACATAGCCCAAATGTTTCACTCCACGATCACACTGTATATGTATTATTCATTGTAGTGCCCACGTCTAAACCACTGGACATTTAGAAACTCTGCATCGAACCTCTAAATAAATGGTTACACTCCTGGATAAAAATTAAACAAAATTTTCAGTTATTTTAATGAGGGCAAGCTCTATCCAATGCATCAAATTCTGCTGTGTTCATTTTGTTCTACAAATAGCAGATTGTCTGGCATGCCCTGCTGGTGGTAAACTGTTGAAAAATTACACAAAGCTGATAAATTCATATGTCAGGTGTATAAGAGCCAAGGCAGGATGGCCACAGCCAAAGGTTAAGCTGACCCATTTAATGATCTCATTAGCGCATTTATCAGCACTTTTCAGATGGGCCATCCTACAGCCTGTTGTTTGCTTGTTTATTTTCGCAGTGTGAGCGATGGGCTAAGAGGAAGTCATCTGAAGGACAGAGCATGCCCAGTCTGTTTAACTGGCACGGATGGATTGGCAGGCGGCGAGCCAGTCTCCCCAGTGCCGTTTCAGTCTGATCGCAAGCGAATCCACGTTCTCTATGAGCGTTTCTTCTGAGCACAAGCCTGGTCTGTTCCGTGTGAGAGAATGAGGCCATTGTGCACATAGGCTCAAGTGAAATTCAGACACTACAAAGCACTTGAAACACAGGTAGTGTCAGTGTCTATTTAAAGAGGCCTGTGCCTAGGCTACGAATACCAATGTGATGAATTTGGGTGATGTTGAACACAAAGGCACCGTCGAAAAAAAAAACATAATCTTTCCGCAGCAAATAGAGACATAGGTGAGGCAGTGGAGAGCAATTTGTGTCTATTTGTACAAATGAGAATAAAATGTTGAGAGAGCTTGGGAGAATTGAAGGCATGCTGTGATAAGCAGGTACTGTGAGAAGGCAGGAGAGGCTAAGACGCAGATGGGTTTTTAAATGATTTTAGGATGAGCCCTCTGTGCTTTTCTTCTGTTCATACATAATGGAGTCTCATTAAATGTGCTCAGTGTGTCACACTCACTCGCAGGAAGCCATCCAAGGAACCGTTCTCCATGTACTCGGTCACTATCATCACGGGTTTACCTGAGGAGAGAGAGAATTCAGACATGACTTAGTCTAATCGAGAAAAGATGTGCCAAAATTGAGCTGTGCTTTTCTGCAATGCTGTCATTTCTTTTGGAAGGTTAAATTACCCAATTTGCAAACTAATGAGCTTATGTTGGACAAAAGAAAACATCTTCAAAGACAGACATTTTCAAGGAAAAAAAATAATACATTCAAAGGCATGGATAAGTTTGACCGTACGTTTAGATATATATGCTTAGCATAACTACTTTCAAAGTTATTTCAATGATGACACTGAAGAGGTTTATGAGCGAACTGGCCATGAAACCTGTCAAGAACATTTTTATTTTTTTATGATAATTATGCAAATTACTCTACAAAAATACACTACTGTTCAAAAGTTTGGGGTCGGTAAGTTTTTCTGAAAGAAGTCTCTTATGTTCACCGAGGCTACAGTTATTTGATCAACAATACAGTAAAAACAGTGATGTTGTGAAATATTATCATAATTTTAAATAACTCCATCTTATAATTTAAAATAACTTCATTCTGCATATATTTTAAAATGTAATTTATTCCTGTGGCGCAAAGCTGAATGTTCAGCATCATTACTGCAGTCTTCAGTGTCACATGATCATTCAGAAATCATTTTACAGTATTTTTTTATTACAGTAATGAAAAATCAGCATTGATAATAATGGGAATAGCACAAAAAAATTTAAAAATGAAGGGAAATAATTGCCATGAAATTGCAGAAAATCTTAGTAGGCTTTATTACATTATATTTAAAAACATTTAATTTTCTTTTTTTCCTTTTTTTTGTTGGATTTTGGGCTGAAATGTGACCTGGACGAGTTCCTGACAGGTTTCCTGAGATTCACTGAGATGTGGGTGTTATAAAAGGCTCTGGGTTAAGCAGCTGAATCTTTCTTATAGAGTTTAAGAGGGTGAACACAGATCAGGTTGTTGGCTACACACCAGGTTTTCAACACATTTTTGTCTGAAGCCCATAACAAGAGCAGGGGTGTCAGAGTAGAGGTGCACCTCTTCACATGACACCTCTGACACCACAAGGTCACCGATCATAACCATGACTTACTGGGACTTCAGGTAAATGAGAGTTTCCTGCAGGATGAAAAGAGTCTTGGACTGAACTTGAACGGACCACAAGGTCAACTGTCACTGTCTGACAGCTTTATTTTCTCTGTCCTGCAGCTCATAAATCACCGGTTTTATCATCTGCACTTTATCTGTGCCTTATTTCAAAGCCTGTACATAAAAACGACTTTATATCAATAATAGCCTTATGACCAGCCTGTGTTGTCACGATATGTACGTGCAGAAGTCATAATTTAGTCTTTTTCTCCTCCCAGTGTCCCGACAGCTGACAGCACAGCACTGTGATGAATGGAATTTATGAAATGTGTGTAATTAAAATGAGTGGAGAAGAGCAACACTGCACAACTCATGAATATAACAGTCTTGCTCACATCAAGTGGATGAACAGTGCAAAAGTTTTTTTTTTTTTTTATGAGTATTTGCGTCTTAAAATTTGTATTCCTTTACTTGGGAACTCGGGTATCACAATAGGAAAGAAAATACTATTGCAACTTCATTTCATACGTTAACATGTATTTGTTAATAAGGTAAGAAAAATAAACTTAAGTGAAGATATATTCTTTATAAATCTGAATACAATAATGAAGTCTTATTAACTCTCAATTCTGCTGCCCAACCAAATGTATCTTCTTTTATTGATGACTAAATATTTTTACTAGAAACATGAAAAAAATCGAATTTTTATGCAGCAACTTTTAACCATAGACTTTCTATGGAAGCTTGTTTCCACCACAGAATAACAAATACAAAAGGTAATTGCGTAATTTTATCTCACAATTCAGACTTTTTTTCCTCACAATTGTGAGTTTACATCTCACTTTCTTTCTGCGTGATATAAAGTTGCAATTGTGTTATAAAGTCAGAATTGCGTGATATAAAATCACAATTGCATGTTATAAAATTATAAAATTGTGAGATATAAAGTAGTAATTGCGAAAAAATAAACTCACAATTCTGACTTTAAAACACGAGATATAAAGTCAGAATTGCATGATATAAAGTCGCCATGCCGTTTTATAATGTCAGAATTGTGAAAAAAGTCCTTAGAAAGGCTTAAAAAGTATTTTTTTCCTTAGAATTGGACTTTATAACTCGCAATTGCGATTTTATATCTCACAGTTCTGAGAAAAGATGTCAGAATTGCAAGATATAAACTCGCAATTGCGAGATAAAAAGTCGCAATTATCTTTTAAAATGTTTTATTCTGTGGTGGACACAAGCTTCCATAACTTTCAGTGTTTTACTGCGCACATTTAAAACATTACACAAAACTGGAATGGACCAGTCTTAAGATTTCAGTTAAGTTGTTTTATGGTTTCTGATAGCAAAAAAATCCGTCCTCCTGAAACCACACATCTATCCTGTAAACTTTTGATCCTGAAATCCCGCTCGTAATCAGTATCCCGGCCCCTCCGTCTCTGTGAAGCAGCAATTGCCGCTCCACAAATATTTTGCCTTACGCAGGGCCAAAATCAGCAGGTTAAATGGGGTGTGAAAGTCTCTGGATTATTAAGAATTAACAGGGCAGAGTTAATAAATCACGTCATGTCAGAGGCTGAAGACACTTGCCAACCTCCTCTGGCCCCACGCCCCTTACCCGGCACCCCAGACTAACTTTCAAACACACGCAATGTGCACCACCTCCCTAAATACACACACGCACGCACACACACACACACACACACACACACACACACACACACACACACACACACACACACACACTACAAAGCCTCGTTCCTTCCCAGCAACAGCCACATTTGACAGTCATTTACAATGAAGTTTCCCATTATTTACAGTCAAAAACTCTGAAGCCTGAGCACAGTAAGATTTACTCAACCAACATAATCCTCATTTTATGAGGAATTATGGACATGAAAGGAAACCGTTGCATTCCTTTCAGAATACTACTTAAAATAGAATGAAACAAAACTTGTCCGGGAACAGAATGTTTTTCACTACTGAGTAAAACATTTGAGGAAATCTTTTTTTCTTTTCTTTTTTTTTAAGTTTGCCTGAATGAAAACAAAATAAAGACTAAAATAAAACATCTGATTTTAATATACTTTTTATATTTAAAATGTAACATATGTATAATAATAAAAATAAAATAAAAACTTGTACTTCAACAAGTAAAAAACTTCAAAACTTTTCAAAAACTTCAACATATGCTTTTGAACTATATATTGCGAAATGCCCTATTTAAATAAACTGAAACATCAATTGTTTTTATGGTGCTGTTGTTTAGGGTAAAATATTTTCCTCCATCATTTTAATATGCTGAGACTATAAGTACATTTGTAGGTTGATGTGGCCAAAATGTCCCAGAAAAATCAGTCTGCGCACAAAAATCAGGCTACGCACATCATAGTTGTTGTTTTTTTGTGAGCATGTGCAAGCGACTGAATGCTCAAATATCAAATATATTGAAGACGCCAAATATATAATGAAGATGTCATCTGTGCTCTCCATCAATGGAATACACTTCGCGGCTTGCACACTCAAGCTGTCTGTTTGAAGTTAGATAAGGTAAAGTGCGAACAATTTTTTTTCTTCCTATTTTCGCCTATGATTCCCTGAAGAGGATTGTGGAATGGATTAGAGAATTTAGCTTTGATCATGCTACATAATAAAGACTGATCAGGGAGATTTACAACCACAGGTGATTTACAGCCCTGTGTGAATTGTCTCTTGTGCTGGACATTGGCCCAACGTTACAAGAAAGAGGTCAATAAAAAAGTGGCTTTCTGTGCAATGGATTTGCCAACTTCATGACATTCACTAATATTCCATAACTGGAAACAGCTAATGTTTAATATGAGATACTCCCAAAAGGACGAGCCCTGAACTAACATCTCTAAAAAAATCTAAACATGATAAATGAATCTTCCGAACAGATTCAACTCACTGTAGAGCACAGTAGAATTATCACATGCTTTTCATATACAGTAGATGCAGCAAAAAACAAAACAAAAAAAACACCTAAATCATTCATCTTTCTCCTTTTAACATGGAATATTAGAAGTATTAGAACTAAAGTATTAGAAATAAATTGTAAACAGGTGGGTGCACTGAATGTGTTTAGTCAGTGAGTGGAATGTTACTTACTTCGTGTGACCACACCCTCCAACCTGATGATGTTGGGGTGGTCAAACTGTCCCATGATGCTCGCTTCACTGAGGAAGTCCCGTCTCTGTTTCTCTGTGTATCCGGCTTTGAGAGTCTTGATGGCCACACAGATCTCCTTCTTAGACGGGAGCTTCAGTCGGCCACTGCACACCTCTCCAAACTCCCCTGGTGAGAGATGCTTATTTTAGAGAAAATTAAAGCTGACAGGAGAAGCACTGATTTCTCCTCTAATTAAACTGTATTCATGCTTATTACCTCTCCTGACTGCAGTTGATAGATTTAAGAATTACATCTAAGCTTTGATTGTCTAAAATAAACTAAACATTATCTGTGGGAAAATAGGAAAAAAAACGTTTCCATTAATATTTTTGGTAAAATGTGCACATAAAGCGTGTTTTTTTATGTGGGTTGGAAAGAAATGAGAAGGAATCAAATAATATTGTTTTCTGCCTTTTTTATTTTAGATGATTAAATGCAGCAATGTGTTTTACATTATTTGTGTATATTTTCTGTAAAAATATGTTTTAAATCTATAAAAACATACAGATCCTTCAGGTTTATACTACCATTCAAATATTTGTGAAGGATCTTGTGACACTAAATAGTAATAATGGTGAAAATTTTGCCTTGCCATCACATATATTAAAATATAAGAGTCATTTTGAATTATAATAATATATCAAAATATTACTTTTTTCACTGTATATCAGTCTTTGTGATTAGGACACGTTTTTTTGTGATTTTATATTTTTTTTAAGGTGGAGCATAATGATGATCCTAGCCTTAAAGGGATAGTTCACCAAATAATGAAAATTCGGTCATTATTTACTCACCCTCATGTCGTTCCAAACCCTTTAGACCTTCATTCATCTTCAGAACACAAATGAAGATCTTTTTTATGAGATCTGAGAGCTTTCTGTCCCTACATTGACAGCTACGCAACTACCACTTTGATGCTTCAAACTGTTCATAAAGAGATCGTAAAACTAATCCATATGAATTGAGCAGTTTAGTCCAAATTTTCTGAAGAGACTCAATCGCTTTATATGATAAACACATTGAAGCTCAAATGTGCTGCGTAACATTAGAATGAACCTCACTGGTTCTCGCACGTCAAGTGAACATGCTTGAGCTTCCGTTTACCACAACTAATATGTAAGCTGATGATTGTTTTTATGTGAATAAAAGCCTAAATTCAATATTTTCATTTTGAACTAAACTGCTCAATTTATATGGATTAGTTTTACGATCTCTTTATGAACTTTTTGAAGCATCAAAAGTAGTAGATGCGTAGCTGTCAATGGAGGGAAAGACAGCTCTCAGATTTAATCAAAAAGATCTTCATTTGTGTTCCGAAGATGAACAAAAGTCTTATGGGTTTGGAACGAGATGAGGGTGAGTAATTACTGACAGAATTTTCATTGTTGGGTGAACTAACCCTTTAAATTGATTTCTAGGGCACATGCGCAGGTGTAAGGCAAACTTCAAAGCCCTCAGCAGGGGTTCAGATCTCCACAATGGACGATGTTGACAGAGACTTGGATGGACATTTGGGTAAAGATGATGTCACCACCTAGACATCCAGGCCAGGGCCATGTCCTGTTTGCAGAATTCGATGTGCAATTACTTTATTTCCCATGCAAGTTTAAAGAGATGGGTGAAATCCAGGATTGATGTCTGGAAAAAGTTAGCCGGAATAATTGCAAGCTGTCTAAACAACCGCCACGCTGGACTTGGCCAGCGCTCAGATGATGCTGACCATCTTAAATATCAACCTGGCTTAATCCTCAGCAGTGATCGCTCTGATAAGCTTTGCAGATAAATGAAGATCTACCAAAACCACGCTAATAGATCATTTTCCAAGTCACCTTTTGTATCACTTGCCAAAGTGTATGAAAGCTGTAAAACGCAGAAGTGACATTTGAACCAGGGAACGTGCTTATTTGTAGTGCGTAAGCCCTGATGTTTGTATGCCGACAGTATGGTGGTGCATCAAAAGTGAACGGTTCCTTTATTTGCTGGGCTCTGCTGCATTGTCTATAGAGCCATGAATCACAAGGCATTATCTTGATATGTGCTTCGCTGTTAAAGACATCAGGGATGCGGGGAGAGAGAGAGAGAGAGAGCTGTGGGGGGTGAAATATAATATCCCAGCCGGAGGTGTGCTCTGCTTACCCATGCTCCTCTGCTTCGGCAGCAGGCAGTCTATTAAAGGCATTGAGGCAGTGAGGATGAGCACTGGGAGGGACCCTTTTCCCATCTCAAAGCCACACACCTTCAGCTGTGGTGCTAAATGATTCTCATTTACACCACCTGCCATGTTTGTTACAAGTTTAACAACTTTGTTTCATTGCACCAAAGAGTGAGTGATGACGCCGCATACCTGCACCAACAACTTTGTCTATGGCGATACAAGACGCTTCCAGTTCCTTGGCGAATTCGTGCACGGCTTGACTCGGGTCTTCATAAGTGTGTGGGTCCACATAGGTCTTGATTCCAGGCAGTCTCACTGAAAAGAAAACAAAATAATGCCAGAGTTTATGAGGCAGGGGGTTACTGTTCCGGTTTCGTGTAGCTTTGCTGTTGTTGTGACATTAATTGCTTCTTTCTTCTGGCAAATGCATGTGAGTATCAACAAACAACGTGAAACCATTTTTGCAGTGAAAAGGCAACTATTTGGATGAATAGGTATAAGAAATAAATGACCAGTAATAGTTTGGCATGCAAATAGATGTAGAAAAGAAGAAAAATCATAATTCAGTATTCAGGGAAGAATCTCTTAATGTAATGGGAGAATTTCCAATTTTCTTATTAAATAATTATAAAGCTCACAAGACCAAAAAACAAAACAAAAACAAATTAGACAGCACACCTAAAAGTATGGTCACTTTTACCTTTGCTCAGCAAAATTTCGCAGGTGAAAGAATGCAGATGTAACAAAATACGGTGAATGATGCAGAAATAATAACAACAAAACCAACTCTAAATAACTGCTTTCTAAAAGCCTCTGACCATTTTATAATTACATAAGTGTAGTGTTGTACAAAACTGACAGATATACCACCAGAATGAGTGTCTCTCTTCAGTTTTGCTTTATTTCTAAGTTACGAATCTCTGCCCATACAGCAGTCACTGCTGAATCAAGAGGCTTGCTATTGGTTGGCACTACGAATTTGTGTCTCACCAAATTTGAACCAGATGCAAAATTTGCATAAACAAATTCCTTTGCCACCAGATGTCCATCAGCTGAAATTCTTCATCGTTCCGATTCCCATTCAAATGACTGGATTTTGCTTGTGAAATTTCGCAGAGCAACAATAAAATGTGACCATTGAGTGAAACAGCTTCTCGGATGAGAAAAAGGCAGGGTAGAATTTTTTTTTTGCTTTTGTTCATCAGGAATTAATTGGGTTATTGTCATTTTGGTGCACACGTGATCTGAAAAGAGATGTTTTTACATTAAAGATATTTGGCCCTATCATACACCTGGCGCAATGCAGCGCCAGACAAGTGTTTTTTGCTAATTTCAGCCCAACGCAGTTATCATTTTCACAATGCATTTGCGCCCATCCGCAGGCAAATTCCAGCATGTAAATAGCGAATCCGCCATGGCGCGAGCGCAACTGGCTTTTAAAGTAATGGGAGATGAGACTCTGATTGGTTTATTGCACGTTTCGTCCAAAACACACCCATTACTCATTAAGAGAATAGAGACAACCCTTTTAGACCATGCGCCGATTGCGCCGACCATTTTTCCCATCGTTAAACTGGCAAAAGTGGATTCAGACTTAAGTGCACTTGCGTCGTGCGCTATAGACCATGTGCTTCGATCGTTGAAATAGGGCCCTATGAGGTCATGGTGACTTTAAGACTGCAACTATCTTCAACATTTTGTTTGTATTTTGGGTTAGGATGTTAGAAAAAACCCTAACTTTGCACTGTAAAAATACTGATGCTTGTGCTTGGGAGGTCGAGTGAAAAAAATTGCATATTCCGACACAGAGGTTGTTGATTTGAATCTAAAGGATAGGAAGCTAAGGTTGTCAAGAAACGTAATTTGCTGGGTTTCAAGATGGATAGGTCTATTATGGATGACCTAATCAGTTACCTAAGCTATAGTCCTACAGGGCAGCTCATGCAGGTTAATCTAAGAGAAATAGTGTGGGCCTCCATTAAATTTCCTTCCTGATACCTCTGCCAGTGTGAAAAATGGTAGCATATGGACAATTGGCTTGCTGTAACTCGGGAGCAAAGGATATTACTTAGTCGTTACTGGGTTTTTGTGGGCTGTCTGACATTTAAAAATAAATACCACAGCAAAACTTTGTTTTTATTTTTACTATATTTTTAAGGAATGGGTATTAAATGCTTGGAAAGATCCTGAATACTTGCAAGACTGAAGAATAGAATAGAATACAGTCTATAAGATATATATATATATATACTCACAGTGGCCGTTGCCAAAGGGCAGCCTCTTTTCATCTGGATGTTTGGACTTGCTGTATCTACACAACCTGTCAATTAAAGTGATGAAAAGCGTTAATTATTCTTAACAGCTTTAATTGGAACATTTTTCTTCTCTAAACGATGTACAAAGAAACTAAAACCTGAACAGACAAAAGTCAGAGCCAGGAACAACTTGACTGTTTTGCTTTGCTATGAGGCATGACAGTGTTCTGGGGTCTTATAATAAGCCATAGATTCAGTGCTGTGCAGTCTGCCAAAATCAGCCCCTCATGACATGACACTTGACTCTCCGGGTGCCCGTTACATTCGGCAAAGCAGGGGCAGGGGAAAGAAAAAAACAAAGCTTCTGCCAAGTGAATCGTCAACTATTTATAGGCAGCAGAAATGAAGGGGCACACATTTTCATACTTCATATCTGAAGGGGGTGTTTCAAGGGTCCTGGGGAGAGACTTGAGACAGCAAAGTGACAGCTTCAAGATGGGCACACTTAAAGCCCTGCGTGACTGTGGTTTGAGTGACAGACAGACCTGCTAATCACAATGTAGAGCACTACAGTGAGGAGGATGATGGCCACAGCGGAGGAGATAGCGATCAGCACTACCTGACTGTTCTCACTGGAGATGGAAAAGGCTGGGGGAGAAAGAGAGAGAGAGAAAGGAAGATTTTTATGTACACATTGGACAGATTATGTATGTATGCATGATTATGGCTTTCTTTGCTGCTCAAGGTCAATTAACACAAATGTAACATTTAATTAGATTGTTTTTCTTTATTTGATCAAATTAATGACATTATCTGCCACTAACCACTTAAACCCCCTTTCCTCAGATCATAACTGAATCCTTCATACTGAAATATAACATCAAAAAGATAGTCTGTATACCTTTGTGGAAACAGAAGTGAGCTTAATTGTATAGAATATGCACTTGTAGGGTATTTCAAATCTTAAAAGTATACTTTTAAAAACTGCACGTGCAGATAATACAATATTAATGAAATAAAAGGCCACTTAAGTGTATACTTAAAGAGAGTACACTTTCATGTTTTTTGTAACAATTTGTAACAATTATGTCTTTTTAAAAATGATTCTAAATAAAAGATATAATTTGTACTGAATGTCAGCTTGCTTATTTTGCTCAAGATAAGGATTTATTGTTTCCACATGTCATGCAAATGAGAAACTCTGCTTCTAACCACAGGTCTTGAACCACACAACTTTGCGATGCTGTCTGTGAATGTTTGTTAAAACTATGTTTTCTGGAAACACTGACTCGTTGAACGATGCTGATAACGACATAACTAACTATGCTTTTGGGAAACACACACCAGAACATTCAGCAGTACACTGTAACCATATTTCAAAAACAATAAAAGTAATTCTGAAATTACATATAAAGATGTACAAAATATTAACTACTAGCATATTAAACTTTTTTCATTTAATTGCCATTAACAAGCAATTAAGTGTCCAAAACCATTTCATTCAGTACGTACTTATGTTTTTTTTATTTTTTTTTTTAAGTATATTATTTCTGTATTTACTCTTTTTAAAAGTTTAACAGGGTCACACAGGCTCTGGTGATTTTTATTAGTGAATTAAAA
Source organism: Leuciscus leuciscus (assembly GCF_965113295.1). Taxonomy (NCBI): domain Eukaryota; kingdom Metazoa; phylum Chordata; class Actinopteri; order Cypriniformes; family Leuciscidae; genus Leuciscus; species Leuciscus leuciscus. Next base: position 15,612,123 of record NC_138731.1, on the reverse strand, counting down.
TTTTAAGCAATTGTGTGCATATTTTTGTGTGCAATTTTTAGGTAATTTTCCACATTTGAAGAAGATGTAGCTACAGTAAAACAACAGAAAAACAAAACTGTGTCTGCATTTAAATACATGTGTCATGTGAAAAACACAGTTATTTGGTTAGCTCCATAAACACCGTCTGTTTTCCTTCAAGAGATGACAGTAAGTTTGAAACAATCCTGTATTCTGAATCCATCCTTAAACAAAGTTGAATGCAAAATTTTAAATATTTATCATAAACGTGACATGAGAGCACAGTTTATTTTTATTTTTATTTGGATGGTGTTGACACCAATTGAGTGATGACAAAGAAAAAATCATTTTGTGAGAGAATGGAATCAGCAGGAGGTTGCATGCTGATGTAAATCAATACCTCTGAACATATTGAACAAATTAATCCAACATTGGTCCTAGGAAAAGGAACCTTACTGTTTTTTTCCCCAGTACTCAATAATCGAGTTATGAGATTAATTAATAAATCAATGTTGAGAAATAAACTTCTACCAATCATTTAACATTTATGATGCTACTCATTTTCAGCTAATGAATATTTAACACAAAATATACACATTTATCTCTTTCATTATGGAATATCTAGTGACTGAGACACATAATTCCATATTCAGACCTTTTCTGCATGAGTTATGATCTCAGTTGTGCCACGGTGTATATTTCGCACCAGCTATATGTGTAGAGGCGCCTATAGATCTCTGATCATGCCCAGAAACCTGTGGAGAGCCACTCACAGTATCATTTCATTACATGAGTGTGCATTGATTTCCTATAAATGTTTCATTAGATAAAAAGGCCTTCAGCAATGCTGCTCTACAATATAGGGTTTACAAGTGTTTAATAGTGTTTCAGACAACAGCTGCCAGCCATCACGGGACAAAAGATGCAGCATGTGTCGTTTTAACCAAGTGGTTTACTGTGTGAATGACTTGCTAGACAGTGTGTGAGATGAGAAACCAAGAGAATTGTGACTATTGTCTATATTGTTCTTTGTTCTGCACAGCTGTGAATGGATTGAATAGATCCGGCGGTGGTGACTGGGGGAATGTGACTGTAAATAGAGAACAGTATGATAGGAAGTAAGTAAATGCTTACAGTCTGGGCTGGTCTCAAACTCAAACTTGCGACTGGTCCCGCCGTAACCGGCAGCGGTGCGCGCTCTGATCTGCAGCAGGTACGTGGTATCGGGTTTTAGGCCGTTCAGTGTGACATTTGTCCCCTTCGACCTCAGGATGGTGTAACTGGTTTCTTGTTCCTGCTGTAGGAAGTAAACCAAGAGGAAAACAGAAAGGACATAAATTAGTTTCAGCATAGCATAAACATCTGAGCATCTTTTGCCTGCAGCAACAATGCTAGATTAATGAATGAGGTTAATGGTGATTCAAATGTATCTTTTATGATATTCTTGGTTATTACAATGTATAATATCAACTTGAAGTGCTTTTCATATTTTACTTCATAATCCCATATACACTACTGGTCAGATGTTTGGGGTTGGTAAGGGTTTTTAATGTTTTGATAGAAGCCTCTATGCTCACCAAGGCTGTATTTGTTTGATCAAAAATACACTGTAAAAACTTTTTTTGTTTTTGTTTTTTGAAGTAGTAAATAAAAAAATAAAAAAAAATAAAAAAGATTATTGAGTATATTTTGCAAGAATACAATACTATTTCAGTCATTAAAAATCAAATGTGTTACTTGCCATTGCTTTCTGAAATGTACTACCAATTTCTGAGTGAACAATTTGAAGAGATCATAACTCAATTGTCTTTAGTTCACAGTAAAAATAGTAATATTGTGAAATATTATTGCAATTTAAATTAACTGTTTTCTATTTTAATATCTTTTAAAATGTAATATATAAAGCTGACATTTCAGCAACCATTTCTCCAGTCAGTCACATGCTCATTCAAAATATATTCTAAAATGTTGATTTACTGTAGTGCTTAAAAACATTTATTTTATTTTTAATGTCTTGCTGCTTAATATTTTGTTTGTGAGAACCATGATACATTCTTCTTAGGATTATTTCATGAACAGAAAGTTTAAAATAACAGCATTCATTTTAAATAGAAAACTTTTATAACTTTATCAATGTCTTTACTGTCACCTTTGATCAATTTGATTCACCCTTGCTGAATAAAAGTATTTCATAAGAAAATATTTAATAAGAAAATGTGGGCCGGGACTAGTTTTTATCCACCGGGATTTGAATTGATTAAGCGGGCATAATTTAATTTTGATCGAAGCTTAAGAATTTTTTATATAAAAATAATTTCCTATTCTAGTAGAGGCATGTTTACCACCTACACTGAAAACAGCTGCCTGGGACTGTTACTTATATGGATTGACTTGCCTTAGAGGGACTTAAGAGCAACTCAAGGCCACTTACGCAGAGCCTTGTCTTAAACAGTAATAATGAGCATTTGAAGTAAATCATATCTCATTAGAGACATACAAAGACCATCTGACCATACGAGCGGACAGGAAAGGGACGTTTCTGGACGAGAAAATGCATGCCCATCGGGAGCATCTAAGGCTAACTGGGACAGTGCCAGCTCATCTTAATATACTGCCACCTTCGGTTCACATTTTTATGGCTTTCCTAAAGATTTCTGTGGTACGTTGATCCTCTCTACAAGCAAAAAAACCCAACTGATTTATGGGGCGTCTTTGCTTTCAAACCATTGTTTCCAGATGTTTCTCTGACTGGAAAAAGAGGCAGGAGTGGAATGAGAAAGAGCGGAGGTTTCAGTTGTTTATTGTAGGAGTCCAGAAAAAGGGGGAAAACATCCCACAAACAGAAAGATCACTCATTTGCCGGCATTATCCAGCACATTCATCCATGTAACTTATCAGTCTTCAGCCATAGCTAGTGTTATGGCAAAACTTCAAAAGTTCATTTGTATTTTGCTCTGTCGTTGACCTCTAAGAATAGCTCACTTGTCCACACTGTAGATATTGAATTTCCCCACACTGAAGTAATTAACGGCAAATGAGATTTGAGAGCATCTTTTCGAGGGTCGGTAAACATGTAACAGATCAAGCTCTATTGGGTTTCATGTCTAGACTACACATGCTAATAGGATTCTTGATGCGCCAAGGTATGGACCATAATTGTCAGACGTCACTATAGATGAGAGATGTAGTGTAGTTACATACACTGGATTTCTTTGAATATCCTCTGCTTATCCACTAATCAGAAACCAATAAAACAGCAATAATAGCCACATTTATAACAATGTGAGCAAATAGACAAGAAACAAGGCTTTTAAAATGCTAAAACAGATGTAAAATGGATTACACTACCAATTGATCAAAAGTGACATTAAAGATTTTTGCATTGTTATAAAAGATTTAAAAAATATATATTAAGCAGCAAAAATATTTTGAACACTGAAAATAATAAGAAATGTTTCTGGAGCACCAAATCAGCATATTAGAATGATTCCCGAAGGATCATGTGAGATAAATGATGCATCTAAATTTACATTTTAATAAAAGTATATTACAACAGAAACCATCTGTTTTAAATTCTAATATTATTTCACAATATTATAATGTTTACTATATTGATCAAATAAATGCAACCTTGGTGAAAATAAGAGACAACAACCCATAGAAAATAAGTGTTTTGATTTTGAGAAATTATGATTAATGTTAATAGAATGTTGTCATATAAATAATTGTGGAATTATAACTATATAATAAATAATAAATTATATGTAGATTATTACATAGTAATAATATAGTATTATAAAAAAAAATGGTCAAAAAAATTAACTACAGACCAAGTCACTCAAATAATTTGGCTAAAATGTTGAAATCATGACCTCAAATATATTTAACATTTCTAAAGAAATATAATAAGCAAAAAATAAAAGAAACAAATATGCACGCACTATGCGTCCTAACGGCTTAAATACACATTTCACCACATAAGTAATAATATTTGACGTTGACCAGACTTATACAAATCAAAACCAGACCGCTGGTTTAGTTTGAACATGCTACTTAGAACATTCAAAACAAATGAAAAGCCATATTTTATCAGGATTGCATGTTTTTTTATTCACATGTCTTTTCACAAAGAGCCATTACGTGCAGCGATGGTGGAGTTAGATCATAGATGGTCTTGTACTTGACTTTACATCTGTCAGTGCGGCTGAGCTTTGGAAGTTTTGCGATGTGATAATGTGGATATTTCAGAAACATCCCAACTCTAAATCCTATCTGTTTAGCAACCATGGCAATTTCAGGACGGAAATATAACTTTTTTAAATCTTAAGTCAAGAATTAAGATAGGAAGTTTTTTATAATACAGCCCCAGAAGCAATATTTTGGTATTTCGGCTCCTCTCACAGCATTTTTTGAATGAAGAACTAATCCAAAACAGCTCTTTTCAGGGGTCCCCGAAGAGCCTGTAAGTGTCACCAGAGGACATTTGTTTGTAAAAGTGATTTCATCTGTATATCTAGCAGTTTTATAAATGCGGTAGGACGTCTACTGACACAACCCATGATGGAAAGAAACATCCATATGATGTAGCGGGACTCTAGTGGAAACCCAGTGACTAATGCAAACATCACATTTGATCTGGATCTGACGACAATCATTCCCACTTCTTTCCCGAAGGCAGCACAGAAACCATTTCAAATCTTTGGACTTTGAATGCAAAGCCACAAATGGAGCGCATCAGGTTTTATGGTTTGAGGAGGCCTCGAATATAAATTCACTCTGCCACGGAAGACGAAACCAATACCTTGTGTCATATTGTATGCGTCTCTGTTCGAGTCATAAATCTTTTCACAGGGTGTCACCGTTCACTGCTCACGACATCATGTGATCAGCTGGAAATCATATACAGGTGTGTCTAAATTTTCGCTGCAAAAATTATATTCTTACCATATGTCCTAGGTCCGCATCAGCCACCTCCCAGCTCTGGGGTTTGACAAGGCGTGCAATTGTTACTTTTCGGCAAGTGCGCTATTGGTGGAATTTAATATGCTTGTCATGTTCTACTTTGACAGTCTAAATATTGCAATCTGGGCTTACAGCCTTCCTCTCCTCTAAAGAAGAAATTCTGTAAATATGAAATGGCTTTTCCAAAGCACTCCTTCCATCTAAGTTTGACGAGAAATAAACATTCTCAAATACACTGTGAGATCAATACGATAAACGGACAAAAAAAATCATAAATGTGCACCGTTTCACTTGCATGAAGAACATTGAAAAGGCACGTGAGTGTTGCCAAAAAGACGAGAGCGACCGGGATGCTGTAACGTCAGGGAAACATGAGCCAGAGCGCTCAAGTATTTAGAGATGCTTGAATTGTAAGGCTCTTTCCTCTTTCATAGCTTTGTTAGTTTGATATATACACACAAAGAGCAGAGTATTTCCCCTCTGGCATATAATCAAAAAGAGATTTATTTTAAGTGAAGCAACATGGACCTCTTGGACCTCCGGATTGGACCTCTTGCTTTCTCACAGGAGCTGCATCACTCCGGTTACCATGCATCCCGATGCCTTTTTGAGAATCCATTAAGCACAGTTTGTTTGATTTTGCGCTATACAACATTATGCAGTGTAAACATCATGGTGTTTTTGAACTCTGCCCGTTGATGCCACATTTTTCTTTGAAAAGTCACTTAGCGAATCTGGCTCTCTTTTATGAGGTTTATATGTTCAAGTCTGCGGCCAGTGCGTCAGTGAATCCGGTAAGAAGATTTGGGGCCCCCTTTCCTTCTCAGTGTGTGTTTTGTGAGGGTGAAGGTGGCTTGTTATCCTCTGCCAGCCTAGATCAAGGGGCACCAAGGGTCTTACCGAGGGTGTCCCTGGCTTTTCCACATGGCAGCACCAGTTGTGTAGGATTTGGGCGACTCCAGCTATGCCTGATGAAGCAATGCCTCACAAGGTTGTGTAATTAACAGGAATCAATGGAGAGAAGGACTAGATTTTATTGTGAACGGGGAACACTGTGCCACCCAGGGTCAAATGAGACATGGAGGATTTCAGGAGCCCCCCGAGTGTACCTGTGCCAGACGGGGAAAATAGCCCACGATGAGCTGCCTTTTGCTTGCAAATAAGGGGATTAGGGCCAAGCGAACGCATTTCCACAGCCAGATTTGGGCCTCACTGATCTCACAGAAAGACACATCACAAAGGTCCTCACTAGGAAGCACAGGGTCCAATGAATCTAACAAACACCCCTTTTTCACCAGCAGATGGAAAACCAATATCAGCATATTTGGATTTCATGTAAATGATGAACACATTCTGAGTGTGTAACTCGGCTCAAGAGAGTTGATCTGCTATCCTCAAAAGGTCAACTCATAAAGTTTCCACGAGAAACATGCAGGCCTAACTTTCTTGAAGCAATTCAAACTGTTTCTATGGCTAACTTATTAGCTCATTCTGCAGAAGCTTAGGTTACATAACGCTTGTTTTTTTCTTCAGTGCTTATGTTCATACGGTAAATCTAAGGCCGTAATAATATTCCCTGTTTGGAAATAAATCCCCAGTTAACTCTGAGAGCCCTGTCAAAATAATTTAACAGATAATGCTTACTGTAAGATATTCTTTCATTATGACTGGGGGATATTTAGAATATTCACAATATAGTATCGTTCAAAATTTTAAGTCTGTGAGATTAAAAAAGTAAGGACGCATTAAATTGATCAGAAGTAACAGTAAATACTTTTATATTGTAATAAAAACAATTTTATTTCAAATTAATGCTGAACATTTGAATGTTGATAACGGTTTCCACAAAAATAATAATAAGAAGAAATATTTCATCATTATTTCACAATAATACTGTTTTTAAAAATGTACACATTTATTTTAACTGTGTTATAATTTGGCCACAATGACTGTTGGGTTGAAAAAATATATATTGAAATTCATTTGAAATCAGCCACCTCAAAGTAAATACATAAATCTCAAAAGATATATTATAAATTGTCAGAAGGCTGATAAATGTCTAGATATAATTTCTCTTTTTGCTATATCACTCAGCCCTAGTATTTGGAGAGTGGAAAGCACAGACTGAAATGAGCTGCATGCTTGTCTACAGTATTGGCATGAGCTTTCAATTTTGAACTTGTAAGACCTTTTTGTCATGATGAAGATGAACCATGTCTTGGAGACCACCAAATCCTGTCTACAATTTCACTATGTGCGTCTCTGTGTGGTCATACAGTCAAGCCATTTATCCACAAAGCTAACGGAATGTTTTTTCTGCGGGAGGAATTCTGGATGGTTGCCATTGGAGACTGTTCTAGGGCTTTCTTTCACACCCTCAGATCCCCTGCCAGTTCGGGATAGGAGTCTCCCACAAAGTCAGGGCCCAGTTAAGTTCCAAACCCAGAGTCGCGCTTTCTTTATAGCGAAGGAGACGTTACCCACTTCACCTAGGAGCAGAAGACATCACAAGATCTGACAGCATGAAAGAGTCCTCTGAAAACTGACCCTAAAAGAGCAGCGCTACAACAAAACTAACCCTCAATCAAGACTACGGCTCATTAATCATATGGCATCTGTAGGAAACCAGCGGAAGGGCCGACCGGAGTGGGTTGTGACAGGAGAGGAGAGGTTGTGTTAAGGCTTTTTTTTTTTTTTTTTTTTTAAGATGGGCAAGCAGGGGCTTGTAGCCCACAAGGGCTTTAATGGGCAGGTGGTGTTTAGATCAGTGTCTCCAGTGTTACAAGACCAAAGCCGAGATCATCTGGCACTTTCACAGATTGTTAAGCAGGCTTAAAATGAACTGACCTGGTCAGTGAGTACTAAGCAATGTTTCCTCTAAAACTGCCTGTGCACTTCCCACACAGACTGAAAGAAAATTGGTGCAGAAGGCAGACTCAGACAGGATATAGAGTTCTCGAAACAAAACTAAATATATAGTCACAAATAAAAATATTAAAATCCATCTGCATGTTCATATTCGTTGATTTTGAATGTTGAGGCTTAAATACACAATGCTGATTAATTGTAAGCTCACAGAGGCCAAGCGTTATTATTATGATTTATATAATTACAATAATTTGTCTACTGTTTAAATAATACAATTTGTAGACTGCATGATTCAAGTTGACTGGCTCTAGACTGGTTTTATTATTATTATTATTATTTTGCATATTTTTATATGTATATTTAATGTTATTATTATTAACAACAACCATAATAATAATAATAATTATTATTATTATTGATATAATTAAAACAGCTATATTGTAAATAATTACATTTCTGTTTTTTAGTTTTGGTATAAAAATTTGTAAGCATTTTTGTGATATTTTAATACAGAATATATATTAGTTTATTCAAACTTACCTGTGGCAACATTTTTGCCAAACGCTAAAAGCGTGTTAAGTTTTTTACTGGAACAGATGAACGTGAATATGGCAACGTTTTATTACGTTGGAGTTTGTACATATCACCGCAGTTGAAATGAGTGGTGCTAAAAGATTAATGCTCCATTTTAGAATAACATACACCTTACACTAAACCCTAAACCTAACCGATAGTGTTAACAAAAGCAAATGTGACATAAAAACGTAATCGTAACCATGGCATTTTAGCTTGTTTTTAAACTCTTGTCTTTGAGCTCTTTTGCTGACTCTTTCATGGGATTCATACCCGAGCTCTTCACATCACAAGTACAATTCTGTAACAGCTGAGTTATTGAGAAAGCTTAGTGCATCAGTAACATATGGAGCTGGTTAAGTGATGAAAACTCCAAAATATATTTGTTTACAAATCATGCACTATGGTAAAAAGTGTTTTGAGGTTGTAACATAATTGTGCAAGGAGCCGTGTGAAAACAAGTCTTTATTAATCCATAATAGTTTTCACACACAATTATTAAAAGGGCTTGATGTTTTACTGCTTCTAGTGTTCATTTCTGTTGGAAACTGCAGTGATATGTCCGTATTGGTACGTATTTTGCGTTTTGCAAAAATGTTGCCACATGTACATTTTTTTTCCAATGAGCCTGTGTTGAATATTATACATTATGTTTATATAGCAGTGGCGAGGCTACATAAAGGCCAGGGTGGCACTGGATCCACTCAGATTGACAGCTGGTAAACCAAATCAAATGAGACACAAAAAAAGAAAGGAGAAAAAAAATCATGCGTACATGACAATAATAATCGCTTAAATACATGAATTTATCGTATGTCACTTCCGAAACTTTGGAGCCTGTATGTGGCCGCTGGTCAAGCGATCCCCTGCATTTCTGTGTTTGCATTCTCAAAAGCGTCAAATGTTTCTATTAACAACATGTTCCCTTTCAAGGGAACTCCCGTTGCGTCGAAAAGCTGACGCTATGGGAACGCTTTGCGTGATGACGTCTTGAAGCACATGTAAAATCAGTCCAATGGTGTGGCGGAACGTCAGAGGCGGGTGACGTCACGTACCAGGAAGCTATAAAAGCCGGCCCGAAACAGAAAACGAAAGCTTTCTGAGTCTTCAGTTGCGCTCTGTGTTGAATCTGTCCTTGTTATTTGGTGTTGTCTGTCTATATTATATATATATATTCAGTATGGCGAGCAAGCAGCAGTTTAGAGTGTGTGTCCATCCCTGCCCGCGTTATTTAACGGGAGGTGATACTCACACTCTTTGTGTTGTTTGTTTGGGTGAGGAGCATGCCCAGTCAGCACTCGAGGGTGGTGACTGTGTGCATTGCGACGCGCTTCCATTGCGCACGCTCCGATCCCGCTTGGCTCGGTTCAATCCCGATCGCGTTCCCGAGGGCTCGGGTCCCGCCGCGGCTGAGGCTCGGCGGCGATCTCAGACCTGGGGTTCGCAAATGGATCTGTCAGTGGATGTTGAGACGGGCTCTGCCTTATCTCAGCATCAATCTGACAGATCCAGTGCCTCTCATCAGGGTGTGGAAGCACGCATTGCGGTTTCTTCCCCCCCGATAGAGGCACCAATACTGCAACTGTCCAGCTCTGAGGAGTTGGATGTTGTGAGTATTGAAGCTGAGTCTGAGGATTCGCCACCTCAGTCTCATGCGTTTGAGGAACTGCTCGATGTTATTACTAGAGCAGTTGACAGACTATCTATTGAGTGGCCAGAGGATAGGCAGGACGTTCGTTCGAAAAGTAAGCTCGACGAACGCTTCCTGCCATCTCGTACACAGCCTCAGCGAAGAAGCCTTCCGTTTTTCCCCGATCTCCACACCGAGGTGTCGAAATCGTGGGGAAAACCGGTTTCATACAGAGTGTATGCACCACAAACATCCCACTATTCTTCCATTCACAAATATAAAGAATATGGTTATGGGGAGATGCCGAAGGTGGAGGAGACGCTTGCGAGCTATCTCTCTCCAGCAACGGCATCTTCCCTGAAAGCTCCTTCACTTCCCTCTAAGCCAGTAAAATTCACATCATCTCTGGTTCATAAATCGTATGCAGCCGCTGGTCAAGCTGCAGCGTGTCTGCATACGATGTCTATTATGCAAGCCTATCAGGCAGAATTATTGGGGGATTTAGAGGAGGGCGGGGGAATTGGTCCTGACACAGTGGCTGAACTACGCAGAGCCACAGATCTGTCTCTCAGGGCCACCAAGGAGACCGCTAAATCAATCGGGCGGTCTATGGCAGCCCTGGTGGCCACTGAGAGGCATCTGTGGCTCAATTTGAGCGATATAAAAGAGAAAGAAAAGCACGTTCTCTTAGATGCTCCGGTTTCCACTGTTGGTTTATTTGGTGATGCAGTAAACAGTGCGGTAGCTAAATCTCAGGAAGCTGCTAAACAGGCAGCTGCATTACAAAAACTTCTCCCCCGCCGTTCTTTCATTGAGGCTGCTGAGCGGGAGCAGCCTCACTCCTCTAAAAAGAGCGCTGAACATCGTGCCACTCAAAAACAGAGTGTGTCCTCTCGTGCTCCCCCACAAAAATCTCGGGGACACGGAGGGCGCTCTCAAACCCAGCAGTCTTCGAGGGGTAAAACGGATCTGCGGACCGTTATTACCGCCAAGAAGGCTGCTGGGAAAAAGTCCTGATGTCTGAGGGCTCAGGACAAATGAGGGTAGTCCCCCCGAAGCAGAGCGGTTAACACCTCTTTTCACGGTGCCCGTCTCTCTTCGGTGCCCTCAGGGGACCGTTCTGCCAACCCTGCCACCTCTGGTGTTACAGGGCGCAGCGGTCTCCGGCGAGCACATATCTCAAGGTCCACCCGGAAACGTAGTGGCCTCGGGATGCCCGCCCCCTCTGAGGAGGGTGCTAGAGCAGTCTGTTTGGTCGTTCCCTGCCGGTGCGCCGTTACAGGGCGACGAACCGACTACTCAACAGCAGGAGAAAAATACGGTGCCGTCTCTCTTCGGTGCCCTCAGGGGACCGTTCTGCCAACCCTGCCGCCTCCGGTGTTACAGGGCGCAGCGGTCTCCGGCGAGCACATATCTCAAGGTCCACCCGGAAACGTAGTGGCCTCGGGATGCCCGCCCCCTCTGAGGAGGGTGCTGGAGCAGTCTGTTTGGTCGTTCCCTGCCGGTGCGCCATTACAGGGCGACGAACCGACTACTCAACAGCAACAAAATCCAGAAACCAGTCTCGAGAGACTGGTACCTCTAGTAGAATCTTTGACAGCGTGGAAGCTACTGTCAAATGTTTCTCGTTGGGTCCTGCAGACCGTGGAAAAAGGGTATTAGATACAATTCTATTAACGCCCACCGCGGTTTATGGGGGTCCTGCCCACAGTGGTGGGCCCCGAGCAGGTTCTGGTTATGGAACAGGAAGTAAACACTCTGTTAGAGAAAGGGGCCATAGAATATGTACCCCCCTCCAACAGGGAAACCGGGTTTTACAACCGGTACTTCATAGTTCCAAAAAAGGACGGGGGATTGCGTCCCATTTTAGATCTTCGAGTTCTGTACGAGTACATGCAGCTCAAGTTCAAAATGTTAACCTTGAGACAAATCGTGCCACAGATCAGGTCCGAGGACTGGTTTGTCACGATAGACCTCAAGGACGCATATTTCCATCCGTCCGTGTCATTGGAAGTTCCTGAGGTTTGCTTTCGGGGGCAAAGCATACCAATATCGAGTTCTTCCATTCGGCCTAGCTTTATCACCCCGCACTTTCACCAAATGCGTGGATGCAGCTCTGGCGCCTCTGCGCCTCCGGGGTATTCGCATCACGAACTACATCGACGATTGGTTGATTTTAGCTCAGTCGCATTAGATGGCGGTTCAACATCGAGATGTTGTTCTCGCCCATATGAAAGAGTTGGGGTTACGGCTGAACGCCAAGAAGAGTGTGCTTTCTCCATTTTAGAGGACCACTTTTTTAGGCGTGGTTTGGGATTCAGTGTCGATGCAGGCGCGCCTGTCATCGCCACGCTTCGATTCCATCCTGGCAGCTGTGAGAAGTGTAAAGCTAGGCCAGCTACTCACTGTCAAACAGTTCCAGAGACTGTTGGGTCTCATGGCAGCAGCTTCCAACGGGATACCTTTTGGACTGCTGCACATGAGGCCCCTGCAGTGGTGGCTCAGGACCAGAGGGTTTTTCCCCGAGGGGCAACCCATTTCGCACAATCAAGGTCACGCGGTGATGCCTACGTGCCTTGGTTATGTGGAAGAAACCTTGGTTCCTGTCCCAGGGCCCAGTGCTGGGAGCTCCTTGTCGTCGCAAACTGCTAACGACGGATGCTTCCCTCACGGGTTGGGGAGCGATCCTGAGGGTCGCTCATCTCAAGGTCTGTGGGAAGACCATCATCGTTCCTGGCATTCTATAGCCTAGAGATGTTAGCTGTCTTCCGGGCTCTGAGGAGCTTTATCACAGGTCTCAGGGGACACCATGTGTAGTACATACGGACAACACGTCGGTAGTCGCCTATATCAAGGGGGTTTGCGCTGGCATGCCATATCCTCTTGTGGTCCCAGGGGAAGTTGCTGTCACTCAAGGCAGCCTACATCCCCGGGGTCCAGAATATAGGAGCAGACACTCTGTCGAGACAGGGGCCGAGGCCCGGGGAATGGTAGCTCCACCCCCGAGGTGGTGGAGCTGATATGGAAATTATAAGTGGATCTGTTTGCGTCTCGAGAGACGTCTCACTGTCCACTTTGGTTCTCCTTCACGCATCCAGCTCCTCTGGGACTGGATGCTATGGTACAGACGTGGCCGAGGCTACGTCTGTACGCCTTTCCCCCAGTTGCTCTGCTCCCGGGAGTTCTGGAAAGAGTTCGCAGGGACCGGGTTTGCCTGCTTTTTATAGCCCCGCGCTGGCCGGGCAGAGTATGGTTTCCCGATATTGTGTCCCTCCTCGACGGGCATCCTCTGGAGTTACCCGTCAGGAGGGACCTTCTGTCCCAGGCAGAGGGCTCGATATTTCACCCTCGGCCAGAACTGTGGAACCTGTGGGCTTGGCCTCTGAGGGGGCCCAGCTCATAGAGTCAGGTCTCTCAACCGAGGTTGTTGAGACCATTCTACAGTCCAGAGCTCCCTCCACGAGGAAACTTTATGCCCTGAAGTGGAGAGTATTCACTTCTTGGTGTAGTGACCGTCGGTTGGACCCAGTCCACTGCCCAATTGGTACAGTGCTGGAGTTCCTGCAGGAACGGTTCACTGCAGATCTGACCCCGTCCACTTTAAAGGTCTATGTGGCGGCCATAGGTGCTTACCACAGTCCTTTGGGTGGAATGTCTGTGGGGAAAGACCCCTTGGTATCTCGTTTCCTTCGTGGCACTTGGAGGTCCTCCTCCCTTTCGAAATCGGACCAGGAGGCGAATAATTTGCTTTGCCCTGTTCGGGCGTTAGACGCGTATGTCCACAGAGCTGCCCTGTGGCGTAAAAGTGACTTTTGCTCCCCTAACAAGGGAGGTCCAGTGTCTAAGCAAAGGATGAGCAAGTGGGTGGTTGAGACTATCTCACTGGCTTATGAGGCGGCTGGACAGCCTTCTCCTTTGGCTGTCCGGTCGCTCTCTACTAGGAGTATGGCGGCCTCTAAGGCCCTTATATTAGGAGTATCGTTACAGGACGTCTGTGATGCGGCAGGCTGGTCCTCACCGCACACCTTCGTCAGGTTCTACTCTCTGGATTTAGACTCTACTCTAGGGTCTCATGTTTTGTCTTCTTAGTGCTGCTCACATGATTACACACAGGACAGACATTTGTAGCTATGGAGGCGTTGGTATAGACGTTCCCATAGCGTCAGCTTTTCGACGCAACGGGAGTTCCCTTGAAAGGGAACGCCTCGGTTACGACTGTAACCTCGGTTCCCTGAAGAGGGAACGAGCGTTGCGTCGCCTTGCCATATCTCCTTCATGCCTGTCAGCGCGACTTCAGACTTTACGAAGCTTTCGTTTTCTGTTTCGGGCCGGCTTTTATAGCTTCCTGGTACGTGACGTCACCCGCCTCTGACGTTCCGCCACACCATTGGACTGATTTTACATGTGCTTCAAGACGTCATCACGCAAAGCGTTCCCATAGCGTCAGCTTTTCGACGCAACGCTCGTTCCCTCTTCAGGGAACCGAGGTTACAGTCGTAACCGAGGCGTTTTGCAGTTTGGAGCAATGTAGCCAATCACAGACATGTACGTTGTTTCTCATAAACATCGTTCTCAACATTCTGTTGTTTCAGAATGCAAACACAGAAATGCAGGGGATCGCTTGCCAAATCACCAATATGCTATTATTAAAGAGAAAACTGATCCTAGACCAGCAGTTATGGCCAGGTTTTCCCTCTAAAAGCCAGCAGAAGCAGCAGAAGGCAGTGGTTTGAGTAATACAATTCCACGCTAGTCTCAAGTCCTGCCCAGCCTTTCATACGCTCCACCTATGATTATTTATCTTTGTTTACTGTTCTTATTCGGTTCATTGGTTATTTTATTTATGAATTGATATTGTTGTTTTCATGAAACTGTTGGTTGACAATAAATCAGATTCAACTAATCTTAATTGTCAAATTACTTTTATCCAATGTATTGTAAAATTATGTAATTCGAGAGGTCCACCCTATTTCATCGAGGCCCACTCACCACTGGTTTATAGAGTTCTAATAGAGTTTCATAGTGAATAGTGAACAGGTGGGTGATTCTGTTCAGGTGGCTGAAGGGTCTGTCCAACAGACATATATTTTGAGAACATTAGTACCTGGTTAAAAAAATCATTTCAGGCAAATGTCTCTCAGCAGAGCAGACAGAATCTATTTCACCTCAAACAATCAAATTAAACCACATTCACTAATGACTTGAAACGCTCCCAGGTATATGGATGTGCACTCTGGACCAAGATTCCTAATGAGGCCAAATAAAAGAACTTGATGACTTCAAATTAAAACGTTAATGCAGTGAGTGCCCACAGCGAGTCAAAATTAAACGGCCCCCACCTTCTCATAGTATTTGACCTCGTAGTCCAAAATGATCCCATTGGGTCTCTCTGGCTCCATCCAAGACAGTGAGATGCTGTTTCTTGATGTTCGGTCCTTCTTGATGACAGTCACTGCAGATGGAGCTGCGGGAGAGAGGGAGAGGAGCACACAAAATCGAAAAAAGCGGATTAGCTGTTTCCACTCTGTATTACAAGCACATAAAGCCATAAGGTCACAGGAAGTTCAGCTGACATTTTCATTCAACAATTTGCATCCTGTGAACTGGTTCCTGTGGACCTAATCGAGTTTGCTCTCCACTGGGGGCTGGTTTCAAAGTTGGGGAAGTTGGAGGACTGAAAGACAAATTGATGCAATCGGGCAACGGCTGGTCCCTGCAAACAACGGCCACTTATTATGTCAAGTGAATACCTCAAAGTTTGAGGCATGGCTCATTACTTCAGTTTGTTTTTTTGTTTTGTTTAGTTTTTTGATGCCAAGGACTCCCAAATGTGATGTGATACAAGTTTGGGAGTTTTCTTTTTTGATGTTTTTTTTTTCTTTTTTCTTTTTTAGAAGTCTCTTACCAAGGCTACAGTTATTTGATCAATATACGTAACAATGTGGAATATTATCAAAATGTCTTTTGATCAATTTAATGTGTCCTTGTTAAACAACAGTATTAGAGCCAGATTTACTAACAGTTTGAGTTAAACCCTCTTTTGGCGTTAAAAAAAATTACTGTCAGGATTAACTAAAGACACACAGTGAAAAACGTGCGCTGAAAATCAGTGGACACACAGTTGGCTGACCTTACTGCATATGGATTTGTAGGAGTTTCCCTTTTAGATGAAAAATGAATGGGAGGAGAGTATTTAAATGGATCATGCAATGTGATTTTTAGTCAATTTACTGTTTTTTGCGCCATTATTTAATGCCCTTGTCTTAAACAAGACGTGAATTTGCACTGCCCTTGGTAGATTGCATTTGTCATTGTGGAAATGATCTCGTTGTGTCTGTGTTCTTTAATTTTTCAGTAAATCGTCAGTAGATCACACACAGAACTTCCCACTTCTATTGCCACTTTTATAGGATTGCGCTATCACGCTTATTTGCCCTGTTTAGTAAACCTGGCCCTATATTTCTTTCAAAAAGAAGAAAAACTTTATTTATTTATGTATTTCTTTGTAGTCTTTACACAGTTTTAACACAACTGAAAGTGGTTGAATATTTGAATGCTACCGATCCGGATCTAAATTCTGACTTGGGATGCAGCTTGAATCATAATGACACTGTGTCCGTTCATTGGCCAGAGGAGAACTGGTCCCAGAATGAGCCTGGTTTCTCTCAAGGTTTTTTTTTTTGTTTTTTTTTGTCACCTGATGGAGTTTGGGTTCCTTGCCACTGTCGCCTCTGGCTTGCACTGACCCTATTGGATGAGAACTGAACTGAGCTGGACAATGACATCAATGTTTTTGTGCAGAACTGCTTTATAGATGAATAAGTGATGATCTTTACAAGCAGAACTGGATCAACACTGAACTGACACTAGCTGAACAATGACACAGTTTACTTTTAGAGCTGCTGTACAGCCAATATTAACTCTGTTTGCATCATTTAATCACTTATTGAATCATTACTGTTATCACTGCAAAACCTGCTTTGAAAAAAATCTATTTAAATAAAGGTGACTTGACTACTTTTTTTTACACTATTTTCCATGGACCTACTAGCACCCCCTTTCATCTCATTGAGGGCCCACAGATTCCCTTTTAAAGAGCCTGGATACGTTTGTTTAAAATCATCATGTTTAATTAATCCCCACAGGTTTTGATGGTTCCACAATGAGCGTTGCATTTTCAAGAGACTGTATGATGTTTTAGCTTGTACAAACGTGTCTCAAAACTCACTGTTTTCTCACAGAAACACCCCTTATAAGAATTTAATCAGGGTAAACCAGCATAATTATTCAGGGTATCCTTGAGGCAGATTAGTCATCTAGTAATTCGTGTTACCCATCATTTAGTCTTTTTTTTATTATTATTATATTTTGCACATCTATAATTGTGTTACAGGCATCTGTCTCAAAAGTCTCCCTCCACTCTGGCACTTCACATGGTCACAATCTGTGATCGTAATTCAAGTCAGAGTTTGGCCCTGCTTTCCTCCAGCCTGGCACTCGTGTTCTTTTTCAAGTTTACGGCTCTGTAATTGCGAGGCAGCAATGAGGCCATGGAGGCATCTGACTTGCCTGTGTTTTAATTTTATTAGACCACAGGAAAAAACATGTTGTTCTTTCAAATGTTCAAGCTTTCCTTGATTGTGATTATACAGTCTTGAAATGCTTCTTTTCCCTTGGAACTCATTTCCCCCCGTCTATTTCTCTTTGTTAATGAATCCAGATGGGCACAGTCTGTTTCAGTTTGCAGCCCCCCTACACAACCCTCTTCCCAACTGCACTCTGATAGGGGAGGTATTATTGAAGTTTTAGTGGCCACAGTTTATGGAAGCTATGATTTATAATGTCTGGACAGCATGCAGGCTCATTTGACACTGTGTATCTTTCTCAGCGTTCACAGTGTGAACAGACTGACTTTGTCTTAAAATCAAAGAAAAACCATTGGTTCCTCCAACTGAAAGCGATAGTAAAGAGCTAATTATGGTTATATATTTTATATATATATATATATATATATATATATATATATATATATATATATATATATATATATGTATATATAGGGGTGCACGATTAATCGCAATTTCCATGTATTCCATCACACTTAAATTGATTTGACTTATCGCGATTTTGAGATCGCAAAGGCTGCGATTTTTTTTTTTTATGCGCCGCTTGTCATTGATGTACGGCTCTGTAAACGCTGCTCCATCTGAAAGCACTGTGAGTTTGAGTCACTTATAATCTGCATTTGAAAAAGCAACAGCGTCAAACATCTTTCCAAACATGAGAAGCATTTATGAACCTCTTCTCCAACAAAAGACATGCTTTTACTCCAAACTCACTTCATAACGACAGTTGAGCATCCTTCTGTGAGATGATGTGGCTTCTTACAGAGAATAAGGCAGCCGTGTGTTTATTAGTCATGTTTAATCAATCAACGCGTTTCAATCTTCTGTTTATTAGTATGATGCCCGATAGTGTTATCGTACTTCTGCGGGGCATATTTGGCGTGTCTGTGTGAGAGCGCCCTCTGGTGTTCAGATGTAGCAGCATTTACTACCGATCAGCCGCTGCACTGACAAGCTGCGCATAAAATAATCGCATCCTTTGACAAATCGCGATTGGTTTCAGTGCAATTAATTGTGCAGCCTTAATATATATATCAAATGAATGTACATACAGAGTACAGCCATTTGAAGTGGTATCTGGAACCAAAGTGAACATTATGAAGTGCACTCATTCATTCATTCATTCATTCATTCATAATGCGCCTCAATAACAATATACATGTACAATGTACTCTCAACGGATAGAGAATACCCATGTGAGCGTTGCATGAATCCCATGTCCTGCAAGAAGATGGTGTCCGCAGCACTTCTGACGCACAGTGTCTGAATTCGATCAGTGGTTTTTATTCAATCATTCTATACACTTTATTTTTGGAGTGATGCAAAGAATAGTTAATGAGGGCATGGGGGCAACAGTCCCATATAGGCCTACAGCCTCGATGTGAAGGCTCCAAAAGATCATCAACATGATTAGTCTGCAGTTGAATATACTGTACCTTCTTTTGACAAAATTCTGAATCACAGAATTAGCAAAAATTTGCGAAAAGAAAAAAATCTAAAATGGCGGACAAAGTGATATAAATGTCTATTATAATTTATTAAATAGTGGTACTGTAAGTATTGATAAAATAGTTGAAATAATGTGACTTTTTTTTATCCAATTCTGTTTTTTAATATATATATATTTTTTCCCCATTTTGAGTTGTTAGCTTAGCCTCATGCTAATTCCAAACTCTATTGAAAACAATTGTGAGTTGAGTCTGTTATGTGTTTCATGTGAGAAGTGCTAATTTTGCGGCAGTAGTTCTTTCAACAGGATGTTTACTAGGTTTTGGAACAGATCACCTCCAACTTAAAGCTAAAGGAAATCATCAGTTCCCACAAACGTCTTCTTAGAAGAAAGCGACAGCAAAAAGAACCACACGATTATGTATGTGGAACACTGCAAGAATATTCAGTTACGAAAATTGCAGAAGGGAGGGACCTTGCTGTTCTGCTACATTCTGCTTGAATCCACAACCTCAGAAGTGGACTGCATTAAGATCTCTGCATTTTCAGGTGCGGCTGACGATAATTCTCCAGCACTTATGCTTTTGTCAACAATGAAGTTCTGTTGAGACCATGACAAGCTGCAGAACACGGTCTCAAAATGTCCTCCACATGGCTCTGCGGATGTGGGACAGAGGCATGGCATTAATGTGGGTGCCCATGTCTGAGCCAGACCTTCCTTTTCTTTCTCCATGCTCTTCATCCCCCCCCAAAAAATCCACAAGCCAAATAGAAGACGCAACCGCAACAACATATTTCAAGAATGCATGAATGAGTCATGGAAAACCTTCTGTAATGCCATGATCCAGCTGAACACTTCCACGCAGATCAGGGTCCAAAATTAGCACTTGCCAAGTGCCAAACACAAGTAAAAATTGCCTTTGGCTGTTAACATCATCAAAAATGGAATGGGGGGGGGGGGGGGTCTATGAGATTGACTCTCTTTTGCAGCCTGTCTCTAGTGGCCAGTCGACGAATTGCAGTTTAAGTCACTTCCGTGTCGGTTTCAAGAGAGAGACCGGAAGGTTTCCGCTTGGGTACAATATCTATTATAATTTTGTGATTGGTGAAGTTTCACTGTGAGATGAAGAGAGGCCCCTACAGTATGATCTTGTGAGTTAAATAATCATTTTTAATAAAATAATTATAATAAAAAGTTTTATAATTACAAAATACTGTTTTATATCTGGTAAAAAATATATTATAAATATATATGTCTATTTTTTTCTCCAATTTACTCATCATACTACTGTACAAGGGAGTCCAAAATGAACTTTTTGGCACAGTAGTATGAAACTTGGCATTATCAAAATTTAGGTTGCACAAGCTTGTGGCTTTGCTGAAAATCTCTGCTCTGCCCTGGCACGATTGAGAGGTCGGGTGAAGCAGCCTTTTAAGAAACCAGAACTGTCAGGTCTCAACACAAATGTTTTACAGCTCTGATGAGGTTGAGAGCCAAGCAGAGAGCACCGTCCTGACATGGAGGGCAGCTTACGTGTTCTGTCTCTTTTGGGCTGCGGAGCACATGCTGGCTCCGTTTAGATGGATTGGGCTGTGCTGACAACCCTCTGAGCCCCTCGTAAATGTGTTCTCTGCAGGCCCGATTGGCCGTTCACACATCCACCTCCTTGTTCTGGCTGTGTTTTATAGGACAGTAAAGTAAGCTGGATTACTTGTCTAAGAGCAAGAAGAACAGAGAGGCGTCACGGTATTCCTGGGTTAGGTTTCTGAAACAGCCTGAACTAAAAAAGTGAGGTGAAAAAACAGAAAGTGAGGGTGTAGTGCAGTCTCTTTGCTCGGAAATGAATACCATTAAACTAAAGCGCCTAAGTGCCTAAACTATGCTTCTTTGTACTGTGTCCTCCGAAAGCAAGTGAGAATTGTGAGTGGGAGTGTGTATGTCTGATGAGATTAATAAATTGTTAGAGAGTAGGGGTGTAACGATACCCTCATGTCACGATTCGATACATATCACGATACAATATTATTGCGATACTCCAAGGCATACTGTATGGTAAGAGGTTAACAAAAAATGTACTGTTGATTAAAATGCTAAATTTGATATTACATTGTGGGTGTAAATGAATAGGCTTGGACTTGGTGCAGGTAACCCAATGCACAGGACAATAGTGACACCAAATAATGCACAATGTGAAAAATGCACTGTGACACCAAAATAAAAATATTCATGATTCTGAAGCTGAAAATACAGAATTATTTTAGACGAATATGCTTGCACTCTGTCACTGACTAGATATATTTAAAATAATGTAGGCCACTTTTTACTGGTAACATAAGACATTTGGCATTATCAGGACCAACAAATATTCCCCCACTGAATTATCATACATTATATTCAACATTATATATAGTAGTTTAGTACTGACACTGAAATTCTGTAAACTCAAATTTTTTCTCATCCGAAATGTTAATTTTTTTAACTATAAATACATAGTGTCACTATCCACGATATATATTAATGCATTTTTGCACTGCGATATATTGTGGCACGGTATATTGTTACACCCAAATAGAGAGTAATAAGGCCATAGAAAACAACAGACAATGACTAACAGCAAATTACAAAAACATGAAAAGAATGCAATTTAAAGTTTTTGAAAATGTTTCTCCGAGACATCACTGAAGGACTAGGAGAGAGAAGTGCTAAGTCCATATTTACTGCCCATCAATCTGTCACCTGAAATCCTTGTCTAAAAAAGAAAAACCTTAAATGGAGCTGTGACCTAGCAACACACACACACAACACACACACAGAGTCTGGTTCGCACACAGTCTCATTTTTTTTTTCAGGTGCTATGCAATAAATCCTAAAAGGAAATGTTAATTAATATAAATAATGTATTAATATTAGTAATATAATTATTTCAATATTTGCAACAATACAATACAATAAATCATTTGTTATCCAAAATCCTATAAATGTTTTTTTTTTAAAGGATAGAAAATGAGTAATGGCTACTAAGAAGTTTTGCAAGAGGTCAGTAATATTGTGAAATATCATTACAACTTAAAATATCTGTTTTTTGTTTGAATATATTTTAAAATGTCATTTATTCCTGTGATTATATTATATATCTTTTGTAAAACCATAAATGTCTTTACTGTCTCATTTGGTCAATTTAATATCTCTTTGCTGAATAAAAGTATGCATTTTTTAGTTCCTCATTTTCTTTAATCATTAACATTTAATAGGTTTTAATGATTTACTGTGGTTAAAGTCTGAATGTCTGGAATACTCTTTTATACAAATCAGTTAAATTATAACACAGGCTTATATTCATTCTCAAAAGTTACAGAATTTTAAAGGCACTGCATATCAGGAATAACCCACAAATACTTAAAATATTGAGGAAAACATGAATGTTCAATGACTTGAAGGTTGATGACGGTGTTGATAGTCAATACATTTGGGCCTGTAGTGCTGTATCATTCTGAAAGAAGATGCCTTTCTTCACAGATAAATCAGCATCTGCTCTATGACAGAAGATGAAAGATCTACTGAGTGAAATTGCAGTCCTCTCACAATGACAGTAAGGATTTTATGAGGTCTCTGGCAAAGTCAACTGCTCCCACTGGTAAAAGGGTGCAAAACTATCAATCCCTAGCCTTTGAACCTCTAGTAGTCCAAGTAGTCTTCTGCCTACTATTTCATGACACCAGAGCCCAAAGCCTGTAAGCTGTGGACCAAAGCCTCCTCTAAATCATCCGGCAGAACCTGTACCTATCACTCCACAGACAGCACTGAACTGACAGTGGCCTGAGCCCCACAGGGCTAGAGAACAGAAACACTAGTCTTCACAAAGGAAGCTTGCGTGGAATGAGAGGCAGATGGCCTGTCGTTCAGCATCCCTCTGCTTTAGTAACCTGAGGAGTCGTGACCTTCAGTCAGCTATAATAGAGGCCAGCACCTGCAGAATGATATGCAGCTGTGATAGCGCGCGATGAGCAATTGACTTGCAGAGGCATTAACTGGTTCTTTTCTTCCTTACGAATGGAATTTTGGGCTTTGTTGCACATCGCAGAGAGGAAATTGAATTGTCTTGTGCACACGTCTCAATCGATCTTACGGGACCATTAAAACATTTCGCTCAATCAATGGAAATCTTTGAAGACATTTTTTCTTTTAAGACATGGCTTTGAATGAAGTGAATATTCTTGAGAATATTGTGTTAATAATATTCCATTAGAAGACATGGGAGAATTAAACGGATAGTTCACACATTCATTTGCATGTTGTTCTGAAGCTCTATGATGTTCTTTCTTCCATGGAACACAAAAGGTGAATATTTGAAGAAAATCCTGGCTGATCTATGACAATTAATGGTAGGGGCTGCATAAATGTTCATGTTTTTAATGATCATAAATTTTTTATATTTGTGTGCTATATTCCTATATATATACTGTACCACCTAGGCTCAATGGAAAAACGTGCCAGTGGCGACATTTCTGCAAAAAGATATTACATTGACTCTTGCATGTTTCGCAACACTTTTAAAGTGTCCATGGAGTGGCGCTAACAGCGTGTTCAGGTTTATCCATTGGAGATTAATGTAAATCTGCCAATTTTTTATTAAGTCGGTTGTATTGTTGCAGCAGTTCGGAAATGGAAATGTCCAGTGAGTTAGAAGATTAATGCTCTATCATGTTTGAAAATAACTTACCATCTAAACTAAACCCTACACTCAACCTAACCGATAGTGTTAACAAAAGCAAACATGACATAAAAACACACTTTCTGAAGCAACCATGACATTTTAGATAGCTTCTACAAGTCTTTGAGTTCTTTTATCATGACTCGTCCCTGAGCGCTTCTCATCGCAAGTGCAGAGCTGTACCAGGTGAGATACTGAGTAAGTTTACTATGTAAAGTAAAAGCCATACTCATGGAGCTGGTTATGTGATACAAACATTGAAATGTATTACTATGAAAAAGAATAAAAGTTGTTTTACTGCCACTAGTGTTCATTTTAGCTGGAAACTGAAGTGAATTGTATATATAGGTACATTTTCTGAGTTTTGCAATAATGTAGGTATAGGCACATTTTTCCAATGAGTCTATACTCCGCAGTGAATTGGCAATATATCAGGGGTGTCCAATTCTGCTCCTGGAAGGTCACTGTCCTGCAGAGTTCAGCTCTAAACCCAATTAAACACACCTGAACCAGCTATAATCAAGCGCTACGTCCCAAATTGAATACTCCCTTACTATATGGTATGCGAAAAACAGTAACGTCAACAGAGTAGTATGTCTGAATTCATGGTATTCCAAAAACAGTAGGCCGAAAAAGTACCCGGATGACCTACTATTTCCGCTGAGATTTGGAAGTGCGCATTCGATGGACACTTCACTATCCCATGAGGCCATGAGAGGATTTATGAATGGCAGTTAAGGGATGCAACTGACTAGCTGACATGACAGTAACAACATGGCGAATTTAGTACGTCTGAAATGTCATTCATACTAAATTGACTAGTTCAAACCTTAGTAAATCACTGTGGATTATTAATTTAAATACTCTCCTCCCATAAATTTTTAGTCTGAAAGGGAAACTCCTACAAATGCATGCAATAAGGTCAGCAGCAAAAATAACTGTGTCCATGCATTTTCAGGGTTAATTTTTCACTATGTGTCTTTAGTAAATCCTGACAGTAGTTTTTTAACACCAAAAGAAGGTTTGCACTGACGAAAGCTGTTAGTAAATCTGGCCCTTGGTGTACAGCGCTTGAATCATATGGATCTAATACGTATGGACTTTTATAATACATTTATAGTGTTTTTTTGTCATTTTGAAGCTTGACAGTTCCAGTCCAAGTTCATTACATGGAAAACAATCAGGATATTCTTCATAAATAAATTGTTTGTGTTTCACAGCTGAGCGAACCTCATAGAGGTTCAGAACAACATGAGTGTGAATAGTTAACAGACTTATTTGTGATGTGAACTATTCCTTTAACAATAGGATCAGCTAGGATGACAGACTCACCTGCTTGGTTGGTAGTGATGGTGACCGCAGCATAATGGCGGATCGTGGGGGCCTGGGAGGACACTGCGTTTTGGGCCTCAATCTCAAAGGTGTAATTGGTGTGTGCCAGAAGGTCTGCCACGGTTACTGTCGTGTTAGTGAGGCCGGAGGCACGGGGCAGGAAGCGCACAGCCCCTCTGCAGGGTTCACACTGTCTGGGACCCGGCCAACATCGCTTACAGACTACGTTAAATATCACATCCTTCCTGCCTCCGCTGTCAGCCGGCCAGATCCAGTCCAGAATCACTGACGTCTCATTAATGGCAGAGATCACATTGCGTGGAGCAGATGGAGGTCCTGTGAAAAGAACATATATGATATAATATTTACTCTTTTTTTTTTTTTTTTTTTTTTTTGCTATAAAAAAAATATAGTACAACACAATTCAAATCTATTTGTGCTCTACCGAATTGCATATCCAACACTGACACAATGAACCAATAAAGTCACTATGAAATCAAAACGGACAATTCTTCATTTTTATGGAATAGTGTGGTGTTTATTATAAATGATTTGTCCATGCAAACAGTCATTTTTTAATGCATATGCCCATGTAATCTTTCATCAAAATAAATTCCCCTCGCTCTTGCAGCGCCA
Organism: Leuciscus leuciscus; assembly: GCF_965113295.1. Taxonomy (NCBI): domain Eukaryota; kingdom Metazoa; phylum Chordata; class Actinopteri; order Cypriniformes; family Leuciscidae; genus Leuciscus; species Leuciscus leuciscus. The sequence continues at coordinate 15,586,336 of NC_138731.1, read as the reverse complement.
TCTCTTTTCTTCTCTGACAAGGGCGGGGCAACCTGTCACTCAACTAACATAAACAAACAATGAATGATTGTATTTTTATTAACTAACGTTAACAAAGATGAACAAATACAGTAACACGTGTATTGCTCGTGGTTAGTTCATGTTTGTTAATACATTAACTAATTTTAACTAATGAACCTTATTGTAAAGTGTTACCGCAATAGTAAATGACGATGATCCACAACAATCCAATCAATTTCCGATGGACAAAATAAAGTCCCGCCCTATATTTTTTCCTGTTCGAGCAGCCGCTTTACTTGGATATACTGTACGTCACAATAGGGAAGCAAAAACAATCGCAGCTTCATGACGACTTTAAATGGAGAGGAAATGGAGACACCAATTTTACAATCAAAATTGTACTGGTCTTAATATGAACTCAAAAATGTTTCATTGAATTCTTTCAAGATTTACATTTATTGAATTATTATTATTTATTTTTTTATGTACAAAATAGCCTAAGTTTCTTTTTTGCTAAGGGATGACAGGAGAAAGATCTGGGACAAAGTTTATACTTAAATGAAACACAACTGAGAACTCCATTAAATCTCATGAGCTATGAAAGAGCAATAAAACGGCCCTCTGGGGAAGTACGTTTACTTTAAAAAGTGTGGGTTTAATCGTTAAAGTCATCAGTTATGGATGGATACGGAATTTAGGCAGGCATGTCTTTCCCCTTGTTAAAATGTTGGCAACGCCTCTAGAATTACTCCGGAGTTCAGAAGTGTCCTCGATGGATTGTTATATTAACTTTAAAGATTGTCTCGATAAAAAAATTGGGTATGAAGTGCAGCCAGCGGGCTCTATACTGATTGAAATAGCAGGCCTAGGCATTAAGCTATTATTTTAATAAGTGACGACTTCTACGTATATGTGTATGAGAGTGAAATCTCAGATACAAGTGAGGAGATGGACACCAGTTCAAAGACAGATTGTAATAAATAATCATTTTAGAATGTTTCAAGAATTTAATATCTGACCTCTGGGTATAATTACATACAATTCCTCCTAGATCTGCCTTAAAGATGGTGGTGAGTGAAGAAATGAAGAGCGTAATGTTTGTGTTTGATTGGTTTGATCTGACATGAATTCACACACTGAAGCTCTGGAGCTCAGAGAAGGTTTCCTGCCTCTTGAACCTGAGAATCATTTTGACAGACATTTTATCTGAGAAGGAAAGTGGGGGAGAGGTAGGATTTGATACTACATTAAGAAACAGAACATTACACAAAGGAATCTCTCCCACAAATTCACTGCCGGAACATTCCAGAACACTCCCTGTTGCTTTCGCTTGATTCTGACATGACAATAAATCAGACATTTAGCTTCAAGGTCAAATACAGGATTCACCACACTGGCCTTTTTAAAAGCACTTTTAGAAAGAAGAGCAAAAAATCCTTAAGGAATAATTCACTCAAAATGTAATTTTATAAATTATAATCATATTTTCCAGCTCTTGCGGAGGGAAAGACTTGAACTGAATGTCTTAACTATCAGTCTGGTCTTTTTTTCTTTTTCTCTAAAAGACATAACACATAAGTCTTAAATACCAGTGGTTCTCAACCTTTTTGATTTGAAAGCCCCTTATTGTCCGACACAATATTTAAAGGCCCCCATATAAGCTAAGCTATTTCTTTCACTATTTCTGATGTGTTTATATGACAAATAATGCTGATTAAATCCTTTGTTGAAAACTACTTTCGTTTGTTGAAAAATAGACTTTCTTCTTTTTTTTCATGTAAAAGATTACCGTGATTTTAACAGTAAAATGCTACGGTGAAAAACTGTTAATTGGTCAACAGAAAGTTTCCGTTCTATATACGGTGAATAACTGTGATAGATCTAACCGTACATTTTACAGTAAAATACCATTATATAGGTATATAGTTTTTGGACGTGAAAAAAAAGAAAGAAGAAAGTCTTCTTGAACAAATCATTGTATAATTTACAGTGAAAACCCGTACATTGACATTTCCACAATTCCCTGCGTGACACTAGCCTGGGTTTCCCCATGCTGCCTTGAGTGCAGCGCGATTTTATTCACGCTGCTAGGCAGCCTGGACACCATGGACCAGATTTTCCCCTCAAAAAGGGATCCAATCACAGAACGGGGAGGGAGCAGCAAGACGATGACGACGTTTATGCGACACACCGAAGCAGTTTGTTTATATCTATGGATCCAACATGGCATCAGACGCGAAGTTACCTTTCGATGCAGCCTTAGATAGTGTTCTAAGTAGTTTAGAACGCAAGTTTATTTCGTCTTCTTCCTCGTCGAATTTCTGCCGCTCTACATACGTCATCTGGTATGATTGAAACGATTGGCTATGAGCTACGTACAGGCGCATTTGATAGACATTCGTAGCGCCCAATAAACGGCTCTGGGCATTCGTAAACCACACCTCAAATACGAGAAAATGAACATATGGTTCCCAGACCACGTCTCAATGAGACGTGGTCTGACGTTAGCCAGGCTAGCGTGACACTTAATTTCTGTTGAAATAACTATGTTTATTCATAGTTTTTCTTAGTTTTTTTTTTTCTAATCAGTTATGTACATTAGGATTTTATATTACATTTAATGTTGTTTAAATTAATGTTTATTGCATTTTTTTAATTTCATGTATGTTACCATGATGGTGTTTAGTGTTTGTGTGAATCACACTGTGCAGCTTATATATATGCATATATATATATATATATATATATATATATATATGTGTATATACATTAGTATTAACTTTCTCAGGTTGTGGAAAAGCTACTTGAGAAGAGCTTTGATTCATCATGTGACTCTGCTCACCACTGTGATTGGTGGTTGTCAGTGTATTACAATGGTACAAAACAGATATTAGTACTTCAGTATGTCAGTAAATTAACATTATATCAGATAATGAATTTATTAATTTTCTACTGTAAATTTAAGTTAAGTCTGTGAAACCTAAGATGTTGCTACCATATTTTTTACAGTACATTTCTGGCAGCTACAGCTGCTGTTTTTTTTACCGTAAATTTAACTGATTTTTTTAATGCGGTGAGCTTTAATTTGAAAGAGAACAGCAACGTTTTTATTAACTAAAATTATAAAAAATAATTTCCGGCAATAGCAATATAGCTTAAATAAAATTAAATCTAAATAATGGGTGAGTAAATGATGACAGAATTTTCATATTTAGCTGAGCAATCCCTCTTCCTATTTTAAAGTATAGTGGACTTTCTATTCTACAACTCATCCCTGATCTTTCCTTTCTATAAAAAAAATTGTATCATAAAAAAGGAGGTTTTCTGTGCCAGTACAGATTAAAAAAAATTGCCTTACATAAAACAAAGTCTCTTTTTATAGGACGGAGGAAAAAGTAGTTATATGTCACTAGGTAACATCTTTGCCAGAGCAAGGCGTCCTTTGATCCTGACATTTAATAGAAATCACAGTGAGCAGGTAATGTTAACAGACTGGCTCTCCTGTTAGCGGTGCCAGGGTAAGCCATCCATAACACAGACAGTTCAGTCTGACAGAAGTGTGACTACAGCCTTCATATTAAAGTGGACCTCAACAATCACCACCATAACATGACAGACCCATGACATTCTCTGTGATGTTTGCATCAGTTTTGATAAGTGGTACAATTATATAACATGTCCGGTGTTGACATTTTCCTCACGTCAAGGATTTACGCTGCAGAATATCGCCTTTATGAGGTCATAAAAAAGGAGACTGACAGAAATAAACAAGTCCATTTATACGTACTAAAAACAGGCATAAATATGTATGCCTTTGAAACGTTCAACAGTGATTAAATGCCGACCTTCACTGACACGGCGTAGAATGCAACATAAACTGCAAATTTTACAAACCAATAATTCAAGGAACAACTAGCTGTGCATATAATGCAGCCATGACTTGAATAATTCACGCAAAACAGTGAGAAAAAAACATCTCTGAAGAACTCAAAATGACCTTCCGCAATTATTGCAGATAATATTGTGCGTCGTCTTCTTTTAATTGCAGTTCCGCTCTCAGAGCTGCACTTAAAGCGTATCTGTTCCACTGCCTGCATCCGAGCAGATTCTATCAAGATAAATGTATAAACTCGAGGGCTATGACAATATGAAGTGGAGGAATTAAAGTCGTACACTCTTTTCAAGCGTTTTCCCCCCTCACTGTACCCATCAAAGTCTTAAACTAACATTGGCAATGAGTGCTTAGTGGAAATGAAGACTCAGTATTGCTTCTGACAGCCTAAATAAAATGCGACTCACATGAGCGTGGCATGATCCGACGTGCTGACTACTTCGGATGTCACGTAAGATACACCCGATTAAACTTGGCCGCAGAATTCAATAAGGCTCTTGGTGGTTTTATGTGATATGAATCAGCACTGATAGCAATGCAATGATTTATGGATAATGTGTTTTGGAATGCTTGGCAGTCGCTGTATGCATCTGTCTACCATCTGCGTGCTACTCCATAAAAGAGAATGGGTTAGCTTGCTCCAGTGAGCAAACCCAAGGAGACTCGTCGGTTGAAATGGTTAAAAATAAGCAAACACGGACTATTCTCGGTGGGATAGCTTGAAGGCCGCAGAGGGGGTATCGGAAGCTTTGTCAGAATGAGCAAACACAAATTCATCAATCCTTGAACAAACACTATCCTTCAAAAAGCTCTGGCGCTTCTGAGGGCTCTGTGGCGAACAGGAACATAAATAGTTATCTGTACAATAACGTAACTTGTAAATGCTTGTGGATGTATTTGCCGTTTTATATCTAAAGGGATTGTCTGCCAAAACATGAAAATTCCGTCATTTTCTCTCTTCTGCTGAACAGAATCAAGATAGTTTGAAGAATGTTGGTACAGAAGGTACCTAAACCGTTTCGGTTCCCATAAAAAAAAAAAAATCATTGAGAACTGAAAGTTTATCAACATTCTTCTTTTCAAATGACAGAAGATATTTTGAAGAATGTTGATAACCAAACAGTTTTGGTTCACATAATGTGCCCTATTTTAACGATCTAAGCACATGGTCTGAAGCGCAGGGCACAAGTGCACTTAGGGCGTGTGTAAATCCACTTTTGCTAGTTTAATGACGGGGAAAATGGTCGGTGCACCCGGCGCATTGTCTAAAAGGGTTGTCCCTATTCTCTTAATGAGTAATGGGTGTGTTTTGGGTGTAAACCAATCAGAGTCTCATCTCCCATTCCCTTTAAAAGCCATTTGTGCTCGCCCCATGGCGGATTACTATTTACATGGTGGAATTTGCAAGTGGAAAGACTGAATGCTAGCGAGGAAACGGATCTGCTCGTGCTTGAGGTTAAAGCGCGTAAGCAAGCCATCTACGGGACAAAGTGTATGCGCGTTGTGGACCCGCCTATAGGTGCACACTACTAACGCACTTTAAATAACAAAAAAAATATTGCACCATTGACTTTAGACCAGGTTTTTGTTGGTCAATAGCGAAGTCTATTTCAATTGCCTCAAAATAGCAACGCGCCAACAATGTGCCTGAACACACCTTGTTTTCAGACCAGCACGCTCATGTGTGCACAAATGGGCACAAATGCATTTGCTATTTAAACAACGTGGCGCAGGACGTGAAAATGATAACTGCATTTCAGGCTGAGACTAGCAAAGAGCACTAGCGGTCGCACCTGGCGCTACATTGCGGCAGGTGTATGGTAGGGCCCAATATCTTTTTTTTTTATGTTCCACAGAAGAAAGTACCACAGATTTGGACTGACATGAGACTGAGTGAATGATGACAGAAATTCCTTTTTTGGGGTGAACTATCTCTTTAAATGTGAAGTTAAACCTATGCAATGTGGAGCAAATGTACTTCAGTAGGTTAGCAACACGTACGGGAGCAGGCCATAGAGGCGGGATCCTCCTCTGCGCGGAAGTAGTTTTTCTCGCATCCGCAGTGGACGGAGCCCTCCTGGTGTGTGTAGCTGTGTGGAGGACACTTGGAGCACTTGACGTTCCCGGAGGAGGCCTTATAAAAGCCGGGCCGGCAGGCTGTGGAGACAACAACAGGAGGGAAGACAAATTAGGATGCTGGGAGACTCTAGCCAACAGGACCATTCATTACCCCATTACTTTGCTGCCACTTTTAATGGAGCGAATCATTTCACATGACCATATGCATCGGCGGACACAATGGAAAGACATTTAATCATCTGCGTGGACTTAAACAAACTAATAGCTGTACCAACAGCGCTGAGATGTGCGTACGGTCGGCCACACGCATATGCGAGCGAAAGTTATGACCTCATAGGAAAGAAATATTGTTTCTAGACGGCAACAAGATTAAATGAAGAGCAAATGGAGAGGCCTTCTTAGTTCTTACAAGTGTCTCCTCAAGAGATTTAGAAGAATATAGAGATTTCCCAAGATATCAACGTCTGAAGTCTCAATATGAACTCAAGCGTTTCTCGTCAAATTTCATGACAAATTTTGAAAGCTGCGCCATACATATTCACTGTATTGCTCCTTATTATATGACGATATTTGTTCAGATGTAGTTTATGAAATGCATTCAGAAATGCATAACATGGAATTTATGCAGAAAATGACTTGAATACACAATTATGATCAACTTTTTATTGTTGTTATTATTATTGTTTAGGTTTTCAAAGGAGATTCAGGGTGATATAATTGTCTTGATGTCATAATGAAGAATAAGCCGATAAATTTTTAGAAAAGGCCAAACAGAAACAGGAAATTATATCAAAAAGAGGCCCTCATGACTGTAAAATACAGTTTTTTTTTGTTTTGTTTTTTTAAATAAGTCTCTTATGCTTACGAAAGCTGCATTTATTTGATAAAAATTACGGTAAAGACAGTAATATTGTGAAACATTATTATAATCGTTTTCTATGTTACAGCCATTACTCCAGTGTTCAGTGTCATATGATCCTTCAGAAATGATTATAATATTTCTTATTCATTCCCCATGAAGGCATTTTTATTTTTTATTTTATTTTTTATTTTAGGATTTTACATCTAAGGGTCATACTTAAAAGTATTGGCTTATAACTTTTTTTATTTTGATCATGTTTGGAGGTTCTTACGTTACACTGCTGAGAAAACCCCAGAACAAGTGATGCAATTCATTGATTTATTCATACTTGGCATGATGACTATTAGAAAGTATATATGACAGGTCATAAAATCAAGTTTGGCCTCGTTCACAATCATGCATTTGGGCCAAATATTGTGTTGATATCTCAAAGCAATCAAAAGTTATTGCATTTGGAACAATGCTGGCATCCTTTTTATCAAAAGTCCAAAAAAACTCTCCAAACAAGTGTTTTATTGAACATAAAGACTGCTTACATGTGTAAATGTCACAATAAAACATCATCATATTTATAATGACATAGAATAAGTAACAAGTAATAAGATCCTGGTTGATGAATGATGATTTTCCAGCGCTCTTTCTATGGTGCACGGTAAATCAAGATCTGTCAATCTGAGAGATCGATCCAATCCAAGCGTGCTGTAAAATAGTGTCCGATTAGTCTCTGCCTTTCTTGAACATGGAATACATTTTTCAAAACAACTTGACTATAAAGAGTAGTCCTATTCGTGGAGGAACATTTGTACGTTTAAAGTTCAAGGTTTATCTTTGACTGAAATATAATTGGAAAACCTTTTTTCCTCAGGAAGGAGAACATTTGAAAGGCTAAAGTCAAAGATATGTGATAAAGTATGTTTAAAAATACTTTTAAAGTCTCCTTTTATGTCACATTCAGTGGCTGTTTCATGAATTATGCAAATACACCTCTTATAATAAAAAAAAAATATCTCTGCTATTAAAGTGTATCTCATCAGCTCATCCATCCCTATTCATGAGAATCCCATTCCATTACCTATAATGAAGAGGGAAAATCATGATGAGCTGGCTAATTACTAGAGCTCACACACATCTGTATTCCACTCCCCTGTTGTTGCTGATACTGATACAGTTACTGAACCAAAGCTTCAAGTCAGCACCGTCTACCTAGAATCAATTGAATTCTACTTCAGGGCAAGAAAAACAAAGGGGTTTTATTATTATAGAAGCAGCAAGGCCAGGTTCTTCCCTGGGAATACAGCAGAAGATCATCACACCATTTAATAAAGGCGTTCTTGGGTGGGATGCATGCATCCACTTCCAACATATAAGTGATGTTTATTATGTTTATTATCTCACAGTCAACATTCCCACGCATCTACATGCCTGTAGATTCTCATGAGAGGTTTTCTTATGCACAGTGTGAGCAGAAGACGGCATGGAGAGTTACCTGTGATGCATGAGAATGCAGGTTTACATTAACCTGTTTCTCCTCTGAGGCCCTCCATTAGGCACAAAACTAGCACAAAACTGAGGCCCTCGCACAAAATAAGTCTGGTGAAGAAAAAAAATCAGGTGCTCTTAATAGCATTTGTTACAGGAAATCTAATCCGACATTCATTTACTTCTGCAAATCAGAAAACACATAGTCCCAAACGTGATAAAAACACACCCATGTGGTCAGAAGAGATTTGAAGACCACAGAGGAACATTTTATAGACAATGAATTACCCTTCTTTCTTTTTTTAAACACAATTGAATTAATTTCATTCAAAGTCATTATCACACAATTGGATTAGGTCAAATTAATGTAGATTTAAATTTAAATGATCTTAACTAAATCTTCTCATGCCATTCCAACTTAATTTAATTAATTTACTAAGGTACATTTTATCTGTTTCATTTTGTTGGTGCTACTTCATTTTGTATAGTTGTATTAATTAACTAAGGTTTAATAAATGCTCGTATGTTGGTTTAATTTCAACTACTTTAAGAACTAGTATAACTTTAATGGAATTATGACATAATTTTAATAATTATATGTGTATACATGGTATAGTTAACTTGTTTCATAGTATTTTAAATTTATCCCAATTTTATTTCAATTAGAGTAAATTGATTTATTTTCTTTACACCTATTGTGCTAATACTTTGTGTGAGTTTACCTCAGGAGACTGAAAAAATCCTTGTGAGAAGGGTTCTCATTCTCAACTAAAACTAAAGCTAAAACTATTACAAAGTGTTATATAATATAATAGTATAATAATAATACCAAAATAACTCTCGTGAGAATTACAATAGACCTAAATGAGAGAAGTGTTGACATACAGTAAGAAAATGTACCTTATGGATAGTATGTCTCACATAATTTGGTCCTGGAGGACACAGATGAGAGTTCATGTTCAGAATTTTGATTGCAGACTTTGAGACATTGTTCAGATCTCATCTGTTAGATTACGTTTTTATTTATTTTTTAGGAAAATATGTAATAAGGAAAACATTTCCATTTGTTCTCGAGGTGAAACACTTAGATCTCAATTGTGATTTTCTTTTCTATGTGGTTGGTCAGACAAGAAAAAAAAAGAAGAAAAAAAAACGTATTTTCTTCCAATCAGCCTTGATTTTGCGACGCCCTTGACAAGCAATGAGCGTTACTTATAAATAGAAGTAAATTACACAGGCCAAAAATAAACAAAGGAGATGCAAGACAAAGAGTCTCTTGGGTCAGCGAAGCAGGTGATGATGGAGAGAAAGGTGCCCCACTTTCCATCACGAGAGCTCTTATACCTGACAGCTCTTTAATAGAAGCCAGGGAAGCCAATGGCTCTCGACGACACCATCCTCTCATCTCTCCGAACTCTCATACTGCAGTGAAAGGCTATGAATGACATTACCCAAAAGCTGTGCCTGCACTTCCTCCATGTAATCCAAACGCCTCAGATGTACAGGGGAGCGCTGAGTGTGGGATGATATATACGTTTGTGTGTCTAACACGACGTGCTGAGGTGGAAGCGCTTTGTGTGTGTGAGCTCGGGGGCTGTTATTGATTACACGTGTGGTGCGAGGAGACGTTGGGGCTCACTCCCGGGCTAACAGGCTCGAGAAGGGAGTGAGATCGCTACAGAGGTGATTTCTCATCCAGGCCTCCCAGCACACGCTCCCATTCGCACTTGCTCTTAACAAGAACACACACATGCTCTCCCAAGAGCGACTCTTAATAAGGATATGAGAGATGATCTTATTACTTTGTCGATCTTTTCTTCACTATCATGATGATGTTTGATGGTGGGGCGGTCGAGTCAAATCCAAGAACTGTGAAAGAAACCTTAGCATGGGATAGAGAAATCAATAGCTTTAGCATTAAATGAAGAGCAAAATGGACAACATTTTCTGAAGAATGTTTACACTGTCAGGCAGTGGGCGGGCAGTTTAAAGGGATTTAAACCCCAAAATCTAAATTCTTTCATCATTTACTCACGCTCAAGTTGTTCCAAAGAGTTTCTTTCTTCTGCTGAACACACAAGAAGACATTTTTAAGAATATGGGTAACCAAACAGTTGACAGCACCCCTTGACTTCCATAGTATGGGAAGAAAATGACTTTGGAAGTCAATGGGGCCCATTAACTCTTTGGCAACTGATATTCTTCAAAATATCATATTTTGTGTTCAGCAGAAAAAAGAAATTCATACAGGTTTGGAACAATTTGGGAGTGAGTAAATTATGACAGACTTTTCATTTTTGGGAGAACTATCCGTTTAACCGTTCCATTCCGTGCCAATCTGGCCCAGCCGTTACGGATATGGTTTCATTTTCCACTGCGGGGCTGATAACAGAGCTCTTTTGAATGCATTACAAATGCGTCAATCCTGCAGTCGTTGCAAGAGTTTACAGCGAGCTTGACCAGCTACAGAAGCTTACTCAAATATATAATGATATGAATGTAAAAAAAAAAAAAAATATATATATATATATATATATATATATATATATATATATATATATATATATATATATATATATATATATATATATATATATATATAGTGGTTCAAATGTTGACATATCTTACTAAGATGCTAATTTTTACTCTTTATAATGTACATAAATAGACCAAGGTGAACATATTTAGACAGGTTGTTTTCAGACAGTTGATTATAGTTTTCAAAAAAAGTCCAGTACAAACGATACTGCCAACGGCAGCTGTCAGAGGTACTAGGCGACAAGATTAATCCTCTGTAGGCAAAACCGTCCCATTAACAATGCTCGGTGCAAACTTCGTGGCCTTCGAAGGAAGCAGCCTCTGAATTGGGACACAGCTAGAGAAAAATTCAGCCAGGCAACTGACAAGTGACCAATCCTGAGTGACATCACTACATGCATTCACCAGCGGTTCAGTGAACCAACAGTGCTGAGAATTCCAGGCCGAAAATGGTTTGTAATCGTGCCCAACCAAGCTCAAGTGGAAATGTAACTGGAACTAACTTCCAGAAAATAAGACTTAATAATTTAAATTAGCTTCTTAAGTAAACTTGATTTAAGAATGAAAATCTTTGTGTTAAGTAAGATTATTATTTTATTTTATTTTTCACTGCCAATGTGTGTCTATTTTAAAATGTCTTTAATTATTTTTATTCAATGTTGAAACATCAGAGACTAAGGTGATGCTTAAGTGAAACAAAATTGATATCTCCATTTAATGACTTGAACAATGAAAGAACCTCAGAGAAATACAATTTTCCTATGGGAAGGGCTAGTTATGTGATAAAATAAAATTAAAAAATAAAATGTTCCTCTGAGCTGAAAAGACCATGTCATGGGTAACTGGTGATATGATATAAGGACAGACCTCCTAGTGACTAAACAGGATCCTATCAATCAATAGAAGCATAATGTGATGACATGACGGTAAGTGCTGGCTAGATTCACTTACGGTAGTGTCTTTATACAGTAGCTGGCAGTGAGGGAGAGGATACACGGAACAAATGCATTCATTCAGCACCCCCTGTTCAAACTAATTGCCTGTGAAACTGTATCTGACTCGCTGGCTCTCAAAAGAAAAGCCCACAGTAGATGTCCTTCCTCTGGGGAGACGAGAACAGAGTCCTCAAAGGTCAAAATTCCATTCCCGTTATCACTTACAACATTTCTGATGTAAAAGTCTAAAATTAACACTATAAAAAGGGGGGAATCTTTTAAATTTAGTTAGCAACATGTAACAAAATACCTTTCTTACAGATTAAATAAAAATAATCAGAGTTGGGGGTAATGCATTACAAGTAATGCAAGTTACTTTAGTTAAATATCTTTTAGGGAGTGACACAATATTGTAATGCATACATTTTAAAAGTAACGTTCCCTGGTAGTAATAATAATAATAATAGTTAAAATCAGAATTTTCAACATTTTCAAAAATATTTTTCAGGTAAAAATAATAATCAAGTTATTCTATACGCCATTCGACAACCTACTGACCTTTACAAACAATTGTCTTCAGATTTCCTCTTTGTGATATAACTTCCTGCTTTTGGTGTCACATGACAACAACATAGCTTCCTGGTTTTTCAATATGACAGATGAAAGTTTTTCAAATATTCAAAGTATAAAAAAAAAAACTGCATAACTGCTGAAATAATTATAACATAATTATAATATATATACTATATTTATATAGTAATATAGTTATATAATAATACTATATTTTTTAAAAACTTTCATCTGTCATATATATATATATGTAATACTAATAATAATTTATTAAAATGTCAGTGTTTTTTCCCTCAAGTGACACGATCACAAGCCTTATTATATCACTGTAACAAATTAATTTACAGTGCATTAGATTTAAATGTAAAAACTTACATCAAATAGATTTATTTTTGTAATCAATTATGAATACATTTTCAAGTAGTGCATCCTTAACTTTGAATATTTATGCAACAGCACAAATATAATCATGTTTAATTAAAGTGCAATCCAGTTGTCTCATCACAGATCTGAAGATGCTTTTGTCCCTTTCTAATTGGAAAGCAGAGCTTCGTTCATTTCCAGAAGAGTTTCATGGATAAAGTTTAAAATGAAGGTTATTAGTAGATGCTGAGTTAAGAACCACTAAGCGAGCATCATGGGAAAAGCCCCAAACCCAATTAAAGTGCATGCATGGGTTTCACTTCCACTACTAATTCAATCACTGCCAACACTGACACCTCTAGAGCTCTCCATTCAAATGACCTTTGACCTTGATCAATGCGTGCCTGGCACTCCTGCACAGCCAGAGGTCTAACAGTGCCTCTCTAAGCATATTCACATCGCATGACAAATCCAGTTTGCGGTCCGAAAGTTTCAAGCCACAACGGACTAAATAAAGTTTCAAAGTTTATACGTCTTCTAAACGTGCTAACAAGTTACATGTGATCATGTGTTGAGGATAAACACACAGAGGAATACACAAACAAATTCCTCAGCACAAATGCACAATTAAACACACATTCATAAATCACAGATTCACATATGAGTCTGAATTGTGTTCGCATAAGCAAGCTCTCTTCACTCAGTGGTCCATTTGTAACCGCGGGCACTTAGGAGAGCTCAGCTGTAGCACTCAGAGAGGCCTGAAATGTGATCAGCGCTCCTCTGTTTGTCCTGGAACCTCTACAATGGCGCTCTCAGAGGAGAATGAGGCCACCTCTCCTTGAATCAATACTGCCTTGTAAACAACACCAATGACACCACCCCATTTTATGGGCCTTTTTATATTAAAAAATGACTCAAGAACACATATGAGGCCAAGGACATCAATGTCACATCATCATCTGCATGCTTTTTGTTCAGCTTTTGCATTCGACAACAGTCGTTCTAAACTGATTTAGTTTCATGACCCAGATTTTACATACAAACAGGCACATTTCAGGCCAAAATCATTTTATTTATTATTATTTTTTGCATAAAGAGAGCTAAACCTATTTTTTTGTAATATAAATAAAGCTGAAATAAAGTAAATAATACATATTAGAAAATTTGAAATCCTGCTTTGGCATCTAACTGAAATAAATAAGTTTAAGAAATATTTAATAAATGTAATATAAAAAATAAAATAAAAACATTTAATAATTTAATATTACATATTAATATTTTAATAATATTTTTCAAATGTTACTTATTACTAAATATGTACTTATTGAAATATATAAAAAAAAACAATATAAAAAAAACAGAAAAAGCACATAATAATATCACTAAATCTAAAACAAAATTCTAAACATATAAAAACAAAAGCTAATTCAAAACATTGATAATAAATACTGTACTGGTATATAAAAACTTCACGACATTCATTGACAGGGAACAGATTAGGCTGACTGTTAAAATCTGAGCATTATATATTGCAGAACCAACATATGGAACTCCAACTTTTTCATAATTTTCCTGTTTACTAAAAAAACAAACAAACAAAACAAAACAAAAATCAAAAATCTCTGTTTTGGGAACGTTCTGAGAACCCAACCCTAACATTCCCAGAACATTCTGGGAACCAACTATTGGAAAAACTCTACAGTTCACAAAGTGGATAAATGTGTTGTGGAGAGGGAGCCAGGCTCTCCATCAGCTCTCTCAGAGTGAAAGGAAAGGTCAGTGAAGGTTTTGCTCCACTTCGATGGTGCCAGCGGTAAACAGAGCGAGTAGTTGAGAGTGTTGACTAAACAAATGATTTCCTGGTTCCATAGACTCGCTCCCACCCCTTCCATTCCACAAGGTCAGAGGGACTCTCGCCCCCCTCCTACTCTCCTCTTCGCGTCTCCTCTCACTCTCCCACCCCAGCTCCGGGTAAAATTAGATTTGATCAGGCATCCGGTGGGACAGCTATTCTTCTGCCTTAGGAATGGCAGAGGCGCAGCCCCCGCTGGAGCTCATCGCACTGAAGATGGATATTAGCATTGTAATGCGTGCCGCGCTTCTGGGACTGTTTACAGTTCCAAACATGTGTTTCCGCCCTGCTTTTGCAGCACGGCTATAATGCCTCCAGTGTGCCCGCACCTTCCCGATCCGCTCATCAGCGGGGCTTTCTCATTCAAATCAGCTTGAGATCAGACCGCTTAATTAGCTCGCACATTTCCCAAAGTGAAGCTCCAATGTGAGGAGCCTCTTTAAGAGCCTTTTGAAATGAATGAGCCTCCACTCCAGAAACATTACCTTGTAGTTACCAGCACAAACACCAACAGAGGCCTGAGAAAGCTGATATGAATTAGTGTCGTAGAATGCGCCAGCTCGGCAGCTCCCACTTGCATCCGCTGGCAAGCTAACAGAGTTAATTCGTAATTTGTTTTCGGGCTTTCGTTTTGATTAGGCTGCATAGATTAGGTCAGCCGGAACCGGGAACACTTCCTATAACACCCAATGTACTCATTACATCATAAGAAGAATGGCATCTATGCTAATGTTAGTCTTTCTGTTTATTTCGAGGTTTACTGAAGTCAGCCAGATCCGGGCCGTATCCAAATCAGATGGAGGACCTGCGCCTGGACCTATCCACAACTCATCCCTGAATCCACAATGCATCCCTGAAGTGCCTGCCTCATCAGCCCTGTGAAGGCCTCATGGACACGACAGCCATCGGCACTGATCTTCAACAAACTCGTCTCCATACCGGCATGATAACTCCGACTTCCAACCAGATGGAACTGGATAAATATTCTGAATGTTCCGATCCAATCTGACTTCTGACATGTAATGCTGCCTGGATCATAATCATACACTGTTCGCTCATTGGCCAGAGGAGAACTGGCCCCTCGAGACTTGCATCAAGGGTAACAATAAACATTTTGCTCTGACATTACTGTATCTTAGTGATGCTCGCAAGTTCCTTGGTGTTTGGATCCAAACACCATTGACGCACCGTGATATGTTACAAATGTACTCGGCGAGGCTAATGAATAGCTTTGCAGGCGCTCCGCTAGGAATGAGAAACAGCGACGCCATTTTAATACAATTATCACACAGCAAATGACCACATTGGGTAATGCATTTGCCTTTAAAGATCCTTATAAATGAATTACAGACCTCTGTGGTTGATTCATCTTTGTAAATTTGTCAAAGAGAATCATAATATTGTGCTTGCGCTAAAAGCGCTCTAATTATGATTCAGTAATGACTCAGAGCAGAGCAGGTCACTCATTGTGAGAGCCCTGTACAATCTAACAGGCATACTTCATAATTAGAGAGCCAGCAAACGAAGGATTTTGAAGCATCTCGTCTGTGAAGTGGGATAGAGATGCAGCTTCATCTCATTAAAAAAAGCATTTCATTCCTGTTCAATGGCATAATCCTGTCGCTACGGACGACAACATTGTGTCTCACTGCTCTATTAAAGGAGAAATAGCTGCATACTTTCCTGGAGTGTCTCACTCTCTCCTTCTTGTGACATCTTTGTTAGGCAACAATTCCTATTTACACACTGTCACGGCAGCCCTGCCGCAGGATGGACACACAAGCGCACGCAAACACACATGCTCATCTGCATTAATGTACCATCTCATGCGAGCCCTTTAGGCTCGATCCCTCGTCTTGCCTTTCATTGTGAGGCTGAAAGCACCTCTGAAAAAAGGAATCCAAATCCAACTAATAAGAATATATGCCGAGTGAGAAAAGTAAAACTCAGAAGTGAAAGAAAACTCTGGCACTACTACTTGTACAAAATGTGTATGCGTTTACTAATTTGGTAACACTTTACAGTAAGGTCTAATTTGTTAGCATTCGGTGATGCATTAACTAATGTTAATAATGAGCAATATATTTTATAGCACTTAAAATAATAATAATAATAAAAATAAATTATATATATATATATATATATATATATATATATATACAGTATATATATTATTACTTTCAGTGCTGATTTTGATTCAGTGAGGACAGAGAAGTTTGTTGAGAGAATGCCCACAGTGCAAGTCTTAGGGTTGCAAAATTTAGTAAGAAAAAACTATATAAAAAAGAAAAAGAAAAACTTGATTATAATTTTTTACATAATTATCATACGTTTATTTGTGCCATTTCATAGATTTAATGACTTTACAATAGTTTGAAAAGAAAATTTGTATTTTCTGTTTTGAATAACAACAACAACAACAACAATATAATAATAGTAATTATTATTATTATTATTATTAGTGGCAACACTTTACAATAAGGATTGATTTGTTAACATTAATAATCAATAATCATACCGTAGTTAACATGAACTAACAATGAACAGTACTTTTACAGTATTTATTAATATTATATCTGTTAAATCTCAATGTATTTACTATTTAATTTTTAAGATCAAAAGTTGTATCAGTTAACATGAATGCAGTGTAAACTACCATGGACATGAAACTTACTTGTATTAACTAACTAATGTATTACCTTTAATTGACTAACATTAACAATGTTACTTAATACAAATATAATGTTCATGTTAGTCATTAAATCTACATGAAATAACAAAATTAAACATATGAGAATTTTTTAAAGGATAAACAAACCAAAACTTTTGAACGGCAGAATATATAATATATAGATAATATATAGATAATATATAGATAGATAATATACACAGTATATATATATATATATATATATATATATATATATATATATATATATATATATATATATATATATATATATATATATATAACCTATTAAATATCATTTAAGTGAAATTACTGAACTTAAATATACAAGCTTTATAAAAATGATCATTCTAGAAGAAAATTTCAGATGGCACTTAGAGGCTTTTGCATCTGAACTCTTCATATAGTTAAAGGCTTCTTTATGTGAGACTCTTTTGGTGCACTGCTCGGGCAGTATATGTTATAGAGATGCTATAGGACCACAGATTTATTGAACTCTTGGTGATGGACCTCCTTTGCAAGGACTGTAGTTTCCAAGGCTTAACTCTACATCAGTGTTCTTGTCACCAGTTAAGGTCAGTGTGTGCTGTGTGTTTGAAGGAAAGCTTAGCTCTATGTTCACAGCTGGACGCATGTGTACAGACTATAAACTAACGCAGGGAACAGCTGGGAGCCTCAATAGCAAATGTGGATAGCAACATGCATGAGAATGTTGGGGCCGTTAAACACTTACTGATATCTGCAAACATAAACAAATACACAGTGAACACAGTCATACAGAAACACGTTAGTAAAATAAGGACAGTTTCGGTGACGTGATCCTATCCTCTCGTAGAATCCTATATCCCTCTTCCTCAATGCCTGATCAAAAACATAGCATGTTTTCATGGTATCTTTTTCTAATCAAAGGTGCTTTACTATACTTAATCACTAATCTTAGCGCTATGCTAAGTTAGCAGACTAAGCTTTTAGCTTGCAAATGGGTGGTAAACTGAAAACACAAAGAATTAGATACGTTTAATTTAATCAATTTAAGCTTTGGTATGCAATTACATGCAACTTTGCAATTTCATGATCAAGACTAAATACATGGTCAATTTTTTGTTTATCATTTCTAATCAGGCACCAATTAGACTACCCATAAACAAGTTGTCTCAGCAATCGAATACCTTTGGGGCTCTAAAATCTGTACTGAATTGAAACGTCAATAAGTCAGACATTCACATAACAAATAAAAATCAATGGAAGATAAATATTTAATTGTGGTTATTATATTACAATTCTTGTGATAAGTAATAATTGAAATATTTATTTGGGTCTTTTATAGCCATTTCTGCATTTGCATATAACAACTCATGGTAATTATTTATTGCACATTGATGTCTTTTATTATATTGCTGTTTCTGCTGTTTTATTTTAAAAAGTAAGCCACAAGATATTACTGTGTTAATATATTACAAGAATTTTGCTCTAATATAGTACAAAAGCATGCGAAACGTATGCAATAATATTCCTGCATCTTTCTCGCTAAGGCGCTAGATGTGACTGGGTCAGCCAGTAATTTTAGGACATAATTTCGCCGAAATCCCCTGACACGTCTCAATAAGCCACCATGATGCCTTTAGCAAATTGAGAGCAGTAGAAGAAGAAAGAGGGAAGAAAAAGAGAGAAAGTAGCTTTGAAACAACTAAGCCTATTAGCATAATTTTCAAAGCCTCTCAGAATGCGAGTCCTCCAGTCGGAGCCATCCCTCTTCCTTGGTGCCATTGTACTGAATGTACTGCTCTGCTACAGAATCCAGCACAATGGGAGCCCTGCATCGGCCACCACCTAATCCCCTATTGTGGCAGGTTTATGGCCGCCTCTTTTTCGGGGGGCCCTTAGGACCCTCCATTCCTCTGGAGCTGCAGGACCACACGGAATCGGCTGCCACTGATAAATCTCCACCGCAGACAAAGAGATGGCAGGTCAGCCAAGGGTTCAGGGATTGTGCTGGCCACTTTTAATGTACGCTGACTGTCAGCCACAGGCATGACTGATAACAGAGGTATTATTTCCACAGAGGAGCAGTGCCCAACACCAGCCATAAAACCTCCTATTCTAATCCAAATGACCTCCCTCTGGCTATTGTGGAGAGGACGCGCTTCCGTGCAGAGCTCAAGTGCGATAACCGTGGCCAACACAGGGATCCGTCCGCAGAAGAATTACTGTCTATCTCTCCATTGTGTCCCTGTGTGGGAGGACTAGCTGCCAACAGACGACAACAAGGAGGTGTTCCATATGCCCACCTCCGTGACGCTGACAGAACATAAAAATTCAGGTGGCAGATTTGCTATCTGCTCAGCGTAGGTCCCTTTCTTCCCCATCACACTTCCCCATCTCTGGTGATAAAAAAAGCATGAAACGCCTAGAAATCTAATGGGCCGAAGAAAGAATTCAAATGCTTATGCTATTACTCCACCCACGTCATCAATGAATACATGCATATGGGATCCGTGTGAGAGTGCATACGCTTTTTGGCTTCATTCCCATACTTCTACTATCTATGTAGACATTTGTCTTTTTAAGGCAGAATCCTGACTAATTTGGAACCCTCTATGGAAGTCTACCCACACTTTATGGAAAATGCAACTCATTCCAATAGTCTGATGTTAAAGGCCCACTGAAATCAAAATTAGCTTTTAGTATGAATATGTTAGCCTTAAGGTTATGAATAAGCTGGTGTGCTCCAAAACAATTTCACATTTAGGAGATATAAGCATTCAAAACTTACAGTCTCTCACTTCCGCTAAAATGGATCACAGATTTGTATGACTTCACCGCGGACTTCAGCTTCTCATCACATCTTCTGTCCAATCAAATGCTCTCTAGAATATAATGTATCACCAGCGCCTGGATTCGCTGCTAGCAATGCAAGTGTACAATAAGCATAGAAATACACCATACAAACAAATGGGAATGAAATATTGGTAAAAATAATCAAAACATTTCCCGTGCCCTCCACCATATTGGATTTTATTTATTTTTTTCACAGAGCTGGATGGGACAATATCAATGTCACAATGCATTAAAGGATTGCCTTCTTCACAAAGAATGCATGTAAGGATGCCTTAGATTTTGGCTAAAATTAGATATTTCAGGAGGCAGCGTAATTAATGTTATTATCATAATTACCTTTCGGAACAGTCTTCGCAATGGAGACCATACCTAGCCATTCACTAGGTTTTTGGAGCAGAACGTTTGGGTGTTTTCTTGTGTGCTAGGTAATGGAGGAGAGAGCACTCTAAACTAAAGCCTGCACGAATGACCAGCATGTGTGAGGAATAAGTGTCCTCCTTTCAAGAGTGCTAAAATAGGTCATCTCCAACACTTCATAAAAAAGCACTGGGCTCCAAGTGAGGACAGCTCACTTCCTCTTTCACCAACTCCTGACCAGAAATATATTAGCATTCCATGAACAGGAAACAAAATATCAGGATTCTCAGACCTAAGATCATTATTAAAGGCACAGTTGTCTCAAAAAAAAAATTCTGTCATCATTTACTCACCCTCATGTTTCAAACTAGGGTCACTTTCTGTGAAACACAAAAAGTATATATATATATATATATATATATATATATATATATGTATTTGTTTTTAAGAATATGCTAGCTGTTCTTTTTCATATAATGAAAGTCAACGGGGACGATTGCTGTCAAGCTCTGAAGGACATGGGGCTGAGTAAATGATGACAGTATAGCCAAAAATGTGTAAATGTGATCTCACAAATCCCAGTTTTATACATCATAGCCTTGATTAATACCTGTTCTTACAAAGAGTGACATGTAATTTTATTTTCGCAATTTATTTACACAGCTGAAGTCTTGCTTGGCCAGTGTGTGTTCAGTAACTTTATCAAGGGAACTAAAGTAATGCTCGGCAAGAGGATGTCAACCACTGCGCTAGAATCTGTTGAATTTCTAGAAAGTCCTTGCCAAACCACAGCTTTTCATTGTAACCATATGGCCAGTACTCTTGGTCACCTTCCCGCTTACTTCACACCTGCTGTTCCAGCCCAAACATGAAGCTATTCAAATAGCAGATGAGTGATCACTCATTTACTGGAGATCATTATCAAGAACCCATTTAGTTTCCAAATGACCTGGGGACCCTGGTAACCCACACCCAATGTTCTGACCAAATCATTAATAAAACTACATTTGCCTTTCCTTAAGGAAATACCAATGCTTGCAAGGCGGAAAAAGGGATAGTGTTAAAGTTTTAGGTTTTAGGCGTGGTTCTGTGTGAATAAAATGCTGCATCAGAGCCACTTTGTCATGGTAAAAGTATGACAATGAGCCTGCATTTCATTTTAAAGTTCCATACTTAATATGTAGAACAAACTGTTACCTAATAGTTGGATAGTTGCTGGAACTGTATGAGCCTCTAGTCTTACAGAATTTCATATTTCTACAGCAGGGTGTCCAATCCTCTTCCTGGAGGCCCAACGTCAGGCAGAGTTCAGCAGCAACCTGCCCCACAAATACTTGGCTGAAAGTTTCTAGTCGCCCTGAAGACCTTGATTAGCTTCAGGTGTGTTCAATTGAGGATGGAACTAAACTCTGCAGGACTGTGGATTGGACACCCCTGTTCTACAGTGACTATGTTTACATGCAACCAAATAATCCGTTAGTAATCGGATTGACGGCTCAATCGGACTGAAAAGCCTTCATGTAAACACCTTAATCGATCTGATTGAGCTCGATCTGAACGAAATTTCGACCGGATTGAAAGGGGTGGTTTATTCCTTATTTAAACACTTGATTGGATTGAAAACCAAAACTGAAAGGACTGTGCATGTGCAATGATGTTGAAATAGCGTAATGACGCGCAGAACGAGCTGATCTTCCTGTTGAATAAAGTGTCATATAAATGAGTGTCCTGTCATTCTAAAATTCTCCTTTCACTCTACGTCTGTGAAGTGGAGCAGGACAACGTCCCACCAGTCCTTGTTTTGGATTCTCATCCACAGACGACTGGTTTTGGGTGCAGATAAATATAAACAGCACGGCACAACAGTTCATATGCTCATTTACTCCAAATTATGACCAGAAATGGATAAATATTAAGTCTGCTGTTTAAAACAAATAAAGAACCAATGTAGGAAAAAAGTTAGTATGCGCAAACTCTGTATATTCGTGCAGTGTGCGCGTGGCAAAAAAATCTATTCCGATTTGAAGCTTGTGACATATAAACGCGCACATCAACCCAATCACGTTTAGCATTCATGTAAACACTACGTTCGGATTCATCAATCGGAATGAATTCAGTCCAATTGAAACAAATGTTGTGCATGTAGCCAGTGATACAGATTCTTGCAATGACGATTTGTCACTTGCTCATAATGAAGTTGTAAGCATGAATGCCCCTTAGGAGGCCTTGGCTGCCTGAATATAAAATATCCGGAGAAAAGATCAGGTTCTTCAGCGATCAGCAGCTCCTGCGAGGGTCAGGAAGGGGTCTGACGCCCATGCCGTTACGGGCAGCTAACAGAGCGAGAATGCTATTTAGATTTCTCCGGCAGGTGCCCCGTTCCAGCCTGGGCAGAGGGGCCCACAAATCAATCTTCTGTGTCGAGCCACTCCGCAGGGTGTCCGCACATTTGTTAAGACTTGCCTGCCAGCCAGTCCCCATTCGTCTCTCTGAGGGGGCCACTCTAGGGGAAAGGCTGTCTCACCAGGGGCTGCGCCGTGCAGGCTGGGTACAGGGAGCAGTGTAACCATAAATCAGAGGACCTCTGCAAGGAGCTACACTGTGAGGCTGTCAGGGTCGGAGTAGACGCGCCACCGCAGGTGATCCACAGACACCATGGCAGGACGGCACCGAAACATCAAGAGTCTCTTCTTACCTACCCTCAGACAGCTGTTGAGAATGCCCCTCTCTTTCTTCATATATACCCACGCTCGCACTGACAGGCGCTCACGCTACGCTCTTCTGTTTGTTAACAGTGTGTTACATAAAATGTCCTCCTGCGGCTTGGTTCCTGAGCCACGGATATTTTCTGATGACACAGCAGAGCGGTAGAATTTATGAGACTAGAATAAACCTTTTTCTGAAAAGCACAAGTGCTTGCAAACAACCTCAGGCTTTGTCAGAGATTAAATGTGAATGCGGCGGGTTGCATGATGCCTGCGCTTTGACAGTGAGAGAAGAGGAGGGGAAATGCAGAGCCAAATGAAAATGAGCCAAACACCAAGGGACCGTCTCTGAGACGAGTGAGCTCCTCTGGGTCCTCCTTAGATATCTTGAACGCACCAAGAAAGGGAATGCTTGAGGAGGGCTGACATTTTACACAAAACCCCGTCTTTATACAAGGAGAGGGGCAATTATCAGACTGTTTGCACCAGTCAGGGGGGCAATTACCTGAGAGAAAGGTCAGAAAGAATGTTCTGCTCCGGGTCCTCCTCCACAGGATTGATTGCTCACCTGGGTTCATCACTGGTGCTGATACGCATGGTCTCATGTGATTTTGTCTCCGTGAAGTCACTGAGATATTCTGACACAGTTCTCTGGCAGATCTGTGTTTCCACCAACTGAGGTCTTTACATGAAGAGTCAGCTGGATGAGTTGAACTTTGCAATGTGCTTGGTGTTTGGCTCATTTCAAAACCCCTGACTTTCAAAGTTAAAAGGTATTGGAATTAGTTTACTGAGCAAACTATGTCTGCCTTTAAAAAATAGCCATTGCACACACTGTAATTTTACTGTTGTAATTGGGGGAAGAGATTTGAAATGTTTACACTTTTGAATGCAAAATATGTTAGCAAAACATTTTAGAATAACGTTAGAATTATTGTGCTCCCATTATAATCAGCTCTGTCTATTTGACAGACATGCCGGCACTCGCTCATTGAAGCCTGCAAAGTTAAACGTAGATTCTTGCTGTCAGGATAATCCTTTATGCAAAATGTTAATACTTGCGTACATTTTTTACATTTTCAAGTAGACTAAGTATACAACTGTAATATGTAACTTGTGCGAGTCACACTTTAGATTAGGCTCACTTTTGCCTCAATAAACTCTCAATTACTGCTAATTAATAGTTTGTAAGGTAGTTGTTACATTTAGGTATTGGGTAGGAATTGGGTAGGGTTATGGATGTAGAATAAGGTCATGCAGAATAAGGCATTAACATATGCTTTATAAGTACTAATAAACAGCCAATATCCTAGTAATATAAATGCTAATAAACAACTAGTTAATAGTGAGAATTGAACCCTAAACAAAAAGTGTTACCATTGTGCGCTAAGGAAAAGCGTCTCAAATGCATTAAACAGCTCACGTATCTGACAGTAGGACAAGCCATGTAGGCTTATGAATTCATTTGAAAAGAAACCTTCAGAATAGTTTATTCATGAAGTTATGTGAACAACACACGGAATCCTTTTACGTCCGAGCACATACGCACTTTGGTCAGAGTGGTAATAATGCAATTAAGGTGTTTACATGCCTGTTTATTGCGATTACAATTGCCATTCACCACAGAGTTTAATGTGAATATGGTTACTACGATTATGAGCTTAATCGCATTAGTTTGATCGAAGTATTGCTTGTTTACATGAGGTAAAGTTAAATCAAAATGTTGCCAAAATCCCATTATAATCCCATTATGAGGGTGCATGTAAACACACTCAGTCTTGAAACAGAAGCAAGAATAACAATGAAGACAAAACTTTAGACTTTAGTTCTTGCTAAATTTGATATGGATTTTTAATATAAAGGGAGACATGAGGCTATGCCTCTTATGTGTTCCCCAGTGTTCAGATTGTTTCTGCTCACCCTTCAATCTAACCACCTTGTAGTGCAGAGAGAATACATCACACCTCAAGACAGTCCTCGCTAAATTACTGTTATAAACTCACACATCTCCCAGATTCAATCTCACAACCTAACTAGACTCTAAATTTCTCTTTCTGTCCCTCACACTCTCTTCCCGTATCCTCAGGGTTCCTGCTACTCGAAGAAACGCTCATACAGCAGAACACAAACTTTAGATAAAGAATCATTCTGTGGTAAGTTTTGAGACGTCGGCATAAACTTGGATTGAATGGGAAACAATGGCTTAATCTTCACTGCTACAATACATCATGGCTCTTTCTGTAAAACAGAACAAACACACTGACACTTTTCAGTTCTTCTCAGTGCACTGTGCACTGACATTAATCAAGATGTTAATGAAAACCATGTTTAATTGGCATTGACCAGTCTGCCAAGAAACAATTTTGTGGTTACAAATGAACGGGTTTGTACAATAAGTGCTTTTGCAGAATAAATAATCACCGGCATGAAATCTTTGAAAGATATTCAGGGTAATGTATAGTGTACTGTATCTAGTCTACACATATCTCTACTAATTTCTTTTTTGTACATCAGACCTACATTGTTTGAAGTACAATTTTGTTCCGCCCATGTCTATTATTGTGGTATATTTTGTTATATAATGTTAATACATTTTTAAATGTGGCTTAAAGGGATTGTTGACCCAAAAATGAAAATTCAGTAATTTACTCACCCTCATGTTGCTCCAAAACTGTATGAATTTCTTTCTTCTGCTGAACAGAAAAGAAGATATTTTGAAGAATATGGATAACCAAATAGTTGACGGACCCCATTGACTTCCATAGTAGAAAAAAAAGTGTATATATATATATATATATATATATATATATATATATATATATATATATATATATATATATATACAACTGTACGGTCACTGACATTCTTCAAAATATCTTCTTTTGTTTTCAGCAGAAGAATGAAATTCATAAGGTTTGGAACAACATGAATGTGAGCAAATAATAAAATAAAATAAAACAACTATCCCTTTAAGTGTCTAAATAATTACATATATACACTCAAAGATGTTTACACTACAAGATTTTCAAAATCTTTATACTTTTACACTTCGAAAGTTTGGGATCCTGTTATTGTTTTTTTGTTTTGTTTTTGAAGAAATTGATATCCTGCAAGAAGTCATTACATTAAAAAGTAACTTAAGACATTTAAAATGATTAAAAAAAAAATGATATTACAAATAAATGCTTAAAAATGTCTCTTCATCAAATAATCATTACAAAAATACCACAGTTTCACACTTCGTTTCCACACTTCATCATGCAGCACAATTATGATTGTTCACAGCTCAACTATCACTATAGTAAGAAAGGTTTAACCAAATCAGCATATTAGAACATATCTTACTAATCTTTGCCAGATCAGATGACCAGATTTTTACTTTTAAGTCAAAATAATTTATGTAATAATTGAGATCATGCCACAAATGCAATCAAACAGAGCTTGAACAGAGCCCGAAACATTCCTTCAACTCATCTGACATCCAACCATTTGGTGGGAGAGTGTGAGGTTTGTAAAGTCGAGAAGCGAGGGAGATTTTATAGATGGAGGCCTATCAAGGGAGCAGCCTTGGTCTCTGGCCTTTAGCAGCTCACTATTAGTTACACTGATAGATCTCTTAAGACATCAGAGGGGAGATTAGAACACACTTTACTGTGAAAAACAATCCCTTCGGCGGGCCCCTCTACCACAGCCTGATCGATGCACACTCAAACAGGCCTTGTCAGGACTGGGCCACTTGGATTGGCTGGCGCTGGGGAACAGACAGCAGACAAGCTGACAGCGACCCTCCCCATAAGCCTCCCATCGATCTTCTGAAGGCCCTGCTGCCGCACACACAGAGATGCTGTCGGACCCCACTGTGGTGAGCACACAGCGTGACACATACATGCCAACATACACACATGCACACATGCTGTCTTTCCCACATGTGTGTTGAGGGAAGAAAGCAAATTAAATGCTGAATAAATGGGCATTAGGCTCTCTGAAAGGCAGTTTTGTTAGCAAAATTCCTTCTATTTTGATTGCAGACTAAGATATTATTTTCTTAGTGTGTTATAAACTGACATTACAGAAAAGTATTAAAACTAAATGTATAATGTATATGGTATATTTAAAGTTACATACTGTATATTCTACTAATAAGTCTTGCAAAACTATTCAGTCCCTAAACTACCATTGCTTCAACTCATTTTACTGAATTACAAATAGTACCCTGTTTCTAGTGAAATATATCCCATTTGCATAAGTACACACTTAAAGTTTACACAGATGAGAAACTAACAAGGGAGCAATTGCCTTCTAATTTGTCAAAGCTTTCAAAGTTATACACATCCAACATAATTTCATGGCAGTTCGTAACTATGTTACACACTGGCAAACTGGTAGCTAATTCATATGAATGGTAGGGGGTCCTTCATGCTTAGCCTACTATCTTTTTTTTATTCTTTTTTTATAGTATTACTCATTTCACTCATAGTATCACACATTTTCGTACAATTCACAGTGAATTTGTAATGTTTCCTGTCCTGTGTTTCCCTTGTCTTGTGTGCACTTTTGTTATTTCCTGTTCTGTGTCATGTTTTGTAGTCCTTTGTAGTTTTTCTTGCTTATTAGTTCTCCCAGGTGTTTCTAATTAGCCACACCCCCTTGTTATCTTGTTTAGCTTGTTTGTCTGTATATTTAAACCTCTGTGCTTCAGTTGTTGGTTGTCGGTCGTTGTTTAATGTAGCGGTTTCCTGTCCTGAGTTCCGTGTTCTGTTGTTTGTCTGGATTTCCTGTTTGTTTTATTAAATTAGTGCTTGCGTATGGATTCTCTCTCTGCTTCATCCTTGCCTCATCGTAACAGAACGACCGACCTAATGATGAATCCAGCAGCATTTTTGCCAGTGTCTCTTCCCCAGCCACCAGAGAAAGGACAATCTTTTGAGGGGACCCGGTTGGTCATATTTCGTGGGTCCCGTGGAGGCCGCAGTAGAGGAGGTGGTCGAGAGGAGTCCCGACAGCACTCTCCATTCTGGCCCCTCTTCGACCCTGGGTTGGTGATGTCCAGCCCAGGGCCCTATTCGCCACTGGTTCCATCCAGCACAGAGCCATGCTGGTTTCCGGTGGTCCCGAGTCCGGTGGTCCCAGTTCCGTTGGTCCCGAGTCCGGTGGTCCCTGTTCCGGTGGTCCCAGAACTCCCCATCATCAGTCCAGCCGAGCCCGCACTTCACCCCAGTCCAGCCGAGCCCGCACTTCACGCCAGAGCTGCCGAGGCCAAGGCAGTACGCGTCGTGCCCGCCGCCCCTGAGACTGTGAGCATCATGCCCGCCGCGCCTGTGACTGACAGCGTCGTGCCCGCCAAGCCTATGTTCGAGGTTGATGACTTCAGCGATCTTCCTCCTCTCATTGGGCCTGACGAGCCAGAGCCAGAGCTTCACGTCAGTCCTGCCGAGCCAGAGCCAGAGCTTCACGTCAGTCCTGCCGAGCCAGAGCCAGAGCTTCACGTCAGTTCTGCCGATCCAGAGACTGTTCACGTCGCTTCTGCCGATCCAGAGACTGTTCACGTCGCTTCTGCCGATCCAGAGACTGTTCACGTCGCTTCTGCCGATCCAGAGACTGTTCACGTCGCTTCTGCCGATCCAGAGACTGTTCACGTCGCTTCTGCCGATCCAGAGACTGTTCACGTCGCTTCTGCCGATCCAGAGACTGTTCACGTCGCTTCTGCCGATCCAGAGACTGTTCACGTCGCTTCTGCCGATCCAGAGCTTCACGCCAGTCCAGCCAAGCCTGCACTTCACGCCAGCCCAGAGTCTCCTTCGCCGCTGGTCCCGCCCAGTTCAGAGTCCTCTTCATCGCTGGTTCCGCCCAGCTCAGAGCTCTCT
Source organism: Leuciscus leuciscus (assembly GCF_965113295.1). Lineage (NCBI taxonomy): Eukaryota > Metazoa > Chordata > Actinopteri > Cypriniformes > Leuciscidae > Leuciscus > Leuciscus leuciscus. The sequence goes on along the minus strand of NC_138731.1, from coordinate 15,557,310 downwards.
TCGCCGCTGGTTCCGCCCAGCTCAGAGCCTTCTTCGCCGCTGGATCTGCCCAGCACAGAGCCCTCACCGCTGGATCTGCCCAGCACAGAGCCCTCACCGCTGGATCTGCCCAGCACAGAGCCCTCACCGCTGGATCTGCCCAGCACAGAGCCCTCACCGCTGGATCTGCCCAGCACAGAGCCCTCACCGCTGGATCTGCCCAGCACAGAGCCCTCACCGCTGGATCTGCCCAGCACAGAGCCCTCACCGCTGGATCTGCCCAGCACAGAGCCCTCACCGCTGGATCTGCCCAGCACAGAGCCCTCACCGCTGGATCTGCCCAGCACAGAGCCCTCACCGCTGGATCTGCCCAGCACAGAGCCCTCACCGCTGGATCTGCCCAGCACAGAGCCCTCACCGCTGGATCTGCCCAGCACAGAGCCCTCACCGCTGGATCTGCCCAGCACAGAGCCCTCACCGCTGGATCTGCCCAGCACAGAGCCCTCACCGCTGGATCTGCCCAGCACAGAGCCCTCACCGCTGGATCTGCCCAGCACAGAGCCCTCACCGCTGGATCTGCCCAGCACAGAGCCCTCATCGCTGGACCTGCCCAGCTCAAAGCCCTCTTCATCGCTGGTCCAGGACTCTTTACCGGGGAGCCTCCCCAAGAAAATTTTGGGGGGGGGCAATACACCTCCGGACCAGCCCGATCCGCCGTGGCCGCCCGAGGGGTCTTCACCGCCGTGGTCGCCCAAGGGGTCTTCACCGCCGTGGTCGCCCAAGGAGTCTTCTCCGCCGTGGCCACCCGAAGGGTCTTCTCCGCCGTGGCCGCCCGAAGGTTCTTCACCGCCGTGGCCGCCCGAGGGGTCTTCGGACAAGATGGCCGACTCCACGCCTGTGTCTTCGGACAAGATGGCCGACTCCACGCCTGTGTCTTCGGACAAGATGGCCGACTCCACGCCTGTGTCTTCGGACAAGATGGCCGAAACCACGCCTGTGTCTTCGGACAAGATGGCCGAAACCACGCCTGTGTCTTCGGACAAGATGGTCTCCTCTGAGCCGGTGTCTGTTCCTGTGCCATGGCCGCCTGAAGGGTCGTCTCCTCCCTGGCCGCCTGAAGGGTCGCCTCCACCCTGGCCGCCTGCACAGCCTGCTCCGCCCTGGTCGCCTGCACAGCCTGCTCCGCCTGCTCCGCCCTGGTCGCCTGCACAGCCTGCTCCGCCCTGGTCGCCTGCACAGCCTGCTCCGCCCTGGTCACCTGCACAGCCTGCTCCGCCCTGGCCTTCTGCCCTGCCGGAGTCTTCAGGCCCTCTTCCGCTCCACGGGCCTGGCCCCCCGTCCCGCCCCCGGACCCGCCTCAGACCCACCACCCTCCTGGACTTTTATTTTCTGAGGAGTGTCTGGAATCCACTCCTTAGGTGGGGGGCTATGTAATGTTTCCTGTCCTGTGTTTCCCTTGTCTTGTGTGCACTTTTGTTATTTCCTGTTCTGTGTCATGTTTTGTAGTCCTTTGTAGTTTTTCTTGCTTATTAGTTCTCCCAGGTGTTTCTAATTAGCCACACCCCCTTGTTATCTTGTTTAGCTTGTTTGTCTGTATATTTAAACCTCTGTGCTTCAGTTGTTGGTTGTCGGTCGTTGTTTAATGTAGCGGTTTCCTGTCCTGAGTTCCGTGTTCTGTTGTTTGTCTGGATTTCCTGTTTGTTTTATTAAATTAGTGCTTGCGTATGGATTCTCTCTCTGCTTCATCCTTGCCTCATCGTAACAGAATTCATACGAAATTGCCACCTTGTAAAATAGTTGCTTTTTCCTGTGAGATCGGGTAGACAGATCTTATGTAATTTGTGTGTTCGTAAGTTAGTGTTTTTTATTTAATATTATGAGAGCACATGAAAAAAAAATGGAAAAAAAAGAGAGAAGTGCATGGATAAAAAATTTATAATGAATTCTGCAATATTCCATGAACAAAAACTGTACTACTGTACTACTTACTGTAATTAACTTTATATGGGTATTAAACAAGCATCTCTTGCCCAGTAACTGGTGACAAGAGCACATAACTCTGGTTTTACTTTGTTTGCACTGGCTTCCAATTTGCTACAGAATTTATTTAAATGTGTTGTTACTGGTTTTTATTGGTATTTTAATAATCCATTCTGCATTATTCTCCTGTTCCCTGTAGTTTCCATCTGGCCCTGCATAACAGTCATTCCAGAGGTGTTATGTGGAGAGGAATTGTTGATACAGAGATGGACCCAAAACACTTCTGTTCTTTCACAATGTAACATGGGTGGTGGAGTCGACATGCTTCTGATTAGGGGGTTTGTTAGGGGGCTAAGGACCAGAACAATGTGATTACAGTGGGGCTTCCAGAGGACGAATGTGATGAGGAAATCATAGGATTGGAGGAATGTCCCCCTACTGGGCACACACATGGTATTTCGCTCTGTTCCACCTCTCCACGCTCACCGCTGTGGCTTGGACAATGAGCCCTGCAAAGCCCATGACCACTCTCGCTGGTGCAGGATTGCAAAAAACATGTCAGAGAGCCAGTGGGCCCCATAACTCTGCCTGGAGAGCCTTTATGCCATGCAGATATTTGGCGTCCACACATTCCTTCCAGCAGGACAAAACAATATAGGCTCAATCTGGATGTTTTTTCGGCCAACCGATGCTTATTTGTAATATGCATAATTAACATGCATGTAAATGGCTTTCATGAAGTCATAAATAGAGCCTGACGCAGATTCACTGACCCATCGGCTCAACTGGTATAAGAGTGGGCCATGATGATAAATGGCTTCTATTTATTGGCATGGATCTCACTTGGCAAAAATATTGGCTTTGGATGAACTTCCCTCCACTCTGTTAATGCATTTCGAGACCTCCTCTGGCATTGATTTATCCTAAATACAGCAGCAATCATAATTAGCCCAATTAAAGTGATGAGTAATAACCATGCCGATTATTCATACACCTGGAGACAATTTTCTGATGCTCTACACTATGGTGCATTAATTACCATTGATCCACAGCATGCAATTTCCATTTGCACATTGTTCTATAAATCTCAGCTGTAATTTACACTGAGCAAACAATTATACAAGATTAGTATTCCTTTAGTGACGGTTGCACAGAGCTGGTGTTTGTCAAAAACGTATACTTGCAATGCCACTGTGGGAAACAACAGGAAACACATCATATGTGTCATACTAAAGTTAAAGTTTGTATAAAGATATTAAAAGATCTGAAAACCTGCATGTTTTATGTATGATACTGTGATTAACACCTAACGTTCAACAATCATATGCAGTGTGATCAGATATCACTATGAGATTCTCATTTGCATGCTAACTACATGCAAATGACACTTAACAAGCAGTCATATCTATTTAAATGTAAATCAATGCATTCATAGGTCTGTCCTCATTAAACATGGCAGGCTGTTAATGCTGACGTCAATACCCAGATGAAAGAAAAATCACAAATGTGATTTCATTAATATCTCAATGGTTTCTCCAAGACAGCGAGATTAAAAAGACTGCAAATGGACAATGCAAGTCTCCTGATTTGCAGAGGGGGGTCCCAGTGTGTATGTGTATGTGTGTGTGTGTGTGTGTGTGTGCATGTGCCTGTGTATGTATATTCATTAGAACAGCGTTTCTATTTTCTATTTTGAAATAGAAAAATGTCTTTACTGTCACTTTTGAACAATTAAGTGCATACGTACTGAATATACTGTATATGTACTTATTTTTTTCTATTGCATTTTATTGAGAGTTGATTCTTAAATGAAACATAACTGAAAACTCCAGTAAGTCTCCTGAGTTCTGAAAGGAAACTTTGAGCAATATAATTTTGTTCTGGCTAGGTCTGCCATCACAAAATGATATTACTTTCTAAATTGTAAAAAAAAAAAAAAAAAAAAAAAAAAAAAACTAGTGTCTGAAAATTGTTAATAGTGCTCTGTTTCAGACACACACAACCTCATAATCTGTTTTCCATTTCTTATTAGAGTCATTGTACTACGCTGTTGCGGTCTCCAGTCATCCATCTGACTGTTCTGTTAAGTCTTAATGTATGGTGAGTGTCAAAACACCGATATAATGCGCAATTAAACATGACTATTACTTGTTTAATAGATACAATATAACACACGTCGGATTCAGCTGTGTAAATGCTACAAGTCTTTTTACTGGGAAATGAAGAGGTTCTGATGTCATGGTTTTATTGCTCTGCTCTGGGAGTGAGTCTTTTCTTTGGCATTATAATCTCTGAGGAGCACAATAAATGAGCACAGTCTTTATGGTTTAATTGTGTAACACTGTCTCGGTGAGTGGCCTTTGGCAACAGGGCTGGCATTCCACTGGCAAGCCCAGAGAATAAAGGAAAGTTAAAGAGGGATAAAATATGCATCTCATCAGTTCAACAGATTTCAGTGGTGATGATTAAAGGTCCACGCTGTCAGTCAAGAGAAAGAAAGATTTTTGAAGATTAACAAGTTTTAACAAGGAGCCAGTGCTACTTTTGCATGAAATTGCTTTTATATACAGTAACAGTTCAATAAACAAAAACGTATCATGAGTAACCTAAATTTTAGAGACAGTTACTTAGTTTTCACTCAGTCAATGAAAATAGATCTAAACAAACCCACAGAAGAAACACTATAACAAGAGAGCAAAACACAGTAGATAGGCAGTAGTGATTCGAATGAATAAGCATTTTTGGATGACTCGATTGAATCAATAAGTCAATGACTCACTCATGAAGATGTTTGTTTTTTCCTGAATTAATCTGTTTTGAAAGAATCATTTAAATCATTTACATTTAAAACAATATAAAAAAAAAAGAATCAGTTATTCTCTTATAAAGACAATCACTTGCTTTGTTCCTGACTGAATCAGCGTTTCTGAATTAATTTGTTGAATAAATTACATAATGACTTGGTTATAACTACAGTCACTTCTTTAGTTTCTGAATTAATAAGCGTTTTTGAACAAATTGGTTGAGTGAATAATTCAAATGAATCAATCATAAAGACATTCACTTATTTAGCTCCTGAATTAGTCAGCATTTATGAATGAATCTGTTTAATAAATTATGCAATGACTCATTCATAAAGACAGTCACTTGTTTAGTTACTGAATGAATCAGTGTTTTTGAATAAATCAGTTGAGTGAACAAGTCAAATTACTCACAAAGACAGTCACTTGCTTTATAACAGAATTAATCAGCGTTTATGAACAAAACAATTTAATATCATAATAAATCATTCAGAAAAACAGTAAATTGTTTTGTTTCTAAATGAATCATAGTTTTTTTAAACAAATCGGTTGAGTGAATAATGCCAACAACTCACAACATAAAGACAACTATTGCCATAACAATGCAGCCCAGAGAAAGAGTCACTAAAAACTCCCAACCACTAATATACAGACTGAAAATATGTCTGGACAAGCAAACAAGTTGAGTGATTCAAAGAGTGAAAAGTCCAAATGCTGTTGGACTTTTATTTCAGCACCTATGGAATGATGACAAATCAGATTTGAGGACTGAAACTAACAGTTGTATAAATATATACAAGCAGAACTATATGTATCTATTTTTTGTTGTCATTGAAATAACCTTCCCCTAAATGGCATGTAAAACAATATAAACCAAAATTGTTCGTTTTACATGTCGGATTGACTAGGACAGATTTTTTCTGCCAAAGTGGGAGGTTCTTGGTCAAAATAAGATGCATCGTGGACCAGAGTTTATGCTGTTAGTCAAAGGTGTGGCTACATGAGATAACTAAAACTCTACCAAGACGGTTCAGGAATCCAGTAGGTTGATCATCACCCCTTAAAAACCAGTCACTGAACCCTCTATGGGTTCTGTTTCATTCCATTTGACAAATACCTCAACAGTGGAATCTTAGCGGAAAAACGTCTGGAGATTAAAAGGAAAGCAAGCCTGGAAATGTCTGCCGGTCAATTTTCCATGATGGGTATATTAATCTTAGTGGAGTGCTCTCTGTGGCATTTGGAGTCACTCTCCACAGTCCCAAGCACCGGCCGTATGTGTTTAAAGACACGGCTCACAGACAGTGGCTTCCTGAAAGGTCAATGCACATCTCAAAGGCATCCCACAACCTTTAAAGGTCTTCTCTTTTGTCCCCTCTTTAAGTGGCAGAGGCATCAAAGAGCGGTCCGTGCTGTTTGGAGCTTTCCGCAACAGATGGATTACAAGTTCAGATGTGCTGGATAAATTAAAGAGCAAAATGACGCCTCGGGGCTGTACTTTACAGCTTTAGCTCCTGATAGCATCTCCACTGAACATCTTAAATAAAAAAAAGTCTCTCTGTTGAGTCTCGGCTCAGATTCAAGCTCCCGGCTTTCATCATTCTAAGCCTAAGAGTGCAACGTTTTTTCCGGGTGGCTATTGTAGCCTCCATGCACTGCTGCTCTGGAATATCCAGTGTTATGCTTGGCATTCAAGGTAGAGAGCAGACTCAAAGGTTGGAGAGCAGTACAAGTGCACTGGAGCTTGAAATGCTTTAATAAGCTGAGGGTGCAGAAATTGTGGTCTCTCTGGAATGATGCATGGACTCACCAGACTGATCCACACTACGGTGTAAAAGAAAGTGTGTATGTGTTTGTCTCTCTGATGTCGACCTCTCTGCTTCTCCAGCTGGTGGGGGCGACGCAAAACCATCCTGTGTGAACTTTGGACCTGGTTTCCTCCTGCATTTCTCATCTTTGCCGTGTTTGACCTGAAACGTATGCTTATCAGGGCTGGTGGAGGGCATATTGGACAGCTTCACCTCGTTGGACAAACTTGTGTCCTTATGTGTTAGAGGTACAGTAACTGTAATCAGCATACTGTAGATTCAACTATTATGCCCTTTAGGCAAGTTCAGAGATATGTGTGAATGCCATCTGTGCTCATTTCATTGGGTCACAGGGATTTGAAAAGGCGTGTGTGTGTGATATTTTGTGTGGCTGGTCTAGGAAAGACATGCTAATATAAAAAAAAAGATGACTTCAAGGATTAGTCGACTTAAAATTTCCTGATAAATTCCATGTCACCCAAGATATGCATGTCTTTCTTTCTTCAGTTGAAAAGAAATTAAGGTTTTTGAGGAAAACATTCCAGAATTCAATGGGGTCCAGTGTTTTTAAGGTCCAAATTGCAGTTTCATTACAGCTTCAAAGGGCTCTACACGTTGGTTCCCGTTGAAGTCTACTGGAGAAAAATCCTGGAATGTTTTCAACCAAAACCTTAATTTCTTTTCGACTGAAAAGGAAATTTTAATTCTGAAGTGAACTACTCCTTTAAAATAAAGGAGAGTCATATTAAGGGATTCTACACTGACCCGATGCAACAGAGTGTGGTGCAGGACAAGATTTGATGTTACTTACAACATGTATTAAATCATAGGTAATGTTAATTTCTACATTTATTAATACAATATTAAAATGTAGTACACTATTGCATCTGTTAACATTAGTTAATGCACTGGTACAACTGTAACATGAACAAAAAAAATTTACAGCTGTATTTTTAGCAAACATTTACAAAGGTTAATAGATGCTGTAAAATATATTGCTCACTGTTAGTTCATGTTAACTAATGCATTAGCTAATGTTAACAAATGAGACCTTATTGTACCAAAAACTTTTACAATCCCAAATGTTTGAACGACAGTGTAAGAACCCGGGACATCCTAGAAATCGCATAACAATGTGCCATAGCACCTTAGCAACCGCATGGCAAAACCCTGGTACAATGGCAGCAACGTTTGCACATGGTGAGTCAAGTTTTGCACAAAATTGTGCATTTCCCTTAGAAGGTCTTTGGAAATACAGCTTTATTGAGGAGGGAGTATTTTGGGAAACTCTGGTTGTTGGATGCCTGCCTCTTCCCTGCAGGAGAGGGGTGGAGCACAGCTTGCCCACTTCATCACATGGACACCCGAGGCTATCCCAGGAGGCAATGGTGTAGCAACCAATATAACTGGGAGGGGACATGTCCTCCATACTATTTGGGAGATAATTATTATAATTTAAAAGTTTCATTTTGCTTGGCCATTGTTCAAAGAAAAAAATAATGCAACCATTAAATCTGCTTTGTACAAAAATGTTACAATTATGTAGAAATCTGTGAACTTTGCACGAAGGCTTGTCCTTTTCAATACTACTGGGTGAACATCACATAACTAATATTCATGTGCAAAGCAGATATGTTTTATATTGTGCCTCTCCACTATTCAGACAATACCAATGCCCTTGCCAAGATGCCTAAAAAAAAAAAAAAAAGCATGTGGAGACCCATGGGATTGTGCTGCATGCGCTCATTTACAAAAGCAACAAACATGTGCAGGACAATGCAGGTGTAGTATTAAGCACTTTTAGTACCTAAAGCATAAACAATGTATATAAAGTGATTACGGTGCAGGATAATTGCCAGAAACAGTTCCGCTGAAAGAAACAGTCTGGGTCAGGAGGATATAAAGAGTGTAATAGTACTGTAAATGTCTGCGGTGTAAATGGAAGTGCACTTTAAGGCCTAATGAGAGACAAAGGTTACACTGTCATGTGCATTACATCTGCCCTCTTCTCTCTGGTTAACTATAATGATCTGACCGAATCGACAACGCTGCTGAGGCACCACACAAATGAATCCCCGGCAGACGCGCTGAGGTCTCATTGCCCAGCGCTGTGATTAAAACGAAGCACTCGAACACAAACAAAGCAAACCCACATCTAACTTCAAAGAGCACTGTCAAGGACTTTGGCGCGCTCGTCCGAGTGCTCCGCTATGGGAGCTCAGTGACATGAATGACCGAGCGAACACAAGGTCTGACTTGGAAATAGCAGCGTAGCTTCGGATTGTTTTAAAATAAACTTCTCTCCAGAAGAAGTGTCAGAGGATGTGACAGCATGAGAATTCAGAGAATGGCCCACTTGTATTTGCCCTCGCTGTATGGCTGGTCAGGTTCCTCGCAATCTGATTGGACGGATCGCTTGAGCCACTGACATTCAATATATAGCCTATATATACACACACACACACTACAATATTTTTCAGGTTCAAAATAAAAAATAAATACGTATTACAAGAAAAAAACTATTTTATTCTTTCTACTTAAAAAATGTCATGTTTAATTCAACGTAACTTGCTATTTCTTTGTAATTAACAATAATATTTTCTAGCAATTCCAATATTCAAAATATATACTATTTATAAATGCATATATACAAACGGACTGTAAAACAAAGACACAGTTATAATAGTATCAATATTAAATGATTTATATTAATACTTATTTTCTGAGAATATTTCCTAATTAAGTTTATTTTTTAATACATTTTAATACATTTATGTATTTAGTAAGTCTTATTATTTATTTATAATATGATAATAAATAACAAATAATAATTTACTTATTTATAAAATTACTCGTGTTTTATTTAGGATAGTTTGGATACCGTTAAAAAATTTGGGGTCTGTGAATTTATTTATGTTTTTTTTTTTTTTAAACAACAGTAATATTGTGACATAATATTTTATTATGTATCTTAAAATGTAATTTATACCTGTGATGGCAAAGCTATATTTTCAGCATCTTTACTCCAGTCTTCAGTGTCACATGATCTTTCAGAAATCATTATAATATGCTTATTTGCTGCTTAAAAAAAACATCTATTATTGCATAACATTTATTATTATTATCAATGCTTAATATTTGTAATTATTTTTCAGGATTCTATGATGAATAGGAAGTTCAAAATAACATAATTTATTTGAAATCATAAACTTTTGTAATATTATAAATATTTTTACATTAACTTTTGGAAGATTAATTTCTTTCAATAAAAACTATTTCTGACCTCAAACTTTCGAAGAGTCGTTTTTTTTTCTTTCAGGAAAACAGGACAAAAACACCAAGAAACATGTGGGTGCTTTCCTGAAACATGTGAGAGCAATAAAGGAGCATAGCCTTCGTCAGGAACTCATTAATAACAGTGCTGTCAAAATCCAAGTATGATTTCAGAAAAACAGACACGCAGCACTCAGAGAGGCTTCCATTGTGTTTGTCCTTGTGAATGGTGAGCTTCCCCCTGTGTGGGAAGAGAGAGAGCGAGAGAGGGGGCTGCTCAGTCCGAAGCAGGCCTGGAACAGTGGTTGTCAGAAAGGCCTTGTCCTGCTGTCAGGCCAGCACCACGCTCATCGATCACAGTCACACCCCCTTCCAGTTCGTGTCCCATCCACCATCGGGGGTCCATGCCGCATAAACAGCCCTATCTGCCGCCTGGGGCCTGCATTCCAGGGCCTGCAGAAACCATCTTTGAAGTGAAAAGCACTGGGTCTGCTTTAGAAAGAGTCCTCTTACCCTTCCGACTGCCTCTTACTCCGGCGCTTTGGGAAGGTGAGGCCATAAAGGAACAGTTGGAAAAGCAAACAAGCTCTGACGCCCTGAAAAGACTCGAGACACAGCCCTGGCACTGTAGAACTCGTCTTGGGCATTGTGATTTGTGGCTTTCTTCATTTTAATTAATTCTTGGGTCAGGACTTCAGAATGGTGTCTTCAATACAACTTCATCGTCTGTAAACCCACGCAGGTTATTTAGACGGCTGCTTTCCCACAAGATTCCTGCTCTGCTGACGTTTGGTGGAAACAGTATTATTGCTACAGGGGTTTCTGAGATTTAATTAGTTTTTGTTATGGAGAGTGGAATGATGGGATTTTCAAAAGTCAAATATCTCCTTGGGTGTTTACTCGGATGCATCAGGAAAAATGCAGCTGGAAGACTACACAAATAACTCACTGCTGAATTAATTTGTTTGCAGGATTAATTGACTTTTTGCACTGTAACAGCATATTTTTGGTTTCAGAATTGGATTACACGGACAGCACTATTGACCTGGAATAATAAATAGCATTTATACTAGGACTGGGCCATATGGTGATATATTGTGGTGACTACATAAAGTGTCTATCGTTAGAGATTTTGCTATATCATTTAAATCATGGTATGCAGAATTGGGGGTAAAGCATTACAAGTTCAGTTATTACATTCAGATAAAACTTTTCAAGTAACTAGTAAAGAAACGCATTACCTCTAAATTTACAACAAAATTGTATTTGAAAAAAAGTAACACAGTCGGTTATGCCTCAAGTGAAGGTCTTAAAGTGGTTATGCCATTAGGTCTTAAAGTGACAGCAGCCTAATATGCCTTCTGCCATCTGTGTCATTATTGTTAATCAAACAAAATGACAAATTGAATTTCACTCACTGCTCTGTACTAACTTTTGTATCTTTAATAAGAATCAATTTCTATGTAATTCATACAGTGAATACCATTTGGTTATTCAAATTCTGTAGTATATCTTATTACATTTTAAAACTGACAACTAAAACTGAAAAACTTTACCTCATTTGTATCTATTATATTTGTCCTATTGTTTGTAATTTGCTTTCTTCTCATTATTAATAAAAATAAATAAAACAAAACAATTAAATTGTGATATATAACGTTATCAATAAATCATTTTTTGATAATTTCTTATATTGTGAAATAAGATTTTGTTCATATTGCCCACCCCTAATTTATACCATGTTTCACTACCATCTGCTGTCAGTTGAACTGCTTTTTTCATGTCTTGGCCATTTGGATAAGTAACCTCTCATGGTTTATATGTTGCAAGCACATCCCGAAGTAATCTCACATCGTTTGGCCATGGAAAATGTCAAGACTGAGACTTCATGGTGGAAAATACTTTGGGGTCACATATTCGTTGGAAAAACAGCTAGAAAAATACTCAGGGAGTGAGTGTCCCCTCGCTTGAAATTGATAGAAAAACCAAATGCAATGAGTCAGAGGTACAATAATAGCTTCCATCTGGGACCTGACCCTAGTTTACACAGGATAATTCCAGCATGAAAGGCCCGCAGCAAACCTGAAAATGACAGCACTCTTAAGAATAAAGCTTCGGTCATGTGTGCGAAAAGCCAGTCTTCCCTGCAAAGGTGTTAAACGATTACCAGACCAGGTGAAACCACACAAAAAACCAAGGACAAGTCTTATTATGTTTCTTATTTTAAAGGATCAAACAAATCTCTTTTCCGCTACTGCTACATAGATTAGATTAGTCACTTTTAGTTCTCAGACAAACTTGGATCATTGGGCTTCCCTCACCAAACAGATATACAAGCTTCTGAGTCAGCTACTTTTTCCTCAACTATGCTTATTTAGTGGGTCTGACACTCTGTCATAGTGAATTATAGCACAAACCACTGCCCTCCTGTTTCTAAAGGAGACAATATCAAGGGCACAATCCCATGAGTTGAGTCATAAGAAAATACCCAGGTTACTTAATGAACACTACACACACATTCAAATTACACAAAGTGTTTTAAATGAACATGTAGCGCATAAGGAGAAATTGTGTTATTTCAACTAACAAAGCTTCCAATCAGATGCACTAAAACCATTCTCTCTTCTCTTCTTCCCCCCAAAAAAGGGCTGTAATTAAGCACACATTACCACATGACCTGGGGACATTTAATATTCAACAATAATATTGATCTACCTGCATTGACACCATTATATTAGAACTGAACTGAGCTGGACGATGACATCACGGTTTTCTCCAGAGTGGCTATATATACAAATTAACTAAATTAATAACTTTTTTACAACAAAAATGAACTGTCACTGAACTTACTTAAGCTGGACTGTGATGCTATTTTCTTCTAGAGACAAACTTTGTTGCATTATTTTCCGGTTATCACTGTAATGCTGCTTTGAAACAATCTGTATTGTAAAAAGCGCTACATAAATAAAGGTGACTTGACTTGACTTGATCAATATGAGATTTCTGGGGCTTTATTATGTCAGAGCCCCAATGATTATGTGCATTTTCTGATGCCTAAGCAAATCCAGGTCCTGTCTGAAGCCCCATTTTGCCCACTCATTACCACCAATGGCTCCAACAAAGACCCCAAAGAAATGAGGCAAAAAGCAGCACATTAGGAACACGTTTTCTCATTGCACGTAGGGGAGATTTGGTCAGTGCAACCTACAATAGTCATTATTTCAGGAGAACTGGTGTGGATGGCAGGATGGTGACTGGGGATCTCAATCTCATTCAGAGAAAGATTAAAGAGTGATGTAAAACACCTGGTATGAGATCGCTGGACAGACACGCAAATACAGACTTTGATCCACAAGCCAGGACAATCATCCACTAAGACGGCGGAATATTATTTCAACCCACTTACGGTGAATCGGTCAGAATCCAGAGGTGGAAAAAACAACACTCTGGACTCCCTGTACTACTGTTACTCATACAGCTTACAATTAGTGTGTACTAATTGTCCCACGAAATGAAAAATCTGCACAGATGAAGATCTATTAAAGTCCCATCATCTGCTTGAGTGAGAGAGCACGACCCTTGAAGGAGGCCTCACTGCTGTATTAAGCTTTTTCAGGAGTGTTTTTAATTGTCCATCGAGGTGAACACAAACTATCCTAACTGACTGAATGCTCTTTAGGGACTTTCAGTCTTAGCAATCAGTGCATAAAATTAATGAGCTGTCCTGCTGCTGTGATTTGAAACAAAGCCGGGCAAGCGAACACGTTCCCCATCTGAGCCTCATGTTTTGGGTATTGCAAAACTCAGCCTCATTATCACCACTACCGACTCAAAAGGAAACTCACCACTCAGAACACACGAACAACACAACCGCAGTGAGAGCGGTTGATTTTTGAAATACTAGGCAAGCAGTCTATAAATTCATTCCCTTTAAAGCATCTGCCGCATTAGTCATCAATGCGCCTTTGTAACAAATCCACCGTCTTCTACAGTGCATTTCAAGATGTTTTTGTTGTATTTCAATTTTCTAAAGTATGTGAAAATAAATAAAATAAAATAAAATAAAATAAAATAAAATAAAATAAAATAAAATAAAATAAAATAAAATAAAATAAAATAAAATAAAATAAAATAAAATAAAATAAAATAAAATAAAATAAAATAAAATAAATACAATGTCATTCAAGAGTTTGGTCACTGTGATTTTGCCAATGCATGTTCTTTGATCAATATATTTTGTTGATCCTGGAACAATGTTCCTGTCCATAAATTTAGTCGTAACCCTCTCCTTACCCCTAAACCGAACCCTTTCCATAACTTATCCATAAAATGATAGGTGAATAAAATGGATGTAGAATGACCTAACCCTGGTTGTAAGCCTAAACTTGACATAAACTGTAAACTTGTCCCTCAAATCTAATTGGTTGATTGGAATGTTGTTCCATGATCAACAAAGATGTTGATCCAGGACCATGTTGTACTAGGTTAAATCAGAGTTAGAGTCTAAACTAGAGTTTTTTGGTCTATTTTTTAAATAAATTAATACTTTTATTTAGAAATGACATGTTAATTGACCAAAAGTTACAATGAAACCATTTATAATGTTACAAAGGATTTCTATTTCAAATAAATGCTGTTCATTTGAACTTTTTATTCATCATGTAATCCTAAAAACAAATGTATCACTTTTTTATTTTTTTTACGCTGATAATAAGAAATGTCTTGAGCAGCAAAACAGCGTATTAGAATGATTTCCGAAGGATCATGTGACACTGAAGACTGCACTAATGATGCTGAAAATTTTGTTTAGATAGAAAACAGTTATTTTAAACTGTAATAATATGTCACAATATTACAGTTTTTACTGTATTTTTGATCAAATAAATGCAGCCTTGGTGAACATAAGAGACTTCAAGACATGTTGCCGATATTCCATTTGGTGTCAATGTCAATTTAAATGGTCAAATCCTAATGTGACTGTACTTAAGGATTGACTGTATGAAAAATGATAAACGAATAGCAAATTTGTACATTGCTAAACTGGTGGGACTATGGGTTTGTAGCATAAGAATTATTTTCAAAAATGAGGGACACCAGTAGAACTACATCAGGACAGAAGTACAGCTGCTTTGAGGTGGTGCATCACTAAACCAGATCAGTCCCCAAATCTGCCTGAAAACCAAGAATAGACTCCGTTAGGCTGTATTAAATCCAGCTTTTGGCTCAGAGGTTTCCATCCAGCTTTAAGGGCTTGTTAAAATAACCCATTGCACTTTCTGCCGCCGCATTAATAAGATCTGATAACTAATCAGGGATCGTGAGCACAGGGATTGTATATCTTGGTAAATCCAGCCGGAATGTAAACCATTGGCACTCTCAAAGGAGCCCCGTGGCAGCTGCGAACATGGGAAGCTTCACAAAACAGACAGACATCCGGCTCAAATACTCCTTTTATTTGCTGTTTTAAGATCAAATTATGGTTAGAAGAATTTCACACAGATTTTAGATCATTGACTCGCTCCATTTCATTATCATAATGAGTTGTAATTTCCAGTCCTGGACTAATTTAACTAAACAGTGCAATGCAGCAGCCATACGGCAAAACTTGGACGAAGAATGTGTGAATAACAGCGCAAATAAAATATGGTGCAATATTTCTACACTCTTAGTGCTGACACCGTTACAGTGGAGTCTTTCTGTTGGCGATAATGAACATGTGAAAATCCACTTAAGAATCACCCCTAGGTCTACGGCTCTACCGATGCTGATAATTAAAGTAACCTTCATTTCATCTGTTGGAAATATATCACTTCTCTCCACAAGTTCACACATATTAACGCACAAAATCACACTCATTCACACAGAAGCTCACACCCACACGTGCACATGCATACATGCGTTTGTGTTTGATTTAGAGAAACGGTTCATTTGCATTCAGAAAGCAAATCCCTTTAAACATATTACAGGCATATTAATGTTCTCACTTCCCTTTACAGCTAGGCAAAATATAGTAGTAAAAACTTCTTCATATTTTTAAGCCTTCACAATCCAATTCCTAAATCTCATTAGTCAAGCATTTACTTGAAATTAAGGGTATAATTAGTATTTATCCAAAGGAACCATAGAAAAAGTAATCTAAACGTAATCTAACCATGTTTTCCAATAAATTAACATAACGGAGAATGATTTTGAATCATTTTCATTCAAATGAACCAAAATAACAATGCAAAAAACAGCAATGCTTACTCACAAATAGTTTTACTAATAGATTTTACTACCGTAAATGAAAAAAATGGCTACTTCTGAATTTTCAGCCTATTGGTGGAAGATGCCCCACTTTGTTCCTGACACACCTTGCATAATGTAGCATTATCAAATGATGATACATGACTGAATGAATGATTGAATTAATTTATTTATTTATTTATTCTAAAATATAATTGCAAAATGGCTATACTAAATGAACACAGTGCTATGCTTTACTCTGAAACACAGCACATATATTATTTAATTAAATCCCACATTATCGATCTGATAATGACACTAAGCTAATCACACTAAGATTGCGATTCTAATTTTATTTCAATTAATTGTGATGATGCTTTATTTATTTATTTTTTAAATATTAAACATCAAAATAATCCCAATCTTCTTCTGAATCCTTTTTTTTTTCTAAGATAAATTGTGTGCTATGAGCTATTCAATTTCAGTTCAGATACTGTAATCCAACACTCAAAATGTTAACTCTTTTGCATCTCAAGTAAAACTTCTCAATCCAAACATTTAAAAAGTCATTTCCCAGGAAACTGCATGCAGCGTTTGTACTCCACAAAGACAAAAAGCTATTAATTATTTAAGAGGGACTCCCTCAACAAAGCATCAAAACCCGCTATATGACTCATCCACACTTGAAGTGTTGAAATGGAAGTCTGCACACCTCAAAATATCTCTGTCAGAGTCACACTCGGGCTCCCTGCCGTAATCAATCCGTTAGCACAGCGGGCCTGCCAAAAGATTTGTGACTTAGACCCTTCCTTGCACATGAGTGTACGACGCAGCAGCTGTCACACTCTGGTAATATAAGCCCTTATTAGTGTCCATTAGGCTGCACTGAAACTAATAAGAGATTGTCAAATACATCCAAACATTCACACAACTCTTCAGAAAACAGAAGGGCATGGTGAATCATGCTCTTAATGCAAAGCTTGTCGACATGATGACTTCCATTAAAGGGTGATCAGGAGGAGGAACAGTAGAGATTTATTGATGAGATAAAAATAAAAATAAAAAATCTACTTGTTAAGTGCACAAAAATGATGCTGAGATTTATTCAGTGACATCACATTAATTTGATCACTCACTCACTCACTCACTCACTCACTCACTCACTCACTCACTCACTCACTTGTCCATTTATTCACTCAATCATTCAATCGCTCACCGATTCAATCAATCGACCGACCAACCAACCAACCAACCATGTTTTATATTATTATTTATTTACTTTTATAGTTTTCATTAATGTTGCATTCACTTTAATATTTATATTTCCATTTTAATTTAATTATTAGTAAATAGTTAAGTTTATTAGTTAAGTGTTTTTGTTGTGTGCTTTTTTAAAATATTATTATTTATATTTATTTTATTTTATTTATTTATCATTTTTATTTTTATTTATTTCCAGTTAGTAATTGTAGTGCTTCTGCATGCTTAAGCTTATTTCAGTTAGATGCCAAGGCAACATATACTGTATATTCCAAATTACAAAATTGTTTTTAATAGTTTTAGATTTAGTTAATAAAAACTTTCCTGTAGCTCAAACAGTAGAGTGTTGGCGCTTGCAACGCCAAGGTCATGGGTTCAATTCCCAGGGAAAGCAAGAACTGATAAGAATGTAAATGTGTAGCTTGAAATGCAATGTAAGCTGCTTTGGATAAAAGCATCTGCCAAATGCATAAATGTAAATGTAAAAACAACCCTGGCTCACTCATTCTTTCAATCACTCATTCATCTCATTTACTCTTTCATTGCATCACTTGTTTATTCATCCACTCATTCACTAGGTCATTCACTTATGTGCTTATCAAAGCCCTCCCATTGCCCTGTCATTATCATTTATATCCTAGAGACACACTGAATCACTTGACAGGCGTCTGGTTCTACACACCACAAATGGGTGTTTGGATTGATAAATTGTATGGAGCAGTCACCTTCAGAGGCATCAGTCCTGCATTTCTCCTGCCAAACCACAGGCTAGAAAACTAGCCAGCAAAAAATGCATGACCATGCACAACTATTTGAAATGTACGGTCAGGCCTCAGACATCAGCATTTGTATTCAGTTTCATCGTGTTTTGGCTGATCCCACGTTTCATTCCAGTCATGAGGTAAAACGAGAAACGCCAAAATCACATGTGTTTCATATAAATCACTTTGATGAGTAAGGAATTAGGAGAGAAATATTGTCTGCTTACGCATAATAATGAGGAACTTTCTAAAAAGTTAGATTCTCAAATCTAGTCATCAGTTGTCATAGCTAAAAAAAAAATTATTTATATATTTGTGATTTAATCTGACTGACAATCAAAATAACCACATTGGAATGATGTTAATTTATCTGCAGTTTAATTAGCCATTTGACAAATTTAAGGTATAATTATTACAAGCAGAGTGTGATGATAATCAGTGACAAAATGTCTTAGATCTTCAAAGGGAAGGACGTCATCCCTAAACTTAAAGCACCAGGTCAGAGGTCACAGATCCTTGATGATTTAACCACTTTTCTCCGACTACACGGGCCAATAACAATACTATAACAAGAGGTCAAGTTTAGCCTATCATTGCCATGCTTAATACAATTAATAAAAAGGAACAACAGCATACTCTTTTTTTTTTCTTTTTTTTTTTTTTCTTTTTTTTAGAGCAGGGAAAACTGTAGTGTGGTCTTGTTTTCCTCATCACTTTGCCTATGGCATGCAAGTCTCAGATGCATCTTGATGTAAACACCCTCATGACCCATTTTGCAGCTGTTCCACATATAGTATTCCATAACAGACACATAAATACACACAAACACAGACGTCTCACATCAAGAGTACATTTGGACAGAGAACATGGGGGAAATCTCAAACATCTCTGAGTAGTTCTGGAGTACAGAGGATAGACGCAGAGCATTTTATGAAGAGCAAAAGTGATTTCTCCAAGGAGACGGCTTAACTCAAATAAAACCATAGGCAGGACTGCAGTGCTCAAACCAGCTGCCAGCCAATCTATTATCAGCTCCCTGAACCACAGCAAAACTCACATGTTTTGACCAAACACACCAGACCAAATGTTTTTAGGGCACTTTCAAACTAAACCTTTTAGGTGTGAAAACAGATTTCCAAACTTGGGTGTCCATTTGAAAAGGTGGTCTATGAAGTAAGTACAATAGAGTTCATAATTGGTATAAAACGCAATAACAGCTTAACTTTTGGAACTGAATCGCTATTGATCGCATTCCCATTCCCCAGCATGTTTCTATTTCTCATGACTGCTTCTCTCTGTATAAATTGTGTTTGAGAGCAGCTCTGCATTCAATGCATCTGCTTCAGACAAACGCAAATGTGGTTTTGTGCGTATTAAGTTTAGGTGGTAAATTCAAAGGGGCATTAACAATGTTAATGATGCAAATAGTGTAATGGACCAGCCATAGTGGTTCAGAAAAGGCAAACTGCCTTATGTACCATTCAGGACATATTCTTGGGTTCAAATAGTGCAAACGTAGGGGTCATTTTTTTTTTTAATTGAACTTCTTTTAAAGTTAACTTGATATAAAACGCAGTGTCCACAGTGTTAGAAAAATGTCCAAAATCTGTCCAAAATCCAAAAAGGAGTACAACAGCTTGTAACTGGGGCAGTACCCTTAAAGGGACAACTTTGTACCTTATCTACCCCTAAAGGTGCATATTAGTCCCTTAAAATAGTCATTTGTATCTTTAAGGTACTACTTTGAACCTTTTAAGGATAAATAAGGTACCCCTAAGTAAGGATACTGCCCTTGTGACAAGATGTTGTACCCCTAAAGGTAAATTTTTTGCACAAACGGCATTTTCATCTAAACCCAAACTCTAGCATTACAACTCAATCTGATCCTCTGAATCTAATGCGAGACAAAGAACGATTGCCAAGATATTCTCTTTTCATCAGTTTACAATGTTTAAATATGAGTATATGAAGAGAATTTGTGTCTTTAGACTATAAAAAAGTCACATGAAGTCTCACATGCTTTACATCAAACACACACACACACACTCACTTATCCATCTTCAATGACTAACGTCCATCTATTTGTGTGTCTGATGAGGTGATGCAGAGAAGTGTTTCACAAGCTTAACTGCTTCAAGATGCCTTTTAAGGGGGTCTGCACCACAGATCTTCTCTGTCCTCGGTTACACAGAACTCTCATATTCCTCTCTCCAGAGCATGTCTGACAGATCAGAGGTGTGTCCATATCTGGGAAAAATCCATTTGCACTCAGAGTGCGGGACAGATACTCAACTCACCATGGAGTTTAGAAACATTTCCATCGTGAGCCAAATGCTTCGCCATTACAGACAATGAGCAGCATAAACAAATGAATGGTATTCCAGGGAAACACTCAGTTGTCCTATTTAGAGCTGCTGTCTACAGAGCTGGTGCTAGTACATTACGCTGATGAAAGGAAGAAAATGGGCCGTGAAATGAAAAAGGCACTGTAAAGGAGAAAAGTGTGCATGTGAGAGAAAAACTCTACCTTGGCATGCGACTCCCCGCTCCTCGTAACCTATGTTGCACAGGCATTTCCCAATAGGCACCAGCCACTCTCCCTCAGTGCTGCAGTACATTTTTGGTGGATCCTCCTCCCTGGAATTGTTGACGCAGGAGCCCCTAACCTCCACCAGCGACTGAGAGTCCGTGGGTACCGTGTCAGGAAACATAGCCAGGTTCCTCACTGTAAATGGGCATTTTTTAAAGTACACCCGCACCGAAACCAGGGCCACGCATGCTCCCACGTCCTGGAAAGCCAGGTAAAAGCCCTTCTTAGTCATGGGCCCCACCTCACGCACCTCAGTGTTTAACTTCAGGATGCGGTCGCCTAGGTCCATCTGAGTAAAGCTCTCATCGGCGGCGATGGTGTCTATTTTGGAGAACTGGTGCTCACGGAACTTACTTCCCTGGTCTTCATCTGTCTCCAGGTAGTGTAAGTTGAACGTCTCTTTGCAGGTCAGGACCATGGGAATACTGTTGCAGTCTCTCAGGGTAAACTTCAGCTCCACATAGATCTTCTGCGCGGAATTACGAGGAATCCAGTTGGTCCTCAACCAGTTGTTCTGGCTGTACTCCATCACGTTGCACACCTGGAAGGTCCGGATGGGTGTGTAGTGCTCATCCACACCGCTAATTTCCTCCCACTGCAAAAACGAGAAAGAAGTTAATCAAATCTATTCCGAGGAAAGCGAACGGCTACTGTACTCCTACATTTCAGCGGAAGCGAGACAAATGTAAAACACCTGAACAGCGGGCTTATTTATTTCTCAAACACATTTGGAATAATGAATTGTTTCAAGTTAATATCTCCCCTGTTCATATAATTAATGTGGGGCGTAATTAACGAGGCCTTCCACTCTGAGCACTCTCCCTTGTAAGGCGAGCCTGACAAATCATTTTGTTTTGTCACTTGGGGTGTCCGAAGTCACAATGTGGCCAGAAGTCTTGAGGTTTAACGTACACAAAGCAGAATAAATGATGAACTGAGAGGCAGTGTTTTCTATTACAATAATGGAGCAGTATATGGCTCTCTGTCAAGCTGAAGTTTATAAAAGCCCTTGGCTGAGTGAGACAAGGCCTCTGGAGTGGCTGCGAGCTGTTCATTACCCGGCGGAACAAGTGTGCCCTGAGACTGAAGAATTGCCTATTTGTGTTTCAACTGTGAGGGTGCTTAATGAAACACCCCAAAAAGTTCCTGTTCCGACCTCAAGAATTTTATGCATTGTTTTGCATCACATTTTTAAATAAACAGCCTTTATTTTGGAAGAAAAGTAAACTGACTAAACTCATTGACAGCTGAAATTCCAACCACATATTTTAATGCATATTGTGGGATATTTCATAATTTCTTTTAAAACCAATTTCTGAAATGCACCTATATATATATATATACACTGCTGTTCAAAAGTTTTGGATCGGTTTTTATGTTTTTAAAAGAAGTCTGTTCTGCTCACCAAGGCTGCATTTATTATTTGATAAAAAATACAACAACAACAAAACAGTAATATTGTTAAATATTATGACAATAAAAAAAAAAAAACTGTTTTCTATTTTAATCATAAATGTCTATACTGTAACTTTTGATCAATTTAATTTATCCTTGATGAATACAAGTATTGATTTCTTTTATTTCCCCCAAAAAAATTTACAAAAAATTCTTACTGATCCCAAACTTTTGAACAGTAATGTTTAATGTTACAAAAGCTTTCTATTTCAGATAAATTCTGTTCTTTTGAATTTTCTATTCATCCTGAAATAAAAATGTAAATAACTGTTTTCAACAATGATAATAATGAGAAATGTTTCTTGAGCAACAAACCATCACATTAGAAAATGTCACATGTGACACTGAAGACTGGAGGAATGATGCTGAAAATTCAGCTTTGATCACAGGAATAAATTACACTTTACTATAGAAAACTCTGTTTCACTGAAAGATTGAGATGACAAAAATGAATGGGGTATTACTTTATGAATAACAGGCATCCCGATTCTGAAATTTGCGGGCCTGGCTTTAAGGCAGGATCTAAACGAGGTGTTATGATGATAAAACAATGGAATCTGCTTCTGATATTGTGTTTATGAAGTTGTGAAGTGAACAAATATGATGCAAACTGAAATAAATCAATGGAAATTTCAGCTGGTCATTTGTCTCAGGGTTATTTACTGAGCCAACTGGTGTTCACCAGCATAGCTGATGCTCCAAATGAAGTCCAGGTGCCTGGGCTGTGTCGCATTATCAAACTGTATAAAGAATGACTGTACTGAAACCATGACTGCCAAAATAAATGAAACATCATATACGATGTGTAAATCACACACACTTGAGAATATAGTGTGGACTGTCTGCTGCCATGAATGACATCATTACCAGCACAAGCCAATCTCCTTCAAATAACTTCTACTTTATAATGCATAACACTCGCTTATAGAGAGGGGAAAACTGTAAAAGCCTTGCCTGGATATCTCTTTTACGGACAGCAGCTTCTAAAGGCTGCATTGATTTCTCGGAGAGCGCCAGGTTACGATTGGACACCAATCTTTATTTCCTTCGCCACAGCGGGAGACGTCAGCCCTGCGCTTTGCAACTTAACACTCGACGGGCAGACTGAAGATGACTTTGGGTTTCTCCGAATATCACTTTACAATATAATCCCCCTCCAGCAAGGAAAGCAGCAGAGAAACGAGGAAATCAGCAGTTGGTACATTTGACAGGGCTGCGGCCCAACTTCCCCCTGTGTACACTCAGTGTGTAC
Source organism: Leuciscus leuciscus (assembly GCF_965113295.1). Taxonomy (NCBI): domain Eukaryota; kingdom Metazoa; phylum Chordata; class Actinopteri; order Cypriniformes; family Leuciscidae; genus Leuciscus; species Leuciscus leuciscus. The sequence goes on along the minus strand of NC_138731.1, from coordinate 15,533,926 downwards.
ACAGGCCAACTGGTACTTTAAACTAATAGATTCCCTGGCACTTGTGGACAAAGTGGAGCAGAGCTTATGTTTCAGACAGATATTTAATAAAATTATAATCCTCCTCGCTCACATTACAATGGAATTGCATTAGTTAGCGAAGACTGAGATATACTGCAGGCTTTTGCTGGTATCACATGCACATTTTCTGAATAGGTGCGCACAGTTTCTCTAGATCAAATCCCGCTCTCTTCATTATAATGGACAGAACTGGAGCAGATTCTGTTTGTGAGGACTCCATGAGTCTGAACGCTGGGATGCCGGTGAGGCCATAGAGGTATGATATGCTTATGGGTACACAGGAGATGTATTAAGGAAATTGCTTGCTATAAAAATACACATTTGTAGTAATCGACACAACTTGTGCAATGAGTGCTTGATATGCACTAAGAAAACACATCATTCCAAGCTGGAGTGGCATTAAATTGTGAGTGACATGATTTAGCTGAAGATAAGCTTAATGCTAGCTTTTGTTATTTATTTTTAACACACTTTTTTTTCTCAATTGGAAACCATTTAAATTAATTTAACATTGATTTTCTTTCTTCAATAGCAGTGTTGGGGAGCAACTTACAATTTTCAGTAGCTAAACAGTAACTTAGCTACTGTACATTCAAAAGTGTGTTTTTTCCAGTAACAAGCAAATTTTCCCCCAACAAGTATTGATAAAGAAAGACAAAAAACTAGATCACTGTTTTTTTGTTAGTGTATTGCAAAATGATTTAATAATCAAATACACAATATTTTTTCCCTTACACATAAATAATAATAAAAAGAAGATTCTATGCTGAAAAATTGTATGTATAAAAATCATTTTGCATCTTTTTATAGCAAAATGGGTTGCACTTTATTTTACAGTACATGCACTTAAGTGTACTTACAGTGTACTTGCCTTAGAAAGTACTGGGTAATATAAGAAAACTACATGGGTTAAGGTTAGGTTTAGGGGTAGGTTCAGTATTAGTATCTAGTTATTATCCAGTTATTGTAATCACTATAATAAGTACATAGTATGTACATGTGGAACAGGACTGTAAAATAAAATGATACCGTAAACTGTTATCTGGCAAATACTGGTCTAGTTCCTAGTGAAAAAAGAAGTACACTTCAGCATACTTTTAAAAAATACTGAAATAATATTATTCAAAAGAATATTCAAGTGCAAACTGAATGTAAAGTTCTGAACACTTAATTGCATGCAATTATATGAAAATATATTATTGTTTAAAATCATATTAAAAGCTATTGGTTAAACTTTGAGTGATTTTTTGACCCACTTAGGGACGACTTGAATAAATCTTTGTATGTCATTTCATAATTACTTATATTCTCTTTAAAATATGGTTAAAGTACACTGCCATATTTAATGACAAGCATTTATGGTAAATAAAATAAAAAATACTGTAATGTCATTTCTATTTAAAATATATTACACTATAAAATGCATTATAACTTTAAATGCAATATTGAATAACAGTACAGTTAAAATTATAAGTACTTTACATGTGCTTAGTATGTTGGTCAACTCATCAAATGTGTACTTCAAAAAGATGAAAACAATGATTTAAAGTGTACAATCTTTAATTTGACATTATTACTAAGCACACTTTTATAAATGCCAACTTAAGTGTGTTAAGAAACATGAAAGTGTTGAATGTGTACTCTCTTTAAGTAGGCTATCTAAAGTGGCCTTTTAGTAATATTATATATGCAAATACAGTTTAAAAACAAATTTAAGATTTGAAGTACATTACAAGTGTACATTACATTCAGTATAATTAAGCAAACATATTACAGACACAAAGAAAGAAAGAAAGAAAGAAAGAAAGAAAGAAAGAAAGAAAGAAAGAAAGAAAGAAAGAAAGAAAGAAAGAAAGAAAGAAAGAAAGAAAGAAAGAAAGAAAGAAAGAAAGAAAGAAAGAAAGAAAGAAAGAAAGAAAGAAAGAAAATTGAATGTACTGTACACTACAAGCACACTATCTTCAGTGTAATTAGCTACTTTTGAAGATTGCTTGTTGCGTAGCTAACTACTAGCTTTCTAAATTACCTTAATTTATGTGTAGCTAGTATCTTAAGAATCTACAGTTTCAAAGCAGTTTACCCAATGCTGTTCAAGCAGCATAAACTCATACATATTATATTGCAAACACCTAACTAAATTTAAGACACAAATCACTCCAAAAAGAAAACTAAAAAAGACTTTTGTTTACCCGTGAGGCCAAGTGCTTCACCATCTAGGATTTCCTGCACTAGGTCACAGCAACAACTGTACCCGATCAGTCAATACCTTTTCATCACAGCTTTTACCATAACACATTGTGTGCTGCCCGCTCACCCGCTGTGGCCATATGACGTGCTAATCCACCTTTATAGAGGGGGTTTTCTTTGCACTTTGTACAGCTGGAGACCTTTCACGGTTTCTTTTCAGGGGGGGAACTAAATGAGTTTCAGCATCATGTTGGAAATATTGTCTTTCGCTGCGGGCACTGGCAGAGTGTGACTTACCCAATGCATAATGAAAAGTGTGTGTTTGCTGCCTATTTTGTCTCAGTTGATTATGCTAAGATGCTTGAGATCTTGAGCTTCTACTGCAGATTTTTAGAGACCAAAATAAGACGAGGAAGTATGTTATGAAGGGATGTTGATGTGCACAATGTGTAGTTTGTCTCTTTTTTTTTTTGCTCAGATGCAAAAAAAGAATATGAATAATTGTGTAATCTTTTCTTTTGCATCAAATTCTAAATAAAACACAAAAATAAAATAGGCCTATAATTTACTGTATTATAATGTGTGTGTGTGTGTGTGTGTGTGTGTGTGTGTGTGTGTGTGTGTGTGTGTGTGTGTGTGTGTGTGTGTGTGTGTGTGTGTGTGTGTGTGTGTGCGCGTGCGTGCGTGCGTGCGTGCGTGCGTGCGTGCGTGCGTGCGTGCGTGCGTGCGTGCGTGCGTGCGTGCATGCGTGCGTGTGTGTGTGTGTGTGTGTGTGTGTGTGTGTGTGTGTGTGTGTGTGTTTAGCATAATACATTAATTTGGACAAATCAATCAAATCATATATACATTGCTGGGTAGTAACTGATAATATGTAATCTGGATAATGTAATCAGATCTAAAAAATTATATACTTGTAATTAGATTATATTACATTTTAAAATACTCATACTCAGACTACAGTAACATTTTTATTGATTACATGATTAATTTTCACAAAATGGCAGTAAATGATTTCTCTCATTCATTTTTTTACTATTGCTTATGTATGTTCTGAAAGTCTTGTGGAATTACACAAGTCAGAGGCCACACAGCATAACAAATAAAATAAAAAAATACTTTTTGTGTTTTTTTTTTTTATTATTTATTTATTTTTGTTGCATTTTTATGGTTTCATTTATTATCCTTTTCATCAACTTAAAAAACCCTGCAGTTTTTCTTCTAAAAAAAAAAGTACATTAGAATTTCAAAAACTAGTTCTGCTACACTAACCGATGAAAAACATTCAGTCAATCTATATTTGCAGCTCTAAATATTTACATTTCTGGCCAACTATCCAGTACAGCCACCGATACTCCCTCAGCGAAAGATGATTCATTCAAAATCTTAAATGGAATTAAAAACAATGCCAATGCCAAGCCAAGGCGTTGTTCAGGAGTCATTTGCACTTTTCTTTCTGTTGCTGAGGAGAAACGAGGCATTCCAAACCCCAAAACTACAACCACCAATCATGCTCTAATCGGTGTCTCCACAGACGCCACAGCAAAGATGCTTTTAACAACTCCAAAAACAATTGTGTAGGGTCCTCAAAGCAACGCAACAGATCGCAGCAGTTTCATACGGGCAGACAGAGTAATCCGACTGCCGTGGGTAATGAATCCCAGGCTGAGGCCTGATGCAATTTGGAAAGGCCATAATAAACATGTTTAAAGAGCTCTGCGCAGGGCCCATTTATATTTACTGGCCTTATCTGAGCGTCCGATGGGCTTAGTTCTTAATTTGCTTTAACCGGGCCGATATGTGCTTACACTGGCAGAAGGTGTGCGGCCCATCCGTCAGTGTCAGCACTGCAGCGCCACATTATTTCAAATCATTTTTAAGGGCATAGCTTTCAGGGGCAAAATGCTTATCGCTCCAAACTAGGGACAAGTCCTGAGTAATTAGAGTTAATTCACCTTGAGAGCCTGATCTTCGCTGTAGTCGTGACAATGGCTTACACGTCGACTTAATAAATCCCAGAGCATTCGGCACATATCTGCGAGGGATTTATTTTTTCATCCTAAATCACCTTTATGGCTATTGTAAAGATTAATGACGCTTTCTGTGTTGAACTTATGAACGTTTCGAAATTAATCTAGCAAATTAGTGCAATTACTCAATTTTCCATAAATGCTCTCTACATTAAAAAGCACTTAATTTAAAATGCAAAAGACTTTTTTTTTTTTTTTTTACTTCATGTTTTTCTTTTTCTTTACTTTCGCTTTTCTTCTCCCTTAGAAAGGAAAGCTTCACATTTTACTGTGCCAACAGTAAAAAAGAACGAGAGGAAACTAGGTTTGGCAGCTATATGGAACAAATTACTGGATTACCTTTAGCAACTGCCAACAAGTCATTTTAACACATAATAAAGTTGAAAGAATGATTTGGTCTGAGTAGCCCTTGAGACCAATACCTGTACAACTCGACAAATAAACAAGGTTATTATCGGAAGTTGTGACCTTGAGGTTTTGACAACAAAAATAAAGTACCAAGAGTTGTTCTACACTGACAGGAAAAACATACCTTTGGGCTTATATGTTATGATATATGTTAATCTGTACCGTATTGCCGGTCAACATTTTGTCACACTGAAATCGTTCGAATATGCTAATGCTACATTATAATTATTATTTGTGTTAAATTTTTTTAAATGGTTTATTTCCCTGATGATAGATAAGTTCAGCATTTATTTGAAATATAAATTTTGTGTAACATACATCTTTACAGTCATTTTTGATCAATTGAATGCATCCTTGTTGAATAAAAGTATTCATTTCTTTTTTTGTATCTTACTTAATCTAAACTACTACATCTAAACTTTTGAATGGTTGTGTACCACGGTTTCCGAAACATATTAATCGTCAAAAACTCAACATTGATAATAATAAGAAATGCTTCTTGAACAGCATATTATAATGATTGGTAACACTTTACAATAAAGTTCATTAGTTAACTACCTTAGTTGACATGAAGTTAGAATGAACAATACTTCTACAGCATTTATTATTCTTAGTTAATATTAATTTGAACATATACTAATCCTTATTAAAATCAAAGGTTGTATTTGTTAACATTTGTTAACACTGTGAACTAACACGAAAAAGCAATGAACAGCTGTATTGTATTAACCAATGTTAACAATGATTAACTAATACAGTAACAAATATATTACTCATTGTTAGTTCATGTTAGTTAATGCATTAACTATGTTAACTAATGAACCTCACTGTAAAGTGTTACCGAATGATTTATATAAATTGAATTCTAATTGCATCTGTTAAAATCTAATTAATTTTAGTGTAAGCCTAAATAGTTTCCAGATCTTTAAAAAACTATGCGCATTGTTTTGGCTCCCCAACAACATCCTCAAAGCATGCAATCTCTGTTCTCTTCTTGTCCACTATGAAATATGGATTATGTCTGCAACACTCACCCCATGGGATGGGGATGATATCCACCCCAGCTCTCCTTGGCTTGCTTTGGAGTCCAACAGGTTAACTGTAGAGAAGGAGAGAGAAGGGGAGAGAAACAAATGAGCAGTTATCCTCTTTTTAGATCCGGTTTCACTCCCCCCACTCGGAGCGGGATACAGCTCTCAGTCTGCAGCGTCCCGATCAACACAGTATTTACTCAGCTGTGCTGCTCTTGTGCCACAATCCAATTAAACAAACAATGGAGTCAACGGACTCATCCTTCAAACCAACATTTTTCAGTACGCTTTAACTGGACGGAGAAAAGTTAGCCTTGTTAGCCTGTGCACGGGGTCTTTAATGTCTGACCAAACGTTGATCTTGTGTGTGTCAGAGTGATAGGTATCTCTAAGGAAAACAAATCAAAAATGGTTTCTTTCATCTGACAAGCCGAATGGATTTCGATATGTTGATAAGAGATTGTTGCTCTCCACTGTGTGCTAGAGCATGATTTTTTTTTTTTTTTTTTATGCTCCTTATTTATAAATAAAAAAGACATATCCTTTATTTTCCATTCATATTTGACTTATTACTGTTTTTCTCATTCATGCAAAATAAAAATTCATACGTTATTGTTTTATTAGGTTCATACAATATTTAATCTGTATCTGTCTTTGTGTTCAATTTTTATTTCTTTTTTTGTAGACATTTTCATTTTTTATTAAACACATAATCAAACCCTTGTCAAATCCAATTAATTTAAAATTAAATAAACAACAAGAAAAGTCAAAAAAAAAAAAAAACTAGTGCTGGGCAACGATTAATCGCGATTAATCGCATCCAAAATAAAAGCTTGTGTTCACATAATATGTCTGTGTTTAATGTGTATAATTATTTTGTATATATAAATATACGCACATGCATGTATATATTTAAGAAAAAAATGTTATTTATATATAAAATATTAATATTTATATATAATATAAATTATATATAAATATATATACAGTATATACATGCACATATTTCTTAAATATATACATGCATATTGTGTGTATTTATATATACAAAATAATTATACACATTAAACACACATTTATTACGTAAACGCAAGCTTTTATTTTGATTGCGATTAATCGTTGTCCAGCACTAAAAAACACAAAAGAGAATGAAAAATAAAACACTGGGAGACAACAGAGAGGAAATATTACTGCATTATTTAAAACGTCTGGCTGCCGGCGTGGTGTGCTAAAGCGGAGAAGGTCGTGACAAGCTCTTGACATCTCAGTGTCTCCTGCTCTCGTAACAACGACTCCTGTTTGATTGAGCAAGGCTTATACGGGCACAAAGGGAAAGAACAAAAGCCTCGGTCGGAGTACAGTAAACGCATAATCCCAGATGACATGTGGGCACTCAGCATGGCGTCTATGGCCTCAACTAATAGCGGTGTCACTCATTCTCCCTACAGCGATGGCAAGGAGACATCCAGCCAAATCACAAATGGACATATGGGACATGGATGACATAAACCTTTATTTTATAAAGTGTACTTCAATGGCAATATTTATCACAATATTATCACAAAGCTTGACATAATGTCTAAGTTAGATTACATCTTACATATATGTAAGAAATCAGTCCATAAATGCGGTTTGTTCCTGGTACCAGTCAAAAAACAATTTCATTCTTAAATATTTATTATTATTTACTCATTTATTGTTTTCCACATTTCAGAAAAAATTGTAAATTCATCAATTTTAATAACACAAATTTTACTTTTTTGTCTCTTTATTTATTTATTTATTTATTTATTGTCTAGATTTCAGCTCTGAACACTCTGCATTCACTCAACCAACTTCATGGTGAAGAATGAGATGCCTTTAAAAAGTGTTGAAGTTCACATTTATGCTGGAGAATTTTCATTGTTTATCTGGTCCAACCAGGGGTGCGTTTTTCTGCACAATGACGAAACTCGCTGCTTAACTACTATAGTATGATGCATCGTTGAAGAAATCAACTAGCTAATCACGACTATTTCAAATTTCAGATTTGTCATTTAACCACATTGGTTGATGATGTCATACAGGTCATAGAGTAATAACTTCTTTTAAGTAATCGGTTCATGATTAAAAAATAAATAAATAAAATTATTAAATAAATAAAAAATAATTAAATTAAATTAAAATCCCTTAAATTAAAATCAATTTAATCAATTAATTAAAATTAATTTAATTTAACATTTTATTTTCGCAAAAAGAAAATACACTGGGACAATTTATATTTTCCCGTGTATCTACAAAACTAATGTAACTATATACATTTTTTAAATAACTTTTTTTAGATCACAAAAAAAAAAAAAAAAAAAAAAAAAATCACTCAGGTGCATCCATAATTCTGACAGATAGTGTATATATCAGGGGCTCTGAGGAGAGTCTGTTGGAGACCCCATTATCAAATTCCAGCACAAAACGGCACCGCACCTGAGTGCTGGCCAAACAGCTGGCTGTTCTCAAACTGTAGATGATCCCTATTAAGTATAATAAAGCTATCTGCTTATGTCAGATAATGGCAGCTCGCATCCAGCTCCGTTGGTTCCAATTTAAATTTCTCAATGAGCCGAGCCGGCATCTCAAATTGAGCCGACCAGGGAAATTTGAGACCATAAAATTAGATAGCTACATGGGTGAGGCAAATTCTGCAGCTGTAAGAGAAGGAAATCACAGCCAACGTCATTCCCAACCTCTCCACAAGAAGTTTAGCGTCAAGCAACGCGTCTAAGCACAAAACAAAGGGCTAATTATGAACAGCTGATTCAACGGCCATTTCATCCAACCAACCACACCAGACAAAATAGGTAAATCAATACAGGAGTGAGACAATAATCTAGGATTCCAACCACAGGCCGCCAAGGGGTATCTCTCTAATGTATCATCCCTGCACTACTAGCTATTGTTTTCCTTTCATCAGCACATGGCACACTGATCGAATACATTCACAGTGCTGACAATGGAGACAATGGTAATGTTTCATTCACAAACTATCAAGAACAGCTCAATGTGAAATATATATTTACATTGAGATCAAAATACAGAACAAAGAAGACAAGGAATCAGTATTAAAATTACTTTTACCCATCAATCTACAGATTAGATAAAAAACGTTTTAGGTAGATGACATGAAATACTATAAGTAAGTTGAAATGTCCTGTTGTGAAAATCCACTCTGTAAAAAAATATTGTTGGTTTAACTTAAAAAAGTAAGTTGCCTGGTTACCTTAAAATATTGAGGTCCTTGAAATTAAAATGTTTAGTTAATACAATGAAGGAGGTTGGTTTATTCAACAGAAACAAACAATATTATGTTATCTGAACCACATTAATTATCTAAGTTGTTTTGACAAAGTAAAAAAAAGTATGATAGCAAATCATAAAAAAAAAATTTTTACAGTGCATTTACAACTAAGCAAAAGTCAAAAATATTTTTTTTAAATACTATGCAAGCAGCTTTTATGACATTGTATTAAAAACTAAACTGAATTTTGTACTTTTCAAAATTAATTTGTCACACACCATTTAAAATGAACTAGTGAATATAAAATAAAATAAAAATACAATAAAATTAACATTTATACACTCACACATACCTAAACACAGACACAAACACACACACACACACACACACACACACACACACACACATATATAGTCAAAAAAGAAAAGTATGTCATTGCTTTGAAATCTTGTTTGTGAACATTTTTGTGTGGTACAAACCGCCCTTTTACAATTGCCTTGTCACATAATTCTTACGATTTTACTGTGTTTAAGCGATAGGGATAAAGAGATCACTGAATATTGCCACTGACCTTAAACATAGCAGTGAACATGTTGTCGATTACGATCTGAAGGAGGTTTGCATGAGTATAAGAGAACCATAATAAGAGAACCATATGGCCTGTAAATGGCACACTGCCTTCTCTTCTCTCCGTCCTCTTCACCTCTCAGGTAGTTCATTAAATCTGCTATTGAATTAAGATGAGAGTCAGGTGTCTGAACACCTCAGAGAGCAGAGGACTCCATGCCTGGCTTTATTAAAATCTGACTGTGGGTGTATAAGACACATGGTCGGGCGGATTATTTTTAAAGGATTTTCGAGTAACCACGACAGGCTTCAATATGTGTGTCCAAAATACCCACTGCTGCTCCAATGATCCCTTTTCTCACCCACACTAGATCCTCGCGTGCAGCTGGTGTACCTCCACAGACACCCCAAGGGTCACGGCGAACCCCACACGTGCATCGCAAATAACTCTCCGAGAGGTCAATACTTGTAAGGGATGTTATCACAATCATATACGGCTTCCTTTTAAGCCGAACCACATTTCGGGTTTTAGATTCAAGAACATTTGGCACTCTTAATTTCCCTAACTTAACTATCAAAAATAAACAAAACAGAAAACAAAAGCAAATTACAGGGCTTGAGCTTAAACGAAGGTTCCGCCCATGGTTGCAAGATGGCAATGAAGTATTAACCTCTACACTATGAATAATTCAGTCGAGTCTCAGGGTGTCTGCCTCAGCCCCTCTGAATCATCACAGCTTATTTTGCACACCATCTTTGTCCAAAACCCATCAGCATAACCACGCACATAACTGTTATATTGATGATACTGTATGCGTATTGATGCGTTCATATGTGTAAGCAAATTTCCACACATCCGAAAAGTAACGTCACTCGCAAAACATTAGACGTCCCAGCTGGAAACTAGTGCACCATGACATCACACCACACCATGTCGTGGTGCTGCCATCACATAGTCTGAGCGAGCGGAGCGTACTGCGCCATTTTAGTCACAAGTTAGAAAATGGAAACCCTAGTAACGTAATTGTGTTGTATGATTCGTTTACATCTTATGTTTTTGGCAGATGCTTTATTCTGGAGCTGATCAGCTTTGTGAAGATTTCCTGAGATATTTCAATGAGACTTTTGTTATTTTCGTTGAAATCGTCCTAAGGATGTGGTCAACTGTTAGCTATAATCCCACATGCTCGGAAAACTGTCTGCCGTAAGTGTACTGACAGTAGAATAGGCGATATGCATTACAGTAGACTGTAAGTTTACCCACCACAAGCTTGACTCACAAAGGCCAAGCTAAATAGCAGAAAAATTAATTTGCTTCTTTACACAGATGTATGTTTCACTAGGCAGTGTGCCCAGATCCCCCCCAAAAAACAAATTCCATGTTTTTTTTTTCTTAAAATATATATATAAAATACTAAGCTGACATTAAACTCAATGCTACTAATGAACAAAATTGCCACTATTTATTAAATAAACTTTAAACCAATAAAGTTGAATGTGTTAAGTATGAAACAAAATATTTAATTTACTCTTATAATCGGAAATTAACATAATTTGAGTTTGAAAAATTAGACAATAAATAAATAAATAAATAAATAAAAGCTAAATATATATATATATATATATAGAGAGAGAGAGAGAGAGAGATATAGAGATATATATATATATATATATATTTTTTTTTTTTTTTTTTTTTTTTTTTTTTTATAGAAACACTGTGTCCAGAGCAACATAAAAAAGAGCTAAATGTGATATTGCATGATGTGTGCATCTATAGACAGGACTTAGTGTAAGTAGGCCTCAAGTGGATACTTTGTTGTTTTCAAACATAGCCTATAGAAGTAAAACAAAAAAATAGTCCAGAATTGTTTTAGACTATTACTGTGATAATCAACATATTCCTTTAGAAATACCTAGTATACCAGAAAATATCTTACATTAAATAAATTACAAAGGTCATTTGGTCAGTCAACTTTTTATTATTATTATTATTATTATTATTATTATTATTATTATTATTATTATAATTATTATTATATATTACTATACATGGGTGTTGTTTTATAGTTGATGTCGTTTTTTAGTAGCCTGCTGTAGTTTTCTGTTAAATTGTCCCACTACTTTCCAATCGTTAATAAAAACCATCAATTATGGTTTTTAAAAAGTATGTTAATGCTTAATTCTTCTCAGTTAAAAGAAAATGACATAGTAACGTTTTTCACCATTACTTTTATTTTATCTTCCATCTTTAACGACAAATATGCTAATAACACACTGGACCCGACACAATGAGGTCGCGATGCGGTGCATTGTCAAATGTTTTGGTTATTAAAATTAATTTCATGTAATAAAGACTTTACTTTAAAGTTTCTATTAGCCCATTATTAGTATTCCTATTTTACGACCTGATGTTTAGGGTGAAAGTGCACGGTCCATGTAGTAAATCGGCCCATTTCAGCTCGAGAAGAAGAAAAATGAATAGGTGTCAGGACAACCGTTAGGCTATGGGATTTAACCAAGGAAACCAAGGTTAACCTAGGAAAGTTAGCCTGTGATTAAATAATATTAAAATTAAATAAAGAGTGGCAAAAGTGTCCCATTTTACCTGATTTCAAAAAACAAAGATGAACACGTTTCAAACTTTGGTTTAGGATATTTCCTGGGGAAAATAAACGGAAATGGGTTACTTTAGTCTCGCTTCGCATCGATATTACTTTTGAATCACATATAACCTCTGAAAGGATTTATGAGTGTCTTTTTTGCCCCCCCCTTTTTTTTCTTTTTTTTTTTTTTCGTTGTGTGTGCTAAAGAATGCATCAATCCATTCATTTCGGGATGTGAACCGCGATTTCTCTATAGGTCATCATGGCCTTGACGTTTAACACTTTCTATATATATATATATAGGCCTATATAGGTAGGCATCTATATTCATTATAAAAAAAATATATACCTTTTTTGATTATTAAAGTCATATTAAGAGATTATAAACATTACACTTGAGCTGATTAGGCGACTTCAAGCTGTAAAAAAGCACTTTGCTCCAATGATATCAATGGCTGCGGCTCTATACTGACACTCTCTGGTGAAAAACACGTCCCATTACATACTATTTGAGCAAAAGGTAATTCACAGCCCATAAATCACAATAAGAGAGAAAAGCCGCTCTGTTACACAGAACAGACAGCTAAACCTGAAACATCAGGAAGATCACCTTGAGTTGACAGCATTTATGTTCTCATCTTTTCTACACAGATCAGAGTCTAAACTCCAGCCTACAAAAATATGAATTCTAAACTCAATAATAGCAAATGGGCCTTAATATTTAATCTCAAACATGAAAAGACATATCACAAAACGAATATCTCCATATCTCCATCACATCGCGTCACAATAGAACACGATTAGCAAACATCTCTTTTTTTTTCTAATTAGACCAAAAGAACACCTGAAGCTTTGGAAATGCAAATATGTAGGCATAATATAAATATAAATATATGTTTGCGTGTATATATATATATATATATATATATATATATATATATATATATATAGGCCTATGCTATAATGAATATGCGACAACACTGACGGAAACTTTTGTAATTGGTAGGCTATAGAAGGGCTTTACACGAAGGTTTAGTGGCTCACGTATTTATTTATTTTTATTTATTTTTTCGAACGACTTTAAAAACTTGAACGGGACATAATTGTAATCACTGTGTGAACTGAACAGTTAGGGATAAGCAGGAGATGCATGAAAACAGGACGCACATGCATTTCAAGTAAATAGGCCTAATAAAATTACATAAAACATATTCGTTGCTTAGGCATATTAGTGTATCTCGACTCTGCCGCTTCTTCAATTGTTTCATAAAGGAAGTTAAGATGTCAAAATACAAACACATTGCCCTAGAAAAATAATAGGCCTAAGTGTTGTGTTAAAAATTAGAGTGCTAATACTGTCCCTAACTTTGCTGGCTCCAAATATGAATAGGCTCTATTCAGAGTCTATCGATTTTAAGTTTTTTACTTATTTGCAGAAGGCCTAATAGTCCACTGTTTTGATTGTTCACTTCATTTGAAATATCATTATATTATAGGCCAATGCAGATCATCCAATATGCCATATGTGATTGAAAATGAAAAATAAATAGGCAGCATATGTGTCAATGTAGTTAATAACTAGCGTACTCGTGTGATTAACTTTAGACAATTGGCATGACTGAGGTTTTAAACAAGGTCGATAATAAACTCAGATATATATTTTTTGAGGAATAGGCTATTCATAAAACCACCCTCCACTGTAAGCAGCTTTACTTCAAAATATGCTTTAAGTAGGCTAGCATCAACGTGTGCTTTATGTCAATAAATAAATATATAAAACGGCGAACATCCTAAGCTATCTGAATATGTGACAAATACCTGCTTACGACGTAAATCTCTGCTTGTCCAAAGGGTGCATTTGCAGCAAATTGAGGCTTTTCAGTCAATTGAAGTATTGCATGTAGGCTATTACAACAAAAGCGCAAGTGTAACTGAAATAAACTCGGCGCTCAAACTTGCAGCGCATGGTCTATAGCTAGACTATCATTTACTCGGCAAAAATACAAAATATTAAAAGCAATTTCTTAATTATCAAGAAAGTGCAAATACATAAACTGCACAAAGAGTCTTTAAACATAGGCAACAGCCCATATTAAGATTATGCTGTATGCTCGGCAGATTTTCGGACTGAATTTCGCGCTCAGCCGGTGCGCGTTCTCGCTTTCCCAACCGATCGATCGTTTAAAAATATGTTCATATCGTGTAGCCAGCTGTGACCCTTACAAACAATAATAAACAACACTCAAAGTTTGATTTGCAGCGATCCCTTTGTAGCTATTTCTCGCGAAATCAAGTCAATGCGCCTCGCGCACAACTGCGATATTATTGATTCCCAGAACAAATCGGTTCATTTGAAGCAGCTGGTTTGACATAAAGTGAATAAGCGAGCGATTATCCAATATGATCAAATTCGCGGCGGCTTATTGGATGAGCATCGGGGGTAAAGCAGGTAACTATTTCACTTGAATTTCATTTCCTCTGTCAACGCTACGCAGATTAAACAACCCTGAATGGACGAGCTCAAGTCAACTGACAATATTGTTAGGACAGTCACGCTACAGTATAAGCAGAGATGAGGGTAATATGTCTCTCACTCCAGACGTTATCTTACCTTCATTGGACGGATGAATAATGAATTCTGCTCTGGAAATAAACGTGAAGAGAAAAAGGAAAAGTATTAATGTTTTGAAATCCATGATAGCAGTTCAGGGGGCAAAACAAGGTACATAACTCCGTGAAGCATGCCACTCATGTGAGGGCTTCTGTTCCGACACAAGTTACCATTCTCGGCTCAGAGGCTGATGTCAAGTTTGACACTGGAGACGAGGAGGAGTCTCTCTCTCTCTCTCTCTCTCTCTCTCTCTCTCTCTCTCTCTCTCTCTCTCTCTCTCTCTCTCTCTCCAGTTCTCACCGGGAGCTTCCCTTTTTCGCTGGGTCCTATACAAGCCAGACAGAGCCGTTTATTAGACCGACAGGTTCAACAGAGGTCATGTCATCTCTCGGAAATTGAACAGAAGACGAAAACACATCAGGCAGCTCATCAAATTCCAGTTACTGTATGTCACACTGTGGAACTTATGCACTTCGTTTGCCTAAAAACAATACTAAGCTCTATACATTTGTCACATCACCGCAAAGCCTGAGCTAACAACTCGAAGTATAAACACTTTGTTTGGGCAAATGAACGTTATGGTCACTTACACTGATCAGTGTAGGCCTACTACATAAGAACTGAATAAAAACATATAATGTATTGAACAATAAATGTTAGTTAGTATTTTGTTAGTATTACACATAACAAAATCTATACTAACATTGACAATGCAAGTCATCATGAAATCAAAATGGACTATTCTTGTTTTTTTCTTTTTATGGAATATTGCAAATTATAAACGACCTATCCGTGTACTTTATCATTTTTATTCTTTAATTAATGTGCCCTCATAATTTTTTAATCAAAAACATATATCTCTTCTCTGATGACATGTTGACGGGCATGAGGGCGAGAAAACACTCCACTCACATGAGATCGCAGCAACTGCAACCCGCAATGATCCAACCATCCAATCCGTCCCTCCCTACATCTTTTCTTGTTCAAGAAGCCTGGCTGAAACTGTAAATACTGTAAATATGTCATATTGAGTGTTTTTTATAAAAAGTTAAATTGATGGACACGAATGTTATACCACAATGAAGAAAATATGTATTGTAAGATTTAACATGGACCGTAACATATAAACAACGTTTATTCTGCACTGTTAAACATTTTAGTGTGAAATTACAGTTAATTACAGGTTAATAATTGCATTACTTTCACAGTAATTTCACAGTAGGAATTTTCTTGTATCTTAACTGCACAAAAAAAAACAACTGTGTGTTTTTACTGTGGGTTTATAGTATTGGAAAACACAATTTACTGTAAACAAACAACATCGTACTGTATTTCTACAGTGTATTAAGGTACCCAGCATGCAGTGCGGTTTATTGATTCTTGTTGGTTTTATCTGTGCGGCTGAAATTATATTTGCTTCACTTTTAGCAGTTCTTTGTTGTTGATGTATTTTGATGTCTGTATCTCATTAGGTTATGTTTACAAGATGATGTCACATACACTCACCTAAAAGATTATTAGGAACACCTGTTCAATTTATCATTAATGCAATTATCTAATCAACCAATCACATGGCAGTTGCTTCAATGCATTTAGGGGTGTGGTCCTGGTCAAGACAATCTCCTGAACTCCAAACTGAATGTCAGAATGGGAAAGAAAGGTGATTTAAGCAATTTTGAGTGTGGCATGGTTGTTGGTGCCAGACTGAGTATTTCACAATCTGCTCAGTTACTGGGATTTTCACGCACAACCATTTCTAGGGTTTACAAAGAATGGTGTGAAAAGGGAAAAACATCCAGTATGCGGCAGTCCTGTGGGCGAAAATGCCTTGTTGATGCTAGAGGTCAGAGGAGAATGGGCCGACTGATTCAAGCTGATAGAAGAGCAACTTTGACTGAAATAACCACTCGTTACAACCGAGGTATGCAGCAAAGCATTTGTGAAGCCACAACACTCACAACCTTGAGGCGGATGGGCTACAACAGCAGAAGACCCCACCGGGTACCACTCATCTCCACTACAAATAGGAAAAAGAGGCTACAATTTGCACGAGCTCACCAAAATTGGACAGTTGAAGACTTGAAAATGTTACCTGGTCTGATGAGTCTCGATTTCTGTTGAGACATTCAGATGGTAGAGTCAGAATTTGGCGTAAATAGAATGAGAACATGGATCCATCATGCCTTGTTACCACTGTGCAGGCTGGTGGTGGTGGTGTAATGGTGTGGGGGATGTTTTCTTGGCACACTTTAGGCCCCTTAGTGCCAATTGGGCATCGTTTAAATGCCACGGCCTACCTGAGCATTGTTTCTGACCATGTCCATCCCTTTATGACCACCATGTACCCATCCTCTGATGGCTACTTCCAGCAGGATAATGCACCATGTCACAAAGCTCGAATCATTTCAAATTGGTTTCTTGAACATGACAATGAGTTCACTGTACTAAAATGGCCCCCCACAGTCACCAGATCTCAACCCAATAGAGCATCTTTGGGATGTGGTGGAAAGGGAGCTTCGTGCCCTGGATGTGCATCCCACAAATCTCCATCAACTGCAAGATGCTATCCTATCAATATGGGCCAACATTTCTAAAGAATGCTTTCAGCACCTTGTTGAATCAATGCCACGTAGAATTAAGGCAGTTCAGAAGGCGAAAGTGGGTCAAACACAATATTAGTATGGTGTTCCTAATAATCCTTTAGGTGAGTGTATGTCAAAGATGCATCTCAGCAGTTCAGATCTTTCAGATTCAAATAAATTATTAGTAAATCTTCATGCTTAAGTAATACTAAAACAAAATTTTCATTTTCATGCAACTAAATTATTTCATATTCTAGCTTATCATTTTAACATGTATTTGTCACATTTCTGACTTGGCTAGATCAGAAATTTGAGTATGAATGCAGAAGGTCCAAGCTAATGGAACACTGATTAAAAACAATTAACAATTACAGTGGTAAAGAATGCATTTATTACAGTGGCATGCAAAGACAACATTATAATGTGAAATCACAGTAAATTACTGTGATGTCAGCATGCTTTTGATTCACAGTAATTTGTAAGAAAATGACCCAGCATGCATTTATTTCACAGTAAAGTTCTGACCACGGTAATTTATTGTAAAATAATACTCCTTAATCCTGTATATTCTTGGCATTTACAGTGTGTTACTTGTTGAATTCACTGATTATTATTGTATTTATTTTTTTACAAAACTGCACTGTCATCAGAAAGAGCAAAAATCTCTCAAACATTAACGGTCTGTATTCATTTTTTTTCTCCCTCTCTCTCTCTACAGAAACTCTATGTATGCTGCGTGTTGTTAAATCAGGCCTTTAAAACCAGTGTAAGCAGCTGTTGGGTGGAGAGCCGGCCTGTAGAGGCTGATCGAGCCTGGGACAGGCATCATACATAAAACCGACTGGAACAACTTTCAAGAGACACTTAGAAAGGAAGTAAACATCACTTGAATTTCAATAAAACTGCTCGGAGGAGGTGACTAGTGGACTAGGGAGATTTTTCAATTGTAATATGGGGACATAATTGTTGCAATATGTTTCTTGATTTTGGATGTTAAATTCATTTAAAACCAACATTTTTGCAATTAGGTATAATATTTTATTACAAATGAATATTATGAATTTATTTATTAATGAAAGTTGTATTTTAATACTAATAATTTAATTTTAGTAAACTTTTAATTTTACTGTTCTTCAGTAAAATAATAGGAATATAATTAAATAATAAAATAGCTTTCATTTTAAAAACAACAAAATTAAAATCTAATAAATGATTATGTAAAGGTAAAAGTTTGCAGAACAGCTCTACAGTTGCTTAGTCTCGCTGTTTTTAAAATAGTAATAGTCAGCTTTAAATACAAAGCCTTACATTCCACTACATTATTAAGAATGCACTGTAAAACATGAATATGTAGGGAAATAATAACTCTTAAAGACTCTTAATGGCAATGTAATAGATTTCAGCACATATTGCTTTTGTTTGTAACAATTCAATGTCTTCATTGACAAACTGGGTCTAAAAGTTCAATCCAATTTAACATCATGATCAATGGATGCTTAATGTCTGAACGTTTTTACAAGAAAAAAAAAAAAAAAAGAAGGCCCTATTATATTAAATCTGTTTTTCCATAGCTCTTCCATTCAGGCTCAGAAATATTTAATACTTGCCTGCTCGTACTTGTGGTGAAAAATGATTTTATTACATTTATTTTTCAGAGAAATTTAATACTTTAAAATGAATAAAATCAGATTAGAAAATGGAATATATATATATATATATATATACAAGAACTGTGATTTCAATAGCTGACAATTATATTACTTTCTCCTGCTGTTAACTTGTATTTCATTAATTTTTTTTCCCACTGGTCCCTTTTCCACACTGGATATGATATAAGCTGTCAGACTTATGTAAACGCTTTTATAGTACAGGCATTTTTTTGGTTCCTTAGCTGCACTTTTGGATCTTTTTTGGAAAACTCCCTGTCACCGCAATCAAGTCTGAGTATTGATTTAACGTTCCAATGCGACTTAAATACGTTGAGAGGAAGAACAGCATTCTTCACTTTTACAAAAACAGAAAAAGCAGATGGTAAAATATATATATATATCCCTGCAGCTACAGAGAAAAACTTTGCAAAATACAAATACATACAATCATGTTTAATGGCAGTCCGGGAAGCCCTTTCCTGTCTCTCACAGCGTTGGGCTCTATTCAGTCAAATAATTTGGCAGGATAAAAACACATTATTTAAAGCCATTGTCTCACTGACTCTCTGTCTTGAGTACGAAGTTTCAGCTCAACATCAAACCTGAGTTAAAGCCCAGGCAGTCTAAATGGATATGTTTCTACAGCTGAAGCATTTGTCAATTCAATCCCATTCCCACTCCAAAAGTGCAAACATGATGAAGCAAATCCCAGATTTAACAGTATGTTTAACAAGTAAATACATCTGGAGCATGATTTAGTGAAGAGAATGGCAAAACAAAGAGACAAATCAACTGAAGTAGCGATTAAAAACAGGGAAACAACATTTGGTTTCCCCAGTACCATTGAGGTTTTGTCTGAGGCATGCGCTGCCTCGATGTGTGGCCCTTATTATAGCGTGTGAAAGTTAAACACAATATTTTTTGCTGATCTCAGCACAGTAAAAAAAAAACTTAAACAGGAAAACCCAACACCACTTCATAAGATAATACTGCCTCTAATTTTCTCATCAAATTAATTCACACACATATGTCAAAACACACAGTTAATTTCATATGATTGTTTTTAATGTAACATTATATTTTTGTATAATATTAAAAACATTCCGTAATCAATTGCAATTCTGCCAATGTGTAACAATAAAGCAGCCCAGCATGAGTCTGAGTTGTAGAGTTTTCCAGATCTCCGTAAAGCCTCTCTTTTGTCTTGCACTTTAACAACTTTGCTGTTTTTGTCGAAGAGCCATGTTGTGTTCTGGCTGCCAGTTTTGGATGCCATCCCTCCACCATCTGCTCCTGGATCATGCCAATCAGAGTTTGGAATGGCACCTCTGTCTCGCCAGCCAACATAACAGTTGCATTGCAATTGGTCGGCTGTAGATTTTCCCTCAGGCCACACCTATCTCTCATTTCACAGAGGATGAGTTTCCTATTTGGTCAGTTTGCTATTGCATATCATGAATCATCTGTGCTGCACACTTGTTAGATACACCACTGAATTTAATGAGTAGGATAATGAATCTAAAATGCAAATGTGCGGCCAGTATATATTACCACCACATATGTGTTTATGATAGCTTTATATACATGCGAATGAGGATTATTTATACAATTTGTGTTGAAATTGATTTATCATTCATGCATTATGATACCCAGAGTAGTAATGCTTTGTTTAGCATTCTTTCCACAAATGCTATTGGCAAGTCGCAGCGAGCTATTGCTACAGCCTGCAAATAGCTGAGTACACATTATTCATCAACATTGAACTGCAGGGATTTGGGTCATTGCATTGCTTCAGATGAATGCACAAATAGTTCAAAAAGTACACATGAAATGGGTCATCACTTATGAAGTTTCTTCAGTTTTATAATAGGACACTTGAGTTTAAAGCAAGACGCTAAGTGCAAAACCATTGTTGTTGTTTTTCATACATTCATTTTGGGCTATTTGGCTTTTCATGATGTGTTGTTTCAGACAAGTTGAAAGAAAACCTCCAAAATTATATTTATTGATTCACTTATGTATTTATTCATTGACTCATTCACTCACTCACTCACTCACTCACAGGAGAAAGAAAAAAGACATTTCTCAAAATATCTTCTTTTATGTTCCATAAAACTTTATAATGCCACAGTAAATGACCAATAATAATGTAGTATTATTTTTTCACAGTTCATTAACTTTTAAAAGCCTGGATATACGCATGCCATACATCTTAGGAACTGACAAATTACCCATCGAGGACTAATGCAAGTACAACATTGGGAATTATAATGCTGTATTGTGTTTGAAAAATGGCCTAAAATAAAACACGCTCTAGATTAATCACAGTGGGGTATATGATATAGCACAGGCCTCATGTGTGCAAAAGATGTATATGAGCACTTTGTCTAATAGCACGTTATTGGTCTCTGGCTTATTAGGGCTCTGTTCAGTGAACACATTTGTGTAGTCTAGACTGTAAAACAGGGGGGCCCTACCACAGACCTAGTGTTACGGTACTGGATCAAGACAAGCATGCATCACACACGCCACACACACAATCTGCCTCTGCTCAAAGTCAGAGAATTTGCTCTTGTGAGTTCATTACTCATGGCCTTTAATTGCAGCTGAATGAATCGCAGCCATGCAGCTGCAATGGCATAAAAAAAGAGATGGGAAAAACTGATACAAGGCAGTCTTTGCAGATGACAGGTTTCAGTTATACTCTATAGCATTACAGTGATTACTCTTCTGACAATTGCGTTATTAGCAACAATCCAAACCCGCAGAGTCTGCAGAGCAAAATTGGCGCTGGTGCCAATTCAAAAGAAAAGTCAGTACTCATTGACTCTGTAATATGTATTTTCATTGCAAATAAAATAGGCTAATGCCAGACCACTTTGGAGGTACATTATTAGGAAAACAGAGACCTCTCGGAAGCAATTAGTTGTGTCAATACTTCACATTTAGAGCTAAGTGTAATTGCTCCCTTAATTAGGCTTACGGCCCTGACACAAATTCTAATCTGGCATGATTCTGACTGGAGGTTACAAGACTTTCACAACCCAAATGGCAGGGATCTGCATTTAATGCTGTAAAGAAAGAGCAAAACAAGACAAACAAGCACAGGCATGCAACATACGGCTATTGCTTTAGATAATGGATGGATTAGTAATAATGCACGCACACAAATATAAATCAAAAGTGAACTTATATGGCCTAAAACATTTTTTTTTTTTTTTATACATATAATTTGTTTACAATAATGCATATAAAATATTAAAAATAACAAAATATAATTACGGACAACACTTAAAGGGTTAGTTCACCCAAAAATAAAAATTCTGTCAGTAATTACTCACCCTCATGTTGTTCCAACCCTGTAAGACTTTCCTTCATCTTCGGAACACAAATTAAGATATTTTGCATTGATAAGGCATTTTTATGTTTTCTCGTTGGTTTCTCACGATTCGGACATCCAGGAAATGCACACTTTAGAACCATTTTAAACACTACATCGAGAAAAACTGATCTGCGTCATCTTCTGCGTCATCTTCTTTAAACACTACATCGAGAAAAACTGATCTGCGTCATCATCTGCGTCATCTTCTCAGTTCTCGCGCATGCGTCGTGGCGCTCTCGTGAACTCACTCGCAGAAGAAAATGAATAGTTGAATAAAGTCGTTATTTTTTGTGGGGTTTTTTTGCGCACAAAAAGTATTCTCGTCGCTTGATAAACTTAAGGTTGAGCCACTGTAGTCACTTGGACTATTTTAACGATGTCTTTACTAACTTTTCTGGGCTGGCAGAATGAAATTGCCTAGCAGTCTAGAGTGAGACCGCTCTCAGATTTCATAAAAAAATGAAAATTTGAGTAAAATTTTCTTAATTTTCTTAATTTGTGAAAATTAAGAAATTTGTTATCTTTATTTGTGTTCCGAAAGTCTTATGGGGTTGGAACAACATAAGGGTGAGTAATTACTGACAGAATTAACATTTTTGGGTGAACTAACCCTTTAAGCAACACTAATTTTGTCATTACAAAATAATATCAACACAAGTTTCTCAAAATGTATAGATACACAAACACACTTTACAAGTAAAGAATTTAACAACAATAAATGTGTTTAAAGTATTTTGACACTTTGTGGTTGTCAAATGTAGAACATTAGTTATTTTTCATTTCTATAGTTTTATCATTTCATTTTATCATTAAATGCAGTATTATGTTATTTATTTTACATATTAAGCACATATCATGTATGTTCTTATATATGTACTTATTTTGTTATTTATTTTTTACTCATATCTATTTATAATTTTAGATTTTTATATCTGATTTTATTTTATTTTAAATTGAATGGAATTACATTCAGATCAGAGTGACTCAAGTGTCAGGGTCTAAGTACTTTTTAGGATGACTATAATCTAAATAAATCTCTCTCACTGAAAAAAAATAAATAAAAATGGTACATTATGAAAACATTTGAACTAAATATACCTGCATTTTTACACACACACAAAAAAATGATTTTTCTCCCACTCACACCAAACCATTTTTCCAAGCAAATGATCATTTGTGCTCATTTGAAAGTAATCGTATCAACCAATAATGAGTGGCTGTCAGGTGCATGATTATAGGTTGCCCATTTAAAGCCATTTGCATTTATCAAACTAGACGAGTGGGTGAGTGCGCCACTGAAACAACACAGATTCACGAAACACCTTAAACTTGCGCTGATGACAGCAAAGCTCAGCGATTTATTTATTTATTTATTTTCAGCGAGAAGACTTCGAGTTCTCTCTAAATATAGCAGGATATACTCCGCTCGATCAAAGGCCAAGGAAAGAGAAGCCCTTGAAAGCCTACAAAGCAGAGTTAATTACAACAGAGCGGCATCTGCATATTCAAGGAGACCTCTGCTAAAGATGTGGGTTTCAGGGGGTAATTAACTGAATACAGCGTAATTACAGCTGTCTTGCACTGCTCTTTTGGCTGGGCTTGACTGCATGGGGGGTGTCTTACAGTGGCAGCCCCTTCTCCAAACCCCAACACCAGTGACAGAGCACTTTAATGAGGCCAGCCATGCCAAATGTGGGGTTCCTGTCTGAGAAAGCCACTAAAGACATCACCCGCTAACAGAAGGAACATCCCATAGACCCAAGCATTCCATCGGGCTCTTTTTTATGCTGGAAAACAAGCATGCATAAAATATGTGGCATTTCACAGGCCACAAAAATGTTTAGCAGTAATATTCAAGGTCATCTCATTTGTGATTGTTTTTTAAAGTCTAGGCTATAGATAGACAAGGAAACGAACAATTTCAACTTACTGACAACATATAAAACAAATGCTTTGCATGTAGTATGTACAATTTTACAGACATTCACATATTTACAAATAATGAAACTTGGAACTGAAATTGACAGGACCTTTGAGGGTACCACTGCAAGTGGAAAATTGTTGGAAAAACGAACATGTGGCAACATTTTTGCAAAACGCAAAATACGTACCAATATGTACATATCACTGCAGTTTCCAACAGAAATGAACACTAGGAGGAGTAAAACAGCCAGCACTTTTAATCGTTTTCACACACAATTATGATTACAGGGGCAAATTATGAATTAATAAAGACTTGTTGTCACGTGGCTCCTTGCATGTTATGACCTCAAAACTATTTTTACCATAGAGCATGATTTGTAAATGAATATATTTTGGATTTTTCATCACTTAACCAGCTCCATATGTTCAGTTTTACTGATATACTAAGATTGTTGGGTAGCTCAGCTGGTACAGAATTGTACTTGAGATGCGGAGAGCTTGGGTTCAAATCCTATGAAAGACGAGTCACAATAAAAGAGCTCAAAAACAAGCTAAAATGGCATGGTTACGATTGTGTTTTTATGTCGCATTTGCTTTTGTTAACACTATCGGGTAGGTTTAGGTTTTAGTGTAGGTGTACGTTATTTTAAAATGTAGCATTGAGCTTTTAGCACCACTCACCGGAGATTTAACTTAATAAAACGTTTCAATTTAATATTCACGTTCATCTGTTCCAGGAAAAAACTAAACACACTTTTAGCGCCACTCACTAGACATTTCACATTGAAACTGTCGCGAAACGTGCACAACGCAACATATTTTGCGTTTTTCAAAAAAATTTAAATGCCACGGGTACGTTTTTCTAATGAGCCAATACTGAAAATATCCGTACACAATCTGTAACATATAATCCACTGAAGGCAATTTGAGATAAGAACCCAAGTGCAGTATTATTTAACTAACAATGATGAAAAGCAAACATAATCAAATAATGACTTGATTTGAACCTGCACAACAAAATCCCCAGTGTTAAATTAACACTGCTCAGTGTTCATATGTGTCCACACTACAGAATGTTAAAATAACACTGAAGCAGTGTTAAAGTTAATTAGATAAGTAAATGATTCATCGAGTGATGATTGAGCAGTAGTGATCAACACCTGCTGCAAGCAGAATCACTGAGGAAAAGGAAAATAACAAGAACAGAAAAAAGAGAAGAGACCAACTGAAACACAACTGCTGCATCCTAATTCAAAGGATGCATCCTTCTAAGACCGCATTCGAAGGACGATTGAGTCACCGCTGCCTGACGAAGGCTGTCCCAATTCGAAGGCTCCTTCAAACGCGTCCTTCATTTCCTGTGAAATGAAGGATACAACAGATGGATCCTTCGCAGCCTTGTCTACCCCAGAATTCACTGTGCACCTGTGACGGCAAAATGTACAAACATTACAGTCACTCATCAACGGCAACTGTCACATTTTGCTAGGTGTCAAGAACATTCCTCGGTAGGCTAGACCGTCCCATTTAACAACGCTCAATCGGAACTTTGCGGCCTTAAAAGGTGTGGCCTTTGAATTGGGACACAGCCAGAAACTAAAACTGACTTCCAGCCATTACACACTATGGGGCCCTATTTTAACGATCTGAAACGCAAGTATCAAGCGCGAAACGCAAGTAACTTTGTGGGCGGGTCTTGGGCGTTGTTGCTATTATACCGGCGGGATAAATGACTCTTGCGGCCGACGCAAATCTAAAATGGGTTGGTCTGAAGTAGCTTCATTATTCATAGGTGCGGTTTGGGCGTAACGTGAAATAAACCAATCAGAGCATCATCTCACATTCCCTTTAAGAGCAGACGCGCTTTTTCCATGGCGGATTGCTATTGTAACGGCGGATTTGCCAGGCGCGCACCAGGAGCGGTTCACAGCCGAGGAGAGCAATGCTCTCGTCACGGCCGTAAAAGAGAGAGAAGTTACATTGGGGATGGAGAAACCCACCCAAATGAACTTCGGTTAAACAGGTGTATGATAACTTGGGTAAATGTGTAAGCTAGATGTATGCTTTTATAATAAATTTTCTATCTATCTATCTATCTATCTATCTATCTATCTATCTATCTATCTATCTATCTATCTATCTATCTATCTATCTTTTGTAATAATGTATGATTTGCAAAAATGAAAACTGCTGCTTCTGTGTAGATGAGAGAATCAAAGTGTATGCGCGTTGTGCACACGCTACATTGATTATGGCCAAGCATGCGCCCTTAAAATAGCATGAATAACATGCGCAACGCGCCCCTGGTCAGTGGCGGAATTGTTGTCTAAACCTGCAAAATAGCATCAGGGAATGTTTGCGCCGGAACACGCCTCCTCTTTGCGCTGAACCGCCCCGGGGAGCGCAAGTGTATTTCCTAGTTTACCGACGTGCGTCTGTGGAGGGAAAAGTCCGCTGTGTGCGGGTGCAAAATAGAAATGATACATGCATCGGTGTACAAAGTCAATTGCGCTGGGTGCAAGATAGGGCCCTATAACACTTATTATTAACCAGTTTGAATTGACTTCTGTCATATACAGTATCTAAAAAAGTTCTTATTGAGAATTACTGAGGTTTAGGTATTGATGTTTTATTGAATGTTTCGTTTGAAAATCACCATTATGGTGATCAGTTTGCTTTAGTTGGGCTCTTATCCCTTAACTTTTTAACTTCTTAACATAAGTTTTAACTTTGTGTTTATAAAGGACATGAGGGAAAGAGGGAGTCACATGACACTAGACAGGAACCATGATTTTGACAATATACAAAATAAAAGACATGACAACTGAGAACACAAACCTTGTACAGACGTGACAATCCCACACTGAAGAAAACTGGAAAAAGGGTTTTATATGTAGACCAAGTATAATTTTGTGCTAAACAGTTCCTATATCTTCATGAGTTTGAGAACCGCAGCTGATATGCTGAGCAATTCTGCTAATAACCAGACATCATTTCGTGTTTGTATATGTGTGGTATATCAGGGTCTCCAGGCATTGTGGATTTGCTTCCCTGCAGAAGGCTGTTGAGCAAACATTAAAGCACCCTGGCCAGTCAACAGCAATGCATTTCGACAGGGAGGAGATTACTAGTATTTATCTTCACTAGCACATTAGAATACTGCCCCTCGCCTCCGCTCGTGGGAGGCTGAAGTAATTGCCCGCATGGCCTGCAAATACAACACAACAGAGAACCAGGAAGTTCTGAAGTCCTAGGGCTTCACCTTGACATTTCCTCTCTTGGATCGGCAAAGTATTGACATGACTAAAGGTCAGCAACAAGACTTAGAACTAATTCGTTTTTCAAGACCTGCTAGGATGGTTTCCTGCTAGAAAGTTTGTCATAAATGATTGTCATAAATACACAAGCATTTGATATTTTAAATAAGAGACAAGACCTGACTATTCATATAAAAATGTTTTGTGTAATACGAATTTGAATGCATTAATATGAATGCATAAGTGTATATCATTTATAAGTAGTTTGGTAACTGTTCACCATTTTGTTCATGGTTTTCACAATTTAATATCACCTTTTTTGTCTTCACTGGTTCATTTTAAATAGTCCTAGGGTGTGACAAATTTATTTAAAAAAATATGCCATGGAGTCTGGAGTCTTATTTACATACTGTAACATGAATCATTTTAGGAAGTCTCATAAATGCCATTTAAACTATGATGTAAAACTAATAATATGAAGACACAAACATAATCATAATAAAAATGTGCAAAATGAAAACATTTTAGAGCCAATCACCTGAGCTATATAATATAATATAATATAATACAATATAATATAATTAATATATAATATAATATAATATAATATAATATAATATAATATAATATAATATAATATAATATAATATAATATAATATAATATAATATAATATAATAATTTTGACTGCCTGTCAATGGAGAAAATACTAAATGGTGCTAAATGAAGGGGGAAATAAACAAATAATATCTCAAACCCTGTTTCCAAGTTTGTTTTCCCTGACCTGAGGCTACATGTCAGGGTGTGTTATTTCAAGGTGTGTCTGACTGAGCTGAAATAGGACTCTTATCCTGGCTTAGTAAATATGATGGTTTGAAATGGGACGGTTTAATGATCCAACTCAGCTCTTTCATTCAGACTGCACGCATTCAGAAAAGACTTGAGCAATTGCACGCAAGCTCTCAAGCACGCACCTCAGGCACTGTCAAACTATTGCACTGTTTTCCTCATGCTCCCTACCTCCATCAAGACATTTCACCACCAAATAAAGCCCTACACAGAGTGCTTGCCAATGACACATAATTAAAAGTCGCCACGGTGCAGGAGACCTTGCAGCAGGATTTGTTCTCTTGTCTTTCTATTCTCTTGTCCTGGGGCCGTATGGGATGCGCTGGGGGCAAATGATGCGTGCATAATGCTAGCTGGCTAGTCAGAATGGATGAAGTGAGAACCTGGGTGTGCCGCCAATGGCAGAAGCTCTCGTCCTGCCAAACCACTTTGCCCAGAATCTGCCATACAGCTCACGCAAGAATCCAGTTTATATTAGAGAATATACCTCACCAAGTTCAAAGCGACACCAGCCATCATGTCCCGTTTCAGCCCTCACACTATTTTTCCTTAGTCTATTTCAGGACACCTCAGATGCCAGTGACAAGTCTGGCGGCAACAGTCGCCAAGAGAGTTCGGAAATGAAATTACAGTGTAAATCATGCACGTAGCTCTCTGGTGAATTCAAGGTCCAAAATGGTTTCGTGAACGCCATTTCACTGATAATGTAAACGTTTTGAGTGACTTTAAATTTAAACAGTATGAAAGAACTTAGAACCCAGAAATATACTTTAATATTTCAGAAATACTCTTTAGTATATTCTTTATTACATGTATTAGCCTGTATTATAATATTGGAATATGATCAAATTTATATATTTTGATGAGTGGAGTGAAACAAACAACAACAAATGTTATGAAAATTATTTTATCACTTTTAAATTACTGCTGATTCTGGCTGATAACTGCAAAGCTTGCCTGTGTTCTCATTCATTCATTTGTTGTTCCCTGTTCTGTTGATTATCATTCCTTTTGTATTTAAGCCCTCAGTTTTCCTCAGTACAATGTCTTGCTCTTTGTGTTCATTAAACATTTGTATTTCTTTATAAATTCTGTCACATATCTCTTCATTGGATATACTACACAGCAACCCATGACAATATTAGGTGAACGTGATTTCACCAAGCATGTTCCTGGATCACCATCTTTGTTGATCAAGGAACAACATTCCAATCAACCAAACAGATTTGAAGGACAAGTTTACATTTTATGTCAAGGTTAGGCTTAAAACAAGGGTGCTTTGTTATTCACCAATCATTTCTCTCTGATTTTAGGGATAAGTTATGGGAATGTTTTAGGTTTAGGGCCTAGGGGTAGGAATAGGTTTAGGACATTTTTGGACAGGAATGTTGTTCCAAGATCAACAGAATATGTTGATCCAGAAATGTCTTACTTTGCAAAATCACAGTGACCGGCAAGAATATAATGCCAAATAAAGCTATAATCAGCAAGGGGTTATGACATGATTTTTTTTATTAGCATTAATTTAATGTTTCTTGAGGTTCACTTATTTCTTTCTTTTTTTCATTGTTTTTTTCATCTTCATTTATATAGCGCTTTTAACAATGTAGATTGTTCCAAAGCGGCTTTACAGAGATACAAGGATAGTTTAAATTAACAGATTGTTTTGGCTTTATAGCAGTTCTTGAATAAAGTTATTTTCCAGATAAAGTTAATTTGATTGATTCACTTCGGTCGCAACAATCATTAGTTATTAACTTAGCTAACACGACACCGTTTTAACAGGAAACTCTACACAGACTTTAAACGCGAAACCTGTGAGAACGCTGATGGCGTGTACCCTGGTAATCCAGAGTTCTCGCGAGAGCACAAGTTGAATTTGCTCAGTGAGTTACTCTGGTGTCGAGTAATGATGCTCATTAAATATGCCCCTCGATCTGAGCTGCACCAATCACATCGGGTTATCTGGTATAGGCGGGCCAGAGGCGAGCTAAATAGATGATGACAGCGCTGTGACGTCAAAGTCATTAGTAAACATTGCAAGATGGCTATGGATGAATATCCGTTGTTTGAAACGACTTTGGCCGCTACAATGAATGAGTTAGACTTGGCTTTTTATCTAAAACAGGAACAGAAGACGCCGCTCAAATCGTTCCTTTGCAAGAAGGACGTTTTTGCTGTTTTGCCGACCGGATACAGTAAGAGTATAATCTACCAGTTAGCTCGGCTGGTAGCTAAGCGTATGGGGTTTATTGTTGTGATTGGTCATAGTGTCATCCAATTGCGTGCAGTGAGATTTTCAAATGCATGCTTGGTGCCGCCCCTCAAGCTGGTCGATTTTCATTAGTTGACGCCAGATCATTAATCTTTTAGATTTAGGTCTGGATTTCCAGGCTAGATGGCGTGCACATGCGCATTACGAGTTCAGTCTGCGCGTTTGAATATATGTGCGCAGGTTTGTAATTCCTTACAAACCAAGCCTTAAAAAACTACTTGTCTGGCCTTAACATTTTGATACAGAATTGTATCACTTCGGGGTAGATACGCGAACCGAATTTTCCCGACAACGCTTTATCTGTAGTTGTAAAGGGATCCTCCATAAGGAGAAACTAGTTGGCACTTTAGCACCCCACTATGACATCGGGTCCA
Source organism: Leuciscus leuciscus (assembly GCF_965113295.1). NCBI lineage: Eukaryota > Metazoa > Chordata > Actinopteri > Cypriniformes > Leuciscidae > Leuciscus > Leuciscus leuciscus. Next base: position 15,502,871 of record NC_138731.1, on the reverse strand, counting down.
GGCGCAGGTCCTTCATCAGATCTGGATACAGCCTGGATCCAGCAGACTGCAGGAAAACCTCGGGATAAACAAAAACACTAAAAGATGCCATTCTACTTATGATGTAGCGAGTACATCAGGATTTATGTGAAGTGTTCCCAGTCCCGGTTAAATGTCTACAGTATATACACTTTTTTTTGTTGCAAAAAAACAAAAAACATATTAACATTACAAGTGAACCTCAAGAAACATTTAAATAATGCTAATAATAATATATATGCGATCCAGGCCGCCAGTAAAATAAACCGAAAGTTCTGTGTGCCAATTATGTCAGAAACTGATTGCGTATCAGTATATACTGTATCCAGTGTAGACAGCATCTGTGGTTATAATGGGTTCTCTTAGCTTTTGACACGACTCACATCCAGTGTATAGGGAAATGTCAGCCGTTAAGCCAATTAATGCATATGTAATTGCATTTACTCATGTGACATCACAGATCACAGAATATCAAAACAAGCCATTTTTGGAGCTTGATTAAATAAAAGCGTTGTTTATAATGAGGAGGACATTTTAAGCTATGACATTTCTAGAGTGTTTTAAGGGTACAAAGACCTCTTATAAGGCCACTTAAGAGTTTCTTAAGTACACTTTTTAGTATGTCTTTTTTTTTTTAAAAGCAACAACAACAACATATGTTTTAATATTATTTTGTCATGCATTACAGAAATACACTTATTTTTACGTTCTGACAAATATGCTAAAGCACATGAAAAGTACTTGATTTTAATTTTAACTGAAGGGTGTTATTTGATATTACATTTACATTAATATCAAGTTTTTTTTTATTAAGTTTCTCATTAATTGAATTAAGTTAATCAGTTTTAAATGAACTACATTGCAGCTTCATCATTACAAATACAAGTGAAAATTGTATATATATATATATATATATATATATATAGTCATTTGTATTGACAAGAATTATATACTGTACTGACAAGAAAAAAAGAAAAAAAGAATATAAGTACAGTTCTTGTCAGTACAGTATATAATTATTAGTACCAGCAGCACACTTGATCTATATTTCAAAGACAATAAATTATGAATTTACTTAAAAAAATTTAATTACTTAACTGGGCCAAATAAACAAACAAAGTATTTGAAAGTGCACTTTCTCCATGTAACACAACGTAAGCAATTGTCTATAATGCCGCACAGCAATGTATGTTTAAAACGTCCCTAGAAAAAGAAAAACATTAGTGTACAAAGTAAACAAATCATATCTGCCCGTTTCTATTTATACATGCTGCCGAGAGAATATTGCTAAGCCTGATGACACGCATGCTCTTTCCATTAGCGTCTGTCTATGATGGCACTCATCCACCGCTCTTCAACACCACTAATGAGAAGCACACCCGGCCTGTGCCAAAGCCAGACACTCCACACCTCTCACACAGCTGAAGATGAACAGGAAATCACCAAATCAAAACCCAGATTCCTCTACAGAACCCAAGGTCATAGTTTATCACTATCCCTTCAGTTCGTTTTGGTTCACTTACAATCGGCAGCCTGAGTGACTCCTGCCGCATGAAAAGAGCCATAGAAAGGTACGGTCAGGGTTTATCGTAGAACAAACACAGACCCTTGGCATTATTCAAAATTGGCAGCTCAATACAACGTGTTTCTCATATACATATGGAATATGTCAAACAATACAACATATGTATTTACATTTCAAGCGTGTTTAGTTGTGTGTAGTGTTGCTCATTCTGAGTGCATTTATGAACGTAAACCAAACACATCACCTAAACCAAGTGATTGAATGCAAAGCTACATTTAGTCGGAGACAGTGACGATCGATTGTTAGTTTTATCGTCTCTTTTTGTGATAAAACAAGCCGGATAATATTTTATTGCATGTGTAATGAACTATTGCCTATAACCAGTGATGATAGTTGTGCATTGGCATTGCGTTGTGCATTGTGCATAGTCATTTAGCACACAGTTCAATCACTGGCTGGCTGATGCACACTGCCAATCTGAAAATTGGCAGTTCCAATCAGATTGGCTGGTTTACTCAACTTTCAGTAGTCTCAGTATACCAATCCACCTGGAAACAAATGGGCTTTAATTCCACTTAACAGTGTCTTTTTAAAATTTAAACCCCGGGTAAAGCAACATTTCATACATTATTGTTCAAATAATTAACAATTTTCATTAATGGTTTTATGGTGTTTTGTGAAGCAGTTTTGTATAACAACATTAGTTTTATCGTATTTTACCTCTTTGGCTGATAGAAGACTAATAAATTGTTAATAAATTGTTGGGTCCGAGACAAGACTTGCTGTTAGCTGGTTTTGGGTCTCAGACCCTCAGATCTGGTAAAGAGACTGGATACAATATTTCTGGCATCTAACATGCTCAATAAACATTTCAGCAACACTTTACAATAAGGTTCCTAGTTAACATTAGTTAACAACATTAGTTAGCATGAACTAATAATGAACTGCACTCTTATACCATTTATTATTTTATTTTTAATTTCAACATTTACTAACACTTTATTGAAATCTTGTTAACATTAGTTAATGCACTGTGAACGTACATGAACAAACAATGAACAGCTTTATTTTTTATTAACTAACATTAACAAAGAAATATTAATAAATACAGTAACAAATGGTTACTGGTTAGATAATGTTAGATAATACATTAACTAATGTTAGCTAATGAACCTTATTGTAAAGTGTTATCAACATTTCTTTTTATTATTATCAATGTTGAAAACGGTTGTGCTGCTTAATATTTTTGTTAAAAATGTGATAATTTATGAATAGAAAGTTCAAAAGAACAGTTTTTATATATAATAAACATATTTTGAACAAAACAAAGTCTTTACAAACATTAAAACAAAAGTCTTTGATCAAGACTTTGTCACGTTTGATCCATTTTAATGTATCATTGTTGAATAAAAGTATTAATTTCTTTAAAACAAAAACAAAAGGAAAGAACAAACTACTGACCCCACATTTTTGAACAGTATAAACCTCTCAAAACCTGAAGAAAATAATCTGAAAAATAAAAGAGCCTCATACAGTCACAGACATTTTCATGTGCCATTTCATTTGGGCAGATAAGGAAAAATGTGACTACTTTGTATTTCTGCTTATTCTAATGCTGTCCATTATTGTAGTGTCAACTACATCAAATAAACACCACAAAACGGAACACAAAAACTAAACCAAAGTTGGTTGGTCTCTTTATATGTCATTCAGACAGTCTCTTCCTGTCAAAGTAGGCGGGTCTTGTTCAGAATAACCAGTGGAGCAGATTTCAACTGTGCTGCATCGGCCCCCGTCATGAATAGAGCGGAGAGGCTCGGTTATGCATTTCAGAATGTAATAACCCTTTTATTGCACTCTAAGCTTAAAGGTTTCACAGGGGAGGAATGACTGTGGAGAGGCCAGAGAAAAGATTCTTTTTCAAAGGGCTGTACCAAGAGACAAGTGGAGGTGCCGAGGGCATTTTATCACAAACCTCCCATTATAAGGCTTTGATGTCCTGCAGCGCAAATCTCCGTAATAACTCAAAGCAGAGCTGTGTGAGCATGCTCCGGACATCTGTGACAGATGCATATAGGGCCTGGTGTGACTGTCACAAAACCGTGCAGCTCTAACAACGTCTCTGTGGCCTTGTTAGCCACTCGAAAATCCAGTCACCAAACCACGATTGTTTACTTTATTACAAGGCTCACAGGAAATTAAGTCCCTCACTCTGTATCTGCATGCATTTCTGTGACAGATTTTGTAAACTATTTTAATATATTTTAAAATATAGTTTATTCCTGTGATGGCAAAGCTGAATTTTCAGCATCATTCCTCCAGTCTTCAGTGTCACATGATCCTTCAGAAATCATTATAATATGCTGATTTGGTGCTCAAGAAATATTTTTTTTTATTATCATTCTGAAAACAGTTCTGCTTAATATTTTTGCGGAAAACGTGATACACTACTGTTCAAAAGATTAGTTACATTTTACAAACAAAAAAGAAATGGAAATGAACACACTTATTCAGCAAGGATGTATTAAATTGATCAAAAGTGACAGCAAATACATTTATAATGTTTCTATTCACCAAAGAATCCTCCCCCCAAAAAAGTATCACGTTTCCACAAAATATTACAAAATCAACATTGATAATAATAAGAAATGTGTGTTGAGCACAGTGGCAGCACTACACAATATTTTGAGGTGACAATGGGAGAAGGACGATTTAATGTTTATAAAATTCCCAATTATTTATTTGTATTTTTTTTTATCACTGTAACACCATAAAATATTACTGAAGTCGTATAACAACACCGTTGTTCTTTTCCGAACATGCTGAATCCACCATGTGCTAAGGAGAGTCTGAGGGGATAGAGAAAGGGAAGCAAAATCCCTTACCGGACACTTTTGCCTCTTTTGGTAAAAAACAAACAAATTAGCCAATCACCATCAAGTATTCCACTTTCAGCAGTTAGAGTGCTGAGAAAAAAATACATCACAGAGGGGGCTAGTCTCCCATGGTATGTCAACCAATCATCGTAGAGATGTGAATTATGTGAAATTACTTTGAGCTGCTACCACTGATAATGTACTAACTACCTTAATTCTGGAGAGTAGAGATATTGAATATTTGATCGTCAACAAATTTACCAAACAACCATTTGAACAGCAGCCACAAATTAAAAATGAAGGAAGACTCCATGCCTATAGTTAGATATAGGCTGCAGCAATAGCTTCACTAAACGGCCAGGCGTGCTTATTTAACTCGGCCATTTAAATGACAGAAGGATGGCTTTTTGCTTCAAGTAATAGACTAGGTGAGTGAAATTATATTTATACTACCTTGCTGTATGTGTCATTTGCCTTCTGTCTAAAAGTGACCAAAAAGGCCATTTAAAAAAAATCTTTAAAAAAAAGTTCCCTGCTACAATTTTGTGTGCCTCCTCTACATACCAGCTGCCACTGCTTGAGAACCAAATCAGCATATTAGAATGATTTCTGAAGGATCATGTGACACTGAGTATAGATGCTGAAAATACAGCTTTGCTATCACAGGAATAAATTACATTTTTAAAATATATTCAAATAGAAAAGTTATTTTAAAGTGTAATGATATTTCACAATTACTGTTTCTACTGTATTTAATTATCAAATAAATACAGCCTTTGGTGACAATAATAAATCTTAATGATTCCAAACTTGTGTATGTTATATAATAAATACAATGTTCGATCTAGCTCAGAAAACCTTGCGTTGGAAAGAGTACAGGACAAATTATAGTTTAATAATATAAGTAGATATTCTCATATAAGGTAAATAAAAAAATAAAAAAATAAAAAAAACTCTATTTTGATTGATTACACTCCTGGATTACGTCTGATAAATCTGGATTCGCATCATGCAAATAACATAATATAGCTAGCACATGCCAGAGTTAATTAAATGAGCAACAAACCAACATATCTGCATGTTATACCACATCATACGGGCCAAAAACTCTGACTGTGCACCTCAATCCATTTGAAAAACGCATTGCATCATTACGAGAATCATTACTTATCTTCTACATTGTATGAAACCGCAACCACTTTCCAATTAGCCACCAACATCTTAATACCTTAACAAGCGAAAAAAACGCAGGCCAAAGTGTCAGTCATATTGAACTGGTTATAAAGTAAATTGCAGCTGAGGTAAGAGTTGGGGTTGGGGGTTAGAGCTGCTAAGCTCGATCGTTAGCCTCCGTAGTTACTGGGTCAGTCTACATGTTTGCATTTGGCAGTGAACTGCAGGAGTTCAACTGCCGCCAATTTACTTGCCAATGTTGGGAAAACATTGAGCAGATAATTAGTTCAGTCTCTCAGTCCATGCGATGAACTGTGGTCGAAGAGACTTGCAAATGACTAGGCGACCAATACAGCAATTAGTCCAATGTGTGCAGTGACTGGGTGATGTCTTTAAGGTAATCTTAGGCCACACCAGTGCACTCAGTAGCCACAGGCAGACTAACAGCTTTCTCTATTAAACCTGCTGTCAAGACCACTTAATGGGTGTTAGAAACGGGATATTCTTAAGTTAATTCAGATTTCGTGAAGTGAGGATAGAGGGAGGAGGAGCCTGTACAGACACAACAGCCAATTTAAAGTTAAGCAATGTAAAAAGGCTGCGTATACACTTGGCATTAACATGCGACCTGTATCCGGATGTTGTCCACATACACATTGAAAAGACAAGTGTAAACACGCTTCAGATCGGAATGTTATCCGATCAGTGTATCCAGGTTCAGAGGTAGTCGAGGACGCATTGTGATCAGATTTCAGTGTAATGTAAACGCAATCCAGCCATCTTGTCCAGGAATTGCTGCACGTAGCTGTGTGGTTTTGCGATACAGTCGAGTGCAAAGTACATGGCAAATATGCTGAAATGTTTGCTTTCGCACCCTAAAGTTGCAGAAGAACCATTCATTTTCTGTAAAAAACATGCATTTTTCCCACCACAGCTGGCAACGTTCTCGGATATGTTTTTTTTGTTTTTTTGTGGGAATGCGAGATCCGATCTGTTATCCAGATACAGAAGCCACTTGATGAGGACAAGTGTAAACGCACTGTGTCCTAATTGGCTTATGATCCGATCTCCTTGATCGGATCACGGCGATCGCATATTAATGCCAAGTGTAAAGGAAACTGTTACGATGAGGCAAGGACGAAGCAGAGAGAGAATCCATACGCAAAACTAATTTAATGAAACAAACAGGAACTCCAGGGCAAACAAAGGAACACAGAACTCAGGACAGGAACACGGAAACAGCTACAACGACCGACGACAAACAACAACTGAAGCACAGACGTTTATATACACAGGCAAACAAGCTAAACAAGATAACAAGGGTGTGGTTAATCAGAAACACCTGGGGAGACTAATAAACAAGAAAAACTACAAAGGACTACAAAACATGGCACAGGACAGGAAATAACAAAAGTCCATACAAGACAAGGGAAACACAGTACAGGAATCATGACATAGCCCCCCACTTAAGGAGCGGATTCCAGACTCTCCTCAGGAAATAGTTCAGGAGGGTGGTGGAGCGGAGGCGGACCCGGGGGGCGGGATGGAGGGCCAGGCCCGTGGAGCGGAAGAGGGCCTGGAGACTGCAGTAGAACGGGAGGCCAGGGCGGAGCAGGCAGTGCAGGCGACCAGGGCGGAGCAGGCAGTGCAGGAGCAGGCAGTGCAGGCGACCAGGGCGGAGCAGGCAGTGCAGGCGACCAGGGCCGAGAAGACCCTTCAGGCGGCCAGGGCGGAGACGACCCTTCAGGCGGCCAGGGCGGAGACGACCCTTCAGGCGGCCAGGGCGGAGACGACCCTTCAGGCGGCCAGGGCTGGCTGAAGAGGCGACCATGGCGGTGTGGCCTCCATGGTCCAATCGCGGGACCTACTGCCCCCCCTCAAAATTTTCTTGGGGACAGCTACGGAGTCATAGGCTGGAGCAGGCACCAGCTCAGGAACAGACACCAGCTCAAGAATAGACACCGGCTCAAGAACAAGCACGTCGGCGGCCATCACTGGTGAGGGCTGAGGTTCTGGCATGCCGGTGGCCATCTCAGGTGAGGGCTGAGGTTCTGGGGTGGAGACAGGCTCAGGACTGGGCAGAACCAGCGGCGGAAAAGTCTCTGTGCTGGATGGGACCAGCGGCGAAGGAAGCTCTGGGCTGGACGGGACCAGCGGCGAAGGAAGCTTTGGGCTGGACGAGAAAAGCGGCGAAGGAAGCTCTGGACTGAAAGGAACCAGCGGCGAAGAGGGCTTTGAGCTGGACAGGACCAGCGGCGAAGAGGGCTTTGAGCTGGACTGGACCAGCGGCGAAGAGGGCTTTGAGCTGGACTGGACCATCACAGACTCTGGCTCGGCGGGCATGACGCTCTCAGTCTCAGGCTCGGCGGGCATGACGCTCTCAGTCTCAGGCTCGGTGGGCATGACGCTCTCAGTCTCAGGCTCGGCTGGACTGGCGTTAAGTGCAGGCTCGGCTGGACTGGCGTGAAGTGCAGGCTCGGCAGGCGTGACGTGAAGCTCAGTCTCTGGATCGGCAGACGTGACGTGAAGCTCAGTCTCTGGATCGGCAGACGTGACGTGAAGCTCAGTCTCTGGATCGGCAGACGTGATCGGCAGACGTGACGTGAAGCTCAGTCTCTGGATCGGCAGACGTGACGTGAAGCTCAGTCTCTGGATCGGCAGACGTGACGTGAAACTCAGTCTCTGGATCGGCAGACGTGGCGTGAAGCTCAGGTTCAGGCTCAAACTCAGGAACAGACGCGGTATCAGGAATAGAAAAAAGCTCAGGAAGCGTGAAGGCGGACATCTCTGCCATAGATGATCTCTTAGGTGACATGGCGACGGCCATCCTGGGAACCAGAATCAAGCGTTGCCGCCTTCTTGGCTGGAGACACTCAGGCGACATGGCGATGGACATCCTGGGAAGCAGAATCAGGCGTGGCCGCCTACTTGGCTGGAGATTCCCATTTAATGCTGCTGGATTCATTCTTTTTGGTCGGTCGTTCTGTTACGATGAGGCAAGGACGAAGCAGAGAGAGAATCCATACGCAAAACTAATTTAATGAAACAAACAGGAACTCCAGGGCAAACAAAGGAACACAGAACTCAGGACAGGAACACGGAAACAGCTACAACGACCAACAAACAACAACTGAAGCACAGACGTTTATATACACAGGCAAACAAGCTTAACAAGATAACAAGGGGGTGTGGTTAATCAGAAACACCTGGGGAGACTAATAAACAAGAAAAACTACAAAGGACTACAAAACATGGCACAGGACAGGAAATAACAAAAGTCCATACAAGACAACGGAAACACAGTACAGGAATCATGACAGAAACATGCATTTCTTTGTTTTCATGCACACACACATACATATACTGTATATATATATATATATATATACAGTGCCCTCCACAATTATTGAACCCCCTGGTAAATATGATCAAAATTGGCTGTAAAAAATAAATCTGCATCGATTATCCTTGTGATCTTTCATTCAAAAAATGTGAAAAATTCTAACCTTTCATTGAAGTAAAAGAATTGAAAGTGGGGGGAAATCACATTATGAAATAAATGTTTTTCTCCAAAACACGTTGGCCACAATTATTGAAACCCTTTTATTAAATACTTTTTGCAATCTCCTTTTGCCAAGATAACAGCTCTGAGTCTTCTTCTATAATGCCTGATGAGTTTGGAGAATAACTGACAAGAGATCAGAGACCATTCCTCCATACAGAATCTCTCCAGATCCTTCAGATTCCCAGATCCATGTTGGTGCTTCTCCTCTTCAGTTCAGCCCACTCATCAGGTCAGGGGACTGAGACGGTCATGGCAGAAGCTTCATTTTGTGCTCCACAACAAATTTTTGTTTTGATTTTGATGTTTGTTTTGGATCGTTGTCCTGATGGAAGATCCAACCACGGCATATTATAAGATTTCTAGCAGAAGGCGTCAGGTTTAGATTTTTTATCTGTTGATATTTGATAGAATCCACAATGCCATGTATCTGAACAAGAAGTCCAGGACCTCCAGCAGAAAAATATGCCCACAACATTAAAGATCCAATGGTATATTAAATTGTACACATGGGGTACTTTTTATCCTTGTGTTCACCAAACCCATCTAGTGTGTTTGCTGCCAAAAAGCTCTGTTTTAGTCTCATCTGACCACAGAACCCTGTGTTGTTTGAAGATCCAGTCGTGTCTGACAATTAAATTTGCTGGAATTTGTTTTTGGAGGAGCTAGGAGGGTTTTTTTTAAACCCTCCCAAACAACATGTGGGGATGTAGGGGTTGTTTGATAAAATTTTTTTTTAGGCTTTCTGACCCTAAGACTCAACTAATCTCTGCAATTCTCCATCTGTGATCCTTGGAGAGTCTTTGGCCAGTCAAACTTTCATACTCGCCGTGCATTAAGACAGTATAGACACACGTCCTTTTCCTGGCAGATTCATAACATCTTTAGTTGGTTATAACTTCTTAATTATTGCCCTGATGGTCAAAATGGGGATTTTCAATTCTTTAGCTATTGTCTTACAGCCACTTTCTAGTTTGTGATGCTCAACAATCTTTTGCTACGCATCAGAACTATATTCTGTGGTTTTACTCATTGTGATGGATGATTAAGGGGATTTGGCCTTTGTGTTTCCTCATATTTAAACTTCTGTGAAACACGAAGTCATAGCTGGACAGTTTCATGTTCCTAGTCACCCTGGTGTACTAAAAAAGGTAAATATTAATGGGAATATACTTCAGAGATATTTTACTCGTAAAAAATTCTAGGGGTTTCAATAATTGTGGCCAACATGTTTTGGAGAAAAACATTTATTTCATAATGTGATTTCCCCCCACTTTCAATTCTTTTACTTCAATGAAAGGTTAGAATTTTGCACATTTTTTGAATGAAAGATCACAAGGATAATCGATGCAGATTTATTTTTTACAGCCAATTTTGATCATATTTACCAGGGGGTTCAATAATTGTGGAGGGCACTGTATATATATATACATATATATATATATATATATATATATATATATATATATATATATGTGTGTGTATATATGTGTGTATATATGTATATGTACATGTATGTATGTATATATGTATATGTACATGTATGTATGTATATATATAGTGTAATGTTTTTGTAATTATTTTGGCTTTTTAAAATCATACCCCGATATATATATATCACAATGCCAAAATTATATTCCAATATATCATTTTATTGCGATAAAATTCGCATTTCAGCATTGATGCCAACGCTTTCCAATTAAAAGGTTGGAGTTTGTAGTTCAATGTTATTGCTACAAGAAGAGGTACCTTCAAGTGTCTTAATATGTGTATATATATATATATATATATATATATATATATATATATATATATATATATATATATATATATATATATATATATATATATATATATATTTATTTATTTATTTATTTATTTATTTATTTATTTATTTATTCGGGCACTACTGCAGATGGAGGCGGTGATCAGTTTTGGGTCAGTTGTTCACACAAAGCAATTACGTGGCCTTGGGAAACATGTAATATTTGTAATTTTTGAATAAAATATTGTGACTAATTATGTCCACCAAGCCTGTCATATCCTGTGTTTTAAATGTTTTATTTTGAGAAATGGTTACGTTTAACAGTAGGAGTCAGATTGGGTACTCAAAATGTCAAAATAGTGTAATGTTTTTGTAATTATTGTGGCTTTTTAAAATCATACTCCGATATATATGTCACAATGACAAAATGATATCCCAATATATCATTTTATGGCGATAAAATTCACATTTGAGTATTGATGCCAACACTTTGTCTTAATAGTGGGCACTTGACCATGTTTCAGAATTTGAGAATTGAAAGTTGTTAGTACATATCAATCACGTAAATTGTTATGTTTGTGGAATAGAATATTAATTCCTTAAGCTTTAAATGGCGATACTTATGCTGTCTTGCAGCTGTAAACAAGACATACATTTTACCCTATTTGGTGTTGCATTTATTTTGACTAAAGTAATATTAGCAACCAGAGGCATATCATCTGGCAATTTTTAGTAAACCGCCATCAACACTGGCACAGTGTTGTTGATGCTCATTAGAGGCTGTTCACACAGGATGCATTTTGTGTAATTGCTAGTTTATGCAAACATGCACTAAAAGGCTGTCTTTGGCTGTACAGGATGTGTTTAAGCTTGTGAAAACTGCACCTATAGCTCAGTGTATTGGTGACCATTACATTATTCTGACTCTGTGCATCAGATTAAATTCACATTTCCCATATCTCTGTAAGATGTTTACAAAATGAATATGTAGATGCCCATATGATTCTGGTCACACTAGTCCCAGGTTTTCTTATTTTGGAATTGTTATCCATTATTCATGTAACTTGCCTGAAGATAATTGACTTCAGCGTTTCGGCAAAGGACACGTTGCCCCTGACACTGCAGAAACTTCACCCTGCTCTCAGGGGAACTATGTTTGCTCACTCTATCCATATAGGAGCAAATGGACATTTGTTTCTCATTAGAGTTAAAATGTGCATTTAGAACTACCATGCCATCATTTCAATACAATTTCAATGAATCAAGTTCAGACGTGCATAATGCACGGAACCACATAATAGCTTCAAGCAGACTTGACTATTGTTTGTGGAGACTATGCCTTGTGCTACATGGTCTTGTGAACTTTAATGCGATCCATGAGGACTTTAAGGTTATCCTGCTGAACTCATTGGAGTGTGGAAATATGCAGGATTTTTTTGCAATTCTGGCATGTTGATGTCTTAAAGTAGATCCTTCACGTCATTTGCATTTTCTTCTGTACTTACCCTTGTTAGAGAAGAGGCACCCTTAAAGCTTAGGCTGATGAGATTAGTGAAAATGTATTTTTCATCCAGTTGAATGACTAATACTGTAAATGATGCAATCTGCAAAAACTTAGAAAAATAAACTGATCAAACAATTGTTGAATAACTTATGGTATAAATCATATTATACCATATCAATATTAGCAGAGAAAAACATGCACATGAAGAGAATTAAAGCATAAGAGTGAATCACTCAATACACAAAAGTGTATTTAAGTTAAAAAACACTTTCAACCAACAAGCTACATTGAGTCAGCGGAACTTAATACTTTGTAGAATAAACAAAAAAAGTTTATTATTCCAAAAAATTAAGTCGCTTTAACTACCAGAGTTGTAGCCCTGGAACCAATTCATCTTATCTATTTCAGTTCAAATCAACATGCTATCATAGCACTATGATAGCAGAACTTATAGAACTTACGTAAACATGTATATTTAACCCTTTAAAACCGGATGTGTCATCGACGACACAGCCAACCAAGCTGTATTCATGTCACTGTAACTCTTCAACCATTTGAACTATCAAAATAATTCAAATAGTTCCTGAAAGTAGACATCATGCGCTTTTCGCCAATATACGGCTTATTGCGGTGATGTCATGCTTTCCGTCTGCAAATGACAGCAGCGCGGGATGGAAGGATTTGAACATATCTATTATAGTTCATTTTTCAACTTTAAAGTGTTCGTTTCTTTCGTTCATGATTTTTTCAGTTTTTTTCTAAATAAAAATCAGTAAATTTATTCTCGTTTTTTACATTTTTGTCTAGCCTATTTAAATTCTATTTACAAACTCACCACACACAATAACTGTAATTTGTTGAAAGCTTATCTTTTTCTGAAAAATATGACACCTTGCACATGAAGATAGCACATTGTTTTAGAATTTTACAGTCAAAAAATCTAATTATGTGAAAAACACCTATTTTAGCTTCAGGTTCTAAAGGGTTAATGAACAAGTAAGATATTACTTGTTACTGGCATTAGTTCAATCATTGCATCTGTCAATGTAGTGTTTACCATATAGCCTACTTTTCAGCACAATGGTAACCACAAAAACTTCAAAATTACAGAAACTCTTTTAAATGTCAAACATAACAGCATTAAACACTAACAGGTATTTCCCTTCATTAAAAACAAATAAATTAACACTTAATTTCAACATTCATACTCCTTCTCCAGTCCTATGCAAAGCATGCTGGGAACTAGAAATCCACTGTCTAATTTCCGAAGTTATCAAGACAATTTCATTAAGTTACTGCAACCTTATAAATAAATGAAAAGCCAATTAACGCAGAAATTTGAGTTTAAATTACAGATTATATTAGGTTGATGTAATGATCATATATATATATATATATATATATATATATATATATATATAGAGAGAGAGAGAGAGAGAGAGAGAGAGAGAGTGAGTGAGTATATATATATAGAGAGAGAGAGAGAGAGAGAGAGAGATAGATATATAGAAAAGATTGACTAATTATTTTTTATTTTTTTACTTTTCAAAACTGATGTAATGCATATTTTTGAGTAACTACCTTAAAGTAATTACTAAATTAACATGTTAGATTGACATCCCTCAAAATGGTCAGATTGTTGGATGCAAGGAGAAGGCAACAATCAAAACTGCACTGATGACAAAGAAAGGGGTTTAAACTGAACAAACTGAACAAAGAAAGTGGTTGAAAATTAAGAGCAGGGATGAGAACAGACAACCATTAAATATATGTCAGTTAGGGTCATGGAACTTGTCACAAAGAATTACCAACACCACTGTGTTTAACCCTACTGTCATATTCATTCCAGTTTAAAACTGATCATTTAATTCAGGGGTCAGAGTTCAATGCTCCACAAGGATTATTTGACTCTTTTCATGACCTTTATAGATGTGATTTGTTAATGACTGGCTGGAGAAACAGAAATTAATACTGGCACCACAGTTCTAGAGAAGGTAAGGATAAAATTCATGTAGATGGGGACAGAATAGAAAGACACAATGAAGAAGATCTACAGATCCAAAAAGTAAGCAGAGCAAGAGCAGCATTTCTAATTCCCTATAGGGAGCTGAACATTATATAATTGACAGCCAATAGCTGCGAGGTGAAGGCAAGCTAAAGTCTTTTGTAAGCATTTCAAAATATGGGGCGGCTGGACTGGAATGTATATTCAGTGATTTATAGAATAGTTCAAGCCAAAATGGGAATCTTGTCATTTATTTCTCTGTCCACATATTGTTCTAAAACATGACTTTTTCTGTGGAACTTAAATAATAATAATTAAAAAAGTTTTGAATAATCTTCACACAGAACTTATATAACCACAGTTCATAGTCACCATGGCTGGAAAGAAAATGCACCAGAATTTGGTTTTATACATTCAGTATTCAGTACTATCAGTGTTATTTTGGTAGCACTTTATTTTTACAGTCTTGTCCCCCATGTAAATATGTACTTATTATGGTAATTACAATAACTGGGTAATAACAAGGTAATAACCATGAACCTACACCTAATCCTAACCCCTGTAATTACCTTATATTACCCAGCATTCCCCTAGGTAAATACCCTCTAAGTTATTTTAATAGTATTAATATATTATGATAGAATTTGTTAACATGTTTTATATTTAAGTTTCTTAATTTTGTTAGTTGCTTGACATTTATATTTTGTTTTAGTCTGTTTTTTGTTTTCGTTCGTCTGTTTAATTTAATTTCAGATTCATTGTGGGTGAATGATTCCCACCATATAGTTACTTGTTATTTCATAAAAAAAAATTTTTTTTTTAAATACAGTTCACATTCATTGCTAAGCTATGGTTGGGTTAACAAAAAGTGTATTAAAAAGACACATACTGCGAGCATTCAGAAATAAAGCCAGCATTTAGCTGTAATCGGGCATGAATTAAACCATGTACTAAAACCAATAATATAGACCACACTGAAGACATACATTTTACAGTCTTTCCCTCAAGTAATGTCTGTCATGTTTAATGGTATTGAGGGGATTTCTTCTACCCCAATGGTCTGTCTTGTCAGCCACCACACCCAAGTACCGATTTCAGCTCATCCTCTCATCTCCTTTTTCTAGTTTAGTCCATCATTCCCTTCAACTGTCGTCCTCTCACCTGTTATTCACACACACACACACACACACACACACACACACACACACACACACACACACACACACACACACACACACACACACACACACACACACACACACACACACACACACACACACACACATTATCCTCCATCACTCTGCATATTTTTCACTTTCCTCACAATTCACTCTCCTGTCTGTCACCGCTGTGCCTCTCCTCACCTCGCCTTTCCCTCTATCGCTCGCTGTTTCTCTGTTTATCTCTGTCTCTCTAACACCTCACTTTCTATTAATTAAGTCCTGAGGGGAGGGGAATACTTCCTGTCAGACACTTTGTACATCTGTTTGGCCTACCAAATCGATCTGTGCTTTCACTGCTGAAAATAACTGAAGTATAGAAATTCACAAAAGTGCCAAAATAAAGTGCAGCTTCCCAAGAAGCAAAAAATATTCTTGCTGTGGGGAGTCTTAATAGAGTGAAGGAACTCAGTATATGTAGAAACACCACACTACACAACATTATGGTGACTACATCTTAGAATATAGCAGGAAGCAGAGTATTGAAATAGGACCAATGAATAATTCAGACACAGCAAGTATTGAAGAAATGAGAGCCAAAGTGTAGCTCTACATGATTATTTACAGCATCATTCAATGCAGTCATGAAGTGCTAAATTCAAAGTCAGAATTATATGTGGTGAGTCTGTTCCAAAGCAAAAAGCTAATAAGTTAAATGGAAAAAAAAACTTTAAAGGGACACTGGAATGGGGAAAATGAGATGAGATGAAAAAGAAAAAAAGCTTTTCCGTACACTTGCAAAATTATTAAATTCTCACAAAAATGTTGCATTCGCTCACAAAATGTTTGTAATCAAAAACTGGTGATCTCATAATATGAGATGGGAATAAAAACTAAATTTCAATGTGTGAAATCAAAGTTTCTCAGGGAAAGCTATACTTTTGCAAGAGCACAAAAAGAAGTACTGAGATAATAATAATATTAATTTCCCCTCCCATTTCATATTTTTGCCTTCACCATCCCCTTATGAGCTCCATAAAAATTAGATTTCATGACTCCAAACATGTCAAGTGGTATAAACACTTTGTATAACCATGTGACATTTTTAGAGAAAAGAAAAATCCTTACACCTGGAATGCTTCTGTATGTTGGTTGTACAAGAATTTCAGACTTTTTTGATTAAATATTACATTCTCCAGACCAGACAGTTACATCGTCTAGACATTCAAGTCCCGCAAAACATTTTTTTTTTTTTCTATATATTCCCTATATATTCTGATTACTGCCAGAATGTATTATGCAAATCTCATTGTCTAAAGCTAAGACTGGACAAACACACTTATCTATTGCAGACTTCACTTGCTGAAGGCAAAAAGCAAACAGCAAATGATGAACGTTTGGTCTTATTACGAACAGGCACCTGCACATGACTGGCCAATGTAGACAATCTCCATCTCCAGACTTCCTCTGACCCCTGAGGAGGGAAAGAAATGCCCTTATCACAGGGCCTGACCCCAGTCCCGGTCATACTCAGATAGGAGCCCCCCCAGAGAAAAGCCTCCATGCTCCTGAGGAAACAAACATGCTGCCTATCACAACAGTGGGGCCAGATGATGGCCCCAGGTCCCCTGATCTCATTTGGCCTAGTAAAAAAAAAAATATGCTGCTGGTGTGACTCTATCCCATATTAGGGTAATAACCTCAAGATGACCTTGCAGTAGGATGCCCCTTAAGGTTCATGCACAAATCTTCCCTGTGTGCATCCAGCTGGTCTTGGTCTTGCTGACCCACACTCACCTCAGTGAAAAACACTGGCTCCATTTACATTCTTTAATATTGAGAGAGACAAGGACCCTGGGACAAAGGCTCTGTTCCAAAACCTAGAGAGCTGCATTGCTGTCTACTGACCACTGTACGTAAGCATTTACTTTCTAAGGTAGCATGCTAACTGTCATGGAACTTGATATGTCACTGATTTGAAACACTTCACATATAAAGCAACACAGAGTCACAGAATTCATACGCTCCTAAAGGCAAAATTCTCAGGAGATTCCTCTTACAATTGAGTTTAAAAGTGTTTGGCGTTAGAATGTTGCTAAGCTAACAATGTGATACTCTAATAAACATAAAAATCACATCACATTTTGGGTAACATGATATGTTTCTTTCACTGAGCTCTTCGCAGTGAATTAAATGATTCCTTTTCCACAAATGATACATGCAGTCTTAGAATGTGTCCAAGATTAGGTACAGTATCTTAAGGATCATTCTCATAGGATGTGTTTTTGTGATCAGTGTGTATTTAAAAACAATATCGGGATATATGCACAGTAAGTGAGTCCCAGACCGATGTCTTAGGCTGAGTCCAACATCTCATGAGAAAATGCATCTATTTTACATGGTGGCAATTTTGTATGAATTTGTACGATATTTTTGTGGAAGCATGATATATATTTTTTCAGGATTCTTTGATGAATGGAATTTGAAATTTCATTTATTTGAAATAGGAATATTTTGTATATTTGTCCTTGTTGAATAAAAGTATTAGTTGCTTTAAAAAAAAACAATAGTTTTCTTATTGGTGTATGTAAATGTGTTGTTGGCGGACATTTTTGGCTGTTATACCATGTCCAACCCAATCTTTTTCACGAGATGGTGATTTCGTACATCTTGTATAATGTGTTCGTACAGAAATGTAAGATTTTTTTAGGAAAAAAGCAAGCATAAAGGTCCACTCCCAACCCCATCCTAACCCCAAAATGTCAGTGGGGACAAGTTGAAAGTACAAGTAAAATATATATATATATTTTTTTTTAATTTATTCAAATTAACCACCAATTCTCCAAACCGTACAATTGTTACGAATTGCCGTTAAAAGTGTGTTGACACGTCTCACTGTTATTTAGTCATTTCACATCATGAGTAACACATGTTTAGAATCTAAAATAAGTTTGACTTTAAAAACCGCATCTAGAGATCCATGTGCTTGAGATCCATTAGCGACAATGAACGACTCCTTAGAGGGTAGCATAATTTTGTTTGGAACAGCTATTGCATCGAGAGCACACCTATGATGCTTTAAAATGCTGCTTACATAATATTTTGGAACAGTGGCAAAGTAATCATTCTGTCTCTAAGCATTAATAAATGTCTTATTAATCCAGACCTATTATTCGTTTCTCTGGATGTAGGCTCATTGAATTTTAATGGTCTATATACAGATAATAATAATAATAACAATAAGCATACTGTGTGAGCTGACTGAAGCAGAGCATTTCTATTTACACTTACACTTATGTAGAAACAATTCATTTTACACCCATTTGCTATTTATTGCACTGGATCTGAAAGAGGCCAATAAAGCCTATAAAACTTGCAAATACAGAAGGTGCAATTATGTATTTGTAATCTTTATGCAACACTTTTGTATGTTAAATTGCTATTGTTTCTCATTACACCTCCACAGGCCACCAGTGACCCTTCTGAACTAACAGCAGGTCTCAATTGGATATTTTTCTATGCATGCAAGGTTAGAACAGGACAATATTTCAACACAACAGAAAACAATAACCATGGAAAGGAACCTCTACCACGTGGAAAATTAAGGTTCTACGAGGTGGGTTTTCACAGTGATATAAGAACCATTTTTGGTTCCCCAAAGAACCTTTCAGGGAACAGTTCTTGAAAGAATTTTTTTTTTCTGACTTTTAAGTTTTATAAAAAGAAATTGAAGAATCCTTTTCCACCATAAAGAATCAATTTGCAAGGTTTAAGGTTCTTCATTGAATCATATATGCCAATAAAGAACCTTTATTTGTACAAGTGTACAGTCCAGAACCAAACACCTTTTCCTTGGAAAAAGTCTGTTCTCAGAATATAGATCATGGGATCGGTCATTTGTACAGTAGGTTGTTCGTAAAACACCACCTAAATAACATCCTTGAGAACCCCTCTGCCAAGCTAATGAATAATTAATTGATAGATAAAAAGTTTCCTGCTGTGCACATGTATGTAGGTGACATTGGTTTTCACTTTGTCCAGTTGTTTAAACGATCTGACATTGGGTTGGCTCTGCTGATGTGCAGAGGCTGTGTGGCCAATCTGTTGTTGTTTTTGAGGCTGATACGGATTGGGAGGGCCGGCTGTCAAGGGAGACGACCCGGCCACACCAAGGGAGCACCTGCTCTGTTGCCGGGGAAACAGCAGGTGTGGGCTGGAAAGTGGGGGTTGAGTGGGGAGGGTGGTTGGAGATCAGAGTCTCCAGAGAGCCTCTCGGAATGTGGAAGTGAGGGACGTGAGAAAACTACAAACGTCCTGACGGTATCAGTGGCAAGTGGGCCTCCACATCAGGGCCAGCAGACAGTCACTTCTCAAGCACTGCACTGCTGATAACAGGCCAATAATGATGAGGTTCTGGTTTAGAAAGTGTGACAATGTAATTTAATCAGAAACTTCAAATGTCCTACAAATTAATTCAATATGCAATCTAGTTGTACCCCTATAAAATATATTTATTCATTTAGCAGACACTTATCCACAGCAAATAATAAAAGCATATACTTAACATCAAATTGCTAATTGCCGGATTACTAAGTTATCTTAATTACAAAACAAACAAAAAATCCTTCTTTACTGTTTTGTACTCCAGCTAACTTTCCAATCCAGCAATTTCAATAGTAACTTTTAATTTTCAAGAAACTTTTTTTTTTTTTTTGGGATTCTTTGTTGAACAAGCATTGAGTTGAGTTCAAGCATTTATTTGAAAAACATATTAAATTGTAAATTGATTTACTATCACAAATAAATGTAATGCATCCTTGCTGAATAAAAGTTGTATTCATATAAATGAATAAATAAAAAAATTCGGATAAAGAATTCCACAAATAAAGTCTTTAATTAGAATAATACACACTTAGGAGATATTTTGAAGCTAAACAGGAGAAAACGTATTGTAAACAACTATCTGAAATGAGAACTGACAAAGGAATGAAAAAACAGGGAGTACTTATGCACATGCTTATCAAGGGAACACAATTGAACGAAATCAGTAATCAAGGCAACCAACAAGGAGAACTGTGTAACCATAGAAACTAATACCCCATGAACATGAACAAAAACATAATTAAACAAAACAAAATAGAGTGAAAATGAAATATACAATGGTGATATGTGAAGCTGTTAAAATATTTTTTAAGGACACTGTAAAGCAGGACGATTTTACCACCGGATAAAAGATTATATTTCCCTCTGTATGGACTTTTACTCTGCATGTGACACTGTTTCAGATGGTTCTGCTACAAATCAGTATGTAGACCTTCTTAGCTGCATTTGGAAGATTCTCTGTGTGGTTAAATATACCTGACACATGCATAAAAGAATCACCTCAGAGTAAAGCAGAGGGAAAAAATGAATCTATCACACAGCTATATTTAGCACTGATAACACACAGAATAATGGAATCGGGGAGAAGATTCATTACGAAACACATTATGATTTAATCAAACTGCAAAAAATTCTATTCATTACTCTCTGACAAAAGGCTCATTTATTCCTACTGTCTTGTTAGCTGGCAGGCACACGGCGTAAGTGCTTCCGCCAGAGAGGTGATCTGACTGAACACCAACTTCCTCTGCGGAGCTGTGAAGGTGAAATTCACTGCTGCATATGGTAATGACTTCTGACCAAGGTTCTTCATCTTTGACATTATGCAAAAGGATTTTTTCTTTTTTACTTCTGTCAAGTCTTGCGAGGTTTGGTTTTAAACTGAGTGTATTTTGAATAAGTGTAGTGCATTATTGTTGCTCTCTTGTTTAAATGTCTTTAGCATTTCTGCCTTCTCAGGTTGCTTTACTTGAAGTGGGGTTTTTGTTTGAGAAGACGCACATAGGTGGGTAACACTGGCAAAGGAAGAAGAGAAGTGACTACCTTCAGTCCATGTTAGTGGTGTTTACACTAAAGCAGCTGGGTCTCTGCTCAGTCTAGAGCGGCTCGGGTTCCGACTCGCTCCTGCCCGTTTGCCACAGGTTGTCCAGGAGAGGGCACTGACTGGCACAGTGAGGAGCCGGCTCTCATTCAAGTTCTCCTTCTTACTGGCGGCCTCACACACACCTTACACAGAGCAGTTTTAAAGAATACCCTACATTGGTAAAATAATGAAAAATATTGGGTCGCACTTAATTGTAGATGCAATTACATTAAAAAAAAAATTTTTTTTATATGTACACAATAAGTGCATTCTATAAAATTATTCATTCAAGTATAAGTACATAGTAAAGACGCTGAATATAAAGTAGGTCCAAATATTGTACTCCACTGAATAATTTAGTAAAACAAGAGTAATTAGGCTACTTTTACTGTTGTTTGGGAAAAGATAAAACTATATGCAACTTTAATGGAACAATGAATGAATGAATGAATAAATAAATAACAGTGTTATTTAAGTATCATTGATATTAATATTTCTAATTGGTTTTCATATTTTCAGTTTTTATTTTAATTTTAGTTTAAGTTTTAGTACATTTTTGTCATTTTTAGTACTTTTTAAAAAAGTCTTTAAAAAGTAAAAAAAAAAAGAGTTTTAGTTATTTTTGCATCAAGTTCAAATAAATTCAAATGAGAACGATTTCTACATTATATTTTATTTTAGTTAACATTTTTTTCTTTCTTTTTTCTTTTTTCCCAAGAAATGCAGTTATTGTTACAGAGTAATTATTCATTTAAGTTGTAAGTAATATTAATTACTCTATTACTTAAAACAATTTACAGTAGGGTTATGGTTTGCTTTAGGGTTAGCTGCATGCCATTGCACATAATTTACTGTTGTCACGTGTAACAAGGATACTGTTATCTTCCATATAACGGCAGTTTGTGGTGACCAAATCTGTCAAGCTAAAAAGCTTGAAAAAGCACAATTAACATCTATTTATAGCTGCATATTCAAACTCGTGTGTAACAGTAATTACAATAAAATACAGTTTGCATCAATGTCAAACCATAGCTTCAGACAACTTGGAATATAGTGCCAAGGCAAATGGACTTCTTGTCCTTTTTGGAGCTTGACAGCTGTGGTCACTATGAGCAGTTGCTGTTGCTGTACATTTGTGAAATTTAGAAATCTGTGAAAATTTCTCCTTTTGTGTTCGACTGACAAAAATAACAGGATATGAGCTTAAAATGGCATAAAGCTGAGTAAATAATGACAAGGTTTTCATTTCAGAGTGAACTATTCCTGTAAACTATGGATAAAGCTAACTTGGCTCTAAACGATGCTAATGTTTTCCCATTATCCCATCATGCTGGAAGACAAATCATTGTAAATGTTCCCGTATATGTTCATTAATAAACTTCTGCAACATCCATTAACTTGATCTTTAGCCAAAGCAAATTTGCTTTAGCATCAATATCACATGCTGAAAGCATGCAGTCAAGAGTTAAAGCAGGTCTGCAGCGAGAACAAGGATAAAAGTGTTCGTGCTCGACTAGGTTTTAGTTTTACACATTTCAGGGCCCCATGCATATGCCCAGAACCATTTCACCTACTTCCTGCGGTACCCGTACATGGATGGCTAAGTCAGGAACTGGACCATTAGGTCGCCACTTTGTGGTATGCTTCTGTGGGAGTGTGTTTAAGAAAACGGGGGAGGGAATCATCAGACCCGAGGTTAACGAGACCCGAGGTGCGATTACCAGACACCCGGGAGCTGCTGCGCACTCCCTCATTCTGATGCACTCTACGGAAAGTAAATAAGATTTAAATAATAATAAATTAGATCATTTAGGAGCCTGCCTTCTCCCACCAACCTGAGAGGATTGGGGCCAAATAGGAGAACAGTCGTACCTTCTCTTTTATGTTAATGCGGTCTCTGACTAGCTCAAAAGGCCTGGAGAATGGGAAACACATGTCCAGTTCTCCACAGATGGCACAAATTGCTCTTTCATTCGGTGGACATCGGCTCCTAGAGAAAATGCAGTCAGAGCCGGCCCTTGCAATAATAGTTTGAGGGGCTTGTCTGCCCTCAGACACTTAGCGGTAAGGAGCCCGACTCACCTTGGGCCTCTGTATGCACTGCAGTCAAAGCGTAGTATGGGGAATCATTTACATGTTCTGCTGTGGGCGTCTCTGCAGACACAAGTGTCCTTCCTGTACACTTCACAAACCAAGGCTTTGTGCGCCTGCTGTTGCTGTTAATGTAATTTTATTGTAAGACTAACCCTGCATCTCAATGTCCATACTATCCATCCTAAACAGTATGTGAGATTGAAATAAGTATGTCCCAAAGCATAGTATGTTGAAAAGAGTATGCCAGAAGTCCCCGGATGGTCTACTATTTCCGCTGGATTTTCGAAGTGTGGATCCGTGCTCACTATTAGGGGTGGGCGATATAGCCTCAAAATTATATCACGATATTTCAAGAATATTTGCGATAATGATATTTATGACGATATAGAAAAGAAAATTTGACCATTTTTTTTATTACATTTATCTCACCTAAATGTTTGCTCACTCATTGCGTTTTTACAATAGGGTAAATTTTTTTTTAAGAGTTTACAGAACACAAGGAAGCTTGATTTCAATCTTTGAATTAATTGAAAAAAGTAGCAAAAAATATATACAAAATAATACAAATACAAATACAAATACAAATACAAATAAAGAGAAAAGTTTTTGGGTAGGTCTAACACTAGTATTCAGAAATACTACAGAAACTGAATAAGGTAATCAAATGTAAAATAACACTAGTCCTGAGTCCTGACTAAATTAAATACATAGGCTATTAATTCTGATTCCTTACAATTAAAGCTATCTTTTGTTGTTTTGACGACAACATTATTAAATGACAGACACATATGGCTGCTGTTACTTTTAGAGCTAGTGCCCGGATCCATTACTGTTTTCATTATACTGTCTGTCACACTGTCACGCGCGTTTTATGCTTATTTCAGACATAACCGACTGTTTACGAATATACTAACCATGACCGGAATTTTTACACAATTTCGCGTGTTTTTCCCCTGTTAAAGCGATATAATCCGCGAAAAAGAACTTTTGTTTGTGAGACGGCTTTACTGTATGTATGCACGCAGAGTAAACATCTCTCAAAGAGCGCGCGAAAGTAATGAATAGTTTAAAATCACAAATGTTTAAACTGATAAGACTTAAAAAGAAGTGAAAATTATGAACTTTAGTTAAGATGCAAGTGACAAAAGACAATTCCGTCAAGTCCTGACTGCTAAACACAAGAGTGTGGTATTGACGCTTGACTTGTGCAACCCATTTTGAGCGCGAGAGAGAGAAGACGCGGCACCGCTGAACACTCACGCGGTTGGTAAAATTGCGTCCTGGAGAAAGTTTTAAAATTATTGATTTGATTTTATAATCTGTGTGGATTCATTTAGCCTACTCATACAATGTACATGCTAAAGTGAATCAATGTTTGCGGGGGAATTTCCCGCATTATAAGTGGTAGACCTGCAGGAATTAATAAAATACTATTGAAGTAGCTCCTTTTTAGGTACTAAATCGTCATTGGAGGCTGACTTGCTGCTCTCGCGCTCAGACAGGTGTCGTTGTTGTGCGTGCTAGGGAACGTAATGTGCCATACGTCATTGCGTCGCTATATCAGTGATATTGCGATATGACACTTTT
Organism: Leuciscus leuciscus; assembly: GCF_965113295.1. Classification (NCBI taxonomy): domain Eukaryota; kingdom Metazoa; phylum Chordata; class Actinopteri; order Cypriniformes; family Leuciscidae; genus Leuciscus; species Leuciscus leuciscus. The sequence goes on along the minus strand of NC_138731.1, from coordinate 15,477,637 downwards.
TTATCATGTAAAAATGTATACCGGTATTATCGTGGACGGTATGATATGGCACACCCCTACTCACTATGACAGCTAATATTGCCCACAACCCGTTACGCTTTGGAGGAGGAACTACAAACACGAGTAAAAAGTGTTAAAAAACTACAAAACATGGCGGATATGCGGGACCGCCGTTGAGAGGTTTAGATAAAGGTTAGAGTGGCAGCGTTTAACCTGATAAATATATATATATATATATATATATATATATATATATATATATATATATATATATATAAAATGTTATCCATGTTATATTTCATCTGCAATAATAATGTGGACTTTTATAAAGATCCGTTTGGCCATTAACTTTTAAATGCATCATCATGCATTAATATGAGGAGAGTTGCATGAAAGACTGCAGCAGTGTTGTTTTTGGCAGCCCTTTTAGTTTTAGTCTTAGTCTTAGTCTTTTGGACGAAAATGCTTTTTAGTTTTAGTCACATTTTAGTCACTGATAAACTTGGTAGTTTTAGTCAAGTTTTAGTCGACGAAAACGCAAAAAGGTTCTAGTCAAGTTTTAGTCAATTTTTGTAAAAAATAAAAGTAGTCTTTAACAAATTAATTTAGGTTAAAAAGTATTGGAAATGGGCTTAGGTTTGACAGGTTGTAGCAAGTGTTGCAATTCATAAAACAACAGTTAACCTTAAAACCTTTGCATAATAAACTAGACTTTCTCATTGATGGAGATGCAGTGCTGCCAAGCTGTACTTCATTGTCGCATTGGGCAGAAACCTTTTATCCCCGTATTTCAAGTTATATTTTTTCCATGAATTGATGCTCTTCTAAAATTTCAGCACATTGGCTATTTTCACCAGTAATCACAGTAATAAAGGAATGGTTTACAGTTTAAACAGCAAAAAACTTTGAGCTACTACAACATTACACACAGATAAAGTGGTAACAGTGGAATCACTGTTTTACTCAAAAAAAAGCCAGGAATAAAAACATTCTTACTTTGGCAATTGTGGCTTTATTATATAATTAGTTAAATAATAATTTATGTTATAATCTAAGTTATATAATAATTATATATTACTTTGTACCAATTAGCCTACTAAACTAATGCTCGGACACACTCGGTCTCTCTCGCGTGCGCAGACACACTCGGTCTCTCGCGCGCACTTTCGGTCTCTTTCGCGCGCAGACACACTCGGTCTCTCTCGCGCACTGTCGCTCGCTCGCGCAGTTCGTTTCGCTTTTGTCCAGTCCGGCGCCTCATATTGAAGATGTGTGGCGACTCGTGACTAGCCGCAGCCGCAGGTGTGTTGTTGTTGTGTGGAATCTGGTGCGCGGCATAGGCAGCCGGGTGGTGGGCGTACCCAAAACAAGGATAGGAAGCTGCAGCATTGCTGATACTTTTTTTTAGCTCAAAACAGAGAGATTTCACGCAAATTAGGCAGAAATGACATGCATTGTGAACGTCTGACTTAGCCTATAATCATTTTCGTTCCGTCTCGTCTCGTCAACGAAAACTCGAAAACGTCTCGTCATGTTTTAGTCACCTTAGAGCCATTTTTAGCTAGTCATCGTCGCGTTATCGTCATAAAAAAAAGGTGCGTCAACGAAATCATTTCGTTATCGTCATCGTTGACGAAAACAACATTGGACTGCAGATCAACATACTTCTGCATTTCTCTCTGATACGGTAGGAAATGAAATGTGGAGGATTTTATCTTTGACAAAATGATTGACAGGCCAGTTTACTGTGTCAGGATGCGACAGAGAGCAACCGTTAAAGACGCAATTGTATGACGTGATAGTATGTCCCAAAGCTTGTCTACTCTTCTGCTACACACTCAAAAGTATCTACTTTTTCTTCACAAAAAGAGTACATACTTTTAATGCGTAGAATAAGTAGGCGAATTGAGACGCAGCATGATACTCCTTGAACGTTTGATCAATACAAGACCCCATAGGGTGCACAGCAATGTTTCCTGTGAGTTGTATGCGGGTCTCCACATACTTTTGGTGTTGCTGCCATGCAGACCAGAAAGAATTGTCTGCAGAAGTGAATGGACAGCAACTGAGCTAAAGTTTATCCATTGATTTTCAAAAATGGAAATGATTGTATCCACTGGATTTCTGTATTGTTTCGCAGTAATAATCTGTAAAAGATCAATTTACTAAGAAGCAAATTATATTTCTATGCACTACAAGTGTATGAACTTGTCTGTGTATGCATATAATATGCAACAATTTGTTTTGAAGATATTTTACTCGAAAAGAAAAAAAAACTGTTTTTATTATTTTATTTTTGTTTGTTTTTTAAACTAAACTAAACTATTTTTTTACAGTGTACTAAGAAAAAATAAATAAAACACATACAGTAATATCTCTAGATAACTAACCAGATTAAACAATGATAATCATGGCAGTTGGACTAAATATTTGCAATTTACAGGTGTTTTATTTTAATTTATAAAAATATAATAATTTTACCCATTATTAAACACCAATTGTGAGACATTATCAGGAGGTACTGTAATGTGTAAAATGAAACGCTCTCAAAGGGTCTACCAAAATACGATAAAGAATGTATAAAGAAATGAACTGTTCTGCATTAGATGGAGATTAATATGTATAATTATTTTGTAAAGCTTGTCTCAGTAGTGCAGTTTGTTTCTACTCAGGTGGCTGAAGGGGCTGCCCAACAGAAATAGGTTTCAGCAAGAACACAAATGTTGTGTGCTAAATTGTAAATTACCAGAGCTACATCATGCACAACTTTCTGTAAAAATGCTTAGTTGCTTTATTGACTTTCTTTACATTAAAAGTCTAATATAAATAAGAGCGAGGATAAAATAAAACTAATTTGACAAGAGTTTTACTTTTGTATTAAATCATGAGAACGTTTTAATGCAGTGTGCATCCAGACTCATAAATACTCATGACAAAAGGGCCTGCATGTGAAAGCTCTAAATAAAAGTGCTTTCACCTAGTGAAGTAATGTGTTTAAATCAGGCCCACGAGAGTGTCCCATTTGTCTATTGGAATGCTTTATGAGCAAGCATTTTGAAGTGATTGTGTTAAACACTTCTATTTGTGAGGTACTTGTCTATTACTAACAATCATTCCCAGATGTGTTATTTTAATTAAATGTATAGATTAGTTTAATTGTTTCATATACTGCTTGTGCTGTGTGTTATTTATCTTGCACACCCAGCACAGTTCAATTCACTCTCTGTAATTAAAAGATTCCCTGGAAAATATCCAGACTTAAACGGTTGGGTTTGCAGGAGAATGACAGCTGTGTGGCACTCTTAATTCCCCCAATTCTTGAGTAATTAATTTTAAAACAATAATTCTTAATTATAAAAGTCTTAATGTCTGTGTGATATTTTGTTTTGTACGGGTCAAAGGTAATTTATTAAAATTCATTGAATGGGCTTTATGCACAGCACTACTTCCTGAACTTCAGCCAGCTCTTTGTTTCCTGTCTGCCATTATTGGACAAACTGATTAATCCAGGTGTGTCTGATTATTGTTACTGAGGTCAGGCACACCTGGATTAATCAGTTTGTCCAATAATGACAGACAGGAAACAAAGAGCTGGCTGAAGTTCAGGAAGTAGTGTAGCTGTGCATAAAGCCCATTGCATAAGGAATGCCGGTAGAACATATAGTTCTGGTCCTGAATACTGATGCATCTTTGAGACCAACTAGATTACGTCACAAGTCTATTTCATCTAGTGGAAAGATTACATTAAAGAATTTGCTTAAAATTAATAATGTTTTTCTGAAAATGTGTATGCTTAATATTTGATCATATGACAAGCAATAAGACACATGAGGCTATCAGATGTGAGTTGTACATACAGTCATAGCTAAAGGGGTTGAAGGCTAACAACGCCACTACAGTATAGTCACATCCTTTTCTATCTTACTGCTTGAAATTAGAATAAAATAGGATTTACCATTACCACCAAAGTGGTCTATAACAGTACTTCTCAAACCTGTCCTAGGGACTCCCAACCATCTCCCTCATCGGAGACACCCGATTCAAGTCTTGCAGTCTCCATAAATGCTAAGTGACTAATACTCTAACGAAAACAGCATCACGACAATGATCCAAAAACTGCATAAACATCAAGTGAAAAACAGCCTCTTGTTTCTTTTAGCAAGCTGTTGTGGTTAGGATATCTACAGTACCAGTCGCTGAATCATGCTAACCAGTCCAACATTGGTTTCCCCCTGCCCTGGATTGTATAAGTCAATATTTGAATGACAACTACAAGGCAGTCAGTGAGTGCTGTTTACTTAACGCCTGACAGATTTTGAGCATAGCCTGATCATTCCTCCTGAGGCTGAAATCCAATCTAATTGTGTGAACAACAGTGGGATACACTATTTAACAACTACATGTGTAACCGATTTCAACCACAAGAATCCCATGATATGGGAAATGCATAACTTATTCTTGGCTCATATTTCCTTTGGATTCATTCTGAGTGAAATAATAACAGAATGGCCGAACATGCTAATTGGATAGCATTTCACCCATAATACCACCCAGAGCTATTAGATGTTTTAGTTCACAGAAGCAAATCAAGTAAGACGTTTCTCCTGACTTCGGCAAAGCCTTCGAAGACTAAAACGAGAACGAAGTTAGGCCAAAGGTTGAACAGGACAAGGCTTTTGAGAGGTTTAAGGCTCACTTGTATGTCTTATATTCATTTCCTTTCTCTCTTCAAGCCCATGTTTCACACCGGGTTTTTTTTTTAGGAGAGCCTTGTTAGCAGTAATTAACAGCAGTGGGTTCCATTGTGCACCCAAGTAATTTCCCCTACTAAATACCACTGCGGCTGCCTTGAGCTTTTCATTCCAGCCCATGCCTTCCAAAAGCTCCCTCAAGTTGGTGAATTTTCCCATGATAGCACTGTGGGTTGTGGCAGGATGGGGCTGGGGCAATACACAGTGTGTCAACGTGGTGCTGAACCACAGGGTCAGGCCCAACCAAAGGCTTTCACAAACAGGGGCCTGAACTCTATTACAAATGCAAATCCAAGCTCTAAGTAAGAATTGTTTTAAGGGTACAATGGAGCTAAAGGATTTACCAAGCCCCTCTTAAAAGGTCCCTCTTCTCTCTCTCGCTCTTGCGCTCTCTGTCTTGCACCTTAGGTTTCCGTCCTTTGCCAACTCATAGGTCTCTTTTTGTCTGTCTAACCAAAATTCTGCAGCCTTCCCCCATTGTTCAGGCACTTTCGCTGATTTCCTTCCCTGCCAGCATCTGACAATAGCCTTATATGAACAACTTTGTTACCACCATTGTCTGTATATCAGAGTAATGTTGCAGCAATTTGGTCCTGGTTGGAAGAATAAAACCTTACAACACACATTGCCAAGAGAATTGTCGGATTTACATCTCATTTCAGTCGATTTTTTACTTGTGATACTGAAAGCCTCTTGTCACAAAAGCTGTTCTGAAAAATAGGGGCCAATTTAGATGCTCAGTAACAGCTTAATATAGCCCACCGGATACAGCCATTTCATCTTCAAAAAGGGAAGCATTTAGTCCTATGCTCACAGCTTTAATTAGAGGTGGTTCCCTTCGTTATTTAACATGCACAAAAAGCCCACACAAAAGCCCTGCAAGCTGACCTACAAAATGGTGGTCAAGGCATGCTATTATTTGTCTAATGAAAGAAGTGAATGTCCTTTAAAGGGGTGGGTGAGGAGTTCAACAGGCTTGGTAGTCAAGGGCTAAGATAGTTGTGGTTGGACATGTCTCTATTGAACTGCATGGTACGCCTCAGTGGCTATGAACTGGACAGATGCCCATACATCTATAGTCTAAACAGGTCACCACCAATGCACCTCAACGAGAGCCTGTTTATTCAATCTCTAGTGCATTTAAATGCATAAGAGCAAAGCTTTCCAAAAGATCACACTTGAGAACATACAGTACAAGTGAATTTCAAGAATCTAATGCAGTAATGTTAAAGGTTGATCAGCATAACCTCTCAACGTGACATTATCAAAGAAAAAGTGAAAGCAATTTCATGCCACATACAGAGACACAGGTTACGTTCAGTTGAAAGGGGCATTATAGCTGATCCTCTGGGTTAGGTCCTGCTCTCCACACTTTCAGAATTCAATGAACATGTTATACAGATCTCTTTCTTAAGTACTACAAAGCACAAGGGTATCAATGAGCCTGAGCAATGGGGAGGCCCAGCCTGTTGAGAACCGTACAGGCAGGGCAGGAGCAGCCATGTCTTTTTAATGATCGCGCTTGAGCACACACGAGCCACCCACCATCTACTGACTACTGAACTGTCACCTCCAGACCTCAGTCTTAATTTAGCTAATGAACAAGCACCTCAAAACTTACCACCCTCCTCTTTAGACTCCCATCTGCTGCAACCTTCACAAACCTTAAGATCAAGGCTCAAGGAATTGTTTGTTTTTGTTAAATGCAAGTTTGAGATTCTCTGGGGTCCATTTTGTGCCACATGCAGCTTTGTTTTTTCCTGTTCTCTTTCCTCACATTGAAAATAGGGCCAGTCCCAAGAGAGGGTAGATGGGCTGGGTTGGACTATCTTAGTCACACAGAGGGTCAAGTTATGGGTCTTACCTCTTGCTGTTTCCTAAAGAGATGGGTGGTTTAATGAAGCAGAATTTACATAGATTGTGGATCATTCACAGCAGTTCTGCTTGTTTTCTGAGAAATAGTTGTTTGGCTGCCTAGTTTGCTTTGGCAGGAACTGATTATCTGCTGCCTAGCAGCCTTACAAAAAAGACCTGTGCCTTTAAAATTGGAAAGTTAAAAGAAGGTTGTACATTTAAAAATGTATGTAATGAGCCTTAAGCCCAAAGTACACTTAAGTACAATAGTTTGATGTTGTTCTGTCTCATCTGTCAATCCATGACAGATATAAAAATTAAATGCAGTTATAAAAATTTGCCAGTGCGGGTACATTCTATGATGATAATGAATTTTAAATACTGCACACTGTACGCATACTCTAGCATACACATAAAAAGCTAAGTATACTTGGGGCTTTATAATTCAATTGAGTTCTGAGTTTCATTTAAAGAAATAGTTAGAGTATAGAACTCTAAAGCCCAATTTATACTTATGCGTCGAACTTACGCCGTAGCTACGTCGTAGGCTGTGTGTAGCGCGCGTACCCTTCGGCGTACCCTGACGTGCACCTCTCCAAAAATTTAACAACGCGTCAACTCTACGCGAACGCAAGCGCTGTGATTGGTCTGCTGGGACCGCTCCCTCGGGTTTCACATGCTCCCTCTGCGCGCCTGAACGCGGACAACGACGCAGAAGTATAAATGGAAACCAACGCGTTGCCTACAGCGTAGAGGCTCCGGCGTAGGTCCGACGCAGAAGTATAAATCAGCCTTAACACTACTGTGCACAGAATATCCCACACAATTTGGTCTTGGAAGAATTTGATAAGAAATGTGCTTTCATATTAAATGTTCAAGTTTTGAGAGTTTTTGATTGGAAAAACTGTTTGAGATTTTGAGATTTCTTCTCAAACTCTACAGGAGTCCCACAAACTGAAAGTCTCCATTTGCTCTCATTGTTATCTCTGTTCTGTTCGAGCAGAAATAGCTGAGATGTACAAAAGAGTTTTTGAGATTTGTTTTCTGTGAGATTCCTCCCTTTAAAATGAATGATCCTGAGTGTATTAAATATTGGAGAAATGTCAACCAGATTATTTTCTAATTATTGTTACACTTACTGTGTAGCACCAGCAACCCTTGATTATGCAAATTGTATGGAGTCGTAAATGTTGGGCAGTTTGTTTAGGCAACGCACATTCCAGTGTTTAACCCCATTTAATGGTCCATTATGACTATAAAACTCCACACCAAGAGTCCAGGGTCTTTTTCTGCACGACCAACCCTGTATCCTGATATAAATCTGTTTGTAATTTGGGTCACCCCAAGCAGCAGAAGTGATTCTGCGTTCTGTGGCCTTTCATTCTATTGAGCAAGAGCTGTAACTAATGGATGACTGGCTCTGTGATTAACTCAGTCAAAAGTCTGTGGCTTGGATTCAACAAGATTCTTCTGGTTTTTACAGGTTTGTTTTGTTAACATAAGAGAATAATTAGTAAGTGCTATGATGATCCCAGCCAACAACTTTAATTTAGAGTTACTGGAGAAGGGTTTATATATAGTGTGACATTTTTGTACTATTTGTGGCTGCTTACCACAATTTGACAAATTATGACATTAATCTTGCTATTGGCTTCTATCACAGAAAATGACTGTATTGTTACTTCTTTACAATGATAGTTGATGATAGTGTGACATTTATTTTCATAAACAACAAATACAAACTCTGATTTGCCTCACTGAGCACATCAAGTGAAGTTACTTTTTCTCCCTTATGAATGAAGTGTGTAGGTCCCAAGAGTCTGATGTCTCATATTGGTTTACCAATAACCAAACAGCGACACCAGACTTCTCACAAATAGCACTGGTTGGTAGTAAAGTCCTCAGAAATTCGTCAGTAATTGAATTGAATTGAATTGAATTGAATTGAATTGAATTGAATTGAATTGAATTGAATTGAATTTATAAAGTGGGAAAGATATTTCCTTTCAGATTATTTGTATATAATCCATCTGTAGCTTACAGTTTTTTAAAAACATTTTCCCCTATATGTTTTGTCATACAAAACGGTCACATATGATATAATGAGACCAACTTAAATTGCTTCTCTGCAACAATAATATAATCCAATCATAATATTTGTTTGGGCACGTAGGCATGTAATGGAGGATTTGACTGACAGTTAGAGACCTTGATTAATTTCCTGACAGAAATCAGATTGTAAGTTCTTGCAGAGAAGGTAGAAGTAAAAAAAAAAAAAAAATTAAAAAAATTAAAAATAATAATAATACTAGATGATTGTGTTGCTAAGATTACTTGTTTTGTATAATTTATAATAATTTATAGATTTACTTCATTTATAATTCACTAAAACAACAGTTGTATTTAAAATAATTTTAACCAGTATTTGTGTGTCCCAAGCATTTTATGCCCTTTTAGTATCTCATTGTTTAGCTTAGCAACATGCCAATGGCAAACTCTATTCACATCAAATGTAAAACAATTTTTCCTTGTGCTTCATGTGAGGAACACTAGTTGTGTGATGACACAGAATTGCTGCCTATGCAGAGTGGTCGCTTTAAGTTCTCTTTCAGTTAAGAAGTTGTCTTTGTAGACAACAATGCACTTCATTAGTTTTGAACCACAGCCTATTACTGTTTCATCTCATAACATCATAATGTTTTTTGCACCTAATTTTCCCCAAACATTTAGTTCAGCTTGTGGAAACATGTGAAAAGTGGTTTCCTTTATTGGGTGAAACTCGACAGAGAAGTTCACCGCAGTTTCTATGAACTTGCTTGCCCGCTCACTTTGGCTCAACATACGGTTCTTTATGTGTGAAACACTGTCTGCTATTGTTAGCCTCCAGTTCCCACTGTGGTCTCGCCAGATTGGAGCTCCAAGCTTTGCCTGACAACATGGTGTAAAATCCTATTTGCATTGTATTTGTCCGTGGAATCGTCAAGCCTGTGAGCTGTGGAATCACCCACTACTCCCCTGCCAAGCCCTTCATCTTCATCACCTCTCTCTCTTTCCTTCACACACACTCTTTCTCACTCTCCCTCACACTCTCTCAGACCACCACCAACCGTCCTTAATCAACACTCTGAAGACACTCTCTTCACAAGTGCTCACATAAGTAATAAAGGAGACCAGACATTGCATGATGATTACATCACTCAACTTAGCTGCAAAAGTGCTCAACCTAGCTTAGTCTTATAGCATAAACTAGTACATATAAACCTACAGGATAAATCTATAGAATAAGCTTGTACAGTGGGTCTTAACGGATTTTGCCTAAAGGTACAATATGTAAGATTTTTGTAATAAAATATCCAAAAATCACTTGCACAGTGTGATATATTTCCTGCAGTTGTGTACTTACAATATCCCAAAAGTTCCCAAAGATTTTTAATTTCAGAGAAATTCCAATTTTAAATAATGGCTCGTCCCTGGTCATTGTCGCCTGTCAATGACGTAATATCCACATTATCCCTGGTTTCCGCTCGTACTGCCACAGTAACTATGGCGACAGACATGGACAACAGCGTTACGTCTAGTGGCATGCTCACACAGTTGTTGTTTCGTTCAAACATTATGGACCATGGCAAGCAGACTTTGGGACAAAGGGAGAACTAAAATGAGGATCAATATCAGCGTGCCGTTTTCGAGATGCCGAGAGCTTCGCGTCCGCGACTAACTTCAACTTGACAGAGACGCCGCTCTTGCATATACTTTATTAGACAGGTGAGCAGGTGAGCAAATGTACATAAAACTAATCAATGTTATATAGCTCAACATGAAGAAATGTTAGAATATGATCAGTATGTTATTCTAATGTTGATCTAGCTGCTAGTCTCATATAGCCAACAAACTAACACATAGAATAACATTTATTTATAACTATCAACACACTCAAATGCAGTTTAGTGTGATAATGTAGACCAAGTGAAACAGCGCTGCGTTACTACACAAGTTTAATTCGTCAAATAAACTGACCTGTGTGAGTAGTAATTCTGCACTTGCGGGGAGTTCGGTAAAATGAAATGTCCTTATTCCTTTATATCCGCGGGACTCATGTTAAAAATGTTATGTTCAAAACATCAATGTATTCACTCATCCATAAACATTATTAGATCCATCAGCATGACGACAAGTTCCTTAATTCCACTTATGCGCCATCAACCTACGCCTTTGTTATTGTAAGAGGTTAGCGATCTCTAACGGGCGAAAAAAATTACATATTGTAGCTTTAAGACCCATGTTTTATAAATAGTAGGACATCAAATGGCGACCCACTACCAACAAAACTATAGTAAGCAAAATTGTCCTTAAATTCAATTATTTTAAACCTAGTCATATTGGGAAAAACAGTATTTATTAAAAAAAATTCAATAATATTTATTTGCAACAGTATGCAAAATTCACATTCACATTCTAAATGTCTCTTTAATTTCAATGGTTCTGTGCTCTCTGTAGCCAATAAATTCAAAAGTAAACAGTTGTAGAGACATATCTTTACTTCTATATTGTGACATACATCCGGGTGAAATAGATTGTCAAAAAAGAAAATTTATAGGACAGAGACTTGGTTCTATCCACCGGTTTTTGATTGGACGAGGCAAATTTGAGTGCTATCTTGTAGTCAATGGTAAGAAAGTGACAGGGGTTAAACTGACTAAATGATTGGAGATGTCCATCATACATTACCAGAAAGAAGTATGTTAGAAGATCAAGTTATACAACATAACATGTAGTTTGATTTAACGCACAACCCTATTTCCCATTGTAACCCATGTTACAATGGGAAATATAGAAAGCTGGTACATGATTATATGGTAAGCTGCGTTCTATTTGTATTTAGGGTCACACTTTAGATTACGGTCCAGTTTTCACTATTGACTAACTATTAACTATGACTTTTGCCTCAATAAACTCCTAATTACTGTTTATTAATAGTTAGTAAGGTAGTTGCTAAATGTAGGTACTGGGTAGGATTAAGGGATGTAGAATATGGTGATGCAGATTAAGGAAGGCATTCATATGTGCTTTACTAATAAACAGCCAATATTCTAGTAATATGCATGCTAATAAGCAACTAGTTAATCGTGAGAACTGGACCCTAAACTAAAGTGTTACCACACTTAGAATTGTTTTTGTCGCACCCAATCTCATGAGACAAAGAAAACGTAAGCATGAGGGTCCATCCCCAAACCCACTGATGTAATCAGATCATACAAAAATGTACAAATGAGACTGTACAAATTCAAATGAATTAACCATCAAAAATAGTAATGAATTGCCATGAGAGTGTGTTATGCGGAGTCACACATTGAGAACCACTGACCTTTTAACCAACTCCAATCCCAATAGAAGTTACCCCTGAACTCATGTCTTGCAACCTCCTGGATTGACAGAAGCAAAAATGGGGGAATTGAAACGTCCCCTTTGAAGTATCTAACACAGTGGCCATCCTGACGTGATCTTCTTTCATAGTCCCTTGCCTGGGGAAAAGACTGGGGCAGCCTGCATCATAGAGAACTCTATAGGGAACTGCAGGAAAACAAGCATCAACCCTTCTCTTTCACAGCATCCTATATGCTTCACTGAAGCCGAGCTATTACAAATCATTTGTTTTCCTTCAAGTTTGCTACCATCAGTCTCAATTCTGAGTCAAACTTTTCAAATTATTCAGAATTTTTAATAATAGCTTACTGACTCCAAACATGTGGATTTATAGCAAAAGGCATGTATTAATATTCATACTCTGGGATACCAGGGAAATAAAGGCTTATTTATTGTGCACTCAAACTTTAGCAGCAACAAAACAAAACGAAAAAACAAGTGGCACCATTTTTCTACTGTCCCTATCCAGCTCTGACAGCTGTGTGTAACAGTGTTCCATCTCATGTCTTCATCATAGTCTCTCTGGAAAAAAGAGCAGTGGCCCCCACCCTGAGCTGCCAGTGAAAACAAATCGTCACGGTGATCAGGCTTGCCAGTTACCCACTGTGGGTGGGGATTGGGATATAATAGGGTTGAGAAATGAAAGGCGACAGAGAATTCGAGTGCCGGGGCCGAGTTGCTCCAGCAGCGTCCCAGAAAGCAGGTGCGTGAGGATAATGCCGCTAAAACTAGCGTCCGTAACTCCACGCAGGGCATGGGGAACTAATGAGGGGTCGGGCAGATAATTGAGTTGCCATATTAGTCGTTGAATATCAGCTCAGACGTCAAGGTGTACAGTGAGCTCAGCCCTTTCCTATCCAGATGTGTCTCTGTGAGGAAGAGCCATTTTTCACCCATCTCATTACTCTACGTTTACAGCCCCCTGCTCAATGTTTTACGGCGTACAGTAAACCCCGGCATAAACGTACGCCAGCCTTTCTATTAGGCTTTATTGAGGGAAGATCACTCTGACAAGAGTCTTTTATTTACTGCTTTACTTGCCAACGTCAAGCTCAGGCTCTGGATATTTGGAGGACTTTGTTGGAGATTGAGGCAATTCATGAGTCAACACACCTCTTTTGTTCTATCTACCACTCCAATGTTTTTGTTTTTTTCCTGCTGAATTATCCTTTAATGTTCAGATTACCATCCTCAGATTCATGTTCCCTGTTTGTCTAGCAATGATTCATCATGGAAAGCTGAATCAGGGATAAGGTGTCTAGCTCCTAATGGACTGAGACACAAAATCTATACACTATAACAATGGACAAATGTGGTATACCTTAAGGAAAAGTGCACCTAAATACACAAATAAGCACACTTTAGCATACTTCAAAAAAAGAGAGTGCTTACTATGGAAAACATGTGAAAAATGTATGGTTTTGAACACATAAATAACTGCATGTTAATTTTGAATAATTGAAAATGTATTATAATTATAACTATATTTAAATATATTTGCAATTACACATTTAATTATGAAGTTGCAATTTAGTGCATGTAAAATATATTAACTTTAAATGTAATATCAAATAACACACTAGAGTTAATATTATAATCATCTTTACATGTGCATTACTACGTTAGTCAACACATCAAAATAACTGTACTTCTTTAAAGCATGACCAAAGATCATTAAAACAATGATTTCAAATCTACTTTAAAGTAAAACATTTTACAAGGTGCAATTAAGCGTGTCATGAAAGTATACTCCCTTTATGTATACTTGGTGGCCTTTGGTCACATTAATATATTATTTGCAAGCAGTTTTTGAAATAGACTTTTAAGATTTGAAGTACGCTACAAGTGCACATTCAATACAATCTTTTCACATGGCTATGTTGCATTCATTGACATTATAATATTGACTCAAACTCATGCCATTCCAACATATATATATAATGGCTCAAGTCGACTTGAAATATAATGTGTAAGTCATATGGAATACTTCTATGAATCTTTTACAGTGTTATTTGAAAAATAAGCTGGCAGGAGAGAGGAACCATGGATCTAAATGATGTTTTGATGATGCCATTTAAAATATTAAGAAAAGTCTTTGTGATCTTAAAAACTGGATCACACAATGATAACTTCTGAATTTAGCACACCCCACATAAACCTAAGTGAAGATAAGGAGAGACTAAATAAACAGGAGAATCTCCAGCAGATCACAGAAGGAACAGATGGATTGCGTGATGCTGTGAAACATGAAGAGAGCGTGCCAGATCTAAGCAGAGTCCTTTATCAAACTGTAATCCACAGCTTGTAAAATGATAGAAGAACTTAGATGATCTTTTTCCACCTTAGTCAGTACATGTTGACGTGAATACATAACAGCAATGTCATTTACAGGCAACGGTGATAAACAGTCATCTAGGGCGTTCTCTGGGGCAGCACCCAAAAATCAATTGCACTGATTGATGGCCGTAACCAGCTATGAGGTCACCGAGGTCCGGACCTCGGAAAATGTGAAGTTCTCTTACGAGAGGTCTCTCGTACTGCGTAAGATATCTTACGCTAGGGGAAAATCCTTTTTCCGCGAGATATTGAAGCCAAAAATGATCCTTAATTTTGTAATAATGCAAAACGCGTTGCGGCAGCATGCAGACATAGGCGAGGCAGCTCGCGCGCCTATTGGCTGCTCTGCGGCAACTGCAGCAGCCTATCGAGTGAGGCCTGGCGTGACGCCAGACCCAATCAGGGCACTTCGCGCCCGCTGCGTCACGTCCCGCCGAAATGGGCGTGGTCTAGGCCTATAAATACCGCTCGCAGGCAGCTATTATCTGATTTTTCATCCTTCAAGCGAAGCACACGCATCGCTGGAGCTGGATAAGAAGCCGCGCCGTCTGAAAGAGAGCACCTTCAGCGGGACGAGTCACTGAAGTCGCTGGCCGCGCCGCCTTCCTTGCCTTCCTGCTGCGCTATCCGGCGTTATATCCTTTCTCTGCTACTGTGTTTATGTATGTGTGTGTGCTCGCCGCCGCGACACACACTCCCATTGCACTAAAAGAGCTGGGCGTCTTTTTCAAGACGCCCCTTTTCCTGATCACGCAGCTCTCGCACTCGCTGACGGCGACTGCCCTCACTGCGAGTTAGTTACTGCCTATGGTGACTCTGAGGACTCACCTGGCATCCTTCTCCGAGACTGCTCCTCCGCCCCCCCCCCCCCAACCCGCAAAGCTTGCCGGTTCGCCCGCTTGCCTTGCCTGCTTGGGGGACGATACCTGTTCTCCCTCTGTTCGAGCCGCGCACACCGCGCCGCTCACAGAGGATGTCAGGAGCGGGCGGTCACGGGGCTAGCTTTCTCTCTCCCTCTGTTCAAGCCGCGCAAACTGCGCCGCTCACAAGGGAGGCTGGAAGCGGACGGTCGGGGTTAGTTTTTCTTTACGTTATAAGAAAGCTACCCTGCCTTCTGCGCCCCATTCATGCGTCACTCACCGGCGAAAGGAGAAAGGTGTGTTTTTAGTCCCTCCGAGGATGGACTGACCTTCAATTTCTCATACATTTCCCAGTTCCCTGATCATGCGACTGGAAATATCAATATTGCAGCAGGCGAGCCTGTTTTAATACAAGCGCGCCTGCAAGCATACGCCGAAGAAAGCATGTGACGCTCTTATATGCTCGTGCATCCGAAAACCTTTGTGTTCCCCCCTGTGGCTCAGTGGCGGAATCATTGGTTTTCCTCACGAGAGACCGGAGTTCGAATCCCGGTCTAGCGGCAGTTAAAATTATGCCGCCAATGCTTCGCTCTGTCAGTTCCCTGAAAAGCGAATGCAAATGTGCATTTTGCAGCCAACGAGCGCGTTGCACAACCCGCTCGCCTGCACCCAAACACCGTTTCTATGGTTTCCGTGCGTCACTGGCGAAAGGAGAAAAGAGCGTTTCTGGTCCCCCCGCGGACGGACCGACCTCCTCTTTCTCGTACATTTCTCATTCCCCTCTGAAGTTCGGGCGACTGGAAATGTCAGTATTGCAGTGAGCAAGCCTGTTGTAATACACGCATGCCTGCAAACAAACGCCAGCACGTTGACGCTCTCTTATAATACTCGCGCTAACTGAGTTACAATGTGTCTCCCCCTGTGGCCCAGTGGCAGACTCTCAGGTTTTTGCACGCGAGAGACCCGCGTTCGATCCCCGGG
This sequence comes from Leuciscus leuciscus, assembly GCF_965113295.1. Taxonomy (NCBI): domain Eukaryota; kingdom Metazoa; phylum Chordata; class Actinopteri; order Cypriniformes; family Leuciscidae; genus Leuciscus; species Leuciscus leuciscus. The sequence goes on along the minus strand of NC_138731.1, from coordinate 15,461,430 downwards.
TCTACCGGCAGATAAAATTATGCCGTCAATGCTCGCTCTGTCAGTTCCCTGAAAAGGCGACTGCAGATGTGTATTTTGCAGCCAACGAGCGCGTTGTACAACCCGCTCGCCTGCACCCAAACACCGTTTCCATGGTGTTCCGTGCGTCACTGGCGTAAGGAAAAAAAAGGGAGTTTTTCTGGTCCCGCTGCGGACGGACCAACCTCCTTTTTCCTATACATTTCCCATTCCCCTCTGGAATTCAGGCGACTGGAAATGTCAATATTGCAGTGAACAAGCCTGTTGTAATGCACGCAGGCCTGCAATAAACGCCAGCATGTTGACGCTCTCTGTTTCTATGGCAACTTCTCGCTCGTTCAGTTCCAGTAAATGTGACTGTTCCAGTGTATCCTGCAGTAAACAAGTCGGTTCTGTCACCCGCTTGCCTGCACACAAACGCCGTTTTTACGGCTACCCAGATAAATCCCATAAGTGTGAATTTTTCTGGTGTCCCGGCCACGGCCGATGGTGCTTTATGTGTAGAAAGAATGCCCACTGCCCAGTGCCCATCTCTACACACAAGCACAGCCCGTCACACAGGGCTCGCGCACATGAATCGACTCAGATCGATTGCGCTTCAAACATGGTGAATGTGCCCACTAACACCACGTTATGCATGTCTCACGGTTTCTGTAAAAACGAAACCAACGTGCATTCGCTTCACTCAAGCGAACGATGCTTTCAGTGTGGTAAATGTGCCCGCTGTCCCGCGCCCACATCCACACATAGACATGACAGTTCCTACGGGAACCGCCCAGCCCTCCCCCTCGCGGTTGACCACCGCAGAGGAGTCGAGCGCGGGCAATCTGCCCGCTGTTATCAGCGCGCCCCATGCCTCAAATGTCACGAGCGCGACGCTTGTGTTACAGCACTCCGAAGCCTCCCCATCGCTGAGCGAGCGGAGCGCGCTTCGTATTCAACCCCTAGCTATTCATGCGGACGCATGGGCAAAGCTGCCCGGGGTTTCGAAGTGGGTGCTGAACATTATAAAAAGAGGCTATTCGCTACAGTTTCGCCGACGCCCTCGCCGCTATGTGGCGCGCGTCGAGACCACGGTAAAAACAGAAGTAGCACATTTACTTCGAGCCGAAGTGGCGAAACTATTGAGCAAAGGGGCCATAGAGCCTCTCTCTCAAGTTCAGAGCGAAGGAGGGCTATACAGCAGATACTTCCTGGTACCGAAAAAAGACGGGGGTCTCAGACCCATACTAGATCTAAGGCAACTGAACAAAGTGCTTGTGAAGCGACAGTTCAGGATGCTCACGACCAGACAAATGCTTGTGCAGATTCACCAAGGAGATTGGTTTGTGTCAATAGATCTGAAAGACGCGTATTTTTCAAATACAAATTGAGATTCGCCTTCGGGGGCCAGGCATATCAGTACACAGTCCTGCCGTTCGGTTTGTCCCTGGCACCCCGTACATTTACGAAGTGCATGGATGCGGCGCTCGCACCCCTCAGAATGAGAGGCATGCGAGTACTGAACTATTTGGACGATTGGCTGATTCTAGTGCAATCTCGCGCAGTGCTCATAGAACACACGACCATTTTACTCGATCACCTCGAGGATTTGGGTCTCAGTGTCAATTGGGCGAAGAGCTCTCTGTCACCCAGTCAGAAGATATCTTTCCTGGGCACAGAATTGGACTCGCTGTCCATGATAGCGCGACTATCACCACAGCGCGCGGTAGACATTCAACGCACAGCGAACTCGTTTCGCTGCGGCGCGTCTGTCCCGCTCAAGAAATTTCAGAAGATGCTAGGTCTCATGGCCTCAGCATCATCAGTGCTCCAGCTGGGCCTGCTCCGCATGCGCCCGCTGCAGTTTTGGCTGAAAGCGCGAGTCCCACGCAGAGCGTGGGCATCCGGTTCGCTTCGCCTCAGGGTCAATCAGAAGTGCGTCACAACTCTGAAACCTTGGAGAGCGAACGACTGGTACCAATCAGGTGTAAGCCTGGGGACTTCCTCGAGGGTGAGAGTGGTGTCCACGGACGCGTCCACCTCGGGATGGGGAGCGCTGCTCGAGGGCAGACCGTTCTTCGGCCAGTGGTCGGAACGGGAAAAGCTCCTGCACATAAACTGCCTCGAAATGACCCACAGACAGTCCAACTGCTGTGGAAGAAATTTGGCAGAGCGGAAGTAGACCTGTTTGCGTCTCAAGAAAACGCTCACTGTCCGGAATTTTTCTCCAAGAGCAGGAACGCGCTGGCCCATGTGTGGCCCCGCCGCCCGCTCTATGCTTTTCCCCCCGTCTCTCTCCTGCCTCAGGTGATAGAACGGATCAGGGAAGAAGGATGCTCAGTATTGCTGGTGGCACCGTTCTGGAAAAACCAACCTTGGTTCCCAGTCGTGATGTTGTTAGCAAGTACTGCCCCGTGGCCAGTACCAGTGAGGAGAGACCTCCTCTCACAGGCCCACGGCTCGATCTGGCATCCTCACCCGGAACTATGGTCCCTTCATGTCTGGGCCATCAACGGGTACATGTTGGACTCCCTAAAGGAGTATTAAACACGATCACGCAGGCTAGAGCTCCGTCTACGAGACTGCTCTACTCCTCGAAATGGTCAGTGTTTTCGGGCTGGTGCACAGCCCGTGGTGTGTCACCCACAGACTGTGGTGTGACGGAGGTGTTTTCCTTCCTACAAGAGCTGTTGGATGAGGGCAGGGCCCCCTCCACGCTCAAAGTTTATGTGGCGGCTATAGCAGCGTTCTCAGGAACAACGCTTGGTCAGTCAATAGGAAGGAACGATTTAGTCATCCGCTTCCTTAGAGGGGCTAAGAGACTGAATCCTCCCAGACCTCCCTCAGTCCCCGTATGGGACCTTTCTACGGTTCTGGAAGCCATGAAAGGTGCGCCATTTGAGCCTTTACAGTCAATTGATTTGAAACACCTGTCTTTCAAGACGGTGTTTTTGCTGGCTCTCGCTTCAGTGAAGCGCATAGGGGATCTACACGCGCTCTCTGTGAGTGCGGCGTGCATGGAGTTTGGGCCTAATGACTCAAAAGTTATACTCAAACCTAAGCACGGTTATGTTCCAAAATCCCTCAACACACCGTTTAGGGCGCAGGTTATCTCCCTGTCAGCCCTACCGGTCCCTGATGAGGAAAGAGACGCGAGCCTCCTTTGCCCAGTCAGGGCATTACGAGCTTATGTGTCTCGCTCGTCTGTTTTCAGACAGACGGAGCAGCTCTTTGTTTCATTTAGCGGGCGTTCTAAGGGACTAGCCACGTCGAAACAGAGCCTATCCAGATGGATAGTTGATGCTATAGCGCTGGCATACGCCTCCAAGGGCATGCAGTGCCCGTTGGGTGTCAGAGCGCACTCCACGAGAGGCATGGCCTCTTCGTGGGCCTGGTCAAGTGGGATTGCCTTGCAAGATATTTGTATGGCAGCAGGCTGGGCCTCCCCGTCTACATTTATAAGGTTTTATAACCTAGAGGTTCCCGCCCTGCAGGCCAGGCTGCTGTCGGTCTAAGTTTACCAGTATTATCTGACCTGATGCTATCAGCTCAGAATGCTGCGTCTACTGAGCACAGCTCAATGTTTGACAGTAAAAAGAAGCAGCACGAGATGTGCCTGGGCAGACTGTGTAAGACCCACATTCCCCCATCAGTTCAGGCCGTACCCCGCCCTGTCTGTATGAAATTCGCGTCTCAGCGACGCTGCCATATGTGGAAGAGTGCGGCTTCGCCCCTCCCTCTTCCCGGACTCCCTGTGAGTTCCCTGAGTGATTGTGCACTATATGTACCACGGGCTTTCGCCCTTGGGTCTTTGGTGTCAGATCTCAGCATGCACGGCGTTTTGCATTGGGTCCCCTAGCGTAAGATATCTTACGCAGTACGAGAGACCTCTCGTAAGAGAACGTACTCGGTTACTAACGTAAAATCGGTTCTCTCTAGAAGAGGGAACGAGTACTGCGTATCTTGCCGTGCATGCACACGCTCTGGTTGCTTCGATGATGAAAAACCAGATAATAGCTGCCTGCGAGCGGTATTTATAGGCCTAGACCACGCCCATTTCGGCGGGACGTGACGCAGCGGGCGCGAAGTGCCCTGATTGGGTCTGGCGTCACGCCAGGCCTCGCTCGATAGGCTGCTGCAGTTGCCGCAGAGCAGCCAATAGGCGCGCGAGCTGCCTCGCCTATGTCTGCATGCTGCCACAACGCGTTTTGCATTATTACAAAATTAAGGATAATTTTTGGCTTCAATATCTCGCGGAAAAAGGATTTTCCCCTAGCGTAAGATATCTTACGCAGTACTCGTTCCCTCTTCTAGAGAGAACCGAGGTTACGTTAGTAACCGAGTACGTTTTCTCAATGACTAATTAGTCATTTAAAACTCCTCCTATGAGTGACTGTATGTATATTTCAGTTGAAACAGTTTGCTAGGTTGTTTAATGTCAGTGGTGTGAAACTGATGGAGAGTGATTCATGTCACTGCGAAACGCTGACTGAGTGAACAGGACTTGAGTGAGAGTTGTTGTTGTTGTTTTTTTCACTTAACGTGACACTTTAGGAAGTTAATAAAATGGGATGTTGCAGGTTAAGGTTAGCGATATCTTTATCTTGTTTCCAAAACAGGTTATTGCTGACAGAATGCCATATTCGGGATGACAAACGCAATGATCATCTTGATATTATCTGTAAGAAACTGTATACAGTATAACACTAGTACCATCTGTTGAACAAGTAGGTTACAGAATAAAATGTGCAAACACTGACCAAGAAGAAGGCTTATGCTATTTTTAATTTAGTTTAGAAGTTAACCTTTCACAAAGTCATGATAAAAACATTCATAAGAGCACCGGCAAGTTCTTATCTTATCATTCATATAGCAATGCTTATTATTATTATTAAGTATTGTTGCATGAATAATAAACAAATAAAACAATTACCTAGCCAATAGTAAAGCATTAATAAATTGTGATGCCATAAATAAGTTCTAACTTAACAATGTCCATCCCCCAAACAGACAGAATAGAGAGATTACATGTATGTAAATTGTAAAACAAGGAGAGATAGTCTCTCAGTTACGTCAGTTAAATAAAACAGCTTTCATAAAATTGTACACATTTCTCGCTCTTTGAAAGATTATATTAAGTACATATAATGAGTTAGATTTGTAGGTGTTATTATAGCTCAATTCTTTTTTCTTTTTCTTTTTAAAAGGAAATGTGCGTAAACTTAACAGAAAAAACGTTGTTGAAACCGTACCACACCGAGGTGCTCAGAGTGATACAATTTCACCAATTTCTAAAATATTTGATCCAAATAGAGCCATTTTGAACTATACTGACAACCCCATTAGTGAAGCAGCTCACTAAAATATTCAACATCTGAATGATTTTCATACCTGCTGAGAAGGTACAACACAAAATACCACAGGCACCCCACACCCCCCACCCCCCCACCCCCCCGAGGTGCAAAATGTCAGATGCAAAGATTTCATTTAGCCCCATTCAGCTAAAAAGACAAATTTAAATGCCAATAGATACTGAAATGATACATATATCATCTAAATGCCTCTAAAGAATAAGAAATGTTCCGTGTTTAAATAATAATATTTAAAAATAATAGTAACAATTCTTACGATTCAATAAATGAACTACATAGTCCACTCAATCATGTTATAAAAAGGGATGGTTTACTCAAAAACTAAAATACTGTCATCATTTACTCACCCTTGTGTTGTTCCAAACCCGAAGGTCTTTATTTCTTCCATGGACACAAAAGGTGAATTATTATGTAAATATCTTGTTACTCCTTTTCATATAATGAAAGTGGGCTTGCAAGCTGCAAAATCACAAAAAGCACTATAAGTGTGAACTCATGAATGAACTATTCAATTGGTTCATGTGACCACTGTGTTATATTCAAGACTTATGAAATTATACAACAGCTTTGAGTGTGGAACAGTAAACTTTTAATAATTACAATACTAAGGAGAGATAGTCTCTCAGATACGTTGTTTTTCACTGTAGGGCTTTGATGATCAACCGTCTACTGTAGATCGTCTTTGAAATGTCAGTTGGCGAAAGCTGAAATATGTGTGACAAATGAAGACTGTTGTTCTGGACTGTTTGAGCTTCACTGATCTGATCGCTTCATTCTTTAAAATTCCCTTTTTGTACTGTAAATGCTATTAAAAAACACTTAGCAATGTAGAGAGGTGCAAGGTGCAAAATAACTGCCTATGATCCTAAACATATTTGACATTTTGTGTTGACCTCAGTAAACCATCTTCCAATATACTGTATACTTTGGCTTTACAGATGTACACAATACAACACAAGGTCAAGAATGTTTTACTCGCCTGAGAAACTTAACACACTGGAACTATTAACATGTTAACATCAAACTCTTTCCTTGTGTATAGATGGTTGATCCCTATAAATACAGAATAATCTGCTTGTGATGCTATTTCTTTAGGTTAGCACATCCATAGCACCACTGAAGTATCAAAGACAAAATTCATTTTCTCTACTGTGCAAAGCTAATTATCTCATTCAGCTATTCAACTGGATCTGGCTCTCCAAGAGCTGTTCACTCATTTACAGTAAAATTCTAATTAGTTTCAGAGAGCGATTACACTGTTGTGGATATTCAAGCACAGACTTTGTCTACTGTTCACCTTCCACACCAACAGTCTCAAGTGCACTCATCTGAATTGCACTATATTCTCTTGTTAATGGTTATGAATCCCCTAAGCATTTTCATTTAGATTTCTGAATAGTAGCAAATATTACTTCAGTTTTCACTTCGATGATTCATTTCAAACCAACATCAACGTAGGCAAGTAGAGGTCAGATGCATCCGATGCGAAATGCAATCTTTGTTGACTCTTCAAAGTGAGTCGTGTTGGATACGTTCACGCACGAACAAGCACAATGCAGTCTGAATGTGGACAATGTCTGTCAGAGCCCTGCTCGAGCACGATTGTGTCCTTTTCAGTAAAAGACGCACCAATAAAAACGTCTGGTGAGAAAGCTCAACAATCCATCAGCCCATGCATTGGCCAATGGTCCCTCAGGATTCAAAGGCTGTCTGTCTTTATCGATGTGGGGGTGGTCTGAACAAGCCCAACAATTAGTTCCCTTGCTTTCTGAATCCAGCGGGAAGACAGTTAGAAAGTGGGTGGTTTAAGGGTCAATCTTAGGTTCGTGTAAAAATAATTAAGAGCACTTATAGACATCTGCAAGTATTTAACCATTTAACAACCATGGGAACAATTTCTTTATGAATGGAAGCTTTAATATAAGCCTAGCCAATATGTATTTATTAATCATATATTTGCCAAAATTATTCACATTGTGAATATTGGGGTGGTTTTAGTGTGCTTAAGTTTTCTAAAGTCTTAGTTTATTTAATTTTCCCTAAATGTCATTCTTTTGTCAGTTTATTCGTAATCCTTCTTCTTTAGTGTTTCGTGAATGTAAGATGCATGAAACAAATGCTTTACCTAATTGAAACCTTAAAAAAGGTGTTACAGTAGATAAGTTTGATTAACATTTAATGAATCAGTTCAAACTAAATCAATTAATTCAAATTATTTTTCTATCATTAATTTTGCATCATCACTATAAAAATCTTCACAGAAGCTTTGTGGCATTTTTTTATATATATTAAAATGTTAAATTATTTGGTTGTTTTAGCTTTACGTAGGTGAAATTATAAACAAAAATATTTTGTGGGGTTAACATAAAAACATAGTGGTATTTAAGGTACAACAGGGCTAAAGGCGCACTGGAGTAAAAGGCGTCTTTGATTTTATTTTCCTCTAAACCACTAGATGGCACAAAAACTTGCCACAGCACTTTCCAAAACATCCGCTCTTGAAGATGCACTTAATTTGATTTAATAGTTGATGGTTTTTTTGGGGTTTTTTATGTTTTAGATTTAAGTAGCAAATGAGAATTGCTAAAATTATTGAATAAATTTTGAGACAAGGTTCTTCTCGACTCTTGAAGTCGTACAAAACCTTTCTTTTTAGTAAGCTTTGTGTACACAAACAATGTCGTCAATGCTCGAGTTCATGTGTAGAGCCCCTGGTGATACTTGTAGCACAGTTTCATGTTGTGTCGAGCCGCCTTAGTATTTTCGAAATAGCGATTTTGATGCTATCACTGTAGTGCCCCTAGCACTCCCATTCAAAAGGCATTTTGACCGAAAACAAAAAAACGGTCAATCTTAAAAGTGGCGTTTCCATACTAATTATGCTTTTACACAAATGTTTGACTCGGGTAGTTTAACAAAAATAGCCTAGGTTGCAATTTGGCGAGAGTTACCCTTTAACATTTTAATGACAGTATATTTCTTGAACAAAAAATTATTTATTTTATTTACCAAAATAAACGGAAAATAGTACAAACTTTGCTTAAACGTACAGTATGGAATTTTTCGCCACTAGGGGTCGCTAACCTATTTACAATAACAAAGGCGTAGTTTGATGACGCAACATTTGCTAAGAATTATGGATATTGTCGTCAACGTCAAGCCGACCGATCTAATCTATGGATCTAATAATGTTTATGGATGACTGAATACATCGATGCTTTTATCATGACTGTGATATGAAGCAGTTCGGGATTGCTAAGAGACAGCTATCAGCTCCACACGGGTCCCGCATAAGGAATATGGACATTTCATTCTACCGAACTAACGTTACACGCGAGTGCAGAATTACTACTCACAGTCACAGGTCAGTTTATTAGACAAATTAAACTTGTGAGGTAACGCAGCGTTGTTTCACTTGGTCTAACATTACACTATCACACTAAACTGCATTTGAATGTGTTGAAATGTATGTGTTAGTTTGTCTGTATGAGACTAGCAGTAAGCTAGATCAACATTAGAATAACATACAGATCATATTCTAACATTTCATCATGTTGAGCTATATAACATTGATTAGTTTTATGTAAATGTGCTCACCTGTTTAATAAAGTACATGTAGAAGCGGTCGAAGTCTCGGACGTGGAGCTCTCGTTTATATACTGTCTATGGGAGCTCTAGGCATCTCGAAAACACTGCGCTGATATTGATTCTCGTTTTAGTTCTCCTTTTGTATCCAAAGTCTGCTTGCCATGGTCCATAATGTTTGAACGAAACAACAACAGCGTGCAAATAGACATTGCGAACAACCGTCAGTCGCTTTGGTTACTATCATAGGGCTCTGGTTCATAGCTCTGGTTGCCATGGCAGTACGAGCGGAAACCAGGGACAACGCGGATATGACGCCATTGACGGCGACAAAGCGGAAATAAAGAAACGGGACGTTTCTCGAATTAAATTACAAATTTCTCCTGGTTTGAAAGTTGTTGGAAACAGTCGGGATAATGTAAGTACACAACTAAAAACAATATATAACATAGATATAGTGATTTTTGCAATTTTTAAAGCAAAAAAGTTACATATTGTGGCTTTAAGTGATTGTTTTGAACAATTATTAACTCAGACAATATGAAAAACATATTATTTTAGCTAAAGTATTTGTTTAAATACTTTGTGCCTTTTGCCCCATGCTGGTGAGCCTTTTACCCCATATGTGGGATAAAAGGCCCACCTTGCCACCTCAAACATTTTTTTTTTTTTTTAAACAAAATAAACCACTTTTATGTGAACTTTGATCACCAAAATGACATATTTACAAAAAATTTATAGAAAAAAAAAAGTCTTAATGCCTTAAAATAGCTTGACTGTAACTCCACACCCTTGCCTCGTTTAGTTTACACGGTTCTATGAATTTGCAAATAACCCCACCTCCACTCACTCACACCACTCAGAGATCCACTCGTTGATGATCACACGTTGATGTGATTAGTTACAAGGTAGTATGTGATGTCAGAAACACCAGCGGTTTCAAATCGTACACAGTAGTGTGTCCGGATTAGATTCATACTACACACATTCGTACTATTGACGTACTTTTTTAGAAGTCGTGAAGTAATTACTTATTCAAAAAAAGTACCTACAAGAAGGTATGCAATTTCGGATGCATCCTATGAAAACTAACAAGACAGCAATGGAAAAAGGAACTAATACACAGGAAATTAAATCAGAAACATCAAGGCAAAGCATAACAAAATAAGAGCCCTTGAACATAGACACAGGGGAATCATGACAATTATATTTTATACATTTTACACATAGGCTAAATGAACACTTTTTAAAAAAAAATTATCTGTTTCACCACTGTGTAGGCCGTCATTTAAACATTGTGCTCTTCACACTCTTCACATTGTGCCTCAATTTATTCCGAACTGATTAATCTGCTTGTAGACAAGGTCAACATGGTTTTGCACTGATTAAAACAGGACAATCACATAGAGAAGACTAATCAAACTTTAAAAGCATAAAATGATAAATTGAAGAAAACAGATACACCTTCATAAATAACCGCAAACAATCTGGCTAGTAATGAAGCTTTTCCTCAGAGATCTTTAGGATAAAAAATAAGCCTTTGATCATGTTTGCAAGAGGAGCCTCTCTCCACACACACACACACACAATTTTCAGGTCCTTGTCTTTAAGCATCATCTGGGTGGTATAATTTCCCTTGTGTCCTGCATGCTGATAGACTTGCATCTCATCAACAGGGCTTGACACCGCCTGCGCTATGAAGATGAAGAGATAATGGTCTTTCAGTGGCTTCTTGGGATTGGCCCAAGCAGGAGGAGGCCCGCTGCACCACTGCAGCCTCTCTCTTTGTTTGTGCTCTTGCTTACAGCAACATCAATTGCGCACCATCAGTGAACCATTGCTAACAGTCCAGGGGCTGTATTCTTTATGCAGGCAAGACTCTTTCAGCTCCTGCTGAGGGAAAGCAAGGCTAGATTGAAAGGTAATGAGCCTATTAATTAAAGACCTTTCAAAGGGGACGGCCTGGCAACGTGTCCTCACCCCAGTCCTGGCCTTCTCACAAGGCTTTGGGAGGGTAACAGCAATGACTTCATGTCTCTTTAAAACGCACGAACATACTCACACAATTCTTCTCTCTTCTAGCAGGTTACTTTAATGCTGTACTAATTTCAACTCATTTTAAATGGGCATGAAGTCAGAGAACCATCTATAATCACTGATTATTCAAATGTATGCATATCAGCATTCCCTCAAAAGAGTGTAAAAAATTAGACTGACCAAGAAAGAAAGAAAAGCTATGATTTTTTAAATGCTTATTTTGGGGTTGTATTGAAATTTGAAAGTCAAATAAATCTTATGAATATTGGCTGTTCTATGACTTTTAAATCACAAAAGTAGGCAGGGTGCTATAGGCTCCTATGGGCTCCCAAACATTCTTTAAGGGCACTTATTACAGATTTCTAGGGGTCGATTAGTTCTACCAAAAGTCAACGTGCTGGATCTATTACGGTCTCCATGTGCTACTTACAAAGCACTAAATGGTTTAGCTCCCCAGTACTTGAGCGAGTTCTTAACGCATTATAGTCCTTCACGTCTATTGCAATCTCAAAATTCTGGCCAGTCATATCAACTATGAAATTCATATCAAAATCAACTGCTGGCGGTAGATCCTTTTCCTATTTAGCATCTAAACTCTAGAAAATTCTTCCTAGCATTGTCTGGGAAGCAGACACACTCTGTCAGTTTACATCTAGACTAAAAACACACCTCTTTAACCTGACATACACATAACACATTATCAATTTCTTTAATTCAAATCATTTAAAATGATTGTTAGGCTGCATTAAGTAGGTCAGCCGGAACCGGGAAGACTTCCTATAACACCTGATGTACTCATTACATCATAAGAAGAATGGCATTTATATGCTAATATTAGTTTCTCTGTTTATCCCAAGGTTTACTGTAATAATCATAGACATGTATAGAAAGGCTAGATGGCTCAAGGCGGAGTCAGCTGTGTCGTCACTTGGCGGCCATCTTAGGTCAGGAGACTGCGCTGCTGCTCCCTGCTGCTGTGGACGGAAGGTGAGTGACATACGCCAACTAAAATGCTCGTAACTTGCTGAATTCTTGACGGATTTACAAACGGTTTGGTTTATTACAAACCTTATTAACGTGGCTATGATTTGTGCTGGTGCCGTTTGTGGCTATAATTTTTCACAAGTATGCAGTTAAATAGCCGCATCCCTGACGTTTATGACACACCAAGCCGTTTGAAAATCGGTTGAAAATTGAGCAAAATATAGTTATTTCAGCACTACATGCACAATAGACTTTAATGTTATAACTGGACGAGCGGTCCTGTCCTAAGATGGCCGCCGTGTGACGTCGTCGGGTCCCATTGGCTCTCAGCGCCGGTAAGCTATCTAGCCTTTCTATACATGTCTATGGTAATAATAATAATAATAATAATTCATTACATTTATATAGCGCTTCTCTCGACACTCAAAGCGCTTTACATAGAAGGGGGGAATCTCCTCAACCACCACCAATGTGCAGCATCCACTTGGATGATGCGACGGCAGCCATATTGCGCCAGAACGCTCACCACACACCAGCTTACTGGTGGAGAGGAGACAGTGATGAAGCCAATCAGTATATGGGGATGATTAGGAGGCCATGATGGACAGAGGCCACTGGGCAAATTTGGCCAGGACACAGGTTACACCCCTAATCTTTCGAAAGACATCCTGGGATTTTTAATGACCACAGAGAGTCAGGACCTCGGTTTTACGTCTCATCCGAAGGACGACTGTAGTCAGCCGGACACAGGCCGTATTCAGATCTGATGAAGGACCATCACCTAGACACAGCCCTGAAGTGTCAACTAGTCTCTCGGCTGTGAAGGCCTCCCCGTCCTCCCCTTTCCCTCTGTACAGATAAAAACGTTATCAAAATGATTCCTGTTCAAATGGATCTACAAAAACTTGTAATTTGGCAGTGTCACTTTGTGAAGAAAGACAATTCAAACGCGCATACCAAACTAAACACGTAATACGCATGTGCATGCCCTCACCGTTTTCAGAGATTCATGTTCTCGAAGTTTACGTGGAGATGATAACGGTATCGTTTTCAAAACTTGTTTCAAAGTTATTTTAAAAAAAACTATTTCAAAGTTTGCGTTCTCAGGCCAACAAACAACTTTGTCATGTAAATGAACAGCCAGAGCGCATTAAAAGTTGAAAACGTGTTGTGTAAGCGGGCCCTAAGTTAATAACTTGTTAATACAACGGAAATTAATCAATCAAAAACTTACTTAAACTGGACAATGACTTTCTTCTAGAGCTGCTGTACAGCCAAAACAATCTATGTTCCATTAATTTCCTGTTAACACTGTACAGCTGCTTTGAAAAAAATCTGTATTGTAAAAAGCGCAATATAAATTAAGGTGACTTGACTTGACTATCAGAGATTTTCTACTTCCCCCAGTCCTAATTACGAGTCTGTCACGTTCAAGTGCTTTGTTGTCGTAAAGAATAAGAATCATGGAGGATGGCAGGTTCATTGTTGACTATTTCCTGGGAAAATCTTATTTAAGTTAAAATGTGTAGAAGATAGTCAATAACCAACAAATTTTAATAAAATGTAGCGTCCCATTCATAGGCAACCATATAAACATTGCCCACGCTATTGTATACATTCACTGTGCTATCTATTGTGATCATGATATACTGCGACAAAAGGCAGAAACATTTTCTATCCTTAAACTGTCCCAGCGTAGCTGCATGGCATTCATTTTTTATAGCAAACTGTGACAGCCAAACAAATTTCAAAATTATTCGACAGTGAAAATAAAGTTAACTGGGAGTGTTTTGCATTTACAGAACATGTTTTAAGGAAACCACACTGCCACTTTGGACATCTAACATGTTCTGAGTTCACATGCAAGCCAAAAATTTAAAAATGCTCTGGAACCAATCAAGTGCGACCCAGCTGACAGAATTTTTATGGGAGTGGGCCAAGGCTGTTTTTTTACCAATCACAACAATGTCAAGCAAAACTCAGACACTGTCCCCTAACATAGTGCTGAACTCACCAAAAATAGTACAGACTGATGATGCAGGGCATACTGTCAGTTATTTACATAAGATAAAGGCTTACCCATCAAGTTGTTGACTACTTTAATTTCCTATTATCAATGTAAAGCTGCTTTGGAACAATCTACATTGTTAAAAGCGCTATATAAATGAAGATGACTTGACTTGACTTGACTACTTTTCTGGATGATTAGTAAAAATTAGTAGCTGTTCAATGCTCTGATAGATGCATTTAGAAGGCATGGATAGAACTGTGTCGAATCAAGCATGAATGCAGCAAATTTGATTTCCAAAGACATAATTGGACCCGCGTCTCTTAAATTCTCATTGGTCAATGAATGTCTAAATCATAATTTCGCAACTTTTAGTTGCATTTTTGGAGCATCTTTGGAGCATCACTGCCGCAACCACTTTTCACATGTTTACTCTACAATATGTCCTTGCAAAATACTATCCATACTGAAATCAATGGATTGGCTGCACTCTCTGATGCAGCATGAACTCTAGTGTGTAAGCACCCTAAGGCTTTTGCTTAAGATGCTTCAATTTGGATCAAACAGGAAGGCAGTGAAGATCCAGAATATAAGGTAATTAACTAGACTGCCAGGCTCTTGAGCCATTGATCAGACAAGGCAACTTGACCTTCCAATATTACACCCAAGGATGCAAAACTGGCTCCATCAATGTCAATGTTCAAGCCACATGCATCATCGATTTTTATTGAACAGCATCACAGTATATTTAAACAGAGACGCCATGCTAGAAATAATCTTTAATGAAGCTTTAATGTGATTTGGCTTGCTCAGTGCACTGCCAGTAAAACAACCAAATATATATATTGGGTTGTTAGTAAAGTCAAAGATTGGTTTAAAGAGTATACTCTTAAAGGAGACCAGCATTTCCAAAAATCCTGACTCACTGTGAAGGAAGATCCAAGGCAAAGTATCAATTGGATTGTCAACATGTTTCCTGCAACACATGCTCCGATACAGGGACAGTTTAACCATAAATAAAGACTTTTCCTAGCACAAAACTATGTTATGAACTCAAAAAACGTTTACCAGTGTTTATGATTTGTAAAGTAATACATTTTTAGATTCTGAATTTGAACATTTTTGTTTGGATCATATAACCAGCTCCATTTGTTTGGCTTTTCTGTCATAGTAAACTTGCTCAGTATCTTACCGGGTACAGCATTGCATTTGCGATGTGAATGCTCGGGTAAGAGTCCTGTGAAACATGAGTCACGATAAAAGAGAACAAAGACTTATAGAAGAAAGCAAAATGGCACTCAGCAAATGCATTTTTATCTCACGTTTGCTTTTGTTTGCACTATCGGTTAGGTTTAGAGTAGGGTTTAGTGTAGGTATGTTATTTTCAAACACAATAGAGAATTAACCTTCTAGTACCACTTTCGAGACATTTCATTTTTGAACTCCCGAGATAGAATATATGCAACAACCAATGTAATAAAACATTGCCAGGTTCACAGGTTTTGGATAAAACTGCTTTGAATGCCACTCATTGGATATTTCACTTTGAAAGTGTTGTGAAACATGCAAGAAGCAATGTAATATTTAGCAGAAATGTCACTACAGGCATGTTTCTAAAATAAACCCAACGCTATCTCACGACCAATTTGTACGAGTGAGTACGTGGTGGCTAAACCCCAGTGATCGGTAGGTTTAGGGGCGGGGTCAGGGGTAGGTCATTCGTACGAATTCATACGAATTGGGCAACTCGTAAAATATGTACGATTTAGCAAAAATCATACGAATTCGTACGAATTAGCCACCTCGTAAAATACGTACAAATTCCCGTGAGATCGGGTTGAATAAACCTGGATTGGTTTCTTGTGCTAATAGAAGGTCCGAATTAAATTAATGGGAGCACCTTGTTATGTTCTTGCAGATGAGTTGTCAGGAAAAACACATTTTACTGCTTAGTGTCCACCTCTCCACAGAAGAGTGCTGACAGCTGTTCCTAAACTCTGATTTGCCTTTCAGTGTCAGTCAGGAAACAATGTGGTGGAAACTCTAGACGTACCCTGGAGTGCCGCCTGAACTTTACTTCCGTTTATTGGTCGCCTTACTTGCTTGACTGGCCAGGGCTTCTCCCACAAGGCAACAGGCTATTTCCCTGCCCTGCAGAATGCTTCCCAGGTTTGACGTTGAGACACAGTGTCTGCCCTTTTTGATTTCATATCACAGTGGCTCATCTGAGAAAAAAAAAAAAGGAAAAAAAAAATCAGTTCTGTTCCACTAGTTTTGTTTGCTCATTTCAGAATGCCACCTCAATGCCAGCCCGCTCAGCAGTGGAATCAATATTTCCTCTCACACAGCAAAGGCCAGGTTTTGCAACAGTGATGAATATTAGATAGGACACTAGCTGCCAGCGAGACAGCCCAGAAAAGTCATCGGCCTCACTTAGACCAGGCTGCTAAGGTTACGGCAGAACCGTGTGTAAACATTGGATGTTTTCAGTGACCCCTTCAACCCAACTTGATACTGCAATGTCATTTCAGAGCAAAGCAATTTTAATAGAGCATACTGAAAAACATCAGCTCCAATTTGTCAGCATCCCACAACGGGACTTCATCTGCACTAAAGCAGTTTTCTTTATTGAAAGGTCAAAGTGCTTTTCACTGTCCTGTCCAGAGAGTGGTTCACATAGTGCGTGTGAGAGGGTAGAGGGCATGCACCCATATCATGTGTCACACATGTACACAAACACATAAATCAGGACCAGGTTGAGGAGAGAGATGATTTTACCTTCTATTTACAACTGATGACTCCTGGGACCATGACAAATACCCTGAGACCAACAATACTGGACCCAGAGTTTAAATTTGACCCCATGACATTAAACACAGATGCACATGAGAGGGTAGAAGACTGCCATGGCCAAACCTCATCATTACGATTAACACCAATATTATCCAGGATTTAGTATGTCCAAACTAACTATTTCCAAATTTTGTAAATGACTAAAATAATGGGAGGTAAAGAGAGAATGAACAACATAAAATAAATAAATAAATAATAAAATGTATGTGGTTACATTTTGTTTTAAATAGAAACACACACAAATGCAAATCTTAAAACATTTGCAAATAATTAGCCTATTTAAAAAAAAAATCAATTCTCATTTATTAAAGTGGCAATTAAAGCTTAAAAAACTGATCATTAATATTACATACTTTTTTTTAGGAAATACAACATTTGTTGCGTGTATGTTCAATGTGTATGTAAATCATACTAAAAACTGAAATGTATAATTAAAATTACTTTATCATTTTATGTGTATTTCTTGTTATTTCATTCCAGTACTTCCTTGAATTCAAATTCTAATTTCAATTCTGCATTATTTTTGCTACAAATGAAATGCATGCATACAGAATGGCATACCCAGTTACAGTCAAGCAGTGAAATAATTTACAGTATAGAAATTTATAATAATTAAAGCAATGTCACAAGAGTTTGTGACAACAATGTAAGTATGTAAGTAATGAAAGGGTGTCCTAAATCTAATTGTGTAGAGAATTGCTAGTATCCATGTTACTAGTTCAAAAGATTTGTCCAAGCCTCCGTTGAATTCGAAAAGTCACGTAACTACTGTAACAAAAACGGCTTGGGCCATTTAGGCTACAACAGTTACAGTGCGGTTTAACAGGGACACAGCGCGACTGTTTGATATTGGTTGTATACAACGCAAGGGCGAAATTGTCAATCACACATTGGGGGGGACAGCTGTGTACTTGGTACCTCTAGGGGGGTCCGGGGGCATGCTCCCCCGGAAGAAAATTTTGTACATTTTAAAGGTAAATTCATTAATCTGGTGCACTTTGAGTCACCCGAATCCACTGTTAAAAATAAATAATCCACCCGCAAACCGCCCGAACCCATGATATTCTCTGATTTAGATATCTGCATCTGATCATCACATTACAATTATTCAAATTCTTAGTGTTAAGCATGATAATATGGTAACATATCACACTGACATGCTGATTTAAAATGAACATTTATTTAAAATAAAAGTTCTTCTTTTGGCAAAATTATATTTCCTTAATAGCCTAAACAGAGGCTTTACTCCCTTCAAACTTCAAATGGTCAATTTTTCATTACATCACTGTTTGAAAACACTCAGAATAGTTTTTTGTACCTTTATAAAGGGCATTTTCCCCCCTAATTTTATTAACTGTATGCTCCATCTTTCATTTCAAATTCTTAAATTTGATAAATATATCCAATTAAAATAATAAGACACTAGGCTGTTACCAATCAAATTAAATAATTTACATTGAAAAATTATAACTGTATTAAATTAGATTATTTTAAATATTTTTATAACCGCAACAGAACCATCACGGTGGGGAAAGTGTATCTGACCATGTGACTGTCTGTCCGAGTTTTGTCGAGAGCCGGAGGCGGCACGAAATTTGACGGAGGCAGCCGCCTTATAATTCTTTATGCAGGAAAAACTCTGGCAATACCCATAAATGGAAACATAAATTTACAACTGTACTTCGGTTTCTCTGCGAGGACACCGCCGTCACCTGCCATATGAAATTTCACCATGTGAGACGACACCGCCGTCACCTGCTCTGTCAGATTTCGCGCTCCTAACTCTTCTTCTGTTTGGTTTTTCCTAACTCACTGACGGTGCACGAGCTACTAAAGGTATAGGGAAAACATGACATGGATTTCAGGAGAAATAGGTTTTGTTATTGTATAGTGTAAGGCCAGTCGAATGGATTTGGGAAATGGACCGGCCGGGATTTTATATTTTCGGAGCTGGAAAGAAAGACATATTTGCAATCACATCGATATTGCCCGCATAATCATACAGTATGATCAAATATTGGGGGGGACAAATTGTCCTTCTTTGAATATTGGGGGGGACGTGTCCCCCTGTCCCCCCATAGAATTACGCCTATGATACAACGTAGCCTACAACAGGTCAATAAACAAAAATATAGAGTAACTTACATTTTAGACACAACATTGCCAGTCTGATCATCCAACGAAGAAAGTTAAGACAAGACAAAGCCACAGAACAACCTTTGCCAGTTTTGCAACACCAACAACACACACAGCAGCAATGCTGTTATGTTTTGTTCCCGAACGAGTCAGTTTCACGATATCACGATTCAATGATTCAGTGTCACGATATCACGATTCGAGTTCTCAATTTCGTTTTCGCTTTTCGTTCCTAAATGAAGCAGAGTCTTAAAACGAATAAATTAACTAACTAAAATAACTACAATTACTAGTGTTGTTTCTGAACGAAACTGCATTTTAAATAAATCTATTGAATGAATGACTCACTCAAGCCAATCCCTTGTCGTCACCTACTGGCATAACAATAACCTGCAGAAATATTCTGAAAATGTCCCACTATTAGAGGCACACTATGTAAGATTATTGGATCAAAATATCCAAAAACCACTAGAACAATGTTATATATGTTGTTGATTTGTGTACTTACATTATCCAGAATGTTTCTAAGAATATTTAAATCCAGTGAAATAAGCAGTTTTAACCAGGAAACGGACCGTGTCCATACCGTCGCCAATCAATTACTCCATACCCGTGTTACCCTCGATTTCTAGTTTTATTTTGTAGAAACCATGGAAACACCAAAGACGCTTTAACATATTGTGTTTTATTACACAGGTAAGCAACTGTTTGGATACATTCATCGACAGAAAACAAAATTTAGTTTTTCTTGATTTACTGCGAGTACCATATTTACCATGCCTCATATCGATCTAGCTCACTGCAGTGTGTAACAAGTGTCTCATATAGTAGCCGCCGAGCGAATGCACGGAGTAGCATTATAACAACTTTCATCACACTCAAATCTAATGATACAACAGCGCTGCATTAACCAGGGGGGTAATCCAGCACCCGGAAAGCGTACCTTCTATGGGGGCATCCATTGGTTAGCAAGCCATCACCTGCTGTTAGCAATCCATTAACTCCCATTCATTTTGGGGTCACTTTGACAGCGAATAACTTTACATCTGAGGTGTTTAAAGACTCTATTTATCCATTGTTTATTTCTAAAGAAACACGACAATGTATAAAAGGCTCTATTACCTTGTATCTTACGTTATGGCCCCGTAGAAGCAGTTTTTGTAAATATAGGCTAACAATTGCATCATAACCACACGACTCTCTGACTTCACAGTAGAGAAATTACCGTATAGACAGGAGGAGAAGCTCGCAGGCAATCGGGGGGACGTGGCGGCATAAAGTCCGATAAAGTCAAGGGAGAAGCCCATAGAGAGTCATAAAGTTGCTCGTGCTCCTAGCTCATGCACAGTTCCTACTCACGCTCTCCGTCTCTGCAAGATTCGGAAGGGAATGATTCAGATTTCTCTTGGCACAGCTACTAGAAGACTTACAACTGTCAGACAGGTTGCTCACGTCACATCTACGTCACATCACACCTACGTCGTCAAGCTCAGTTTGAGGCTGCTAAGCCATCAGGAAGTGAGTGCTTCTAATTGACTTAACTTTTCTCCGTTGAAGTCTCTATGGGGTCGCTGTGTCCATTTCTTATACTGTCTATGGCGTTACCCCACATACGCATGACCCGAAGAAGCGGAAGCGGAAGCGGAAGCGTCTGCGGCGTAAAAAAAGCTCCACTGCTCTCGAGCTGTGTGTCATGCTTGTCTCTCATTAGAAATCACTCCAGCGGCCTCGTTCCTCTCAAACGGCTTTCGTAATGTTAAAGGACAAGTTCGTTTTTTTACACTTAAAGCCCTGTTTACAGATCGTTTCTGATGAAATAGAACGGTTAAGATAAAAATTTGGACACATGCTGCTGTCCCGAGAATTTTAGGTTTCTTTCGCTAAAACTTTCGCATTAAACTTTCGTTTACAAAGACAAGTCAATGGAGTTGGACAAAAACTACGATAAAACCTTTTGGAAAGCATCTTTTGCAGTGCTTTTTGTGTGAGCATATCAGTGAACACCCCTGACCACTTGGTGAGTTTCACGTCTTTGTAAACGAAAGTTTAATGCGTTTTAGGAAGGATTGTTCCAGCGCACATATGCAGCCATTCTGGAGGTGGGGGGGAAAGCGAAAGAAACCTAAAATTCTCGGGACAGCAGCATGTGTCCAAATTTCAATCTTAACCGTTCTATTCCATCAGAAACGATCTGTAAACGGGGCTTTAAAGGGATACTTCAGGATTCAGCATTAAGCTTTGTATTAGTAGAAAACCTGTAGTATTTTCAAATTACCGTGCTTTCTACCCTCATATCCCCCTGAGATGAGAGATTTATGTATTTTTTGTCTGGAAAAAATCCTTCGATGACGCAAAAATCGTCATTTTCCGTCATCGGAGGATTATTTGGCCAGAGGCTAAAGACTACAGCCAGTAGGAGGGGCTGTCCCGCATGTTTTCAGCCCACCTCAGTAGGAGGTGGGATCTCACTCACAGAATTTACACACAGTATCAGCCGTCTTTCTTTGGAAGCTAAGCTAACAGGCTCTTGTTCTGTGGAGAAAGCTGAGTAGTAGGAGAAAGATCAGTAGTAGGGGTTACCATCCTCTTTTTCCCGAACATGTCCGGCCGTCGAGATCATCCAAAATGTCCGGGATTCGTCTTTTGGTTTCTGCAGTCGCCATTCATTGTTTACATGCACACCTTTCGTTTCAATCTAACTGAATTCATTCCGATTGGTGAATCTGAATGTAGTGTTTACATGAACGCTAAACAAGTGATCGGTGGATGTGCGTTTTAACATTGCTAAGAAAATTCCTGCTCCTCCGTGAGAGATACGAGATCAGTGCGTCTCAGTAATCACGCCACCGGCCTCGCGCCGTTCTCCCGTGCCCCTCAGCCTCGTCCTGCTCGCCACAGTAAACATAATGAATGGCGACTGTAGAACGCAAAAGCCGAATCCCGGACATTTTGGGCGATTTCGAAATACCGGGCAAACTCGTCACGGAGTCTCACTAGTAGCCTAGCCTTCTTGTTTTCAACTGCGCTCTTTAACCGGTAGGCGTGGGTTGGGAGTGGCCTCCTAGGGCAGCGAAGCAAGTGCATTCTGGGAGTTGTTGTCTTTCATCCACATAAGCCAAATATACATTTTCTGGCTTTTCTCAGTCTAGAAAGCTCCAAATTCAAAAATAATTTCACATTTCTTCTACATAAATGACCTATTTTAAATACACATTCATCTTTCCAGAGGTGAAGTATCCCTTTAAGTGTAAAATACCGAACTTGTCCTTCGTATTAAATTAAATCTTTAATACATTACCGGTCATCGGTAATGAATTAATGCATCGGTAATATTATATGATTTCTGCCCGAATCCCATCGTATTCTCCAGCGGCTGTAGAGGTGAAGACAAAAACTCCCATGATTCCGCGAAATCAAGGTGTCATCAAGCTACGCCTTTGTTTGGAAAATTACATAGTGTGCCTTTAATGCAGAGACTGTCTAGACACAAACAAGTGGAGTGATATTACAAACAATGAAAAGTCACATTTACTTTATATCAGAACTTTTCTAATTCTGCTGACCAATTACATTGAAGGATGAATTAGTCAAGAATGTTGTGAAATGAAGCTATCTGGATAGCTGATGATAAAACACTGGTAAAATCTTAGTTGGTCCAAGAGAGTTTCTTGAGTGAATTATAAGAAGGAAGTTACATAAATATCAACCACAATAATTATATAGGTTGTGGAGAGGACAAATTCCTTATGTCTAAGAATGGGTAAGATTGGGTAAGATTGAAAGAATTACAATAACACAATATACTGAATCTGTTCGCTCTTGCCTTTTCCAAGTTTCTTGACGGTTTCCAAGAAACTTTATCCACCACAAAGTGATATTTTGAGTAAAACATCTTAGCACCCCTGGTCTTTGACCAATGTTTGGCTTAAAGATTGCAGTTAACGGTTACCGCATGTAAAGTGTGAAAATTACGGGGGGGAGGGGACATGACACCTTTGAATAGTGTGAATGTATATTCAGAAAACAAAACATATACTGAAACATTTTGAATTAGTGCTTAGTACAAATGAAATATACATTACATGTTTTTTTGTGTGTTTTTTTATTTATTTTTTTTTTGAAATTCTTGTTCTACCATATACCAATTGGTTTAAGTCTTCTAGAGGGTGAGATCTGTTTGACGGCGGGGTGGGGAGAATTTCTTTCTGTCTCTCTCCCCGCTATTTAATATGCGGTTTCAATATTCCGGAGGGTGTTAAATGCAAATTCTGAGGTCACTCATAAGTCAGTGTAAAAAATTATTTTGAGGACAGAGAGATTTGAAAGGTTCCAGAACATCTGAAGGACATAAGCCTTCCTGATCAAGATTGCAGTGAAGAACTCTCTTTTCATCTGCTACAGAAGCAACAAATTTCTCATTGTGATAAAATCTCAGGATACGACATACAAATTCTTTGATGACACACAAGGAAACTGCAAAGTGTCCACATTATGCAGATATATTTCCCCTGGAGAAACTTCGGAAGTCATTCAGAGGGGTTCATTAACTGCATGGAGTGAAATTAAAGCGAAAAGTCTAATATGAGAGGAAATCTCCACCGAGAATAATGTCATGCTCCATCTCATTTCTATTATGCTGCAAAATGTTTCTTGTTTTCATTGATATTTTAATTACCACAAAAATTGTTTTGTTGGAGTAGTTCGTGTTGATGCATTCATCGCTCAATATTTGCCATGTGACAAAAAGGCTTTAAAAGCTGCTGGAAAATGATGTGAGTATTTGTGGGGCAAATTCCTCAGATGGACTTACTGGAGCGATTAGTGCTCTGTAATGATCTTCCTGATTCTTGTCTTAATAGCTGGAAAAGCTTTCGGAAGTTAGATCTGCAGGGTTTCAGAGGGAGGGCTAGACTAAACGGCTTTTCTCCTTGAAGACTACACTGTAAATTGACCAAGTTGGATGTACGAGTTTGAGTACATTTTGCCTCAAATTAATTGTCTCTAGATAATTAATTGAAAGTTGCCTCAAAGTAATTAATTAATCTCCCTAAAACTTGGTAATCATGGTCAGCTAATGTGGTCTAAGAAGTCAACCTCACCATTTAATTAAAGTTAACTAGATGCAAGTAAACTTAACTAAGAGTTGGAATTAAAAGTTTTGCTTTTACTAAACTTTAATTCCACTTGCTTACAAAAAAAGTGAAACATTAGCCTTTCCAGGGGATTCAGCTCCAAGCATGCTTTGCATGTGACTGTATGGGAAGAGTTTGTTAAAGTCTACTTTATTTGTTTTGGGAAAAGAAAAGTAACAGTGAGACTTGTAGTGTTTAATGTGACTACTATCTCTACATTTAGAGGGGGTTACTTTGAGGGATTTTACATTAACCTTCCTGATTCAGTTAGCATCACACAAAGTCATATTTTTTACTTTAAAGTTTGAATCTATTGAATTGTTATTCAATGAATTGTAGTAAAAAACGATGGTTCCACTTTATATTAAAGGTATGCGATTTTCAGAGAGGCAATCAATAGCCAGCTAGCTTTAAAAGCATAAGATCCCACCCTCCCTTCAGAGCGTCTCCAAAGCCACTTTCAAACAAAAGTGTCACGTGAGATGGTGTTGAACTACCTCATGTCTCAAAGCACATAACATTACAATAATAATGAACATAAACAACTCAAAGAGCACTGACCTGTACCACCTGACTGCTGCAGATTAATTTCGGTGTTGATGATATTGCCATTGAAACATAAATTCGAATCACAAACCGCTATAACCGCCATAAGTATAACGTCACAGGTTTCCATCTCTTACAAAGTACTGTAGTTAGGGCGTGAACGTAGCATAAGCTCGTTGGTTTGGTTCAGGAGGAACTGTAAAAGGTGGCTACTGTTTTGGTTGCGGTGCTCGGTGCTCGGTGACTGAGTCAAAAATAAACCATTAACAATTAGGCCTACATTTAACAAAGCTAGACAAGAGACTATGGAAACATGAGGGATAAATATACAAAAGGACTGATGAGAAAACAAAACACAGCTGAAAGTAATCAACACAATGATAGTCACATGACAAGATATAGACCAATGAGAGAATAGTTGTATACTAAAGTTGTGTCCAAAAGCTTAGACAGCTGACTTGTT
The DNA here is from genome assembly GCF_965113295.1 of Leuciscus leuciscus. Lineage (NCBI taxonomy): Eukaryota > Metazoa > Chordata > Actinopteri > Cypriniformes > Leuciscidae > Leuciscus > Leuciscus leuciscus. The sequence continues at coordinate 15,436,314 of NC_138731.1, read as the reverse complement.
GCCTTTGCAGGCAGCGTTTGCGCATAAATGTACCTGCTGTTTTTGGACAGACTTCTGAGGCAGCGTAACGGTTTGAAAGAACACGTGATCTTCTGATCTGAAGTCGGACAACATTTTTAACCAGAATGCATTGCATTTGTCAGGCACCGATCGATCTGTGCGCATTAAGTCGAACTCACCCATTGACACATGAACCAAAGGAACCACGTTGCAAGATCACAGGAACAGGGGAAGCACATGACAGGATCACATGACATGAACCGGGAAGCATGACTAAAAAGGAAACATGACTTGGCTACTGCTGCATCCGAAATCGCATACTGTTTAGGTACTGCATTTGGGTTGAAACTTTGCGATCGTTAAAAAAGTATGTTGTAGTATGAATGTGTTTAATATTCATGACATTAAGACGTATTACATCTACCGTGTTGTCATTGTCATGTGACCTGCGGCGCCAGTTGTGTCACTTCCACAAATCCTCTCTTGTGGCCTTATGGGATAGTAAAGTCCATTGAATGCACACTTCAAAATCTCGCCAGAAGCAGTATAGGTCATCTGGGAAATTTTCTAATATTTTTTTATAAATACTATATGTATTCGGACATACTACTCAGTTAACATACTGTTTTTCGCCTACTATATAATATGGAAGTAGGCATATTCGGACTCTGCGTACGACTAAATTACTTAATAAGAGACATGAAAATATGAATGTGAACCAAACCAAAACAGAGGGGACATTATCTAAGTACATACAGTAGTAGTTAAAGACAACTATATAAAATTATAAAACTGTTATTAATTATTAATTATGAATACATTTGATGAACAACAACTGAATATGCAACCAATTTTTATTATAATTACGTAACTTTCTCGATGTAATTTTGATCATTATTTAGTAATATTATAGTAAAATTTTGTATAACCTCCTGAGGCTAAACATTTTCTCAAAGTTAAGCACCTTTCACTGATCTATTGTAAAAAAAATAAAATAAAAATAAAAAAAACACCCTCAGGCATTATTTTGTATCTTATTAATGGAAAGTGCTAAATATAACTGCAATGTCCACAGCACATCAGGGTTTACAGAGTGTTTGTTGAGATTGACTATATGGTTCCTTTGGCCGCACATTGTTTGCAGATGAAACTGTTCCCATCAAGCAAACAAAAAAATTCCAAGGACAGAGCAAGACAGCAGAGGAGTGTGAAAATTATGTGTTTTGGGTAAGTGATGCAAACATTACACAACTGACTTGGTTCAGTGACAGTGCCACTGCATTTTATGGTCTGTAGTGAAAGGTTTTCAATATTATATTGTCTTCATATGTCTTTACTCAAGACAGCAGGAAGAGTAAGACGCTTAAAGAGAAAATGAAATAGGACACAACCGTCAAAAGCACAAAAATAATTATTTCCTCTTTATTCATATGATAGCATGAGCGAGTTCACATGAAAATGAACTCCATGAACTCTTGAGAACATAAAAGCAGTCAGAAATCACTGGAAAATCCTGGCTTGTTATTATTCATACCCAATAAAGATGTCACTTTTAATCACAACATGCAAATACACACATGATGTACATGGTGCTGTGATAAGCTCGGGAGGCAGTTCCGTGCTAATTTGGGTTTGTAACGGCAGATTTGCTGTTTGTTGGCAGTATTCCACAGCGCAGAGGGATCAGACTGCAGGCGGAGATGGCGATGACTTTGTTTGATCTCTCGCAGGGCTTTAGAACTCAAGAGAAAAAGAAAAAAATACCCGGAAATACTGCAACCAACAGACATTTTGGGTAAGAGAAGAGGAATGTCAACATCTCACTTTTAGGTCATTTTATAAAATGTGTGCCTTTTCCAGTTTGATAAGGTCATTTTTAAAGTACATTATTGGTTTTAAACTTTCTATGTTAATGAATTTCATACCATGTCTAGCTAAATTAACAATCATTTATGTTAGGATACCATCAGAAAAGTAGCAGGGTTGACAGGTGTACAGTATGATTTGTCTTGAAGTTTTTAAGTCTTGTGCTCAAGGTCATGAGACTATAAAGGGATTTTTGAAAGGGATTTTCTTTTCAATTATTAGTTGTTTAATACATAAATTCATTTGACATTTCAAGATCATATCATTCGCTAGACAAAATTGAACAAAAGGTCATCTTTGACGAGTGTGTGCATGTATATATAAACAAAATGTTAGCTTTTATTTCCATATATTTTGTGTTTATTAATTGCACTTTGCAGAGATATGTTGGAAACACGCAACAAAAAAGCATCCTATGAAGAAAGGAGAAAAAATCATTTTCAAATCAATGTTAGTATAGTTGAGATACTATTTTAGTTTTTATTAATAGTTTGAATTAGTTTTAGCTACAGTCTTATTTTATTTTTTTTATAGGATTGATCAATTTTTATTTTAGTTTTAGCTTTAGTTAGGGCTGTAATCTCCCAGTCGATTATTGGTCGATACGTACTGGTTCGACCAAAATTCTGATAGGTCGATTTTTTGCCGCGTTCATTTCATCAGTTTTGCCGCGTTCATTTCATCAGTTTTGCCGAGTTCATTTCATCAGGTGGAAAGCACTAATTGCTAATGGGGGTGTTTTCAGAGCACCCCTGTTTCACAGGTCTTCAGGCCACCCCCCTTTTTTTCACTTCTTTTGGATTAGCCCAACCCACTGGAGAAGAGAGACAGATTGAAGAGCGCAGCTAATTCTGGGGCTGAGCAAAGCGGAAGGCTCGTAAGTCTGTGGCGAAAGTAGAGTGACGACTGACCGAGGTGAAGCCGTTGGGATGAGGGAACCCAGTGGAGCCGCAAGACTGAGGGTCTTTGGTGGAGGGTGGGAGCAGCCAAGTTGTAGCCGACAGGTCGACGGGCCGAGATGGAGCCAAAGGATCCTCTCGCTCAAGCAAGGCTGGTGTTTGGTCGACCTGATGCTTCATATTGCTGCAAGGCGTCACTAAGGAAGTTGAAGGGCTGCAGGCATCCAGCTGAGGCAGGGCTGGAGGACTGGCTGAGCTGTGATGTGAGGGTGAAAGAGGTAAGCTTGACAGGATCGATGACGTTAATTCCAATTCCCAACAGGTCGATGATACCGTTTCACTCCTGTCTTGAAACAGCGATGAAGGTCAAGCAGATAATACAGGGTGGGATAGGTTTGGAGGTAGTACCTTTGTGTCCAAATCAATCACCCAGTCCTCGATGTTCAATTCCACCAGTATTCCCTCTGCCACTGATGTCGCTGGCTCACACCCCTGGTCAGACTCACTCCGGGCTATGGTCAGCGCTGTCCCTTCCTTTTTGGGCTCTGGTTCACTCATTGCAGCGGGCGGTTGGTCGTTCTCCATCTGCTCATGCGAAGTCTCCATGATTGAGGGTGTTGGTGGGCTGGACTCTGGGTCTGGCGGTGTCCTGGATTGGGAACAGACGCCCTCCAGACACCTGATGATGGTCTCCCTCCAGTCAAGTCCTGAGGTGTCTGGGAGGTCTACAGGGTGGTGGTAGTTCGCCCCGATCCAGAACAGCGATTTCTGCAGTCTCGTCGTCATAGGGTCAGGTGACGGCAAGATGGCAGAACTGCTCTGTGAAATGAAAAAAGTCAAACCCTTTTGGGCAATTGCTACAACTTTTGCAGCATAATCCATTTCTTGCAGTCCAGTCTTCTGTCAGCAAGTGTTGCACAGACAGACAATGAAGAAGGATAAAGTTCAAACCACAAGTCTTCAATAGTAATCCACAGTTTAGTTTCAGAAACAGAAAAGGGAGTTGCATACACAAATGAGACCAGACACTAAACACAGGAAAAGGCTGAACTTAAGTATGATGACAAACTAGGTAATTAATGTGCCACAGCTGAACTAAACTAACTAATGACATTAGTAACCATGACAGCACAAGAGAAGCAGGAAAAGAACAAAGGAACACAGGAAACTAATTAATACAAACGAAAAGGCCATGAAAACGAAACTAAGAACAAACACAACTGAATATTTGTAACATACAAAAAAATGAAAATGAGAAAATTTGCCTTGGTGGCTAGCTGAAATAAAATAAGTTACTTTTTCTTTCTTTTTTATGACGCCCAAGTTTTCAAGTTTTTTTATGGTATTAGTTTTAGTTGTCATGGTATACTGTCGCAGAATGAACCAGAGACAATAAAATGTTATGAATGAATGTGAGGAAACTTCTGAACATACACTACACTTTAACATAACTTTGACGACACTGAACAGAGAAATGAAGCCTAGTGCAAGTTCTGCCAGGAAGACTCAGTCGTTCACGTTACTTATTACCTTCTCATCTATCCAATCATATCCTAATAGCCCAGTATAAAAGGGTGGTACTTACACATGTCTGAGTTCGCAGATGCTGTCGCTTCAACCACCTCCATCCTCCCCAACCACCACCAAGACGGGACCTTTCCTCCATCCCCCCCAACACCATATGCTGGGTCCTCCCCTCCATCCTCCCCAACACCTCCAGACGGGCTCTCCCCTCCATCATGAAGACGCCAGGATGTCCTCTTTCTCCTTCCACCCCACCACCACCAGATGGCCCCCTTTCTTACTTCGCAGGGGGTGGGCTGCGCCCCTGCCTTTGTCTTCAGGCAGGATTTGCAGATTCCGTACCCTTGGAATGCGAGTTACGGGTGGGGCCTACGCCAAAGAACTTGATTGTTTGCTGAGCTCTTAAATAAATGTTCATTGTCACAGTATTATTCTCCTGAGTCTTTCTGGTAGAACTGAGAAAATGGCTTATAAACACAGAGATCATTAACAAAACAGGGAACAGGTGTGTAATCAGAAACCATGACAACAAACAATGAATTAGAACTCAGGCAATGACTGTGACAAAGAAAACCATGACTAAAAACTAAACAGAACAAGATGATGAAACTAAAAAGAACCATGATCGTCACGGTCACGTTAGTTAACTATAAAAACCCAGGTTCAAATATAATAAGTTACTGGATTTTTGAAATGTATTCAGAAAAATGTCTACAGTAACACAGTAAAAGAGGCATCAACTATTCACTGTTTTGTAGAATAACCCCGCTGTTATCCTTAAAAAATTATGAATCACAAAAAGATGGCAATATTATGATAATGTGCTGACAATGTAGTGACAAACAGAGAAAAGCCAAAAGAGAAATGATTCCAAATATATTCTCTTTAAAAGCCCTGCTGCTCATCAGTCACCTCATTACCTCTTTAAAGAGCATAAACAATCCCAGCTCGCTGGACACAGATCTTCATTAAGTCGGCATATTGGCTCTGCTTTTTTTGAGGTCAGTGTCTCAGGGGAAGAGACATGAAGTTCATGCTTGAGGAATGTCGGACCCCCCTGTTTGAGGGCATCACTACCGTCCTTCATATTAGGTGGGCTGAGAAGGGAAGCACACAGGATTCATCAGTGTCATGCTTTCATCATGATATGATCCCCTGAGATCTTCCAGGCCCATCTCATATGCGTTCTCTCCATATAACAGCAGTCACCCGCTTAACTGTCCTGATAAAAGTGGCCTACAGCAGTTACTAAGGGTTTAAAATCATAAGGAATATGTTCTGTTCCGATTCTAAATCAAATTATATTTCAACAGAACTGTAATCACAAATTGTGATTGAATCGTAGTCCTTTGAGTCAGAAGCAGCGCAGGCGATTGGAGTACGTCATAAAACGAGGCATCAGTATAAGGGGTGGTCACACTAGACTTTCAGCATGCAAAATTTAAACGGAGACCGACCGCTGTGATTATGACATCACACACCAAGATTTTGTAATAATGTACAGCAGTAAATACTTCAGAGGACCCTTGAAGGAATAACGAAATAATATACCATCTGATCCATGCAGCATTGCCATCTAGGCAGCTTCTCGTTTGATATTGTTTTTATATTCTTTTAAATCCGTGTGGTATAAAATGCGATCGTGCCATACCGCTATAATCAGTGCTTCCTCCATCTTGGATTTTCTGAAGAGGTCACGCCTTGATGTGTCGATCTTCTATTGGTCACAAGTCTTCATGTGACTGGAATTCGAACATGAACTTTGGAACGCACTGAAATGCTAAACTTCTTCTCATGACCTTGCATTTCCAGTCTCCAGCATTTCATGCGTAGGAATAGAAGTCAAAGGAACGAAAAGTGTTGTGTGACCGTCCCTTTACTGATGGGCATTTGACATGTTGTGTTGCGTCGCATCTCGCCACATATGTAGACAGCACCATTAACTAATTATGATAGGTTCTATTGTCTTTTGTTACGTTGCACCACTCGTGTCCGGTGTAGACACGGTGTCAGAAAAGAAAACAGCTTACTTGTTCACATTTATTGTACTGAAACATTGCTGTCTTAACTTTTCTCTCCCAAACCAATATTTTGGTTTTAGCAGGCATGTCATATGCTACATTTTCCAAATATCTAACAGGTATGTTTATACTTTTTAATCATAATAAACAAAAAATTACACATGCAAAAGTTGATTGTCGATTTACGCTAACACACGATGATCTACGAAAAAAAAGAAAGAAAAGATGATTAACGATTCTGATACTTATATTAGACATTTTGACGTTGGAAGTATGCTAATTTTTCGAAAAACTGATAACTGAACTAAACGTGAAAATTGTTCCATATTTTATCAAATACAGAACTAAATAAGAACCAATCCCTACCATTTTAGTAAGAATCATAGAAAATAAATGTCTAGTTGCATAACAAAATATCACAATAAAAAAATTAAAAAATGGAGCAATTTTTCCCATAAAAAATACACATAACACGATGCAAACTGATGAGATAAAGACTAAATAAGTGGCCTAAACCCTGTCTTTGATGAAACAGCTCAGGCAAGTTGACAAAAAAATGGTATTGACTAAAAACATATATCCAAAATGGAGTTTTCATGAGGAAAGATATGTTCTTTCTGGGGATCATATGCCTGCTGAGGAACCACCATTGAGATGAGATTGTTTATCCAGGTATTAATGACCTTCTTAAAGGGAATTACAAAAACAATCTCTCTTCTACTATGTCATGATGAGTAAAGCCAAGTTACTGCAAGTACAAAATTCAGAACTTGGCCACTGACCCACTGGCCTCTCTAGTTATTTGAGCCATCATTACATGGAACCACCATAACCTTCCAGCATAGCCTAGCCAAGAGTGTTGGGCCTGAAAATGAAGTTATAATTTCCGATCTGCCTCACCAAGTGCGTACAAATAAGCAGTGTCAGTGTTTAGAGCGCACGCTACAGCACAGCGCATAATGTAGCTCAACTGAACAAATATGGGCTGTGTTGATCCAGTGAGTCAGAGAGAGGAGATTGTGGGACAGGCACTGCTTATACGTAATTGAGGAAATTAGAAACTGCCATGGGACTGGCAAGCAGTTAGCAGAGTCAACATGGCCGTGTCTCTCCGTGCTCTGATTGGGGTGTTTTTTGGTACCAGGGCGAAATGACTATTGACATTTGTAATGTGATTGAGATGGATGAGGAGCACAGGGGTCTTGGTCCAGAGAATTAAACCCTGCTAATGAAAAATGACGATCTGATGATGAAAGAGCAATGGCCCCTGTGATTTTTGTTCTTGCAGAGCAAAAATTATGTCTATTTGGGAGACCCTTCTGTGAGCTGAAACACCCTATGTACTGACAATGCAGTGTTCATTGTGCCATTTATTGAAAAGAAATGCTAAAGAAAACAATTTGGTTACACTTTATTTTAAGGTGTCCTTGTTAAAGTGGAATTAAACATTTAAATACTGAGTACTATTAATTAACTACTTACTATAAGGTTAGGATTAGGGTTTGGTGTAGGGTTAGTTGCATGTAATTATGCATAAAATGTTACATGTAACAAAGTCTCTGTAAAATAAGGTGTAACCAACAATTCTAACAATTAATTTTTATTAGGCTATATATTGACTTTTTTGTAATTTCATAAAACTTTGGAAGTTTTATTTTATACAGTAAAACAATACAGTATAATACAACAAATACATTTTTAATCATTTATTTTTTCATAATTTTTCTCAAGATAACTTTTTAAAAGAGGAGATTAAGGGAGGAAATAAATTAATAATGTATCTGGGTTTCCATATTTTGTAGTTCCATTTGGTGCCGCTGTGATCTTAAAATATCAATATTGTACTATGTTTCTAATCTCACAAATGAAGCAATAACATACTCTACGTAGGTACAGATATGAATGCATGACCAAAAAATGACAAGTGTGCAGTCCTGTGCAACACCAAACATGCATACTCAATGTGATGTCCGCATATAGTCAACAACACGGACAATACAACATGTACTTTATTTATAAATTTGACACATTTTGGAATGCAATGATGCATGAAATCATGACTTGCCTAACTAGAAGCAGTTCACATGTTCTTAATTACCTCTGTTTCCACACAGAGTTTTCTCACATAGTCAATTCCATACTGAAAATCATTCGACATGCATATGAATTTAAATTGCTCGTTCATTTAGCTCTGTTTCTAGAAGTCTGTTGTTTTTCCACCCACACATTTTGCAGTCTGCCTTGTGTCCTGATAGTTTATTTCGTCTGTACTGAAAATCAGAAGTGCACATGCACAGAAAACATTGTGAACGAGCAGGAGGAAACATAAATTCATTATTTTTTTGCTGTGTTCTGACTGTTCTGCTTTAAATGGTTCTTTTCCTCCTAAATTGAATTGATGGAGAGAGAGAAACAGATTTTATTCATCAGAAAATAAATTTCTTCTATACAGGGACACTTTCACCACTAAGCCTCACAACTAAGACTCGCCGGTACCTTTGAAAAATGTTAATCTCAAATATATTCATTCATTTTGAACCAAAAGCCAAAATCCACAATATCACATTCTTCTGTCCCGAAGCGCTCTTTAATGCTTCCTCTGTGAGATGTTCAAACGTTCCCTTGAAAGGCTCTTCAAACCCTCTTCGCCACTATGTAACATTCAAAAGGCAGAGCTTCATCAGGCCTGCGAGCACAAAGGGAGTTGAATATGAGAGGGTCTGAGAGCACCTTCAACTGCAAATAAACCCTGGAGGTTATACCACAGCTACCGCCACTCTGAACACCGTCTCAAAGGAATGCAAAGTTACCCAGAGATGTAATGTTAGATGTGGACGAAGGCGAATGCAAATGATATGCAAGGTGAAGAGAATTAATCACGCTCCAAGCGCATCTCGTTCCTCTCTCTGCCAGCGGGCTCTTCTTAGTGCTGAAGCTAATTGGTACAAAACGCCGCCTTGTGTCTTCATTGCAGGTAATTGAAAGGAAAGCACTTTTACAATGGCGGTGCCTGGAGTCTCACCGCTTAACCGATGACAGAACACATCCTGCTGTGACACATTAGCCTGGTTCTGTCTGCTGTACCTGATTATAGGAACTGTGTAAAGTCGGTTGTATAATTTCTACTGTAATACAGTATAAAAATGTACTTAAGATTGATTTGTCCCTTAATCACAGTTAACTGTCATCTCAAGTGAATTAACAAAATGGGCCCTTCGAGAACTGGTATGAGAAATTTATTATTGGAATAGTAAAGTAATTAGGACGTCTGTACAAGACCATTTGAAAAATACAGGTAACACTTTAGAATATACTATTCAGTTGTGAACTAATGAGTGACGCATTATTAACACTCTAGTAACTGCTATTAACTAACAAGAAATTCTGATGAATGAATTAGTAAGTAATAGTGCTTAGTCAAATATGGTAGTTTACTGTTCTTGTTAGTTAATTGTAGTTACTAGACTGTTAATAGTGCATTACTCATTTGTTCCTGTGTAGTTATTCCTTAATGATGGAACAGTATTCTAAAGTGTTACCAAAAAAAGTGTTGGCATCCATCTTCTATGTGCTAATGTTGATTATTTTTGTACAGTTTTGGACTTGTATATACTGTGCACCTCTATATAAATAAAACACCATCTTTTGCACCATAGTGCATTTGCGAGTTGGGCCATCATTTTTATTTTTCCATCTTGGACCATAACACGTCCAGGGAGTGGGCCGTCAAAACCACTTCCCTACAACAACCGAATAGCAAAGAGATAATTGTAACTTTAAAGTTCCTTTCAAGGAAAGTCTATTCACTTGCAAGAATATTGCCAACTCCTCCAGGCAGTAATTTCAGTCATGCAACACTAAATTCTATGTATTTGAATGAGGGAAACCGAAATCTCAAAAACTGCTGGCCAAACTTACATTTTACTAACAGAGCTTCTAACAGCAGTTGCAGTGACGGGACGACTTTACCAATTGGTGGCTGGCTGTTTTATTGTCACGATCTCTAGTCACTATGCCTGTCACCTTCAACACTACATTACCCAGAATCCTTCCTGCTCCACCACCTGCACACATTCCTCAATCACCACCAGCTATCAACAATCACCTCATCAGCCCATATATAAGCACCCTGTTCACACATGGTCCGGTCTCGTCAGTCTCTACAGGAGAGTAACTTTCCTTACCCCACCTACCTATTCCTATGCCTATGCCTGTGGCTAAGCCTATGCCTATGCCTATGCCTATGCCTATGCCTATGCTTATGCCTAATTTGGACTAATTGTCATCGTAGTGCTTGTCTTCAACCTACAAGCAGAAAGACTCATCAGTTAAAGGAGTAGTTCACTTTCAAAAAAAAAAGTCCTGATAATTTACTCACCCCCATGTCATCCAAGATGTCCATGTCTTTCTTTCTTCAGTCGAAAAGAAATGAAGGTTTTTCAGGAAAACATTCCAGGATTTTTCTCCATATAATGGACTTCAATGGCAACCAACGGTTTGAAGGTTCATATGTCAGTCTCAATGTAGATTCAAAGGCTCGATACGATCCCAGCCGAAAAAGAAGGGTCTTATCTAGCGAAACGATCGGTCATTTAAAAAAAAAAAACACGATCTCAGTCGAGAAATAAGGGTCTTATCTAGCGAAACGATCGATCATTTTCACAAAAAAAAAAAATATATATATATATATATATATATATATTAGGGGTGCGCCAAAATATCGATATGGCGATATCTCGCGATATTTTCTCCCGCGATCGATTCTCGATGCGCTCTTGCCAAGTATCGATCTTAAAAGCCGTTAGGGAGGGCGTACACGGTGCGAGTTCGGACACTCGGGAGGTCGTGATATTGCACACGTTGCGAGTCAGTTTAACTGATAATCGCGTCAAAGCAGCTGGTACACGGCACGACTGTCCTGCACGAATTTTATCCTGAGCCGGCAGCAATCACGTGGGCTTTCGCGTTAAACATAGAGACCGTCATGTTGCATGCATGCAGGCAAAGCTACAGATGGAAAAATTACATAAATGTGTGTCAGTGTGTGCAAATGATTTGTTGAAAAGCAGAGAACAGTAGCCATTCCTTTCAACATAAAAACTTGAGAGAGAGAGAGAGAGAGAGAGAGAGAGAGAGAGAGAGAGAGAGAGAGAGAGCGAGAGAAAAGTGTGTGTGTGTGTGTGTGTGTGTGTGTGTGTGACAGTGTATGCGCACGCTGTATGGTTGCTGCCACACAGTGTATGCGCACGCTGTATGGTTGCTGCCACTGAGGTATAGCCCGATCGACGTGGTTGTGTATGATTAGGGCAATAGGGGACAGCTGGTGAAAATCGGGCCGACTCCCCGAATTTTTTAAACATGTTTAAAACTTATCGGGAGGTCGGGAGGTGCTCGTAACGTGCTCGGCTCGTTATTCCTCTCACACGCTGCGAGCCGCGACCATGCGAGCATCATCGATTCCACTTGATTTCTCCCGAGTGAAAAAAATCATCTGCGAGCAAAACAAAAATAGTGTCTGTGACTGTTTTGTTGCAACTGATAAGACACAAGTTGTTTTTGTTATTGTGTTTCATCCCAAAAAATAAATGGAGATTAATTTTCCTAATTAAAAATGTTTTTTAAACTTTTTATTTCTTAAAACATGATATATTGTGAGTTATTACTGATAATATATCGATTATCGCAGTATCGCCATATCGTGATATTATCGGTATCGTGAACAATGTATTGCGTATCGTGTCGTATCGTGAAGTACCCAGTGATTCCCAGCCCTAATATATATATATATACTGTATATATATATATATATATATATATATATATATATATATATATATATATATATATATATACTTTTTAATCACAAATGCCCGTCTTGTACTATCTCTGAGATGCGCCATGCATTACGTCATTACATTGGAAGGGTCATATATATATATATTATAATTTCTTTTTATAAAATGACCGATCGTTTCACTACCCTAATTTTTCGACTGGGATCGTGTCGAGCCTTTGAAGCTGCATTGAGACTGGCATTTGGACCTTCAAACCGTTGGTTGCCATTGAAGTCCATTATATGGAAACAAATCCTGGAATGTTTTCCTCAAAAACCTTAATTTCTTTTCGACTGAAGAAAGAAAGACATGGACATCTTGGATGACATGGGGGTAAGTAAATTATCAGGAATTTTTTTATTTGAAAGTGAACTAATCCTTTAAGTGTGACTGTCATTTGAACTGCTTATGTTTATCACTCACCTCTCTGCAGATCTTCAGAATCACCACCAACCCTTTAATAAAGAACTGTTACATGTCTCATCTTTTGTTTCATGACTTTTATTTAGGTGGGACTTCAGTTATAGCGCTGCCATATATCAATTGGTTTCCTCCATTCATACTAGTAATACAAGTGAACTGCCTTGGTAATATTTAGTCTTTGTTTATATCTTTAAAGGATTTGAAATCTCATAATATGACTTGATACAGTGCTGTTATTTAACTTTTTTTTTTTGTTAATCAGCTTCTTGACATTATGACTTTTATGTTTCACAATTGTTACTTTTAATCTCACATTGTGTTCTTTTTTTTTTTTTACTCTGAGGCAGAAACAGACTTTTTCCGTATCCATATCTTTTTCCAAATCTTTCCGATTTGAACAGCAATAAAAACTCTTGTAAATGCTAAAATAACTACAGTTACCAATCCGAACAGGGATTATAGAACATTATTCAGATCTCTATCCAAATGGGAAAAAAAAAATGCATTTCTTCAATAATTAGTACGTGCAAAATGCAAGTCAAAATGCACATTATATTCTATTGATTTAATTTGAAAGTTACTGTACTTGCATATTAGTTTACAGTTTGACCTTTTGAACTGTGATTCTTTCCACACTTTCAGTATTACGTTGTTATTGCTCCAGATGTCCTTTAAATGAAATAACATAATCCTATTACAACTTCAAATACGATTAATTTTGTATCGCACTGCCATGAGTGGAGTGATGAGATGTCGCAGAAAATTTGGTGTCTTCTTGCAACCCATGTTTTACTGGAGATAGTGGTGCCTGACCAATGGCATGTCTGGGTCAGAAGCCCCTCAGAGGGCTCATGTTAAGAACTTGGTTACGCTGGTTTCAACAGAGTTGTGGATCCAGTAATGCCATCCAACTGTACAACATGCACAAGCCTCTTAGCACCAGTAATACGGCGAGATATAAATAGTCATGACTTCATCGAACTCCCCGTGCAGCAGCTAGAGACTCTGGAGATTCTGGTTACACAGCAAAAAAAAAACATTTACTTGAGAAGCAAAATTACTTAAAGTCGACATGAAATCAGAATTTACCCTATTTACTTTGTTAGCGCATATTACTTGTCTTGTGGTGAACAATTAATCTGTGCAAGTTACTGTAATACACAGAAAAAAAATTGTTTGCCATGGTAATCTTTTATAAAAAATTTTTAAGTTACTTCCAGTCTGGAAGGGCGTTCCTTTTCTGATGACGTCAGTTTGACGGCTTGGACCATAAAGAAGTATCAAAATGTATTGAAAGATGTATTTGATGTATTGAAAGATGTATCAAAATTAAGCGAGTTTATGCTTAAAATAAGAAAAAAAAATATGTGCCAATGGGGTAAGAAAAATTCAAACTTAATTCAAAAAGGGTACAAAAATAAATAATTACCCCATTGGCTGATCTTTCTTTTGCAGAAAACAATAATTAATATCTTATCATTTAGCATCTCAAGTAAATGTATCTTAATTTAAGAAGGTTTAGAAATATGTACTGAAAAATAAGACAAAAGTACGGAGTAAGAATATATATATATATATATATATTTTTTTTTTTTAATGTAGGGAACAAAAAAGTATACAAATTAAGTGAGTTTATGCTTAAAATTAGAACAAAATGGGGTAAGAAATTCAAACTTAATTCAGAAAGGGTAATAAAAAAAAGTGTTACCCCATTGGCTGATATTTTGTCTTGTTTTCAGCAAAAAAACTCACTTATTTTTAAAAAAAATTATCAATTATTTATTGTTTATGTTTTTGCAGAAAACAATAATTAATATCTTAGGTCATTAGCATAAATAAAATAAATGTATCTTGATTTAAGAAGGTTTAGAAATATGTACTGAAAAATAAGACAAAAATACTGAGTAAGATTTAGAATAATAAAAAAAAATTTATTTATTTTTTGCAATGTAGGGAACAAAAACCGAACACTTCCTCTCATGGCATGGTTTACTAAATGAAACAGACTCAGATGATTTATTTCTGAGACAAATGAGAAAAATCTGACAATGAGAATCAGCATCTTGCTTTGGCCCTCAAATCAGTCTAGTCACGATAACAAATAATTCCCTTTAATGCCCTCCTATCATTAACTAGAAGTAGAAGCCCTGACTCATTTACCATGTGGCAATGACATATCTTCTCAGTGATAAGCCCTGGTTTGCATTCTTGGTAGCGGTCCTTGACTGGAGCCAGATGATTCAGGAGCTGTCATTCAGAAGCAGATAGAGTCTGGCCTTGTGGTCAGAGTTCAGAGGGCCTGTCTAACATGTCTCCTTTTTGACCAGGCGGTGAACATACAAGCTGCTGACTCTCACTTTTAAACAATGACCTCCACAGTAACGTCAGTCTGAGGAAAGAAAGTGATGTTGGTGTTGATGCTAAAGATGCTAAAGGACCAGTTCTTCTAAGTGGAACTAAGTTAAATGTCACTAAATGGAATCGCAAAAATATAATTTTCAAACAATTTTCCTCTAGCTTTTTGATTGGGCAGATTGGTCAGGACGCCTAAACAAAGCATCTGTTTAATGTCTACACCTTTTGGTTGAATTAGCTTACAAATGGCTTATGCATATTGCTCTGAGATAAGAGATATATCACATGCCACATGATGTCTCAATTTATGACAATAAAATGTATTTTATGTAGACCAACTTTGATATGCATCAATAACTAATTGCAATAAATAAATCCTAAATAATTCCTTCAACAGAAAAATGGAACCCTACACTATTTTTGCATAAAAAAAATAAAAATAAAAATAATGGAATGTTATTTACACTATACGTACAAATAGCCCATCTTGTTAGCAAATGCTATTTACACTAATTCCGTCCACCATCTTGGTGAGCCAGACAACAACAGAAAACTTACAAAACCAGTATAGTAGCAGGAAAAGTGGTATGGAGAGTAAGGCCCGGGTCTGTGGAATTAGTTTCTGATAGTCTTTTTCTGACCCATTTCTTCTCCCTTTCATTTCCATTTGCCCATTTACCTCGAATGCAATATAAGACACTTAGGATTAAAGTCTCTGGGAAATGTAAAAATTCCCAATTTAAAATTTAAATCTTAAAGCATTGAGAAGCATAAGGCTAAATAGTAACTGCAGAGTCAATTTTTTTTTATTAATACATGTGTAGTTGAGCATTAACATTTCTGAAATCCTGCTTTACCAAAGCCATTATTACCTTTTTTTCAGCTTCACCATGAATGTCCTGTCCCCTTGAACAAACAACAACACTCAGAATTAAGCCAAAATGCCTGTTTTGTCGAGTATTCTCATAAGAGCAGTCTTTAATGAGTTAAATAACATCTTAAATTAACTTAAAGAGTTGTGAGAAAATGAAATAGTAAAAAACAGTACCAGTATTATATATATATATATATAACGAGTAGGCCTATTCTACATAATGGCTGAATTGTTTCCTGTACCAAAAAGTAGTGCTTTCCCACAGAATGAGTCTCGTACTTTTTCAGATTTAACAGAACTCTAAATCAAAACAGGCTTAGTCAAAACTCAGGACTATTGTAAATCTTGTATCTGTTCGATTTCTAAAACTGATCCGATTTTAATGACTTTCCCTTAGTAGTGTCCCTACAGAGTCTAAGAGAATGAGAGTGTGTGTGCTGACAGTCTAAACCGCTGCATACAGTACACTTATTAATCCGCCATCCGCAGAGGAATCAACAGCAAAAGGATTACACACCAGTTCAGCGTCAACAGCAGCTCAGAGGAAACATGACTCCCAGTGCTATTTTAAAGACACACTTTCCTGTATTAGTCATCTGAGTCAAAAGTCTATTAAACTAAGACGAAGATAATTACCACCACAAAGAAAACAAGATGCATTCTTCTTTTTTAAGGGAATTTTTTTGCTGTTAGTCGAACAAGAAAGTGAAGAAACAACAGAGAAATGAGGAGTAAGAGGGGGTGATATCAGGAAATGACCCATGCCAGAATCAAACTTGGTTCTCCCACATACAGTACATACTGTAAGGGCCCTATTTTAATGATCTAAGTGCATGGGTGTAAAGCGCACGGTGCAAGTGCACTTAGATTCTCCCATTCCCTTTAAAAGCCAGTTGCTCTCACGCCATGGCAAATTCGCTATTTACATGGCGGAATTTGCAAGCGGAAAAACTGAACGCTTCTCCAGCGAGGAAACGGATAGGCACATATTACTAACACGCTTTTTAAATAAAATAAAAAATACTGCACCATTGACTTTAGACCAGGATTTGGTTGGTCAATGGCGCAGTCTATTTCAGTTGCCTCAAAATAGTGGCACGTCAACAATGCGCCAGAATATACCTCGTTTTCCGACCAGAACGCTCATGGGCACATAGATGGGCGCAAATGCATTTGCTATTTAAACAACATGGCAGAGGACGTGAAAATTGCATCGGTCTGAAACTAGCAGAGAACACTTGCCTGGTGCTGCATTGTGCCGGGTGTAAGATAGTGCCCAAAGTGTCAATGCATAACATGTCGGAGCATGTTCACTACCCAACAGGCCACTCCTTTAACACAAGATGTGTTCTAAGGCTCTGTCCCACATGGAATCCTCATCTATCAGCCTTTTGTAAGACTTTGTTCAAAAACATTTTAAAAAAAAATCTTACTGACCCCAAACTTTAATTGGTTGTGTATCTTAATAAACCTGTGTATTATTTAATCTGTGAAATCTGTGATCAGGTGTTAAACATTACGCTGCATATTAAAATCAGTAGTTTGAGCCTTAGTTGAATTGATACGGGTCCAATGGTCATTTAAGTTTAAATGTAAGTTACTTAAGGTAAAATCTGAGAAGTTCTAAATGAGATTCTAACCGAAATCACTATAGTAATCAAACAGATAAGATAAGATTCTGAGTTGTCAGCCCCTGATGTAAAAAGTGTTCATAATTAGACATTTTTTAAGATAATCTCAGTCTTTTGTTGTAATTATTTAGACTTTTGCATATATTTATGGTTCCTTCCCATGAATCCTCTTCCCTGCCCCCGAATTCACCTCTGGTTTGTTGTTCTCTCATCCTAGCAGGCTGCGTTTAATCCAAGAGACTGTCAGATTTAAGCGATCCTTTCAGCGCGAAGCATTGAACAGTGCCAGGCAGAGTGGGAACTGGCAAGATTACAAACACTGTATCTTCATCCTGCTTTAATTAACATGCTGCTTTATCAGGACCATCACAAGTTCGCTGCAGTAAAGTTTTCCTCTGATAAACAGCACACGAGGCTGGCGATGAATGCAGAGAAGCCCTAAACAAGTCAAGTTAATTGCCTGAAAAATGTTTTCCTCCGTCTTCGTAACATCCCTTCATCAGTTTTATGTCTCTGATTCTGTAGAAATGTATTTTGACAGATAGAGGTAGATGGCCGCTCTCATTCTGCCAGGTTTGTTATAGATGGGCGACTGGGGAACATGCCACTTCTTCTAAGTAGCTCTTATGCTGTTGTACGCACAGCTTGTGATGTCACACCAACGAGTGCATTATTATATTTTAATATTGTATGACATTATTCCAAGTTGCCTGGTTGTGGAAATGAATAAAAATTAGATTTTTTGACAGACCCCCCTAAAGGTGACTGTAAATGTGTAATCTGGTTTGCTGTCTTTATGGGTATTTTAAGTTATTTTTTATGACTTTATGACTTCAAATTTGTCTAACAGTAGGCTCATGACACTTGGAATATTAAAATCCATCATCTCCCAGCATGGTTTTGGCAGACACCAACGTCAGATTGTTGCTAAAACAATCAGGATCATCAATCCGGAGTATTTTGGTCTATGTTGATTCCAGTTTCTACAGACTCTGTCTGGCCAAACCATGAGCAATACCAATATGCCAAGAGAAAGAACAGATATTGATTATCCAGCGGAGGAATGTTGGCAGTGTTGCGTGTGGTGGAGAGCAGGCTCCAGCCTCAGAATTTCAGGGTTTGTTTCCTGAATCCTGTCCAAATCCATCCTGGATTTTAATTCCAGAGAGAAAGCTGTAGCCGCCAGAGTCCAAAAACAGAGTCCAAGTTCCTTTAGTGGAGAAATCTCAAGGAGAATTACGCTGACTTCTGGAGAGGACGGACATCATCATTCCATCTATATACATGAAAAGTCATCAACTGAACCGTGCCAGAATATTCTGTCTGAGTAATCAAGATTGTCAGCTCTCAGGGTGGACCCCCGTTGGTAATGAAATTTAGGAGCACTGAGTGAGTATTTGCTGGATTTCGCATCTCTTCTACAGATGCCAGGATACCAGCTGCCTGTTCCGAGAGAACAGTCACACTCAGAAATAAGGAAATGACAGCCAGCTCTGATTTCTCGCGGTAATACACTGCGGCTCTTCAAAGCTGCCAGATGGGTGCAGTGGAAGTGAGAAAAGGTTGTGTTAGACAGACACTACATTTAGAGACTCTGATGATTACATACTGCCATCTCACATACAGCCTCACAAACACCTTGACTAGATTGCATCTCAACTGAAGAAAAAATTATCATATTATTGACATTTTAATGCCAAACACCCACAGCAATATGCACTACTATGACACACATATTGTGTACCTATCCTGCCTAAGTAATAAAGGTTTTCAAGTTACAGGATAAATTTGCTTTTGGCTTTACAGTGTATATATATATATATATATATATATATATATATATATATATATATATAAAAATCTGTATGTTTGTGTGTATTTCATATACTGTATATACATATATGTGTGTGTGTGTGTGTGTGTGTGTGTGTGTGTGTGTGTGTGTGTGTGTGTGTGTGTGTGTGTGTGTGTGTGTGTGTGTGTGTGTGTGTGTGTGTGTGTGTGTGTGTGTGTGTGTGTGTGTGTGTGTGTGTGTGTGTGTGTGCGTGTTTGTGTGATATATTCCGTTTCTTCTTCTTCTTCTTCTTCTTCTTTACTTATTATTATAGATGGAAAAAATAAATAGCTGGTTATTTTCTGTTAGTTGCACAATTTTCTCTCCTGAGTATATGAGAGAAACACAGTCGACTGCATTGAAAGTTATGTCAGTTTATAGAAATCATAATAATTGAATGGTTCCAACGTGTAAAATATGATAAATTATTTTGATAAATAATCTGCTTTGTTGCACTGAAAAAAAAATGGTGTAGAATTTACTTTGAAACAAAAAAAAAAATTACAGTGTGTGTGTAGGCCTCTGCTCTGAGCTCTTTGTTTAACAATAGAGCAGTTTCAGATCTACCTCACTGATACCTTTGCAGGGTTACTTTCTATGAACTATTTATAGCAGTTATGATGCAGCAGAATTGTTCAGTAAAGGCACTTCAGCGCTGGCAGACATCATGCCGAAGTCTTTGATCTGCTGTATACAAAGCCCATTGAAATTCGTATTCGTCCACAGTCTCCGCAGCCCCGAGTTCTGGCTGGAGAAAAATAGACAGGAAAAAGATAAAAGTATTCAGTGCCTGTAGCTGAAAGCAGCATCTGGAATATGTAGGCTATATGAACCTAAGCACCTCACTGAAAGTTGGACACTTTCATTTGACTCGCCCTGTCAAACAAAACAGAACCTTAATGCTGCACTGACCTCATCTGGCTGGAGTTACTATTTAATATTCAGCCAACGTCGTTCTTTATATTAGTAACAATGTAATTACTGAATAATACAAACTAACAACATTTGTAATTATATGTAATTACATTGTGGAGATGCTTGTAAATATAAGGAATAATGTAAAGTCATCTGGTCATTATCACATAATTAACTCTGATAGGACTCTGGAATGAAGCATAAGGGTGTCATAACAGTCTGAAGAGGCTTATTTTGGGAAAATGACTGGCTGAATGTACATTTTCCTACTTATGACTAATTATTAATTAAATAAATGGACCTGTGAACAACTGGGTCATTTATTCAAAGTGATTGTTTTTATATTGGTCTAATCATAAATCTTTTTCTTTTTTTAATCTGAAAATATTATGCATATTTTTAAAAGATGTCACAATAACTTTCAAGTTGTCTTTACTTAAGGTAAGTTAACAAAGTGGTTGTCTAACAAAGTGTTTTATCAAGAAAGTGTTAAGTAGTGTTAGTAGTTTTATCAAGAAAATTCTTCTTACATATTATAGCTAATTTAGCTTTTGTTTAAGGATGACATTTTTTTACCTACATTAAGGTGCATTTTGATGTATGTCTAAGTAACTTATTGATTAAGTATGGTGTAGTTTTTACAATTGATCATTTTTGTTAATGTTTTTGTTTTCCTTTGGGG
Organism: Leuciscus leuciscus; assembly: GCF_965113295.1. Lineage (NCBI taxonomy): Eukaryota > Metazoa > Chordata > Actinopteri > Cypriniformes > Leuciscidae > Leuciscus > Leuciscus leuciscus. The sequence goes on along the minus strand of NC_138731.1, from coordinate 15,415,456 downwards.
GGTTATTTGGGATTTATTAACATTAAATCAAAAGTTAACCATAAATATAGTTTGAGGGGGTAAACAACTAATTAATTTGACAGTAACAAATCAGAGTATTTATTTAAACTGGTCCACAGTTGATTTGTTTATTTATTTAGTGTGAGAAGAGATTGTAGTGTGATTCAAGAGACTTGGTTACTTGGTACAACAGTCAATTATTCAGAAATTGTAGAAATATTTGACTGTAGAATGCCACAATTGACCAATGAGAATCAAGTGCTGAACAGAGCCATGTATTAAGCTTTGTTAGTAATATTATTATTGGAATTAAGTGTGTTTAAATATTATAAAACATGGACACAATGGGTAAAATGTTAATTGAAGTTGTTTAATTCTCTCTGAGAAAAAAAGTACAGGTACAACAAGGGAGATAAATAGCTTGAGGTCTTGCCAAGAGAAGTATTACTCTTTATTCAACTGCAATATAATATACAACACACTGTAGCCAGCCACATTTATCAATATTACAAAGCAGCATAGTGGTTATATGAGGCAATAACAATAAACAAACAGTGTACATTTGGAAATGGCCTACTATATATGGCAGATGTGTAGCTGTTTGGCATCATATAATAAGAGGTAAAAGGCAGATCCATGATATTAGATAACCTCACTCAAGCTGCTCATAATGTGAATTGCTTGCGGGTGGAAATTGTTTTTGAATCTTGTGGTTTACATGTTGACATTGTGGTATGTCTTGCTAACCCTTAGTGGGAAAGCAATCTGGCTTGTGTGGTTTGGATGCAGTAGTTAGGCATGGACTTTAATGATACAGATCTGCTTTGCGATGCTTGGTCAGAGTTGTAATATTTACAACATGAATAAAATGCTGCTTGCTATTGCAACTGCAAGCAATGATGCCCGTATTTTAAAAGTTATTTGAACTATCAAATGTAGAAAATGCTGATACTTAAAAATGAAATAAGGTCCAGTTTTAGCCCCTTAAGTATGAGCTACTTTTTAAACATACTGAAACTCAAGTTAGAGAAACTAAGAAAGTTGTGCATCACTATTATGTAATGTTAATGTTCAGCTTAACTTGCAAAACAAAAGCTTAATAAACTTGTATTCACAATTAAAACACTATTAGCTTGAATTTATAGACGTTATTATATAATGTTTGCTGAAAGTACGCAGAAAGTCTTTTGTAGGTTTAGTATACTGAAAAGTTCCGAAGCTGGCGAGTCTGGTGTAGATGACAGTTATTATATTCAAAGCTGTTCCCTTTGTTGTAAGTGAGCATGCTCTTGTCACATGGGTTGTGAAGCAGTCCTCCCCTGCTGTGACTAATTTGCCTCTTTATTTCTTATTCCTGTCTGGAACACCTCATTATCATACTACATATTTTTTTGCATCCTGGATTAAATGCAGGAATGCAGTGCATTTCTCATGTGAGCTCTATTTAGTTTGACTGTAATATGGATTTAATTACAGGGACATAATATACTTTGCAGAGTTTAGTATATTGCACAACATGATGATGTTTTTTAAGCCTTATAAAAAAGTTTTTGCATCTTTTTTTTTTTCTACTCATTTGAAACAGGGAGATCTGTAGAAAAATATATTGTTATGAAATGTTCAGAGAGAGGGAATCCTTTTTCCACATGACACATCTGGCCAACGAGTGATGTGGATGTTGTCACGTGACTGCATTTTGGTTCGTTTTATCAACTCATAAACTGATTCGGACCAGAGCGATCAGTGTGGTGTGAAAAGGAACCAAAACGCCTGAAAAATGCTACAAAGTATAATTTTTCGCCCTTGGTCCGGACCAAATGAAGGAAACGAACTACAGATGTGAAAGCACCCTTAGACTAACTTCCCTTATTTAGCCGCCTTTAGTTTTCTTCTCTTACTTAACTACAGTGTTTTCCCTGCCTTGTACTTATCTAATGTTTTAGTGGTTTTGTTCTTGTCTGGTTTCTCCTGTGTTGTGTGTCTGTGTGTTCGAGTCCTGTCCTGCCCATCCTGAGACTGCACTGACTGCTGGTTATGGGTCTCCTGTCTAGACCTCTGTTGTGGACTGCCTCTGGACTGTGCAACAGTTACACGTTACACCCTTTTGTTAATAAATCACCATTCACCGCTCATCTCTGCGCTTGGGTCCTGTTATTTTCAGTGGTTCCTGACAAGTAACTGAGCTTAACTGGGTAATTGAGAAACTAAGTGGCTGCTCTGTGTATTTTTATGAATTACCACTTTGAATTATAAATAAGTTTGAAATGTACAAAATATGTTTTCAACACCCCCAGACCTGATCAGATTTTCTTCAACAGACAGTGCTGAAAGCATTCTATCAATTGATTCATTCACCGTAGTGACGTGTAGATTTGTCAATATTTATAATAAATATTTAACATGTTTTTGTCTCATGATGTTGGCACATATTGACTGATAGTAAAGGAAAACGCACACATTTTATGATGGAAGAAGCAGGATGTTTTATCCTAAGGTAAATACTTTGGAGCTTGTTGAAGAAATTGATCCAACATAATTTCTTGAGAAATACTGGGAAAACAAATGCAAATTCTAGATTGTTCTATATTCGCATATGTCATACCTGGATTATGAACTGACTGTTAAGGAAAGATGTATTCTTGTTGCCCATATAAGCAGTTGATCAGCCAGGGAGACAGTATTGAACAAAGAGATATGAAACGCATGTAATTCTGATAGTATAAGTTGTGTACAAATTCAAAATGCAGGCAAAGATACACAGGTGACTACTACAGTAATGCACAGTTACAGTAATACACAGTTTCTATGTTGCTTGACAACCGTGATACATTCTGCTTGAATCAGGTTTTATAAACCTTGTGAAAAAGAAGTGCTCTTACTTGTTTTGAATGTGCACAAAAACTGTACTTGCAGATAATATTATATTAATTAAATAAAAGGCCAGTACATTTTAACTACTATGTTTCATAACATACTTTAAGTACACTTTTAAAAAGTGTACTTTTTTTTAAATCACTGTTCAATAACCTTTTGTTGCACTTTGAATACACATAGTTTGATGTGTTGACTAACATACGAAAACACATGTAAAGTACTTTATTATAATTTTAAATGTAGTGTGTTATTCAGTATTACATTAGTTAATATATTTTACTATATATTTAAATATATTTATATATTTAAATATGTGACATGCTAGTTTCTTTAGAAATTATATCAAAGTATTTTATTTTACCATAAATGCTTGTCATTCAGCAGTACACTTTAAGCATATTTCAAAGACAAATTATGGTAACACATTATTTGGCTACACTTTATTTGGTCACACTTTATTTTAAGGTGTCATTGTTACAACACTTAAAAAAAAAATTACATCCCCAAGTGAAAAATTTCAAGTGACCGATAACATCTAAATTTTTCAATTAGTCTGACGTATTATTTCTCATTGAGCCAATGTTAACAGACTATTGCAACACGAATTTCACTTGGGCCAATTGAAAAATTTAGATTTTATCGGTCACTTGAAATTTTTGATTTGGGAGGGTTAGAAATGTTTTACAGTGAATGTTATTATACATTTATGTACTGGGTAATATTAATTAACTACATGTACTTACTGTATGTTTAGGGTAGGATTAGGGTTTGATTGAGGGTTAGTTTTATGTAATTATGCATAATTTACTGTTATTACTATGGTAAGTACATGTAACATATGTAACATGGACACTGTAAAATAAAGTGTTATCCTTTATTTTAAGGTGACATAGTTACATTGTACTTACTCAAATAAATACAGATTAATTGTAACTCACCCTGTGGTTGGTGCTCACCCTGTGGTCTGTGTGGGTCCTAATGCCCCAGTATAGTGACGGGGACACTATACTGTCAAAGAGCACCGTCCTTCGGATGAGACGTTAAACCGAGGTCCTGACTCTCTGTGGTCATTAAAAATCCCAGGATGTCTTTCGAAAGAGTAGGGGTGTAACCCCAGCATCCTGGCCAAATTTGCCCAGTGGCCTCTGTCCATCATGGCCTCCTAATCATCCCCATATACCGATTGGCTTCATCACTGTCTCCTCTCCACCAGTAAGCTGGTGTGTGATGAGCGTTCTGGCGCAATATGGCTGCCGTCGCATCATCCAAGTGGATGCTGCACATTGGTGGTGGTTGAGGAGATTCCCCCTTCTATGTAAAGCGCTTTGAGTGCCGAGAAAAGCGCTATATAAATGTAATGAATTATTATTATTATTATTATTAATATTAATTAACTGCAGGTACTAACTATAGAGTGACGGTTAGGGTTAGGGTTTGGATTGGAGTTAGTTACTTGTAATTATGCATAGTTTGTTATTACTATAGTCAGTAAGCTACATGTAGTAACGTGCAACTATGTAACTTTAAAATAAAGTGTTACCCAAATTATACATTTACATTTACATTTAGTCATTTAGCAGACGCCTTTATCCAAAGCGACTTACAAATTAGGACTAAATTCAGCGAGTCATCATAAAGAGGCAAAAGCAACAACAACGCAAGAAGTGCTCAAAATACGAAGTTCAGGTATTATTCAGAGTAGCATAAGCCTGATAAGTGATAAGTCAGTGCCTTGAACTTGATGCGAGCAGCGAGAGGTAGCCAGTGCAGAGAGATGAACAGAGGAGTGACGTGGGCCCTCTTGGGCTCGTTGAAGACAAGACGAGCTGCAGCATTCTGGATCATCTGTAGGGGTTTGGTTGCACATGCTGGAAGTCCAGCCAGAAGAGCATTGCAGTAGTCAAGCCTAGAGATGACCAGGGCCTGGACGATAAGTTGTGTTGCATGCTCAGTTAGGAACGGCCTGATCTTCCTGATGTTGTGCAGTGCAAACCTGCATGATCGAGCTGTCTTTGAAATGTGATCTGTGAAGGTCAGCTGGTCATCAAACGTTACTCCAAGATTTCTGACCGATCTTGATGGGGTGATTAATGATGACTCTAGCTGGATGGTGAAGTCGTGCTGTAGAGATGGATAAATATATACAGTATAAAGATGTAATAAAGTCCTACTTATGTGGGTCAAAAAAGCACTCTAAAGTCAGTGGTGTGCCGTCAGAGCCAGCAGGGCCTTCTCTGCTGGCCCTGTCAAAAAAAAAATAAAAAAAATCTATAATTAAATTAATGTGTGTCTGAACCATAGACTGTAAAAAATATGGACAAACCATCTGTGACGTCACCCATAGACTTCTGAAGAACGGTTTTGAGGCCGTTTATGGGGGGTATGGGCGGCGCCATATTTCAACACAAATGTTCAGAAAGGATAACTTACAGGTATGATGTGTTGTGTCAGATCATGGCCGAGACGTCAAATTTCAGGAATTCCACTCGGCGCAGCCTATGCTCGTTGTCAGCTGTCAATCAAGCTGTCAATCGCGCCCTTATTTGTCATACATTTTATATCTAAATACGATCTAAACTAACGAGTTAGAAAAAAATTCACCCCCCTCACAGTTGTCAGGCACTCAGAACCTATCGAAAAATACAATAAAAGTCCATGGGACCAACCTGTAAAAACATGAATTTATGCTGTGAAAACGGACATTTTAACATGGGGGTGTATGGACATTTGCTCCCTTTTGGGACCTTCCCCTAGCGGATTTTCGATGTATTGCAGTTTTTCGCACTTCCGGGTAGGCTTCATTTTTCAGATTAGAATGTTGCCGCTTGGTCTGAACATGTCTAAATTCAATTAATGTCTATCAGTACGTTACGATTATATTTCCAGAAAGAATATGGTTATTTTTTTGTGAGTCTGAGCTGGATTTTCCATATGTCATCTAAACGCAGCTCCGTGGACCAGCACTAGTTGTATAGCTAGCCTTCCGTTGAAGCTGCCATTTTCCATTTGATCATAACTTTGACTGACGTGTTTTATCAGCCAATCAAATTGTGAAGCGTATGACAGAACGCCCCAGAGGCCCAGCGATGTGTCGACGGCTTGTCACGTGAAGTAGACAAGAGAAGTAGATTCAAATGCAGAGTGATTTATTCGGATGCCAAACTGGAAAGGTACAAACTCCAACCCTAGGCATAAACGAGAGGCTACAAACTGGAACACGTAACAATACAACGAATCGGCACCAGACAGCAAACACAAGGAGATTAAATAGACTAACAAAGAAAAGAGGTAACAAGGCAGGCAGGTGGGGGAAATAAACCAATAACGAGATAACAAGATGGGCGGGGTTGACAATTAGACGAGAGCACATGGCACAAGAAACAACAAGACATTCATGTGCTCACACAGGACCAGACTGAACATAAACACATGGCAAACCGGGCGTGTCACAGCCCTGTCACAAACCCATAAGAAAATCCAGACCGAGGTGACAGAACTGTGACACTACCCCCCCTCAAAGGGACGCCACCTGGCGTTCCCAAGGAGGCACACCAAAAACCAGACAAAACACACAACGAGCAAGACCACAAAAAACAAAACAAACAATTCAGGACACCAAAACACAAAGGGGATGGAGGTAAAGGAACCAGGGAGGGACGGGAGGGACAGACCAGGGCGGGACAAGGGGAATGGACAGTTCAGAAGGCCAGGGAGGAACACAAAGTTCGGGAGTCCAGGGCGGAGCAGACAGTCCATCGGGCGGCCAGGGCGGAGACGACCCCTCGGGCGGCCACGGCGGAGACGACCCCTCGGGCGGCCACGGCGGAGGCACCGGCTCAGGAACAGACACCACCGGCTCAGGAACAGACACCACCGGCTCAGGAACAGACACCACCGGCTCAGGAACAGACACCACCGGCCCAGGAACAGACACCACCGGCTCAGGAAGAGACACCACCGGCTCAGGAAGAGACACCACCGGCTCAGACACCACCGGTTCAGGAACAGATATCAGCGGCCCAGGAACAGGTGCCACCGGCTCAGACACCACCGGCTCAGGAAAAGACACCACCGGCTCGGGCACTGGAACTGGCACCACCGGCTCGGGCACTGGAACTGGCACCACCGGCTCCGACTCAGGAACGGACACCGGCTCCGACTCAGGAACGGACACCGGCTCCGACTCAGGAACGGACACCGGCTCCGACTCAGGAACGGACACCGGCTCCGACTCAGGAACGGACACCGGCTCCGACTCAGGAACGGACACCGGCTCCGACTCAGGAACGGATACCGGCTCCGACTCAAAGTTCGCTCCGCTGAATCCACATGATGGCTGATTCGTTCTGTCACGTGAAGTAGACAAGAGACGTAGATTCAAATGCAGAGTGATTTATTCGGATGCCAAACTGGAAAGGTACAAACCCCAACCCTAGGCATAAACGAGAGGCTACAAACTGGAACACATAACAATACAACGAATCGGCACCAGACAGCAAACACAAGGAGATTAAATAGACTAACAAAGAAAAGAGGTAACAAGGCAGGCAGGTGGGGGAAATAAACCAATAACGAGATAACAAGATGGGCGGGGTTGACAATTAGACGAGAGCACATGGCACAAGAAACAACAAGACACTCATGTGCTCACACAGGACCAGACTGAACATAAACACATGACAAACCGGGCGTGTCACAGCCCTGTCACAAACCCATAAGAAAATCCAGACCGAGGTGACAGAACTGTGACATGACTAGCCCGCGCTGATGTCATCGACATGGGTGGGCTGATACAATACATGTTTGTGTACAATAACAATTTTCAGGAAAAATAACATTACGATGTCCAGAAATCAATTTCATTAGTACATTGGGTCATTTTGGGTACATTTGTCATTCTAGATCTACTAATATTGTTAGTGCCGAGAATTTCCACGTGACTAAATGCATTGATACTTCATTAACTTTCATGTACTGTGATGGTCTAGTGGTAGAACTTTTGCCAAGCATGTCAGAGGTTCTGGGTACGAATCCACACTCGTATAGTTTATAGTTTTTTTTTTTTTTTTTTTTACAGAATATGTTCATCAGTGGTTGTATATCAAGCAGGGCGTTTGTGTGCATTTTGTTTTGTAAGATTTCAACAAATAGAAAGTCTCTGCAACGGCGATAGATTGAAGCGCGCATCTGAGTGAAAACTGTGCGCGAGCCACAAGAGAACACTGTATCCGCGCCACTGATAACAGCGGCAACGAGCACTCAGCTTGAACAACACATTTCAGCGCTAGAATGCATCTTATTCAACAAACGAAAATGAATGTCCTGCTAGTTAACCGGAGATGTTTTATTTATTTGTATTAGGTACATCCGTGCGCGAGATGTTTCAGCTCAGCTTTTATAATGCACAGTGACAGTGGTGTGCGCGTGTGCGCTGAGGTTTAAGATCAGCTGTCTCGTCGTTGATGTTACGCAGTAGTGCATACAGTGCATGATTGTATTTTGCATGAATCTGTGTGTGTTGTTATGGCGATTGGGGGGGGGGGGCGTTAGATCGTTACTGAAGGCCCTGACTGAAACCCCACGGTACGCTACTGTCTAAAGTTAAATTTAAATGATGAAACATTTTCATTTAATTGCAATTAGCACGTAATTAAGTGTCCTGAAACATTTTGGACTTTAAAGTACATTATTTCTATAATTAGCAGTATTTTTAAAAGTATGCTACTGTATATATATATATATATATACATATATAGGGGAGGCAAGAGAGACACGCGGCCTTCCTCTGCAACCTTACCCGCTGCTGGTGTCACTGTAGGACAGTGTACTTTTTAATGACACATTTTGTAATATTTGTGTCGTTTTATTTTCGTATTATGGATTATTTTCTCATCCAAATTTGTAAGGAGGCACTGCCTCCCTTGCCTCCCTGATTAAAATCCATTTTGTGATACACACAGCATTGGTGTGGACCACAGGAAACACATTTAAAAGTTTATGTATTCCTTGGTGCACGTCCGACTCAAAGAAGAGGTATTTTAAAAGTAAACTAAGGGATCAAAGCACTTCAAAGCAGCTGTGATTCATAAGCTGTTTAGAGCACAATCCACTCTCTGTATAAATGGATGGATGGCGTTCACACAGCAGACGCAGAAGGCAGCATGAGCTCTGGGCTGTCGTTGATGGGGGAGGCGGTGATGAAGCAGCTGGGACTGGCCTTTGCCGGACCGCCCCATCTCACGCTGAGGTGTAAATCAGGAGGCGAGCGGGCCGTCCTAGGTGATGGATGCCTGGGCCATGCCCACATTGCAGTATTCTCATCTGTCACAGGCTAGCAGTGAGCGAGTGTGACTTTATAGCACCAGGGTCACATTCTGCCATGATGGACTGAAGCAGCCCACAATAGTGGAGTGGATTTATTGCCTAGAAGTTGTTTCTGCATTTCTAAATAAGCACAACCTGTTGATCCTGAGTGGCACTCTAATGAAATTCATGGTAAAATGGGAACCTGTGTAAACCATGAGCAGAATAAATGCACAGCTGATTTCTGTATCAGTGGAAGAAATCACTCTACCACTGCCTTTCAAAACACAGACATGTGCTCTGTCTTGTAAAGGCATGGAATGTAAAGAGTTCATGGGAGGAAAGGGACAATACATTTTTTTTTTTTTTTGTGGGGGGACTAAACTGTGACAGATTATTCATAGTAGTGGACCTCACAAACATTGAGAGGGACACATCTCCTTATTCCAATATTTCTCAATTAAATGTATTTTTTTAAACGACAGACTACTCTGTCATAAATGGTGAAAAAAGTACAGAGAATGAAATAGCTCTCCTGTGTTTACAAATTTCTTGGACATTTAAATACATCAAGAAGATAAATCTTATAAGCGCCTGCCTGCCCTATGTGTTATAAAGCCAGCACATGTAACTTTTTGCTAAAATTGTAGTTATAATTGCATTTTATAATTGACATTATTCCATAATAGCTATATGAGTCTGATTTCTTTTTTGGTATGTTTTGTTTCTTTTCATTTGTTTTCTTTTATTATCAAAACTATAGATGACAAATATATATTATGTCAGTAAAACACTGAATAAGATTGCACTGAAAAAAAATCGGATATTTCGGTTATCATCTGCAGTAAAACCAAGAAATCCTGTCACTGGGTAGTGTGTGGTTGAAATACATAAATAATATGAAAATAAACAATAATTCATGTTCACATGAAAGATAAATGTGACTGTTGACAAATTGCAAAAAGATTGGTATAAATATAAGGGTTGGGCATTGTCACAGTATAAGCCTGTGACTATGCATGGACTGAGTACACACACACACATCGCATACATACACACATACACAGACACCATGTTAACACGGTCTGTTTGACGAGTATTGTTTTGTTAAGAAATCGACTAGCAGAAATCAGTAGTCGTGCAACCCCTATTTATCAAGCTTCTCAAAGTGCCATTTTAGTCTTCAGTGCTGAGAATTCATGAAATGTACTCCTACTTTCAAACTTAGCATCATCTTTGTCAGCGCTGGTTAATGTTGGGCTGAACTTGCCTTTTATAACATGTTTCTGCTGTTCGACTAAAACCCGCCACAATTTCTTTTGGAATGCATGGTGGCTGATTATATCATAAAATCTAGGCTACATCTGTCAAAAGCACACCGGTTTAAAAATTGTAATTAAGACATTGTGGAAAACGTGTTTATCTTTCATTTACAATGTGTATATCATAGTGTATTCTCTTGAAAATTATTTATTGTCAAATGTCTGTTGAATGTAAACTCCTCTTAGGAATTTCACCATTCAATGTGAATTTATCAGAGAATATTCTTAAATAAGGAAATCTATTCAGTGATTGTTCCATGCTTATGTCGTTATCCAAAATCCTGTTTGTGGCACAGCAAAGTGTCGTGAATCATCTCTAAGACTGACACCTCAAAATGTAGTCCTACACTACATTTAAATTACGACTGAGATGCTTGATAACTAACTTTTAAGCGCAGCTTTGAGCCAATAATTTTTTTACTCTTAAATCCATTCTTAGCAGTGTTCTTGTGAGTTCTGGAAGGAATGTTCCAAGCCTTCCTACAGTACCGAAAGGAAAGGGATGAGAGGCAAGAGAAAGAGTCCGCTCGAAGGGGGCAGCAATACAAAATCCTCAATCATCAGGTCACACAGATGCAGATGGACTTGGAGTGTACCAGGGTTGGAGCTACCTCTTCGGATCGGCCAGTTACACGAGTGCAAGATCATGTGCCTCCGCTGCCAAAGCTAAAAAGTAAATGATAATATTGAACATTATCTGACTATAGCCCCTTTCACACAGAGATTCCGAAAAATACACGGATAAAGGGGACCCTGGATTTGACCCGGGTTCGTTTGATTTTGGTTCACACACAACCCGTAAAAATCCCGTAAAGACACGTGACATCGATGTGACTTGTAATGTCTCAGCTGCGTCTTAACTTTGCTTATGAGCTGCGATTTTTCTCTCGAGAAACCACGCTTGTGCATTTTTTTTCTCTGATTCGATCATAAACTTGCGCATTACGTACCAATTCACTAGCTGGCGAACAATCCTGGCTTCAGGGTCATCACTACGACAAGGCATTATTACGGCTTTTGTTCACACAGCGCGCGTTCCGGGACTGAACACGGCAATGTTACTAGGTCCCCAACCCGGCATCGATGCCGGCATCAATCCCGGGTCATGTTTGCGTTCTGGCAATTTCCTGGCAATTTGCCGGGATCATCGCGCTGTGTGAAAGGGGCTTATGTTTAAGAGACTAGCAGAGGTGTACATGTGACTAAAGGAGGACTGGGCTGTTCATCTGATTCCTTTGTTCACTGGAAAAGTGAGGATTGGTTTTGTCGCCATGACACCTGCCTTTGGGACTATGATCTAGTTAAAGAAGTCATTCTCAAGAAGTATGAGATTAGTCCAGACGTATAGACCGAGATTTCTTTGTTCTCTCAAAGTCAAGCCCACACCACCTGTAGCCACACGCCAGACATTGCCTAAAGGCGATGTAGTATGTTACAACTGTGCAGAGTTAGATCATACTAGCCCACATTGGCCCCTGAGAAAACCCAAATCTGCCAGATTGTGTTATGTGCCCCAATCCACCCCTGCAGTAGTACTTAAACCAGATAAGGAACCCACCATTTCAGTTTTACTGATTAGTAAACCACTGACACCCCTGGTAGACACAGGTTGTGCACGTACCTTAGTACAGTCACAGTACATACCCCGAGAGTCATGGATTGAGGAGAAAGTAACGGTATGCTGTGTACATGGAGACAAGTCAAAGTTGCCCCAAATCTGCCATATCCAGTTTTGCTAGGAACTGACATGCCCATACTAGCAGACTTGGTTCAGGAGATAGCTTGGTGTGGGGTAGTTACCCGAGCGTAGACCCAAAAGTTAACCCAGGCGATCCAATCACAAGATTCTGTTGATAACACCCTTCAGCAGATGCCATTTTTCACTGAGGAAAGTGTAGGTGAGGCAGAGTTTTCCAAGGAAGACAGACTGGAGAGATGCCGAAAATGGGTTGCAGACTTGATTGACAGCTCAGAACAGACAAAGTATGTGTTGGAGTACCTGGAATTGATGAGTCAGATTTGGTCATACCCAGCGAACTAGTGCAGCTTCAGAAAGAGGATTTCACCTTGTCTGAATGCTTTGAGAAAGTTAGCAAAGAAGCAACTGTGGATTCAATGTATGGCAAGAGGTTTCTTGTGAAACAGGGTCTTCTTTACAGACAGAGTTAACACAGTTAAATGTACCCAAAGCTCAGCACAGGACTTTGTTAGAACTTGGCCATTCTATTCCCTGGGCAGGTCACATGGGATTCATGAAAACACTAATGAGAATTTACAAAAGGTTTTATTGGCCCGGTATGTATATCAAGGTGAAAAAATATTGCAAGATTTGTCCTGAGTGTCAATTGACAGTTGGCAGAACACCTGCTAGCGCACCTCTTATTCCGATACATGCAGCTGAAATGCCTTTTGAGAGGATAGGAGTTGACATTGTTGGACCTGTGGAGAGAAGCCAAAAAGGAAACAGGTTTATTGTGGTTATCTGTGATTATGTAACCAGATACCCCGAGGCATACACCCTGATAGAGGTCACATCATAACAGATTGCATCCGCACTCCTAATCTTCTTCTCACACATAGGCATCCCTAAAGTGGTGTTGACTGACCAAGGTCCCAATTTCATGAGTCACACACTATAGCAGGTCTATCAGTTACTGGGCATTAAGAGAGTACAAACTACTCGCTATCACCCCCAGACTGACGGTCTGGTAAAAATATCTAATCAGACCTTAAAAGGCATGCTAAAGAAGTTTGTGTCTGAAACTGGAAAAGACTGGGACAAGTGGCTGCCTTACCTTTTGTTTGCTTACCGTGACGTACCCCAAGCATCCACCGGGTTTTCGCCTTTTGAACTGCTTTTTGCTCACCAGATCAGAGGTCCACTGGATGTCCTGAGGGACAGTTGGGAAGCCACTTGATAAAAGTTGGCACACCTGAGCAAAACATCCTCTCTCACATCCTCAAAATGAGAGAGCAGTTACAACTGGCATCTACCCAAGCTTGAAAGAACTTGCAACAGTCGCAAGTGAAGCAGAAATTATGGTATGACCAGAAGGCCAGAACCAGAACCTTTCAACCACGAGAGCAAGTCTTGTTGAAAGCCATCCAGAAATCAACCCTTGCAAACTTTCCAACAGGTTGAAAAAGTGGCACGGTCGTTCTTCCCCACCAGAACCAGCATGGGCTGCCGTGAAGGAACTCTTGGTGAGGGCAGTACTGGAGGAGGATGAGGCAGAGGAGCAGTACTTACCTGTTCATCGAAGTGAGTGCCCTTTAAACCTTCAACATCTGACAGCTGAACAAAGGAAGCAACTGCTGAAATGCATATCTGACCAACTGTTCCTGGACACCCCTGGTAGGACAGGACTTTTATAAAATCACATCTACTTGAAAGAGTTAAAACCTATCTGACAACCAGTTTACAGAGTTCCAGAAAGACTACTGCCGATCATGAGGCAAGAGTTAGAGATGATGAAGAAAGTGGAATAACCCCATCGTGCTTGTGCTTGTGAATGAATGAATGAATGAATGAATGAGGCATTTATATAACGCTTTCATATGTACTACTGTACACTTGTGAAAGATGGTTCACTCAGATTCTACTTAGACTTTCGGAAGCTCAACTCGGCCTGCAACATAGAAACAGGTGCGATCTTTCCTTGGCCTGGTGGTATAGATGCTTTATCCTAAACTTTTCTGAAAAGGCTGTAGCCTTTACTGAACTGACAAAAAAGAACAAGCTTAACTGGACTGCAGAATGTGAAAGTGCTTTTATGGATTTGCAACCAGTTGTTGCAAAGTCAAGATTTTGAACAACCCTTTACAATTCAGACTGGTGCTTCACAACATGGTCATAGAGCTGTGCTTTTACAGGGAGAACAAGGACACTTGAGACCCATTGCTTTTATCAGCAGGAAACTCCTTCCACAAGAAACACGGTATTCAACCGCAGAAAAGGAGTGCCTGGCTGTCAAATTGGCTTTAGACTCTTTCAGGTACTACCTCATGGGTGATTTGTGTAGCATTTGAGTGTATTGTGTGTTTACTGTAATAACCCGGTGTGTTGTGGTGTATTATGTTCTATAAATCTATGTACAATTACGTTTTTTACATATTTTATGTGATGGGTCAGCAGCTGCAACATCAGCGCATGTTGTAGCATAACAGGATCGTTATCTTTTATTATTAACAGAAATAATTACACCATTTTCATTTGGTCCATATCCTTTATTAAGTGCAGCATGAAAGTTACACGATTTTAATAATGTTTGACATGTATTGATTGATATGTTTGATATGTAGATAATGTAAATATTTATATGTAATAAATAGTGGACAACCACTTTCTCAAAATAAAAACTTTCACTTTCTCTGTTCTCCATTTTTGTTGTGTTGAACTAATGGACTAAATTCATACGAAAACTCTTATGACTGTTGAATTTCATTGAAAAATACATTTAGTCAATTTCACTTCCTGTTATTTACGTCAATATCCTGTGGTTCAGGACCAAATCAATTCAAATTCATACATTATTTTAAAAGTAGCCAATTTTAAAATTCTCAGTTTTATCTGCTATTCTGTAACACTTTGACTGTCCACTTGGACTAAATTCAATAACAGGATTTTGAATCATGAGAAGGAGTGGAAGAAAGACAAGTGAGGAAAAAAAGAAATCGAGAAAAAAAGTTGCAGTTTGTCTTAACATTGCAATTAAACTGGCAGTTGTGTTTCAAGCAGAGCCAAGCCACGGATTGCTCGGTGCAGGCAGGCGCCCAGTGGCCTTGCAGACAGGGCTAATCTAGTTTCTCTTTCCTCCTCTTCTTTGCTTTCCGCTCCTTGGCACTGCCCACATTGTGTGCTGGTGGCAGCCATTCAAAGATGACTGCAGGAGGGAGAACTGGCCCCCAGTGCCACATTTCTCCGTCCGATGAGGAGGGTCTGGAATAACAAACAGGAGTGCCTTTCAGTGGCGAGAGCGCTCTGTCACTCAGTCAATACAGGGGTCCTGGCACAGGCTGTCTGCTTCCATAAATTGGAGGAATCATTAGAGGAATGTCTTCACATATCCCTACTTGACATCTCAGCACGAAAAGGGATTCAGAGGACATGAAAGTGAAACGTAAGCTCAACAAGATAGCTTTTCTCTCACACTGTTAACCCCATCAACGAGCTGTGACAGATCAGGCAAAGAAAAAAGAAACAAGTCTGGAAAAATCTAATAGGCTGACCCAGCGGAGGACAGGGAGTCTTTGAGGTAAAGAACAAGGACAAGACTCCTTACCCGATTTTGTAGGGTTTTTTCTTTTTCTTTTCTGCAATTTATTATAATAAATACAAGCTAAATATTTATTTATTTACCTTATTGAAAAATTCTAAATAAAATATTATTAAAAATGATTACTATAGTGTCAGACATTACCTTTTCACCAGGCAAATATTTGCCCTCTAAAATAATTTTAATTTAGAAGACATATTTTTACACATTAAACAGATTAACTGAAATAAATTCCCAATCTCAGTAATTATAGCTCTGTCCTATAAAATCAGAACAACATCAAATGAATGACCATCTCCTGAGATGATGCTTGAGTTGTTATAAGACAACAAAACAATTTTTAGGCAGTAATATTGATAATATCACGTTTATAATTTGATTAGATAGATAGATAGATAGATAGATAGATAGATAGATAGATAGATAGATAGATAGATAGATAGATAGATAGATAGATAGATAGATAGATAGATAGATACATAGATAGATACATAGATAGATACATAGATAGATACATAGATAGATACATAGATAGATATAGATTTTTGTACCTAATTTATTATTATTATATATATATATTTTTTTTTTTTGTTCTCTTGTCCAAGACCAGGACTTTTAGTCATAAATATGAAAAATTATTTATAGATATTTGTATATATATATATATATAATCCTCTAAGTTACTGTTTAAAAAGGAGACATTAAATAAATATCACTGGTGAACAGACTATTTTTGTGCATCATTTCCAAAATGTTGTCAAATAATGCAAAAATATCTGAAAATGTTATTTAAGTTTGTGGTATTTAGACTAAATAAATGGTGGCTTTAATGGACCAGTCTACCATTTTATAAAAAATAAAAAAAAATAAAAAAAATTTAGTTTCCACCTTTATCATTTCCATCACATAATGTATTTAAACACAATACATCATTTGAAATGTGCTGAAAATGACGATGTACTTTAAAAGGTTATGACAATATGCTATATTCAATGAATATTCAATTCATTGTTTAAAAAAATTAATAAAACAGGTGTGATTTAAATAAAGTGTCAGACTAATTATTATTTAATTTTTTTTTAAGAATTTGCAGGGAAAAAATGCTATTAACAAAAATATTTGAGAAATGTCCTGCTTTCAGCCCACATGATGTGATTGTTGAGGCCGGCGTCCTGATCTCACGACTCCTGCATGAGTGGGTTGATCAGGTTTGACTACTGGGGTTAGAGGGCAATTCGAAGTCCAGTCTTGTTGTGCAATAAAAACAGCATGACCCCGTGGCAGTGCTTTAATTCCCTGAAAACAAGCACTTATGAGCACAATGGCAACTGAAAATTTCTCACTGATGAAAACAGCAAATGATAATAAGCATATTTGTTATCTTTCCTTTAAACACAATCATATTTTGGACATCATAATTTGTGCTCTATGAGTTCACATAAGTAGTCCAGTTGAATCTGAAATAAATATTCATCAAATTAAACAAATTATCAAATTATCACATTAAAAAGTTAGTAGACTACTATTAAAATAAAGATACTAGGTTTTAGGAACCGTACATTTGTGTGATTTGCTGTTGGGTGCAATTTATAAATTAATCACACAAATAAAAATATTTTAAAGTGATATGTGTCATTGACAACATTTAGAGACAATTTAGATATCACAATAAATTCTTTTGTTTTTTATTATTATTAAAACAGGCTTCTTTCTTTGTTTCTTCTTTGCCTTTTTTTTTTTTTTTTTGCTTTTTTCTTTGTATTGAAAATCACATTAAGACTTGAAGAAATGTGGAAACTTAAAAAAAAAAAATCCAAGACCAAGACCAGGACTTCTAATTTTAAATATGAAAAATCATTTATATATATTTTTAGGTGCAATTTATAAATTAATTAGACAAATAAAAAGTTTAAAAGTGATATGTGTAAACCACTGGCAGTTTTAATGAAAAAATTCTGAGACAATTTATATATATATATAAATTTTCTCTGAATTTTTTCATTAAAACTGCCAGTGGTTTACACATATCACTTTTAAACTTTTTATTTTATTTTATTTATTTTATTTTATTTTTTCAGAAGCACAATCATCAGCACTTCATTTGATGCAGCTGTTGTGTCCTTATGAAAGTCTAATTTTAAGAGCGCGACATTGTCAGTTTATGTGTTCATATGAGGGTGGGATAGAGATTATTGGGGGTCTGATGACTTTTCTGGCCCTCTGAACTCAGTCTGACCCCATTAACACCAACCCGAGTGCTTCTGAATGGACTTACGAATCTCAAAGTCTATTTACATAATAATTGTATATTACGGAATCAACCTTGAATCCCTGTCAATAAGTCAGAGGTGAAATAAAAAAAATAGATAAAAAACATCATGCACAAGGTAAAATTATGCTTGTATCACATGCAATAAAATAATATTTGAACACTTTAAACATCATCAACAAGATGACCTCAATATAATCTCAAGTTTAAGGATGTTAGTGATTTATAATGAACTATTAAAAGAGATTTATTGAGAGACCCAGGTGCATTTTCAAGATTATCGTTTTCTCATGCGTGTTATATGATTGCATTTCATGCTTTGCACACTTATACGATTATCCTAGACAATAAAGAGACGGATAACGTCCGTCAGTTGGACTGTGGGCTCTGAGCAGACTAAAGCCAGTGGTTGTAGTGATGAAGGTCCACTGGTGACCTGGTCCCAGAGGCGCAGCTTCACGGGCCCGTCGAGATTAAGATGTGATTGGGTGTGATCAGTTAACAAGCTGCGTGATGAGGTCAGTGGCTCGATCCACAGCTTCAGGTGGAGTTCGGCTTCTACCACATCACCTCTCATCTCACCCGCTGACATGACACTAATATCCCTCAAGTAGTTCACGCACCCCCCTCTCTCACCCATTTACTGCTGCTGGAAATGGGAATTAGTGTTTTTAAGCCTTTGAGTGAGATTCAAAGCCCAAAAGCAGCAGAAGCAAACCACAGTATGGGTCAACGGACTGACCTTCAGTCCACTTCACAAATGACTGCATCACAAAGAAATCAGCAACAAAAAAAACAAAAAAAACCTAATTTTTAGTTATTAAACTCAAGCAGGAGATGCTAAGTCTCTCATGCTCACCAAGTGCTCAATCAAATGCTCTCTATTTGATCAAAACAGTCATGAAAAAACAGTAATAATGTGAATTATGTTACAACTGTTTTCCATTTTTATATATTTTAAAATGTTGCTTATTTCTGTGATGGCAAAGCTAATTTTTTTTATTATTTTTTTTGCAGCCATTGCTCTAGTCTTTAGTGTCACATGATCCTTCAGAAAAAAATTATTTTGTCTGTTTGTTCAAATTGCTTGATTAAAATGAGCTTAAGCAACACAATTGCTACACATTTTGTCCAAACTTAATTTGATTGTGGTCAAACTGCTTAAATATGTAAAATTTAAGTTTACTTAATCCGTTTGTGTTGGATTACATGAATGATTTGTGTTGCAAACTGGGCGGTGCTTGTTAGTTCCCAGCATGCTTTGCATATGGCTGAATTAAGAGAGAATAAATGTTGAAATGAAGTGTTATGTTATGTGTTTTTGAGAAAATTAGGAAAGGGGAAGACTTGATAGTGTGTAATTGTGTTTAATGTTCAATTACATTGTAATTATTAGAACCATTTAAATTACAGTGGGTTACCATTGTGGAGAAGAGTGGAGCACATTTGGTTAGGATGTGGACTGATTCAAATAACTTTAATTCTTCTGGTTGAAGGAACATATTAATCTTATCATTTAATATGTTAATAAGAGCTATTATTAGCTAAAAGCTAGCTATAGTCTAGAGATTTATTTGAGAAATCATGTAATTTCTACACACTTTTATTTTTCAGTGCAGTTTTAAATAAACTAAAGCATGTTCACTAAACTTAACCGGTTTAAGTTACAGGGAAGCAATTCCATTGATTTGGTTGGACATTACTATTTCACATAGATTCTTTCTCATTCAGTTGTGTTGTCACAACACAAAGAGCTTTAAAAAAAATCCATTAATGTTAATGAAAATTGCTTGTGTGGAACCACTGTCCATAATTGAATTAAGTTAGTTTAAAGAGTAAATTTTTTGAGTGTAGCATGCTATCAAGAAATATTTTTATAAAAAATAATTGTGCTGCTTAATTTTTTTTTTTTTTTTTTTTTTTTTTTTTTTGGAAACTATGATACACTACCATTAAATGTAATGCTTTTTTTCAGGAAGGATGCATTCAACTGATTAAAAGTGAACAGACATTTACATTGTCAAAAATATTTTTATTTGAAATAAATTCTTTTGAACTCTATTAATCAAATAATCCTGGAAAAAAGCAGCAAACACTGTTTGCAGCATTGATAATAATAATAACTATTATTAATAATTGAGTTCTAATAATGTCACTAATGATTCTGTGGAAGGTTGTGTTGAATTACATTAAATTATACAGTAAACGTATGAAAATAGTACCTTATGTATATGCTCTGCACTGAGTACAGTGTAGAATAAAATTTATAAATGTTTGGAATAAATTAGACTTTTTAAAAGTCTCTTACACTCAAAGGCTTCATTTATTTGATCAAAAAACAGTAAAATCAGTAATGTTGAGAAATATTATTACAATTTAAAATAACTGTTTTCTATTTTAATATTCTATTTAATATGAATTCAGGTTGATTATGACACTTCCCAAGTCATCTCAATGGCAAAAAAGTGTCCCTATCACCCTGAATTCAGCCTTGTTTTAAAATGTATTTTATTCCTGTGATGGCAAAGCTGAATCATTATTCCTCCTGTCTCCAGTGTCACATGATCCTTCTGAAATCAGTCTAATATGATGATTTGGTGCTTAATTCATGTACAATTTGATGGCAAGGAGAAATGTTTAAATAATATAGTTATGTTCCAGGTTCTTAGAAATGTAATCTTTTTATTTTTGTTGCAAACTTTTTTTCTTTGTTGAATTTTCATGACATTAAAAAATAACAGTGTTGCAGTGTCAATTTAATGATTTTTAACCAAGTAAAATTATTTAAATAAATAAATAAATAAATAAATAAATAAATATATATATATATATATATATATATATATATATATATATATATATATATAAATAAATTAATATGAGTGTACAACATTATATCATTATACTTAATCATTTTAAAATACATTTTAATTGTAAAAAAAAAAAAAAAAAATGTATAAAAAGCATTTTTTTTATTATCATGTAATTATACAATTTAACATTTGAAAACCTGAACTATAGCCTTGCCATGCCAAGGTCAAAAATATTATGATTATTGTTATTATTATTATTATTATTATCATTGCTGTTGTGTGAATTATCTATTACATCTTATAATATTTAAAAAGAACTGACCTCAACTGTAATATAATTTCCTGTTTTATGATTTTCTTGTCACATGACAACAAAATGGCTTCCTGCATGTTGGTTATACCAAACTGACTTTAGTTTGGCAGACCAAAATTTTGGAAATATTATTTTATGATTTCGCCAAACTGCTTTAGCCCCAAAAAAAAAACAAAAAAAAAAACTTTCCCCCCAATAATTGTAGCTTTTTAGGGAGTTATTTTTAAAAAATTTCCCATAATTTTTTCTACCAAAATTACTTTAAATTTATAAACTTAAAACATTCATGTTCATCACAGAAGAGCCGCATCATGACATTGTCTGCATGAATTTAATTCATAGTTGTTGTTTTTTTTGAGATTAGATATGAACTGAGCTTTGTCATTGACCTAAATTCACTTGTTACTTGTCTAATTCATTTTGATAAGTTCAAATGTAAACGCAACAGCAATAGATTTTGTCATTTGAAGGGTTTCCCAGACCCTCGAGTAACTACAGATTTAAAAAAATAATAATTTACTCTCAGCACGCATCTATTTGCAAGGTCCTCATAAAAAAATCCATCACTCACTGAAAAATATTTCCAAAATCATTTCCAAATTATCACCAAAATATTGGGTTTGTTATCCTACTATAAACTCTTTTGTAAGACTCATTACCTCATCATTACCAGTGCCCCTGCAACTATATTTATGGTAAATATCGACCAGCACATTGTTTCCATCATACCCTAATAGTTCATCTCACTTAGCAGATCTGATTGGAAAATCACAGCGTGACACATCTCACTCATTGATCTGAAATGCCACTCGTGTGACTGTAAATCTTATTAATGGAAGCAGCTGAGACTTGACAGCTCCAGACGTCCCTCTGCGTCCCACATTGTCTTCCCCTCAATCTGTCCCAGAACTCAGGGCTGCGCGTGTACATGTAGACTGAACTCCCTATAATGAAGCCATATGGTCTGTGTGCTGGAAGTGCTGTGAGCAGAGAGAGGGAACGTGAGCTGCATGTCTATATGGCTGGCTCGCCGTCTGCCTCTGCTGGCCTGCACACAGCTTTTGGGCAGCAAAAGTGGGCTCTGGAAACAGGTTGTTTTTATGTTAGCGTTCTGCACCCCTGCTCGATGAAATGGTGTGAAACGCTAGTTTAACCGCTGTTGCCGTGTCGTGCGAGGGGGTGAGGGGAACTGAGGAAACTGCAGCTTGACCTAAATTCACATGTTGGGAGGGAATTTAAATGACAGCGCTGAGGGTGGAAATCAGCATTGCGTGGATAGTTGGAGACGTGCTAAATAGCAGGATGAGAGAGGAGAGGAGTCTGTCTAGTCTCTGTGTGATAAAGCAGCTTTAGAACATGTTACTGAACACTTTGATTGCTTGGAAGTTCAAAACAGAAAATGTGTGTAACTACATTAGACTCAAATTCCAGCTGCTGTCAAAAGACCTGTCGCACATGTACATCACTTCTCAAAGGAGCACTGTTTTATTTAGAACATATTGTTATATGTGTTTGGAATGAATAGACATTTAGTTATGTAGATTTACATTGTCCTATAGAGCTATTACACATGTATGGAACAATGTTAACTAATAATAATAATAATACATTTAAAATATCTAATTTAATAGTTAGAACATTTATAAAATAAAATACAAATAAAAAAATTCTTTCTTTCTTTCTTTCTTTCTTTTTTTCTTTTTTTCTTTCTTTCTTTCTTTCTTTCTTTCTTTCTTTCTTTCTTTCTTTCTTTCTTTCTTTCTTTCTTTCTTTCTTTCTTTCTTTCTTTCTTTCTTTCTTTCTTTCTTTCTTTCTTTCTGTTTTATTTTTAATTTTGACCTTTTTTACACCACTAGTCAAAAGTTTGTATACTTGACTGAACATTTGTTTCTTGTGAT
Source organism: Leuciscus leuciscus (assembly GCF_965113295.1). Lineage (NCBI taxonomy): Eukaryota > Metazoa > Chordata > Actinopteri > Cypriniformes > Leuciscidae > Leuciscus > Leuciscus leuciscus. The sequence goes on along the minus strand of NC_138731.1, from coordinate 15,392,388 downwards.
CTTAAAAAAACGTTTTACCTAAAGGGTATGCTTAAATACTGGATAAAAAATGTACATCAAAACCTTTGACTGGTGGTAGATTTATTATTAGTTATTGACCTTTGTTTCAATAATATTGAAAACGTATATATATTCATATATATATATATATATATATATATATATATATATATATATATATATATTATATTACAAAATGTCTAGTCTGCAAAGTGCAATTTGAATTCCTTAGAATTAAAAGGAAATGATGGTTGTGCAAAAACAAACTAACGAAACCTAGTAAACCAGAATAATCAAAAGTAACTATGGCATACAAAAGGTTAATGGCTTTTTATAATGGATTTGTATTATTCCATTTTAAGATTTTAACATCTTTAATACAATCATTTTTATTACAATGCAGATTTACAATTGCATGGTCTAATCCTCAAATTGTTACAAATAAAATATAAACATATTTCGGTGTAAAATATTCTCAATAGAAATCATAAACTAAAATGACACTAATATCTCTTATGTCAGTTCAAATATTTTATTAATTATCTTTTTTAATTTTTTTTTATTGATTGATTATTTTAAGTGATATTGATCTTCACTTTGCAAGCAATTAGTTCCAGGAAAGTAAAAAAAGAGGGTAACACTTTATTTTACAGTGTCCTTGTTACATATGTTACATGTACTTACCATAGTAATAACAGTAAATTATGCATAATTACATGCAACTAACCCTCAACCAAATCCTAATCCTACCCTAACCCTATAAGTATGTTATTAATTAATATTTCTCAGTATTTAAATATAAAATTATACTGTAACAATGACACCTTAAAATAAAGTGTCACCAAAAAGAGTTTATGTAATGTTTTTATTTGCCTGTAAAAAATGACCAAAAGCTGCATTTTAGAGAAGGTAAAGGTTAGTCATTATCATCAGCTTAAGAGTCCTCATTTAGACAAGCATTTTTGTATTTGTAGAGATGTGCCACATGTGCATGTCCCTGTCTCAGTGTCAGACTGATAGCAGGTCTGGAGTGTCCCTGTATGTGGAAGAGGAGAGCGGCACCTTGCGTGATCAGAACAAAGCAAGAGAGCATGATAGAAAATCCCTCAATGCCCGCCCTTTAAAAAATGCAGGAGTAGCGAGCATGCAGAACCAAGTTACGTAGTTATGTGTATAAATTATACACTGGAAAAGTCTACACTGCAAAGAAATACCCCACATGAGGTAACAAACTTTTTTGCATGCCAAAATAGAGGAAGCTCTGGTGTCTATGCCACAAAATTAAATTAATCAAATCAGAAGAATGAATTAAAAAATTATATTTTGCTTTAAGAAAATGAAGTTTTGTGTGGTGACATTTTTATGTTATTATGACCTTATGAATTTTCTCCTCAAATTCTCATCATAACATAATATGTTAAACAAACTGATAATGAACAATGGTGTATTTATAAACCAATATTAATAAATGTTGTAATTATTATTTATTTTTAGTTAATGATACCTAATGGATTAACTCATATTAATGCATAGAACTGTAAAGTGTTAATTAACTACAGTAAAAAAAGGACGATAAGATACATTCCAAATAAATCAGAATTAAATAATATCATTATATGTATGCATATAAATAATAATATGTATTATTTAATAAAATAAAATAAAATAAAATAATATTCATAATATATATATACAGTATATGAATATACTGTATTTTCAAATGTAAATGGATTCATTCACTTGTAAAAAATAAATAAATAAATACAAATTAGCCTCCAACATAACAGATGTGAGGAAGATCCATTCTTGTGCAGTCAGCTGGAGACATTGCAGCAATACTCTTCCTCCTTAAACTGAGCAGGAGGGCTGACTAAAATCACCAGTATGAGGCTGCTTTATCAGCCATGACTGTGTGAACAGTCCACTTCAGTCCTCATCATCTACAGAGATGCTCTCGGTAATGCCATCTTAGTAGGGAGTGCACTGTAGTGTAAGTCTGGGGCCATTTGAAATGTTCAGCATGATGAAAGCGTCCTCCAGTCTCAGAGGGATACAAAGGCCAAACAAACTTGATCTGCCATTCTGAGTAGAGGGCTAAAAACACTTCTTTTATCCTGCAGATCCTCCACAGGTCGGCATTACCCCTCCCGTTTGTTGGTGCATGTTGGAAAATATTTGTTTGAAAAGAAAGGCTCTAAATGCATTGATTATTCAATAATGCAGTGAAGTTGAGGTAGTTTGGAGTCAAATACATCTGTTTTAAAAATGATGTGCCTGCTTTAGCCAACCCTGACCTTCAGCATTTCAAAGTGGTAATTTCTTGCCGTTTGGAATGAATACCTTGGGGGCTCATGCACTGCGGGACTTCAGGGAAATCTATACTGTTCCAGTCGTGTGCAAAAGGTACCATTTTATAATGAGAATATTACGGTGACCCAGTCGTGCACAACACAACAAAAATTTAAAAAGTAAACATCACAACGGAAACAAGACACAACACAACAGAAACAAGACTAAACACAACGAAAACAAGACACAACACAACGGAAACAAGACACAACACAATGAAAACAAGCCACAACACAACGGAAACAAGCCACAACACAACGGAAACAAGACACAACACAACGGAAACAAAACACAACGGAAACAAGACACAACACAACAGAAACAAGCCACAACACAACGGAAACAAGCCACAACACAACGGAAATAAGCCACAACACAACGGAAACAAGACACAACACAACGGAAACAAGCCACAACACAACAGAAACAAAACACAACGGAAACAAGCCACAACACAACAGAAACAAAACACAACGGAAACAAGACACAACACAACGGAAACAAGACACAACACAATGAAAACAAGCCACAACACAACGGAAATAAGCCACAACACAACGGAAACAAGACACAACACAACGGAAACAAGACTCAACACAACGGAAACAAGACACAACACAACGGAAACAAGACTCAACACAACGGAAACAAGCCACAACACAACGGAAACAAGCCATAACACAACGGAAACAAGCCATAACACAACGGAAACAAGCCATAACACAACAGAAACAAGACAACACAACGGAAACAAGCCACAACACAACAGAAACAAAACACAGCGGAAACAAGACACAACACAACGGAAACAAGACACAACACAATGAAAACAAGCCACAACACAACAGAAACAAAACACAACGGAAACAAGACACAACACAACGGAAACAAGACACAACACAATGAAAACAAGCCACAACACAACAGAAACAAAACACAACAGAAACAAGACACAACACAACGGAAACAAGCCACAACACAACAGAAACAAAACACAACAGAAACAAGACACAACACAATGAAAACAAGACACAACACAACAGAAACAAAACACAACAGAAACAAGACACAACACAACGGAAACAAGCCACAACACAACAGAAACAAAACACAACAGAAACAAGACACAACACAACGGAAACAAGACACAACACAACAGAAACAAAACACAACGGAAACAAGACACAACACAATGAAAACAAGCCACAACACAACGGAAACAAAACACAACGGAAACAAGACACAACACAATGAAAACAAGCCACAACACAACGGAAACAAGACACAACACAACGGAAACAAGACTCAACACAACGGAAAAAAGCCACAACACAAAGGAAATAAGCCACAACACAACGGAAATAAGCCACAACGGAAACAAGACACAACACAACAAAAACAAAATACAATGGAAACAAGACACAACACAACAGAAACAAGCCACAACACAACGGAAACAAGCCACAACACAACAGAAACAAGCCACAACACAACAGAAACAAAACACAACGGAAACAAGACACAACACAACAGAAACAAGTCACAACACAATGAAAACAAGCCACAACACAACGGAAATAAGCCACAACACAACGGAAACAAGACACAAAACAACGGAAACAAGACTCAACACAACGGAAACAAGCCACAACACAACGGAAACAAGCCATAACACAACGGAAACAAGCCATAACACAACGGAAACAAGCCATAACACAACAGAAACAAGACACAACACAACGGAAATAAGCCACAACACAACAGAAACAAGACACAACACAACGGAAACAAGACTCAACACAACGGAAACAAGCCACAACACAACGGAAACAAGCCATAACACAACGGAAACAAGCCATAACACAACGGAAACAAGCCATAACACAACGGAAACAAGACACAACACAATGAAAACAAGCAACAACACAATGGAAACAAGCAACAACACAACGGAAACAAGACACAACACAACAAGCTACAACACAACGGAAACAAGACACAACACAACGGAAACAAGACACAACACAACGGAAACAAGACACAAAACAACAGAAACAAAACACAACGGAAACAAGCCACAACACACCAGAAACAAGCCACAACACAACGGAAATAAGCCACAACACAACGGAAACAAGACACAACACAACGGAAACAAGACTCAACAACGGAAACAAGCCACAACACAACGAAACAAGCCATAACACAACGGAAACAAGACTCAACACAATGAAAACAAGCAACAACACAATGAAAACAAGCAACAACACAACAGAAACAAGCCACAACACAACGGAAACAAGCCATAACACAACGGAAACAAGACACAACACAATGAAAACAAGCAACAACACAACGGAAACAAGACACAACACAACGGAAACAAGACACAACACAACGGAAACAAGACACAACACAACGGAAACAAGACACAACATAACGGAAACGTACTCGGTTACTAACGTAACCTCGGTTCTCTCTAGAAGAGGGAACGAGTACTGCGTAAGATATCTTACGCTAGGGGAAAATCCTTTTCCGCGAGATATTGAAGCCAAAAATTATCCTTAATTTTGTAATAATGCAAAACGCGTTGCAGCAGCAATGCAGACATAGGCGAGACAGCTCGCGCGCCTATTGGCTGCTCTGCGGCAACTGCAGCAGCCTATCGAGCGAGGCCTGGCGTGACGTCAGACCCAATCAGGGCACTTTGCGCCCGCTGCGTCACGTCCCGCCGAAATGGGCGTGGTCTAGGCCTATAAATATCGCTCGCAGGCAGCTATTATCTGGTTTTTCATCATCGAAGCAACCAGAGCGTGTGCATGCACGGCAAGATACGCAGTACTCGTTCCCTCTTCTAGAGAGAACCGAGGTTACGTTAGTAACCGAGTACGTTCTCTTACGAGAGGTCTCTCGTACTGCGTAAGATATCTTACGCTGGGGGACCCAATGTAAAACGCCGTGCATGCTGAGATCTGACACCAAAGACCCAAGGGCGAAAGCCCGGGGTACATATAGTGCACAATCACTCAGGGAACTCACAGGGAGTCCGGGAAGAGGGAGGGGTGCAGCCTCACTCTTCCACATATAGCAGCGTCGATGGGACGCGAATTTCATCATACAGACAGGGCGGGGTACGGCCTGAACTGATGGGGAAATGTGGGTCTTACACAGTTTGCCCAGCTTTATACTGTCGAACATTGAGCTGTGCTCAGCAGACGCAGCATTCTGAGCTGATCGCATCAGGTCAGATAATACTGGTAAATTTAGACCGACAGCAGCCTGGCCTGCAGGGCGGGAACCTCTAGGTTATAAAACCTTATAAATGTAGACGGGGAGGCCCAGCCTGCCGCCATACAAATATCTTGCAAGGCAATCCCACTTGACCAGGCCCACGAAGAGGCCATGCCTCTCGTGGAGTGCGCTCTGACACCCAATGGGCACTGCATGCCCTTGGAAGCGTATGCCAGCGCTATAGCATCAACTATCCATCTGGATAGGCTCTGTTTCGACGCGGCTAGTCCCTTAGAACGTCCGCTAAACGAAACAAAAAGCTGCTCCGTCTGTCTGAAAACAGACGAGCGAGACACATAAGCTCGTAATGCCCTGACTGGGCAAAGGAGGCTCGCGTCTTTTTCCTCATCAGGGACCGGTAGGGCTGACAGGGAGATAACCTGCGCCCTAAACGGTGTGTTGAGGGATTTTGGAACATAACCGTGCTTAGGTTTGAGTATAACTTTTGAGTCATTGGGCCCAAACTCCATGCACGCCGCGCTCACAGAGAGCGCGTGCAGATCCCCTATGCGCTTCACTGAAGCGAGAGCCAGCAAAAACACCGTCTTGAAAGACAGGTGATTCAAATCGATTGACTGTAAAAGCTCAAATGGCGCACCTTTCATGGCTTCCAGAACCGTAGAAAGGTCCCATACGGGGACTGAGGGAGGTCTGGAAGGATTCAGTCTCTTAGCCCCTCTAAGGAAGCGGATGACTAAATCGTTCCTTCCTATTGACTGACCAAGCGTTGTTTCTGAGAACGCTGCTATAGCCGCCACATAAACTTTGAGCGTGGAGGGGGCCCTGCCCCCATCCAACAGCTCTTGTAGGAAGGAAAGCACCTCCGTCACACCACAGTTTGTGGGTGACACACCACGGGCTGTGCACCAGCCCGAAAACACCGACCATTTCGAAGAATAGAGTCGTCTTGTAGACGGAGCTCTAGCCTGCGTGATCGTGTTTAATACTCCTTTAGGGAGTCCAACATGTACCCGTTGATGGCCCAGACATGAAGGGACCATAGTTCCGGGTGAGGATGCCAGATCGAGCCGCGGGCCTGTGAGAGGAGATCTCTCCTCATTGGTACTGGCCACGGGGCAGTACTTGCTAACTGCATCACAACTGGGAACCAAGGTTGGTTTTTCCAGAACGGTGCTACCAGCAGTACTGAGCATCCTTCTTCCCTGATCCGTTCTATCACCTGAGGCAGGAGAGAGACGGGGGGGAAAAACATAGAGCGGGCGGCGGGGCCACACATGGGCCAGCGCGCTCCTGCTCTTGGAGAAAAATTCTTGACAGTGAGCGTTTTCTTGAGACGCTAACAGGTCCACTTCCGCTCTGCCAAAATTCTTCCACAGCAGATGGACTGTCTGTGGGTGTAGAGACCACTCGCCTGCCGGAACATTGTTCCTGGACAGTCTGTCCGGTCCTATATTCAAGATCCCTGGCACGTGCGCTGCTCTGAGCGAGCGCAGGTTGCACTGAGCCCATACCAGGAGGCGTTCTGCCAGCCTGTACAGTTTCTCGGATCTGATGCCGCCCTGGCGATTTATGTAGGACACCACAGACATGTTGTCCGAACGGACCAAGATGTGGTGACCTTTTATTTGGGGACAAAAACGCGTCAGCGCGTTGTCTACTGCCAGCATTTCGAGGCAGTTTATGTGCAGGAGCTTCTCCCGTTCTGACCATTGGCCGAAGAACGGTCTGCCCTCGAGCAGCGCTCCCCAACCCGAGGTGGACGCGTCCGTGGACACCACTTTCACCCTCGAGGAAGTCCCCAGGCTTACACCTGATTGGTACCAGTCGTTCGCTTTCCAGGGTTTCAGAGCTGTGACGCACTTCTGATTGACCCTGAGGCGAAGCAAACCGGGTGCCCACGCTTCGCGTGGGACTTGCACTTTCAGCCAAAAACTGCAGCGGGCGCATGCGGAGCAGGCCCAGCTGGAGCACTGACGATGCTGAGGCCATGAGACCTAGCATCTTCTGAAATCTCTTGAGCGGGGCAGACGCGCCGCAGCGAAAAGAGTTCGCTGTGCGTCGAATGTCTACCGCGCGCTGTTGTGATAGTCGCGCTATCATGGATAGTGAGTCCAGTTCTGTGCCCAGGAAAGATATTTTCTGACTGGGTGACAGGGAGCTCTTCGCCCAATTGACACTCAGACCCAAATCCTCGAGGTGATCGAGTAAAATGGTCGTGTGTTCTATGAGCACTGCGCGAGATTGCGCTAGAATCAGCCAATCGTCCAAATAGTTCAGCACTCGCATGCCTCTCATTCTGAGGGGTGCGAGCGCCGCATCCATGCACTTCGTAAATGTACGGGGTGCTAGGGACAAACCGAACGGCAGGACTGTGTACTGATATGCCTGGCCCTCGAAGGCGAATCTCAAATATCGCCTGTGACGTGACGCTATCTGTATTTGAAAATACGCGTCTTTCAGATCTATTGACACAAACCAATCTCCTTGGCGAATCTGCACAAGGATTTGCCTGGTCGTGAGCATCCTGAACTGTCGCTTCACAAGCACTTTGTTCAGTTGCCTTAGATCTAGTATGGGTCTGAGACCCCCGTCTTTTTTCGGTACCAGGAAGTATCTGCTGTATAGCCCTCCTTCGCTCTGAACTTGAGAGAGAGGCTCTATGGCCCCTTTGCTCAATAGCTTCGCCACTTCGGCTCGAAGTAAATGTGCTACTTCTGTTTTTACCGTGGTCTCGACGCGCGCCACATAGCGGCGAGGGCGTCGGCGAAACTGTAGCGAATAGCCTCCTTTTATAATGTTCAGCACCCACTTCGAAACCCCGGGCAGCTTTGCCCATGCGTCCGCATGAATAGCTAGGGGTTGAATACGAAGCGCGCTCCGCTCGCTCAGCGATGGAGAGGCTTCGGAGTGCTGTAACACAAGCGTCGCGCTCGTAACATTTGAGGCATGGGGCGCGCTGATAACAGCGGGCAGATTGCCCGCGCTCGACTCCTCTGTGGTGGTCAACCGCGAGGGGGAGGGCTGGGCGGTTCCCGTAGGAACTGTCATGTCTATGTGTGGATGTGGGCGCGGGACAGCGGGCACATTTATCACACCGAAAGCATCGTTCGCTTGCGTGAAGCGAGTGCACGTTGGTTTCGTTTTTACAGAAACCGTGAGACATGCATAACGTGGTGTTAGTGGGCACTGGGTAGTGGGCACGTTCACCATGTTTGGAGCGCAACCGATCTGAGTCGGTTTTATGTGCGCGAGCCCTGTGTGACGGGCTGTGCTTGTGTGTAGAGATGGGCACTGGGCAGTGGGCATTCTTCTTACACATAAAGCACCATCGGCCGTGGCCGGGACACCAGAAAAATTCACACTTATGGGATTTATCTGGGTAGCCGTAAAAACGGCGTTTGTGTGCAGGCAAGCGGGTGACAGAACCGACTTGTTTACTGCAGGATACACTGGAACAGTCACATTTACTGGAACTGAACGAGCGAGAAGTTGCCATAGAAACAGAGAGCGTCAACATGCTGGCGTTTATTGCAGGCCTGCGTGCATTACAACAGGCTTGTTCACTGCAATATTGACATTTCCAGTCGCCTGAATTCCAGAGGGGAATGGGAAATGTATAGGAAAAAGGAGGTTGGTCCGTCCGCAGCGGGACCAGAAAAACTCCCTTTTTTCCTTACGCCAGTGACGCACGGAACACCATAGAAACGGTGTTTTGGGTGCAGGCGAGCGGGTTGTACAACGCGCTCGTTGGCTGCAAAATACACATCTGCAGTCGCCTTTTCAGGGAACTGACAGAGCGAGCATTGACGGCATAATTTTATCTGCCGGTAGACCCGGGGATCGAACGTGGGTCTCTCGCGTGCAAAAACCTGAGAGTCTGCCACTGGGCCACAGGGGGAGACACACTGTAACTCAGTTAGCGCGAGTATTATAAGAGAGCGTCAACGTGCTGGCGTTTGTTTGCAGGCATGCGTGTATTACAACAGGCTTGCTCACTGCAATACTGACATTTCCAGTCGCCCGAACTTCAGAGGGGAATGAGAAATGTACGAGAAAGAGGAGGTCGGTCCGTCCGCGGGGGGACCAGAAAACGCTCTTTTCTCCTTTCGCCAGTGACGCACGGAAACCATAGAAACGGTGTTTGGGTGCAGGCGAGCGGGTTGTGCAACGCGCTCGTTGGCTGCAAAATGCACATCTGCAGTCGCTTTTCAGGGAACTGACAGAGCGAAGCATTGGCGGCATAATTTTAACTGCCGCTAGACCGGGATTCGAACTCCGGTCTCTCGTGAGAAAAACCAATGATTCCGCCACTGAGCCACAGGGGGGAACGCAAAGGTTTTCGGATGCACGAGCATATAAGAGCGTCACATGCTTTCTTCGGCGTATGCTTGCAGGCGCGCTTGTATTAAAACAGGCTCGCCTGCTGCAATATTGATATTTCCAGTCGCATGATCAGGGAACTGGGAATATGTATGAGAAATTGAAGGTCAGTCCATCCTCGGAGGGACTAAAAACACACCTTTCTCCTTTCGCCGGTGAGTGACGCATAAATGGGGCGCAGAAGGCAGGGTAGCTTTCTTATAACGTAAAGAAAAACTAACCCCGACCGTCCGCTTCCAGCCTCCCTTGTGAGCGGCGCAGTTTGCGCGGCTTGAACAGAGGGAGAGAGAAAGCTAGCCCCGTGACCGCCCGCTCCTGACATCCTCTGTCAGGAGGAGCAGTCTCGGAGAAGGATGCCAGGTGAGTCCTCAGAGTCACCATAGGCAGCAACTATGCGAGAGCTGCGTGATCAGGAAAAGGGGCGTCTTGAAAAAGACGGCCAGCTCTTTTAGTGCAATGGGAGTGTGTGTCGCGGCGGCGAGCACACACACATACATAAACACAGTAGCAGAGAAAGGATATAATGCCGGAAAGCGCAGCAGGAAGGCAAGGAAGGCGGCGCGGCCAGCGACTTCAGTGACTCGTCCCGCTGAAGGTGCTCTCTTTCAGACGGCGCGGCTTCTTATCCAGCTCCAGCGATGCGTGTGCTTCGCTTGAAGGATGAAAAATCAGATAATAGCTGCCTGCGAGCGATATTTATAGGCCTAGACCACGCCCATTTCGGCGGGACGTGACGCAGCGGGCGCGAAGTGCCCTGATTGGGTCTGACGTCACGCCAGGCCTCGCTCGATAGGCTGCTGCAGTTGCCGCAGAGCAGCCAATAGGCGCGCGAGCTGTCTCGCCTATGTCTGCATTGCTGCTGCAACGCGTTTTGCATTATTACAAAATTAAGGATAATTTTTGGCTTCAATATCTCGCGGAAAAGGATTTTCCCCTAGCGTAAGATATCTTACGCAGTACGAGAGACCTCTCGTAAGAGAACAAGACACTACACAATGAAAACAAGCCACAACACAACGGAAACAAGACACAACACAACGGAAACAAGACACAACACAATGAAAACAAGCAACAACAATGGAAACAAGACACCACATAAACGGAAACAAGCAACAACACAACAAGAGAGTCAGGACCTTGGTTTAACGTCTCATCCGAAGGACGGTGCTTTTTGACAGCATAGTGTCCCCGTCACTGTACTGGGATATTAGGACCCACACAGACCACAGGGTGAGCACCCCCTACTGGCCTCATTAACCCCTCTTCCAGCAGCAACCTAGTTTTCTCAGGAGGTCTCCCATCCAGGTACTGACCAGGCTCAACCCTGCTTAGCTTCAGTGGGCAACCAGTCTTGGGCTACAGGGTGATATGGCTGCTGGAGGGAGGTATTGGCAAAATTTCACCTGTAGTAAGACAGTCTGGTCACTGGGAACCTACTACAAAAAAAAAAAAAAAAAACTTTTAGTTGAATGGCAGTAATTTTGGAATTAGTAAGCTTTGGAATTTGAACATATCTTAATACAAATGATAGGTTTTAACCACTTGGTGGAATTGGAAGACGTTCCCGCACGTTGGTGATTTTGAATTAATATTTCATGTCGATATACAATGGTTACATGCTGTTAAAACTAATCGGGGTATTTATATATTTTTAAGACTGTCGACTCTGTAGAACAGTCGCAAGGAAAACTAACTTTACTGTTCTCCGAGAGCCCCCTAGTGGTCAGGAGCATTTCCGTTCTGTTGTGGCTTGTTACCATTGTATTGTGAACTTATGTTTGCTTTTTAAATTTCATTGTGTTGTGCACTACTGGGCCACCGTAGAGTATCATTCAAAAAGCATTAATCTTCCCAGCTAACAAAAATATACTCTGAGAACATTTTGCAAACGTTCCCATTAGGTTATGAAAACGTTATTTCTGAACTATCTATGAATGTTCAAAAATGTCCAGTTTTGAGATCAACGTTTTGAGAACATTATTAAATACCAGATAACACTGTACGGACATTATATTAGAATTACTGGAAGAACGTTTGTTCAAAACTTTGAGAGAGAACCTTGCCAGAACGTTCTAAAAAATGTTTCCCATTAGCTACAAAAATAAAAAAATAAGTTAACAAGGCAAACAGTGAAGTGTCAAATGTGTTATGCAGCCATAAGAAGCTTAAACCCCTGCCTGAGGTTCTCAAAGAAAATGTATTTCGTAACCAGGCACCACCACGCAACAAAGCCAGTGTATTTATAACAAGCAAGGAGGATCACGTTGATGTATTTGTGACACTCTGAAATATCATGAGGGCACAGCTCGGATTGTCACATGAAGAGAGCGCTATGATGATATAACCCGGCCTGAAGAGTGACTCATCCACTGCTAAAGCAGCTGTAGGTGGATTTGGCACTCTCTCCAAAGGAAAAGCTTCTAAATCTCCGGAACGTATGGCATTGCGGATTCTAAACCGTTGTGCTGGAATGATAAAAAAAAAAAAAACGTCTTACATCCATCATGGAGGAGGATGGGGTCAAAAAGAGGCCACCAAACTATGGATTCGTAATGTATTGAGGCTCTCGAACAGCAACAAATGTTTCGAGTGATAAGATGTCATCATCCGGTGTTCATTACCCATGATTCTGAGCTGATAATATTTTGAAACTCCATCTCTGTTGGTTGGAGATTTGTGTCCGGTTTAAGGACAACTGACCTCGTGTTTCCCCAGCTGACTGCAGTTGCTGGCATTTCCTCCACACTGCAGATTTGATCCATCAGCCTCAGGCTACTCCACTACGCAGGTAGACCTTTCTTCATGCTTGTGTGAATTCAGTTCAGCTATTAATAACACTCAAGCTATTAAAACCCTCTTTCTTTGAAGTATATCTTTAAAGGAAACGTTCACCTAAACATAGGAATTCAGTTATCATTTTCAGTTTTTCTTTCTTTCTTTCTTTCTTTCTTTCTTTCTTTCTTTCTTTCTTTCTTTCTTTCTTTCTTTCTTTCTTTCTTTCTTTCTTTCTTTCTTTCTTTCTTTCTTTCTTTCTTTCTTTCTTTCTTTCTTTCTTGCTTCCATGGCACGCAAAAGAGTTATTTATAGCAGGATGTTCACGCTGCTCTTTTCCATGGTATGAAGGTGAATGGTGAGCTGTCAAAAATGATATGAAATGTCATTATGTTCCATGCTCAAAGCTCTCGTTCAGCTTCAGAAGACTTTGAATAGAGTGCCATGTGGACTACTTTAATGATATTTAATGATATGCACCGGTTCCCATTCACTTTCATTTTATGACAAGAGCAACTCAGACATTCTGCTAAACTTCTTCTTTGGTGTTTCTGGGAGAAAATTGGTCAGACAGTATTGTAATAGTAATGAATTGTTCATTTTTGAGTGAATATCCCTTAAGATAGATGCTTTTATTACAAACTGACTATAGTTCTTATAGAATATAAGACACAATATATGTGCTATTATAGTGTCACTGATAAGCTATTATATTTGTTGTTAATATTTTGAATTTGATTTGATTTTTATATTTTCTGTTTTCATTTTGATTTTAGTTTAAGTTGTTTTGTGTTTTTGTTGTTTTTATTGTTTTTTTATTAAGTTTTTATTTTTATGTTTAGTTGATTTATTTTTAGTAGTCTTGTTTTAGTTGTATTTTAGTAGCCTTGTCATCTAGCTGAAATAAAATAAAATAAAATCATTTTTTTTACATTTTATTTGATGAGAAATGAGAAAGTTTTTAAACATTTTAAAAAGTGCCTTATCATTTCCGTCTTCACAGTTTATCCTACATATTTCAACAAAGATTTATTTTATTTTTTCTCAATGTAATTCAGGCTTTGCAAATTAGCTGTTATTGAAGAATGGAGCCTTCATTAACAAAAATAGATTATGACTAGATGCAGCACCAATGTATGAAAACATGCATGAATTTCATAAAGCATGTTGAATGATACAGTACAACTTACCAAATCCATATCGTGTCTCATGTAATCACTCAATCTGTGTTTAAACCGGGGAAAAGAGGCCAATAAAAGAGCTTGTGAACATTATGTCACATAACGTTGCATTTCCCTCATTTATCCGATGTTCCCATATATATATATATATATATATATATATATATATATATATATATAGGCCTACAAACATTTAAGTTTTTATTTGAGAGTATAATTGTTATATCTTAAAATATTTTTTTTTTTATATCTTAAAAAGCAGTTGAATAGGCTATAATACCCATGTTGTTAATTGTAACATCTAATATTATAGTGTACCAAATGAGAGGGTTCCCTAGTTTGCAGCATTATTTGGGATTATTTTTTTATTTTTTTTATGCATCTGTTGTAAAGATATTTTAAAGAATGTTGGTAATCGAACAGTTGATGGTAGCCATTGACTTCAATAGTAGGAAAAACGAATACTGGAAGTCATTGGCTACCGTCAACTGTCTGGTTACCAACATTCTTAAAAATATCTTATTTTGTGTTCAACAGAAGAAAGACACTCATACAGGTTTGGAACAACATGAGGGTGAGTAAATGATGACAACATTTTCATTTTTGGGTGAACTACCCCTTTAAGGACAAGATCATATATAAAAGAGGAAAACACAGCTTCCGATTAAAAAATGAGTTCAAAGTATGCTTGCTTGTATGTGTTGCATTTGAAAACCAGCAAATATACATTCAGAACACTGCAAGAGAGATTGATAAAAGATAAATCATTACTCATGTTAATGTATGTTTTCTGCAGATTTGGTGTCGCATGAGTGGTTGTATGATGCCTAGCTAGCAAGTGCCATATGGTCACCTGATCCTGTTCTGCTGCTATCGCACACGCTCCCTCTAGTGCATGCTGGGACATCACAACAGAGTCTGTCTGACTGCTCCTCTTCATGCACCTCTGCCTCACCAGGAGAAAGTCTGGCAGTGGGAGCTTCCATTTCCTCCAGCTAAGAGTGTGTGTGTGTGTAGTGCCGCGAAGCATGGCTAATGCAAAAGGACAGTTCCCGCTTATTATAGAACCATTGCGGATAATAAAATCTGAATCAAACTGCCAGCTGAAAGCCACTCGAGAGTTTCCTCCTATTAAATTTTTAAAGCTATGGAAGCACTTGACACTGAGGTGGATCAAATATCACTAGATTGCGTGCAAATACTTACTTAGCAATAAAAAAAAAAACCAGGTGAGTGGCCATGCTAAAGTAACAGATTACTCAGTTCTTTTACGGAATGTTACAATCAGCCTTAAGTGGTGGCGGAAGAAATCTCATCACATGATAGTTTTCACAAGGGCAAATGTTAGAGCAAATTTTTGTTTTGGCTGCCGGAAACTGGTACCATACACAAAACCATCACAACATCAAAATAGATGGCGGAGCTTCTGGGAAGACTGTAGTCTGCCATGGTTCATCTCTACTCAGAGCCTTATGGCTCTCATGGGAAGGAAGTCATTGTGGGAAGTTAAAGGGATGTTCACCCAAAAATGAAATGATGTCATCATTTACTCACCCTCAAGTTGTTCCAAACCTGTATGGTATTTTCTTTCTTCCGTTGAACACACACACAAAAAAAAGAGGAAGGTTAGCAACCAAACAGTTGATGAACCCCACTGACTTCCATAGTATGGAAGTACTGTTTGGTTACCGACATTTTTCAAAATATCTTCTTTTGTGTTCACCAGAAGAAAGACACTTCACATTTCTGGGTGAACTATCCCTTTAAGCTAAAGTTAAGCTACACTTTTTAAAAAGTAGGTACAGCTATTAACAAAAAGTAGCTATGGGGCTTGTGGCTTTTATATTTTCTGTTTTGAGGACATAACATAGCATTGTGCAAGAAACAACGCATAAATAATTATTTGCTCCAGTAATAATTTGTGTGAAAAGGAATAAAAGTTGCTGGTGTTTTACTGCCACAAGTGTTCATTTCAGCTGCAAACTGCAGTGAGTTGAATGAATGGGTATGGTTTTGGAGTTTTGCAAAAATGTAGTTCCAATGAGTCTAGGTTGGTCACACTAACAGGGTTAACTAACTGAACAGGGCACTAAGTACTAGTGCCTCGTACAAAACTACTTTTGTAAAGATATTCCTCAACACTGGAAGGAAGAGAGGAAGTGTTGATTGCTTCCTCTCTTCACAGAATCCACACACATGACTTACTCACATCTGTTCTTCTTCTCCTCTTCTTCCAATCCTGATCACATTGTTTAAGCACACAGTATCATTTATAATTTTACTATAACATCCAGTGCTTTAAGTGGCCCAAAAGAGGTGCCGGTACTCTATTATTATTATTATTATTATTTTTTTTATTTATTTTTTTGCTGACTCCCCTCCTCCCCAGGGGTAACAACAACTATATTGAAGGGGTTTTATATACAGCAGTCAACAGACGACCTTATAAAAAATAATAAATAATTTTATTAGTTTGTGGATTTGCTTGAGCTAGAAAGAGCTACTGAACATAAATAAAATGTGCAAAAGTGTATTGAAAAAATACCCTTAGAAAGAGCTACAGTAGAAAGAGCTACTGAACATAAATAAAATGTGCAAAAGGGTTTTGAAAAAAATACCCTTAGAAAGAGCTACTGTAGACAGAGCTACTGAACATAAATAAAATGTGCAAAAGGGTATTGTAAAAATGTTGAACAAAATGTACATAAAATAAATTATAAAACATAATAACATAATAACCATAGAAGAGTAGAACATAAACATATGAGTCTTGAAGATGGTTCATTTCTTTACCCTTGAAAAATATACAAAAGCAGATTCAGCAAAATACACAGTAGCCTACACCAAATGAAAAATGAGAAATACTGTACAAATCATTTTCTTTTACTACTCAGACTCAGAGTCTGAAGCCAGGAGAGCATATTAAGTGTTCATTGTATTTGTATTTTAACCGAGCAGCTATGGTTGCGCGTTTCACACACCCTCTCCGAACCACGTTGAGTTGTTGACACTGACAGCGGCAAAAGCGACGTATGCGCTTTTCACTTGTAAAACTCAAGGGTGTGGGTAATAGTCTCTGCTCTCGGTGGGACGAATTAGGAAGCGTGCATTGTGAAGGGCGCTCTGAAAAGCGTCAGCGCAGCCAAAGGATTAAAACAGGTGTGCAAATGAGCGTACCGGTACGCTAAAAGCACGTTCTGGGCGCACGGAGAGGTGGCGGTACGCTCAAGAGCTATATTTGGAAGTGGCGGTACTGAGTACCGGCGCGTACCGGCCCACTTAAAGCACTGATAACATCTATAATTTTTTAACCCATTCACAGAGAATGTTATACCACTTGACATTTTATTTTTCCAAGATGTATATTATTTTGGTATAATTACAGATAATCCTGCCCCTAAATGGCATGTAAAGACAAAGTGAACTGTGACTGGCCTCTTTACATGTCAATCAGACAATATCTTGTGGATGGGGGAAAAAATAAGCTGCAATGTGGACCAGACCTTATGCTATTGGTCCAAAGATTGGTTATGCGAGACTCCCGATCACTTGTGCTACGGTGTCAGATGGAGGGAAATCTGTCCGCAAACTGCTTCCAAGTGTTTTTGCATACTATTTGTTTTGCACTGTATCATGTTGCAGCCAAATTAAATGAAACTGCATTAATAAATCACCTTATATGCTCTGAGTTCATCTAGAGTTTTCACATACAAGAAAAAATTCTTGTATACTGAAAATAACTGAGAATTAGCTTGGAGAAACAAGCAAGTGGGATGTGTCTATTTTTCACCATTCATGACAACAGAACAATGAAGATACAGGAGCTTCAGCTTCACACACACACTCTCTCCAGCTGGCCGTCAGACTGCTGATGCGGCATGGCACGTCATTTACATGAGGTAAACATTGCTTTGCTGACAAGCCTACTACATTTCTAAACAACTTGTCAACTAGAAGAGTCACGCAAGCCTTACCACACATTGTAACACACAAAACATTTTATGAATATTTAAACCTAAGAAAAGTAGTCTCACCCTCCCTCACTCATCAGAGGGAGAACTGGCCCTCCAACTGAGCTTAGTTTCTCACGAGGTTTTTTTCTCCATTCTCTTTCACTGATGAAGTTTCTGTTCCTTGCCTCTATCGCCTTTTGGCTTGCTTAGTTGGGGGCAGTTAATACTCAGCAATTTTATTGACTTGAATGCACTAACACGCTGAATGAGAGCTGAACTGAGCTGAACTGAGCTGGATGATGACATCACTATTTTCTACAGAGCTGCTTTGTAAATGAATTGAATTCATTACATAATTGATGAATTTTACACAGTTATCGAACAAAACTGAATTCGCAAAACTTTCTAAAAAGAAAGAATACATTTCTTGGAATAAATTCTATGAAATTCATAAGAGCAATTCTTGAACAATTGATGTTCTCTAATATAATCTTATGAACATCTTGTTTTTTCTTAAGAAGAAACTGGCGTTGTAAGAAAAAGGTTTTGGTATGTTATCTGATTGGATGGTGGTTCTCAATGAAAAACACCTCAAAGGTCGCAAATGGGGTTTCTCAACATTGTTGAATCTAGAAATGTCTACATCACATCGCCAATAGTCACATGTGAACGCTCCTTAATGAGACCATATTATGCCCTTTTGGAAAGTCTTGATTTTGTTTTTTGGGTCTATTAGAATAGGTTTTCATTGCTTGAATGAACACATTCTTTTTCACATATTTGACATTGTTGCAACACCTCTCTTCCCAGTAATGCTCTGTTTAGTTCCTGTCTCTTTAAAGCTCCTTTTTCCGAAACCGTTTCCAGCATGTTTCGGAAATGCCATGCCCCTTACCATAACCACAAGTTTCAACACACTATAACGCAACTCAACCAGGCCTTGTCCCCTTTATTTTGAATATGCCGTGGGCTTTTTATTGGGCATATTTAAGTGAGGAAAATTGTGACATTTACATTCCCGGAAGAAAACTCAAGGCGTTTCAGTGAGTTTAGAAACAGTGCTTGCTGATAGAGAATAACTTTGTCTGGAGTTGACTTTGTGCTTTGTTACTTTGCAGATGCTTTTTCATGCTCAAACAGCAACATTACACACTAAAGAAAGTTAAAATGTAAAAAATATTTATTCAATTAGCATATTGTCTCAATTAGCATCAGTCTGGTATGGAAGTATGTTCCAGCTCACCTGATTCTTCCTGCTCGCTGCTCATAAACATCCGACTCATTTTCTCTCTCACACAGTCATTCCCTCCCTCCTGCTCAGTTATGGGAAATGTTACAAAGCAAAAAATTGGATGGTTAAGTGTGAATCACTGAGTGAGTGTCTTGTCAACATACATGTCATTGAAAGCAAAACAAATTTGATGCAATTCAATGCTGCTCAAGTTGCTGCAATTCCATGACCTCCAGTAGAATAAACAAGGTTGTCATCCATATTTTGCGGAAACAGTAAGTCATAAAAGTCATTTTTTGAAAATGAATGGCAATTATTTCATACGCAGTGGTGTTCTTTAGTAAATGTAACCAAATGTTTTACTCTCAAATGCTACACCATAACCACATCTACCATGAGGGAAACTAAATAAAGACGCAAATGAAATAGGATACAAAAAGACTGTATAGGTGCCAGTTAAGTGAATGTGTTTTTTTCTGTTCACAAAGTATATGATGAATGATTTTTTGATGAATAGTTATCAACTGCTGACACTATTAATACTAATGGTCAAGTAGAGATATATACAGTACACCCAAGATAGCAAATGACATCTGGCCCAGTTGTGCCCCACATCTCCCACAATCTTCTGGCCCATTTACCGCATGGAATGACGGCGATGACTGGACCTGATGTGTGGCTGGCAATAGCGTACATATCCGGGCCTCATCTGGGCCGACTATGGCACATATGGCTCAGTTCTGGTAGCGGCAAAGGTCATGGGCCGTATCTGGCACACACACAGCAAGCCACAACTCACACTAAAACCGGCTTGATGTGTCCACACATGCCAGATACGGCCCATATGAACTTTGCCACTGCCAGAACTAAGCCATATGTGCCATAGTTGACATAGTTGGCCCAGATGAGGACCGGATATGTATGCTATCTCGGACATCGCATGCTGGCATTATACATTAATGCAAACATGCAAATAATGGCTAAATTGTTACTGCCAACACACAGAATGTAAGACACATCTGTCAGTGACAGCAAATAAAGAGTTTTGAAAGGACTCAGAGAATCCAGCAGACTCTCACACCGCACCATGGTGATAATGAGTTTTGTTGGGTGGTGTGAGGAGCCATTTTCAGCTGACACTTGAAGGTATTTTTCCCCTGTGTCTCCTCCACCCCTACACAACAGGCAAGAGTGTGGGGTCACCTGCAGAAGCTCTGCACATGCTCCCAAAGCTGTAATTTCGGAAGGTATGAATGAAGCCCGATTGCGCAGAATGACAGCTTAATTAATGACTTGACATGCACGAGTGGCAGAAGAGTTTGGCTTGGGAATGCAAGTGTTGCGTTTGCCATGGTGAGATGAGAAAGGTACTTGTTAATTATAATAATATGGGATTTTCGCTCGATAAACTGTCCCACAGGTGGGAGAGACAATAGCAGATGATCCAGCTGCAGGCCATGATGGGGAAATGATGGCAGCAGTGAAAAAAGGGAAGACAAGCAACTCATCACAGTAAAACACCCAACTGGAAGGTAATTGCACATCAAAGATAAGAACATGGTTTCGCTAGTGTGCTGAGGGAGATGCGTTTTCAGACAGCTGCACGATAGTCAACAGCATTTTCAGCTCTGATCAGACCCTCGATAGTCGCTTTTTCAAAGTAACCTCAGTGCTGTCATGTTGAATTATTGTTTATTTTGATTGAATAACAAAATTGTGACTTTCTTACAGATTCCATCCCTCATAGGGTTGGGGGAAAAATCTGAATTTATTTTTGATTTGGCCCCCTTTTAATTCATGACTTAGAATTTGCATCGCATTGGCCTCATTTCCTGAACAGCAATTCAGAGAAACAGTCAGACAACAGAGGAATTTCATTAGTCAAACACAGATTTTGCAGCACAACATAATTAGGTGATTCAATTTGACTAATTACTGATTAGACATATTCTTCTAAAATAAGTTCAGAATAATTAACAGATTTCAATTCTGCTATAAAGCAACACAAAAAATACCCACCCCAAAGTTTTCAGATAACTTTAAAAACATTGATATAAAAATCTTTTTTATATCAATTATATAATATATTGAGATAATAGTATTCAACAATATTATTGATCTGACGCTGTTGTATGGGAACTGAACTGAGAACTGCTTTATAGAATGAACTAATTTAATAATTGATGATCTTACAACGGAACTGAATAAACACTGAACTGACTTCAACAACAGCCGAAATGCATAATTTTCCTGTTATCACTGTGCTATATAAATAAAGGCGACTTTATATATTTTTCAATAGTCTGTTAATTCTGCGAAGGTTTTTCTGTACTGGCAATTAAAATGTGCATTAAATCTCTAATATCAGCTCCAGAATTATTGTCATCTTTCACCATAAAATTAACATAAACAACACATACACTTTTAGTATTTTTTTATCCCCCACGGTTATTATTTGATTAACAAATATAATCATAATATTCTTCTGAAGTCTTCTGGTAGCTTTGTGGCAGAAACTGATCAAAATGTCAGCCATTATTCACTGATCATTTTGAACTGTTCCTCAGATCTTGATCAGTGAGTCAGTGAGTTGAACTTGAAAACCATTTCATTCTGATTAGTGAACTGGATTGACCAATTCATTTAAAATATCAGACTAAACGGAACGATTAGTTTCTGAATCAGACATTGCTCTTTCTCTCATGAAAATTTTCAGTGAATAATGACTTTCAATCTGTTCCTCACATAAAGCTACAGAATGACTTTGGAAGACTTGAAATAAAGTGCACAAGTCACATGGGCTACTTTTATTACTTTTGGAGCTTGTCATTTTGGAGCTTGACAGTCCCAGTCTGCATTTAGATCTCTAAAAAGGAAAATGATGCGTTATAGATTTTAGACCTCATAATGGATTGAAAGCTTCATTGATGAATAAGTCAGTATGTCTCCACGTTGCTCACAGTTCACCGGTAGTACAGCAAGGGCCAAATTGGGACCAGAAATCCTTTCAACCCCAGTCTGTTTACTGAAATATACCTCCACAGCTTCAGCCCGAGCAAGATCAGAGCAGTGCTTTGATGTGTGTCATGAGCTGTGTACAGTCCCTCATCACAGGCAATCTGATAAGTGAATTATCCTCCCTCAGATCCAGACTCTGATAACTGTGCACATCCACTCCAGGATATCATTTAACATAGCTGAACCACAGCACGCACATGGACAGGCAACATTAACAATCTGACCCAGCCATCTCTTCTGCTAACCTCTAATAAGAGTGTTTCAACAGAACAAAACAGATCACTCAATGAGTGATTATATGGCAGATTGGCCGTTTAAAGGAAGCCACACTCTTTTGGTGGAAGTCAATGTGGCAAAGCCCGGGAGCCGGAGAGAAACACCAGTCTCAGAAGGCCACCGTGTAAAGGAATGGTCACGCAGAGATGAAAGTCAACTGGGTTTCTGTGAAGACTTGCAAGGTTTAAGAACACCCTGCTAAAAGCAGACCTGCCTTCCAGAAGAAACCAGCCTGTAACAGCTGGAAACCACATGACTCAGCCTCACCTAAAGCTAAAGACAGGGGTCAACACTGGCTTTGTACCATACAGCCTTGCTGACACTCGCAGATAACATAAAATTAATTAAATAAAAGGTCACTTAAGTGTGCTAAGAGACATAAACATGTATTTTGTTTTAGAACACTTAGGTACACTTTTATAAAGTACAATTTGTAATAATTTCAAATGTAAAAAATGTCAAAAGTACTTTTTAAATAATTATGGTTTAATAATCTTTGGTCAAGTTTTTAAAAAAAAGTACACTTATTTTAATGTCTTGACTAACATACTTAAGTTCATGTAATGCACTTGATTATAAGTTTAACTGTGGTGTATTATCCCATATTACAATTAAATTTAATATATTTTTAAACAAAAATATTCAAACGTGTAATTACAACAAATGTGTAATTACAAAATTAGTGCTTTATTCGAAATTATGGTCCCACTTTATATTAATGGCTTTAAGTACTATGTAGGCTACTTACATTGACATTAATAATTTGATGCAATGGACTTATTGTGTAGCATACGTGTATTTACATTGTACTTATATTTTGAAAATACCAGCATGTAATACCAGCTGTAATTAATTTATGTAATTACACTGTTGACCCTTCCCTTACACCTTAACCCACCCTTAAACCTACCCATACCACCACACCTGTCCCTAACCTTAACTGTATCACACCTAAATAGCAGCAAAAGTGTTTTACAATACAACATGAACACAATAAGTGTATTGAACTTTTCGATGTAAGTAGTACTTAAAGCCACTTAATACAAAGTGGGACCAAAATTATATATATTAGTTTACATAAATGCTTGTCGATACATTCGGCTGTACACTTTAAACATATTTTGAAGACAATAGAAGTAATTATGAAATTACATATAAAGATGTCTTATTTAAGTGAGTTTTAAAAAAACACTGTAAAGTTCAGCTAGCCTATATGAATTTAATCTATAATAAATTTTCATTTAATTGCAATTAACATGCAATTAACTGTCTGAAAACATTATATTCCGTTTGCAATTAAATATAATCTTATAAAGAATGATTTCTGTAATAAATACTCTTTGATTTATTTATTTATTTATTTTCATTGAGCTTTGAACTTCATCCAAAACAATTCCTTGATCTCTGAACATGACATGCAGGCTGGCTGCTATGAACATGAACAAATGAATACTGACACATTATGGGTGGGGACAAAAAAAAACACATGGGGATAAACAGAGCAGAGAGTAATACAGCATGTACACAAGACCACACAATAACAAACAATTTCATCATCAATTTAAAGAAGAATCCACCCAAGCACACTGCACATTATGCCATATGAACATTACTGATAATAATAATTGTGAGGAGCCTATGTACCTCAAAAATAAAAAGGAACATTGCACAATCATTTTTAGTATAAAAACCTGAACATGGTGGTTTACGAGAATAATTAGCCTGAGCTATTCTGATATATGATAAAAAATAGTGAACCCAACTGTTACAGATATAACAGTATAACCATCTGTTCAACTGAAGAGATATAAATCTGAACAAATTGAGCATGTGAACAGGCATAATACACCAAAATGTTTGTTATCATTTATGCAATCATTTATGTCATTCCAAACCACCCTATGGAGACAAAAGGGTATGTTTAGCACAATGCCCAAGCTTGTATTAATTTAGAATTATTTATATAGTATTGTAATATTTACTAATATTTTAAATTAGATTTTAGTTATATTTTACTATATTTTCAGTTTTCATTTTAATTTCTTTTACATTTTAGCAATTTCATCTGGGCTTTTTTAGATAATAATAAAGTTTTGTTATTCGTTTTTTTAAAATATTTTATTTATTTAAAATTTATATTTTATTTAAATTTTATTTTATTTTAATGATATTTATTTTAGTTATTTTAAGAACAAGCTTTTCATCTATGGTCTATGGTCTGTAAAGCACTTTGGTCAACTTGTTTTAATTGTTTTTAAACGTGCTTTAGAAATAAAATGATTGATTGATTGATTGATTGATTGATTGATTGATTGATTGATTGATTGATTGATTGATTGATTGATTGATTGATATTTATATTATGTAGGCTACACTTAATATTTTATTTCAGCTTCATTTCAATTATTAAAAAATATTGTTTTTAATATAGTTTTAGGTTTAGATAAAATAATAATAATAAAAATAAAAATAAAAAACAACACTGGTCCAAGCTGATTTCTAGTGAAATCCTGTGTCAGGCTTCAAAAGTTATAATATCAGTCCAAACAGAGCAGCAACCTAGTCTCTCTCGTGAAACCGACACGGAAGTTACTTAAACTGCAATTCATCGACTGGCCACTAGAGACAGGCTGCAAAAGGGAGTCAATTCCACATATCCCCCATGTTAAAATACCCAACTTTACAGCAGAAAAAAAAATGTGGTTTTGGTCTATATAGCTACTTTCATGACCTTCATGACAACTGTGATTGCGGTGAATTTTCGTATAACTCATGCTTGTAACAATGCATTTTAGGACTGACTTCTCTACAAAAGACACACTTTGTAGGCAACTCAATAGGTTTCGACAGAGTCTGAGACTTCACCAAGTACCAGGTTACATCCATCTTGATCACTATTGGGGGGGGGGGGGGGGGAATCAAACAGATATCATGTGAGAATATGGCATGAATAATTAAATCTACATAGATGAGCACCTCAACTGAGACCTTGTGGAAAATAATCTTTTTATTATTCCAGCCAGTTCTTTTTTATAGAACGAAGGCGGAAAAAGCGTGCAAAGGGAGCGTACACCCGGAGGGTGAACTTGAAAGAGATTAGACTAATTTCAAGCAAACAGAGGGATGAAGGAGTGCGGGTGTTATCTGGCTCTGAGGAGAGAACTTAAAACAGTCTGCAATACAGGGCAGAATTAAAGCATTATTAATTGCATAGGCGTATTAAACAGACCCCAGCAAGTGACCTCTTCTAATATGAGGGAAGCATGAGAACAAAATATGTCTTAATCTGCTCAGCAGTGCTTAGATAAATGTCAAGAGTATCTATCACCTCAATTAACCAAGCAGAGGAAGTTGTCAGAGTCTAATTCTCCTTGTGACAAGAGCCTGGCGTTAAGAGGCTCCCACTTCACTGAGCTTCAGCATTCCTGCTGTAGATTAATGCCCCGTCAGACAGCACAGCCAATAGCGTTTAGCCTTTCTGCCCGAGTGTACAGCTAGCTCCCAAACACATATTCCACATCGACTGTCCAATACCTGTCTCTCTCCTGTGCTCTCTTTCTCTTCATTTACCATTTTTCACTGAAAGAAGGCAGTATGCTTGTAATGATTGTTGGTTTTAACCAATATCTATAGCACTCGGAGAAAGCGGTCTGTTATTGTTACATTTCATCAATGGCAGTTGCTCGGATGGTGCATTTGGCCCTAGAAGCATCCGATCTATAAAAAGTTTTTCATGGGTGCATGGGTAAATTACTGAGTTGAGTTATGATTTGGGTTTAACTGTTTTGCATATTGTTTTGTATTTTTGTTTTTATCAGAATATGTTGGACTTTATCAGAAATATTTCTACTTGAAATTCCTCTTGAAATATCATGTTAATCAAATAAGACTAGCATTACAAGTTTTAAAAATGAAAAAGGAGGCATTCCTGTATCCGTCTGTAAAACTTTGCTAAGCATGGTGTGTGAGAGAGCACAATGAAGATTGCCGTAAAAAGACGACTACATAACCAAACTCAGTGTTAGCATTAACGAGAACCAACCGCTATGCAGAAACGTAACCAGACAATGAGAGTTAGAAACACAGCAACTAAATAGCAAGGCAAACGAGGGTAATTAATGACACACAACTGAACAGAAAACGAATCATCTGTTACCATGACAACTAAAGAGTGGCAGGAAACTGATAAAAGGAAGACAGGAAACTGGTGAAAACAAACTAAAAGTCCATGATAATAATACTAATCAATGATTGTCTGTGACACAGTCAACATACTGCCCCATTAAATAAAATAAAATAAAATAAAATAAAATTGTCAAATTTGTTTTTGTACTTTTAAAAACTTGTTTGCGAATGAGCAATAATAATAATAATTTGAAGAATAAACCTGAAGAAATTGATACTTTTATTCAGCAGGCAGTGTTGGGGAAAGATATTTTTAAAAGTAATGCTTTCCAGTATTGCATTTCTCCATAAAAAAAGTAACCAATTACATTACTTATTTACTTTTTATGGAAAGTAATGTGTTTTGCATAACTTTTTCTCACCTTTAACACTTTATTTTGATGGTCCCTTTTGAACATTCTGTTGACTACATGTAACTTTTCAACTACATATCAACAACTCTCAATAGAGTATTAGTAGACTGTCTGCTTAATATCTGCTAACTCTTTATTTTGATGCTCCTCAACAGACATTCAACTGGCTATAAGTTTGCAACTACAGGTCAACTTATTCTAACCCTAACCCTACCAGTCTACTAATAATCTTCTAACTTTTATCCATGAGAGTTAGTAGACATGTAGGTGCAACGTTACTTATAGTCAACAGAATGTTCAAAAGAGACTATCAAAATAAAGTGAAACCGGAAATGCAAATTCATTTTTGAAGCCTAAATGCAGTCGCCAGAAGTAAAAAAGTAGGCTATTAATGAATAACACCAAATGATTTTAACGTCACCATCACTAAGCCTCTGACAACTCTTTCATTTTTTATCTAAAAACATTTTCCCAGAACGTTTGACTTAGTATAGTTTATAAGAGCACAATTATAAGCATAACGAAGCTGTAAAAGTGGACTGAGCCTATTTGTTCGACATGATGACGTTTAATCTCCTCGACAGCCTTTGTAGTCCCATTTAGCCACTCATTAGCAACCGCCTTTTTCAAGACACGTGTGGGGTAATATTGATGTATTTTATGTAGTAGAATAAGACGAAAAATTTGTCTTGAGCTTGTCTTCACCACAGACCTTATTTCAGCCATTTAACCAAAACCCCATTCAAAAAACTCCATTGACTTCGGAATGATGGAATGTTTTGGCCTACAAAGTGATGTCATACCTGCACCATGTAGGATGCAGGAGAAGAAAGTGCAGCACTCTTATTGCAGCAATAAAAACAAATCTAAAAATTAAACACAAATGTGATGTTTATATAAATTCATTTTTGCTTATTGGTATGGTTGAATCGGATCATCGAAGGTCAGCAGCAAAGGCATTAGTTAATAACGTGAGATTAAAGTATATTTGTGTTATTTAACATTTAATTATTGCAGGTTTTTGTAATATTCTGAGTTTGCAGTTCACTGTTTTTATTCATTTTGAGGATCCTGAGTCCTGAATACGGAACACTGAACTGTTTTTGTGCAAGTGAGATAAGTAAATGCATTTAGTCTAGAACTACAATAGCCATCTGAAAATGAGAATCCGTTCTCAAAAGTAAAACAAAAAACAAAACAAAAACATCAAAAGTAACTCAGATATTTTATTGTAAATTTAAAAGTAATGCATTAATTTAGTTACTTGAAAAAGTAATCTGATTATTTAACTCGCAGTACTTTTAATGCGTTACCCCCAACAGTTTCAGCAAGGATACATTAAATTGATAAAAAAATTACAGTAAAGACATTTGTAATGTTAAACGAGATTTCTATTTCAATTCTATTCATCAAAGAATTTTGAAAAAATGTCTCATGGTTTCCATCAAAATTAAGCAGCACAACCGTTTTCAACATTGTTGATAAGAAGAAGTTCTGTCTTGACCATCAAATCAGCATTAGAATGATTTCAGAAGGATCATGACACAGTGAAGACTGGAGTAATGATGCTGAAAATTCAGCTTTGATCACAGGAATAAATTATTTTAAACTGTAATAATATTTCACAACATTACTCTTTTTACTGCATTTTTAAATCAAATAAATGCAGCCTTGGTTGAGCATAAGATTATAATATATAAAACATTTACTGTAAAAATGTTACCAACCCCACATTTTTTAACAGTAGTGCATTTAATTGGAAAGATGTATTATATTCATGTACATTTATTAAGTCTTCACACATCTTAAAGTATACTTATCTTGTTTTAACAATGTTTAGATATTTTACTAGAAAACAAGATAACTATTAAACAACATATTAACTGAGATATTTACTTTTATGTCATTGTGATTTTATTGTATGCAAACGGACACGGATCTGAGCCCCATTTCTGCTCTATTTTTCATGTAATGTCTTATCCACTGTGTGCAAAATTGCAAAGGAATTCCTTCACCCATGAAGGATTTCTCTCGGCTCTCTGTGGCCAGCATGTGTGCCATATGCATTTCTATTCGCCCATTTAAATACACACAAACAGATGGCAACCTTCTCTTACTGGATCCAGCATCACCATGTGTGGTCGAAAGTCTAGACCGAGTAGAGTTTGATAATGCCACTTGCACGGTTTCTCTCAGCCAGACAAAACGGTGGAGTCAGGTCCAGATTTACTGCAGATTCAAACACAACTGCCAATCTCTTGCCAGAGGAGCTGGACACTGTCACCAAACCACCATATTCCAGAATAGTACAGCAAAACCCAAAAGAAGGTCAAAAAAAAAAAAAAAAAAATACTCACTGCCTGGGAATAGCGGGAGAGGGGAGAGGGAGAGGGAGGGGGAGAGGGAGGGGGAGAGGGAGAGGGAGAGGGAGAGGGAGAGGGAGAGGGAGAGGGAGAGGGAGGGGGAGGGGGGTAAAATACTAATTCATTTCCCTGTCAAAAATTGCAATTAAAACATCAATTTGGTCACTTTGTAATGAGTGCAACAGTGGGGGGAAGAAACAGGAAGTCAAGTTATTACAATTTAGCTACGTGTAAAGAGGCCATACAAGTGGCCTACTTTTTAAGAGAGAGGATGGATTAATAAATCATGCTTTGTAATGGATTTGACTCCCACAACATTGTCATGACAACACTGTTTTGCATCCGAGAAGCTGCCCTATAAAGAACGCCTGTGTCCTCGACCACTGACCCGACTACATGCAGTTTGTGCCTTGGCTGACCGCAGCAAACTGAAGTGGCTGCAACACGACACTGCAAACAGTGACTGACATCAAGGCCAGACTCTTGTAACCATACCAGATACAACCTGCCCGATGGCATATGAAGATTTATAACCAGGGGAGACGAATGTAGAGGAAAAGTGCTGGAAAAAAACAAAGTCAATATGATTCTTTGGGGGATGAATAATGATTTGTACACTGATCTGACTGCAATGGATCAGTGTCTGGATATCATTCACCACCTTCAAGGAAGCATCACCTGAGGCGTGCTTTAAACTGCTCACCTCATTTGTATTCAGATTACGAGCTCTTGGAGTTGAAAAAAAGAGCGAGGTGCTTACAGAAAATCTCTTGTATCACTTACGTTCTTTAAAAGCACTTATAGGAGACGTCAGGCAGACACACTTCTTTGGTTTGTTGTCAAATTAAAACGTCTTTTTGCAGTGGCTTCATAAAAAAAGTATCTTGTGCCCTGAAGGCTTGATTCAAGAATAAAGCCAATATTGTTTTTACTCTCACTTTATTAATGTCTCTAGATTTATAGTCCTACTAACAGTTGACTTTATATCATGATGATTTAAAGCAGCTATAAATAACTTTGTCAAGCAGGTAGTAAATTTAAGCGCCACATCCGTAAATTTGAAAGGTAGGCTATGTGTTTTAGTAGCATGATCTGGATGAGTCCCAGATTCATTCGGTGTCCACCTTGAAACTCCTTGAAACATCGGACCAATGTTTGACAGTTCCCTCTTTGAGTTTGTTAGTATTTCCTGAAATAAAATCAATGTTATTTTTGAACCTCTTCCTAAATTAAGCTGATAGAATTCTGTCTGGAATTGACTAATGGCGTCCAAACAGCCAGAGACCTCATACTTGGACGGACGTATGATTGATAGACAACTTTTCAAACAGTTTTCAAGAATAGTTCACAAAGTTAAACGCTCCAAGCTATTTGAAATGGAATTACAGCAAAGAGAGGGAAATAAAGAGAAGATAAATTACCGTCATCTGAGGAAAACAGTTCCATAACAAAAAAGATTATTTAAATGACAGCTATGATTATAGTGTAATCCACCCTGATGTACAACCCTCACAGATAAATGCAGTGCCTTCAGCTTTCAGATTCACTCATACAGTAGCTTACATCCAAAGTCAGCGTTCACTGCTATCATCTGATTTGCTTAATGTAAAACATTTTGCCTGTAAATTATCATTCAATTCTAATCATGCAGTCTGACATTAAAAGAGAGAGGAGCCATAACCATGAAAATCGTTCTTGGGCGAGTCACTGTGTAAACCTTGGAAACATTTTCTTAATTATGATAAAGTAATATCTAATTTCCTTAATCGCTTCACTCTTTAATCAGTGTGTATTTTTGCGAAGCTTAAATTTACTCATTTCTCCATTAAAAGTGCATTGCCACACATTAAGTCTGGCAACATGTGTTTCTTCTTCTGGGTTCCCTCTTAAGCAGTGTAATTCAGGAGTATAGTAGCTAAGTTGCAATTTCCTGTAATTTAAGAGAAATGGCCTTTTCATTTTATCAGATCATTATTGAACAGGCGGGCCTTTTCTCTTAAACGAAGCAAGACGTTTGGTGGCAGGGAGAGTAAAGAGAGCTAAACTGAAAACAGTTTTAGTATTATTTATATATTATATTAGAATTGATTTAATTAATACATTATTAGTTAACTGTGATTTGTATACATTTCTGAAATGCATAACTTGGACACAGTCACTTCTGATGACAGATCACTCTAGTCATGTAGAAACATGAATTTTCTGTAAAGCTGCTTTGAAACAATATGTATTGTGAAAAGCGCTGCTATTCAAATAAATTCAAAATGAATTGATTGATATTTTGAATTAGCTTTCATTTTTATATTTTCAGTTTTTCTTTTAATTTTAGTAAATAATATGCTTTGGTCATTTTTATGTTTTAGTTTTTAATATTTCTATTTAGTTTTAATTAATTTTAGCATTTAAACTTCAAATCCTTGAATTATTTTATTTAGTTGCCAATACAATTTAACATTTTTGTTAGGATAAGTTTTTTTTAAGTTAAAAGTTTTCATGAAATATTCTCTTTGCATTCCACTTCACTTCACTTCACTTCACTTCACTTCACTTCATTTATTTTATTTCATTTCATTAAATTATTCCATTTCATTTTTTTTTCATACATTTCAGTTTATTTTCTTTTATTTTGTCATTTAATTTTGTTGTTTAATTTAATTTAATTTAATTTCAGTTTATTTCATCATTTTATAAAAAATTAAAAAAACTATTTTAATAGTTTTAGTTTTAATTTTAGTTTACAATAACAATGCTGATTCTGATATCAGACTGCTTCGTTCACTTGACCTCTTGGGGGGAAAGCTGTTAAAATTAAGCAATATCACACTATTACGACCCTATGGTTTGTGTTTTGTTATTTCTCTGTTGTTTTGTGAGTGTATGTGTCTGTCTAGGAAAATCATCTGATTGGTTCCTGCATACTGCTGACTGTCCTGATAGGTGCACAAAGTAGGCCTACTTTTAAAAGTACATCATCACCTCCTCTACACAGTTTCTTGTGATCTTGATTGATCTCTACAGAGATCTTGTGTTTTGAGCAGAGAGAGTTTGTTTGTGGGTTAGGAAAGTTTGAATGTGTTAAGGTTATTAGAGACTGTGAGTATTGCTTGCTTGTGTGAATCGAATACTGTTTGTACCTGAGAAACTTTGTTGTTATAGTTGACCCCTTTGCCTGTTTTCTGATGCTGATTTTGGATTGCCCTTTCAATTTTGTTTGCCTGGTTGTAAAATATTGTAAACTGTTTGATCTCTGTATTTGGTTATGGAGTTTGGTGTGTATATTGTATTTTTATTTCCTTTTCTTTTTGGGTTAGGGTTTAGGAAAGAGGTTTAAAAAATAAGGACGTTTTGTTTGTTATTTTGGCCCAGTCAGCTCCTGAATCAAGAGTTAAGTCAATAAATATTGTTGTTCAAATTCACTTCATTTTTCAGTCTTTCATGTTGCACCTTTTACCCTAGATGGGGCATAACACACACACACACACACACACACACACACACACACACACACACACACACACACACACACACACACACACACACACACACACACACACACACACACACACACACACACACACACACACACACACACACACACACACACACACACACACACACACACACACACACACACACACACACACACACACACACACACACACACACCTTTTATACAACAGTTTGATAAACAAAAAGTTCATTTTAAGTAAATTACGTTCTGACGACAACCAAGTGGATTATGGAAGACTTTTGAAGTAATCTTCACTCATATACTACTTTGTTCGAATTTGTATGTTGGTTTGCAACCCTCTTTTGTTGGTTGAGACAATCTATACAAACTTACTAGCAAAAATTATTAGCAAGAATGTAAGAATTGTATTAACAACTTGTTTATCGAAATGCTTGAATAAAAACTGTAATGTTAACAGTTTTATCTGTAATTCTTTTATCATTTTGTTGCTTATCGTGCCTTGTTGCTTTATTTCATATAAGTGGAAAAGACTGTTTAACATGTTACCTGTGTTTTGAAATATCATAAATATTGTTTTTTATATATATATATTTTAAATAATTTGGGTTTTAAACTTAAGTTCTAACACAGTTGGTGGCTTTTTCATTTTTTTTCTGCACAAAATAATAATGCTTTTGCAGTTATGTCTGAGGAATGAGTCTTTTGAGGTAGTACACAACTGCTGTGTCAACAAAAACAACAACAGATTACTCAATACCACAAAATAACTATGTGATCTGGGAAAAAATAAAAAAAGATTTACCCATGAGTTATTTTCTGTGTGTTTGGTACATGGCATAACAGTATTGAGGGCTGCTGAACCCTAGACTGAATCAGCAAAAAAAAAAAAAAAAAAACCTGCTGACACACACTTGCTGATCTCTGCTGTGTGTGCTGCCAACTGGCTCTCATGATGATGTATTGACAGATGCAGTTCTCTCCAGTGCTTCTCTGGGCCTGAGAATTTGGTTTACAGCAGCACCATGGGAAATAAAAAAGGGGGATGCCCAGGGGCCTGGCTAGATGAGGATGAATGGAGACATTCCTGAATGTCAGCAACGAAACCGGACCAAGCTGAGACACGCACCTTACAGCTGGACCTAAACAAACTGAGCTCGGCATCCATAACTTTCCATGCATTCCTTTCAAATGATCAAAGGCAGCGGAACATGTTTTACTAACTCAGGAATGAGAACAATATGAATCTTTTCAGGGAGATTTGATCAAATTACTTCCATCAAAAACACAAAGCAACCTGAAATGCTGCCCTTCAGTTCTAAATGAAGTGGAACAAAACAAATTAAATGGCAGCTTGACTTCAACAAAAGTGACCAGAGTGTCAGTTTCAGTGAAGACTTGTTGGGTAAATCAAAGGGCTCAACATTTTGCTTGTTAGCAGTGAAGCAGTTTGCAGATATAGGCTATTTTATATTATAGCATTTTTATTTATTTTTATCTTATTTTATGGGACAGGGCTCTTACATTTATATTATTATTATTAGGGTACAAGCACTGAAGGTGCGTAGGCACCTAATGTATTTGTTGATAACTTTTGAACCGTAAGGGCTAGGAACAAACATATTCCTTGGCTCAATACTATTCGATTGCACCCTATGATGTAATTTTCCATCGTGAAAATTTTTTCCCCCATTTTTAATTTTCTGAAAAAGCTACTTTTTCAAACTCCTAAGTGCAGTGCCATCTAGTAGTCAGGAGATATATAAAAAAAATTAAAAAAAAATTTTTTAACTTAAAACTGGTGTCTTTAGATTCGATGCAGCATGTCAAGTCGAACAGTGCCCAATTTTTCCAATATCGGCCATTTTTAATTTTGACGCAAAATTCTATATTTTACGAACACATTGGCATATCGTTACGAAACTCGGCATGTGTGTTCAGCACCATGCCCTGACGATACTCAAAAAGTTTTGGGTGATCTTGTGGTCAAAAGTTATAATGAAATTTCCAAAAATGATAGTAACTTTTGATGAAATTAGCCGATTGTAATGAAACTGGTCTTAATTGATTCCTTAGGTCAGGCCTAGGACATAGATACAAATTTTGCCAATTTCTAATCATATCATCTTCAGACCATGCTGGCAAAAATGTATGGATTTGCAGCTATATTTATTATTACATTTATATTATTATCTTTTCACTATCATTCAAAGGTTAAAAAAAAAAGTTTGGGTTCAATAAGACATTTTTTTTTTTTTAAGAAATTAATACTTTTATTCAACAAGGGTGAATTAAATTGATCGAAAAATTTACAGTAGAGACATCCATACAACAAACGCTACAACAAATAAAGGCTGTTATAAACTTTCTAATCATAAAAAAATTAATCTCAATTTCATCAAAAATATTAATTAGCATGACTGTTATCAACATGGATAATGATAAGAAATTTCTTGAGCAACCAAATCAGCAAATAAAAATTTCTGAAGGATCATGTGACACTGAAGACTGGAGTAATAATGCTGAAAATTCAGCTTTGATCACAGAAATAAATTTACATTTTAAAGTATATTCAAAAAGAAAACAGTTATTTTAAATTGTACTAATTTCTCAATGTGCTGTATTTTGATCAAATAAATGAACATCGGTGAGCATAAGAGACTTCTTTAAAAAAAAAAAAAAAAAAAAAAAAATATATATATATATTTATTTTTTATTTTTTAATCTTACTGTCCCTAAACTTTTGAATATGTATACACTTTTTCCATCTCTGCTGCTGTTTTGGGTCTGTGTACCATCACTGATGTGGTGCCATCAGCCGATCACCATTGTCATGATGTCATTTCCTGTGACTCCAGATTAGTTACATGAAATTTATTGTTAAGGAAATTGTCTGAAAAAAAAAAGCCTGAAATTTGTGAGTAAAGACGCAATAAGCAGGTTGCGTAATTCTGACAGGTCACATGCCAGATGAGAAACTGCAATGGAGATGAATGGGAATGCTATTGGATAATTCCTCCACCTAGGAATTATACAGACCTCCACGGGTAAATAAACTACTAAAGGATATCATAGCAAAACTTCCTTTTTTCTGCGAAAAAAGTGGCACTGCAGTAAAACGGACCTCAGTTGGCAAATTAACTTTTGCCATTTTCATTCCACCGTGAAAATACTGTTCTCTAATTGGATTAGGCCCTTGATCGGAAGTGGAGTTTCAGCGGGTGGGAGCGTTTTCCTCTGCCGAGAGCCACAAAAAAAAATCACTGACCCCTGAAGTGTCACCCTCATGAGGCCGGTAACAGTACTGCTGTAAAATAAATCATTCCTTCACACTCACTTTCCCAGAATGGCCATGGACTGAGGTGACAAACACAGAGTAGGAGAACGGCACAGCTGGGCTGCTAGAAAAACAACGAGCAAGACATAAAACATAAAACATAGACTTAAACAATATTTTATGAGCTTTGACTTAATGATGACCACCTCAGAGAGCGTTATATAGCCTGACCTGTATGCAGGATTAAACCACTAAAATCACCACAATTATCACTGGGTGAATATGAGTTCATCCCTGGAGGTGAATATGAGTCAAAATACACTACAGTCAAAAGTTTGGAATAATTCAAATTTTGTATGTTTCTGAAAGAAGTCTCATGCTCACCAAGGCTGAATTTATTTAAACAGAAATATAGTAAAAACAATTTTGTGAAATATAATTTAAAATTATTATATATATATATATATATATATATATTTTATCTTAATCAATTTTAATATGTATTTTATTCATGTGATGGCAAAGCTGAATTTTCAGCAGCTTCGCAGCAATGTTTTAATTCAGCACCAAATCAGCATAGAAAATGCTGATTTGCCATCACAGGAATACAATTTATTAAAATAGAAAACAGGTGATTTAAATTGTAATGATATTTCACAACATTAATGCTTTATTGTATTTTGATCAAATAAATGCAGCCTTTGAGCATAAGAGACTTTAAAGAAATCCAAATGTTAGACCTGTAGTGTGTCGGGTTGAAATATATAACACTCTCAGCCCCATTCGTTAACATAATGCATAAGCTAACATTAAGCAATATATATTTTTACAACATTTAATAATCTGGTAACACTTTACAATAAGGTTCATTAGTTAACATTAGTATTAACTAACATGAACTAACAATGATCAATACATTTGTTACAGTATTTATGAATCTTTGTTAATGTTAGTTAATAAAAATACAACTGTTCATTGATTGTTCATGTTAGTTCACAGTGCATTAACTAATGTTAACATATACAGCCTTTGATTTTAATAACATATTAGTACATTTTGAAATGAATATGGACTAAGATTAATAAATGCTGAAGAAGTTTTGTTCATTCTTAGTTTATGTTAACTAATGAACTTTATTGTAAAGTGTTACCATTAATCTTTGTTAATCTAAGTTATAATATATATATATAATATAATATAAATATAATTTTGATTTAAAAATTAAATAAAAAATTAAATTTTAAAATTAGATTAATGTAATGTTCATTCATGTTTACTACAGTAGCTAACTAATATTAACATATGAAACCTTAAAGAAGTATTATTCATTCTTAGTTTATGTTAACTAACTAATGTTAACTAATGAACCTTATTGTAAAGTGTTACCATTCATCTTTTTTAAAGTTAGTTAACATAAATATAATTTTGATTTTAAAAAATGTAAATTTTGAAAATAGATTAACAAATGTTGAAGTATTGTTCATTCATGTTTACTACAGTAGCTAACTAATGTTAACATATGAAACCTTAAAGTGTTACCACTAAATCTTTTTCCTTTATATAATTAAAATAGGATTTCTACAGACACATACTGGAAACAACATAGTGGACGCTGACGATATTAACAGCAGCCTGACTACATCGGAATGTTTGTGTGCTGATGTCATGGAGAGAGAGGGAGGGGTCATGGGGAATTGAAATTAATGACAGTAATCAGTGGCAAACAGCGAAGGAGGCAAGGGCAATTAATATACACAGGCTAGCAGCAGGCCTGAGATCAGTGTTTAGATGCAGATACAGCAGATGTCCTGAAGAGCCAGAGGACAGCAGCCAAAGCCAACCTGACAGTCTGCTGGCACTCCAGATAACATGATCATTTCCCCATCAGCAGACTCACTCAAGCCTCTTTAACACCCGCTGCTCTCTCCTCGTACACATATTACAGAGTTGGTCCAAATACTTCAAAAAGGACATTCTGACAGACCACCTTCAGCTCTGAGAGGATTGATTTGTTGTGCTGTAAAAATTAAAGTGAGATGTAAATGTCATTAAACATCGCTTGAATTATTTCCATTTATTTAGTTTGTCAACAGTTTTACTGGGTTCGGTGAACTGCATTGTGCTTATTCATTGTTAATCGTTTACACCAGAGGAACCCAAATTCTGCATCGCTCTGTGAAAGGGCTCCACAATGAAATAAAGAGTTAATCTACAGCACGTTCCACAAAGATTAGTGCTTTCAAAAATAAAGCACAAATTCCGTTGTCTTTTTTTTTAAGTGATTATGTTAGAAAAACTATTATGTAACATTAAAATGTTAGTTAATAATATACCAAAAAGTTAAAAATTGTTTCAAACATCAACTTTATAACCTTCTTTCCAACAGTTAATTAAAATATCCTACAAATAAAATTATACAATAACATGACATTGTAATCTGTTGTATTTGAAGTGTATTGTAGTAAAACTTTGTTTTGATTATTATTAACTTTGTTTAGCTTGTATGCAACATACTATTGCATAATTTTCATCCATTACAGAAATATTATTGTGAGCCTTTCTATAGCATGGTGAGAAAACAATGAAATAAATCTCATGCTTTTTTTCTTCTTGTTTTAAATATATTTTTACGCATGTAGTGTTGACTACATTTCACAAGCTCAACCATTTAATACCATTTAAACAATTTTTTAAAGATTAGAACAAATGTTCTCTTAAATGTTTATCAGTAACTACACACACAAAAAAATCTATTTTGGCAGCAGATCAATTTCAAATAAATATTAAGATTAATATAACAAAATAAAATAATATAATAATGACATTTAACGCCTCAGATTTGCTCTTTACTCTTTTTGGGAAAAAAGTTTTTTAAATGGTCAGTGATGGCAGAAGCAAAATAAACTCATTCTCATTGAAATAAATCAGCCTGCACTTCATATGAGGGAGTTTGTTTTGATCCCTGCTGCTGTACAAGGCAACATTCCACACTCTAATGTACAAGTGAACAGAGGTCAGATGATAAATGTTGATCACGTCTTCAGGTTCTGTCCTTCCCACATGTATAAACACGCCACAGTACACTGATGCACTATAAATGCCGTCTGTTTGCTTTGCAGCTCTAATTCTTATGGATGAGGGTCTCTCGGACTTCAAACAGTAACTCATTGAATTAACCAATTGATTTGTCTGGCCTGTCAAAGGTTTAATAGATGGATTACTTGCTTCAAGGAGTTTTTGTATTTCTTCCCCCACCCCTCTTTTACTAAGGACATTGTCAAATACATCAATAAATAATGTTCACTTTTAATATACTTCATCCAGTTGTTTCCGAAAGTATTAATTTAGGTATTTGCTATACACTTAGGATGAGATTGATTTACAAGCAAGCAATCAACAATAAAGTTCAAAATTTACACTTTGGTACATGAACAGCACTATAAAATATTGGAGTTGCATAAAACAAATTGATTTCCTAAAATAATTGCTTTGCCTCTTGAATTTGACACAAATAATGGGGCAATTGTGCCCCCATGTGGGCATTTCATTGATTTTGTGACAAATAGGCCAGCAAAGCCCAAGTACTGAAAAGAGTTGCATGATTCTGGATCAATTGAAAATCTTTCTTTTTTTTTTTTTTTATAGAAATCACGATTCTCTCAAGATTCTGAATAGACAACAATGACAAAATGTTAATTGCTGCAGTCTATTTAAAAAAAAAAATGTAATTAATTTATTATTATTATTATTAAATAACATTAAAATATGAATGTCATTAAAAATCGTATTAAATAAATGATAAAAAAAATAAATAAAAAAAAAGATGGTTCTTTAAAAGTTCTTTTAACGTAGTAACAGTTCTATTTAGAACCGTATTGTCCTGAAGAACCATTTATATGCTGTAATGGTTCTTTGTGTTAGAGTTTAGGGTTCTTTATTCCCGCCTTTTGTTTTCAAATCTGTAACTGTCAAAGCCTCCTCATTACTGATTTTCTGGAGCTCAGCTATACCAGAGGGACTGTCCCTGTAAAAATAGGATACAAATTTCAGCTAAATGAATACAACGAAACAATATTTGTTAACACTTTATTTTACAGTGTCCTTGTTACACTTTACATGTATATTTCACTAGTTTCATTAGCCTACTGGATGAATCAGCGTTTTTGATCGAATCTCTTGAACTAATGACTCGATGGCAAATACATTTTTAACAGTCACTTGTTGCCACCTACTGGAATAATTGATACAATGATTTGAAGCGTCAAGCTACATTCAAACAGTGATTAACTCTGCCTGCATCTGAAATCTGAATTCACAGTACTCATAAAAGAGATTCTGGGATTCTGAAGTGTGCATATAATGGACACTTTACTATCCCATGAGGCCACAGGAGAGAATTTGTGAAAGTTACTGAAGTGTTGCTGGTAGGTCACATGAAAAGAACAACATGGTAGATGTAGTACCTTCCAGATTACATTCACACTAAACACATTTATACTATGTAGAATGAACTTTTTTTAGCAGCTGTTAAGTAATTACTTATTCTAAATAAAATCCGAATGTTCTCAGATCTGAATGTTCGCTGTCAACGTACAGGTCAATGGTTTAATGGACATAGCTTGTCATTCACGAATAATGTAGGTGTTGTGTTGAGTTAATCTTGCAGCGGTTAAACGATTTATTGTGCCGCTCTTTGATAAACTATATTGCATAAATTGTCCCAGTAATTAAAAAAGCTTATAGTTTAAGTTTAAACAGTTGGTTTCTATACAGCATGGCAAAATAGCTTAGCCCAAACTTCAAAATTTTCTTTAGTTCCACTATGAAACAGATTCATAAGTGAATGAATGTCTAGAGAAACGTTTTAATCATAGCACAGCCATTCAGTTTGAATACGCCTTTAAGGCTATAAACAAGTGAACACATTAAAGAGCTTATGTGCTATTTTCTAACCTTTCAAGCAATAATTTAAACGTAACAACCAAAAAAAAATAGACTCGCCAATTAAAAAAAGTTCATTGTTCACCACTCCAAAACATATCTGAGAGATTTACCATCAAGACGTTAACATGGGCTTTATGAGAAACACACTTCTCCATTAAAGACAATCTGAAGTCGCAATGATCCGCAGACGCCAGTGAACTGTATTTTTGAACCTGCACGTCATAACTGTGAGTTCAGCCAAACCACTTATTAAAGCCACGGCTATAAAGACAAAAACGAGGAGCTTGTTATTTTTCTTTCGGGGAGGTGAACAGGAAAAAGATCAATGGTTGTGGTGCCGTCTTTTGCCACAGCTATGGCACTCTGTGGCATTAAAAAACAGCTCAAGAAATGATATTATCGAAGCGTCAGTCTTTGAAGCGAACGCCAAGAATAATTTCCCACATATAACATTCCCCACTGAAACCACACATTGCTGTGGTGAACACCCCTCCCAGCCCGGCTCATATTCACTTCCATATTCCTCCAGAGAGAAATGCAGCTTCATCTACTGCCCAATTAGAGACTGATGAGTCAAAGAACTCGCTTCTAGCCTCTCAAGCCCCACAAAAGGTACTTTATTCCAGTAAGGAGCGAAAAGTGTTATTGCTCCTTCCGCAATAAAGCAACAGAGCTGATGATCATGAGGCCTTTATACGGGAATGAGTGAATGTAACGCCACTGCTGTACAAAATTATTAATATTATGTGGAAATGATTTGGAGGAACTTTTTTTTTTTTTAAGTTCTTCCAAAGATCCATAAAGATGTCCGTGTGTTTGAGCCACAACTTGATAAATAAAATAAAATAAAAGCCATGGGGCACAGAGATGTTCTTAACAAATATTTTACTGGGAAGTGATCCAAGTATTGATAAAGGTACTTATAAATACAGTCATGTTGTTTTTTTAAGGTATTTTAAATGGAATCTTAAGACGATTCTAATATTCCAGACAGTTTGAATTCTAGTCAACCATAATTCACAAATGAATAATAATAATAAAAATAAAATGAAATAAAAATAAATGACATGAAACAATTAAAATTGAAATATTTGATTTTGGCCCTAATACAAATTCAACAAAGAAATTCTGAATGTGAATTTAAAAATAGCCGTCACACAAAATTATTATATAAATTAAATTAGGATTTCTTTATGAAACAATAAATAAAGATATAAAAATAAGACTGCCATCTTAAAGTGGTATTTTTGTTTACTTCACATTTGATCTAAAATTACTAAAAAGTCAAATGTATTGTTTCTATAAGTTTATAAATTAAAAATTGTGTAAGGCCAAGATCAATAATTTTCATAAAATTACTGAAAGATTACATTTCACAGAAATCCTAGTATAAATTGAGTTGAGGTTTGCTAGGGGTCAAACTGACTGGAAACTGTCCTTCATGTCAACAAAAAATACAAACTAAGATCCTTTTATAAATTAATATCTATCCCACAATAAAGTGGTTTACAGATGTTTAAAGATGTTTTACAGAACATTACATCATCCATGTTTAACCCAGTTTATCTCTTCACTGTCAACAAAAACAAAAAGGCCTCACAAGGATCTCTGACTCTCAATTACAAAACCTTAGCAACTCTTTTGAATCATATGTAACAAGTGGTAACGGTCTCTCTGTGATGGCACTTTGTGCTTCTACTTTTATATATACATACTTTATTTTCCAGCGATTGTTGTCCATTGGTGAGCGAATGAGCCCAAATACTTGCTCAAAAATCCCAAGGCAGGCATTGTCACGGTGGATGGTCCCTGCTACGGCAACTACCACCAGTCCATGAGCTGAAGATATACACTTTAACCCATAACCCTCCAAGTTTGGGCAGAACAACAGACGTTCCTCTCCTGCAAGAGCATGTAGCCGCTGGCTGACCATCTGTGCCCCATTGAACTCATCTAAACGCTGCTCTCCCGTACATAAGAGAAGTCGAAGTCTCGCGTCCTCCCAGAAATGCTGAGGACCCCAGTCCTGCACCGGAGGCCCTTGACTGGGGTTCTGAGAGTTCAGAAGGCTGTAGAACCACTGGCAAAACTGTTTTCCCAAAGCTGCAAGGTCTGACAGACCATCTCCAACCTCATCTGTAATGACTGTGTTCTTCTCACGCCTTGAGATCTGTTTGAAATATGGACCAGGTCAAAATACAACCTATAAAACCTTAACTTGACAAGTGATATTCAATGCAGCGTTCATACAGATTTGAAAGAAGAAATTCAAGCACTTCTCAAGCAGTGGCAGCCGGTGCTTTTCAAGAAATGGGGAAGCAACTTTTAAGTGAAATTACTTGATTACACAAA
Source organism: Leuciscus leuciscus (assembly GCF_965113295.1). NCBI lineage: Eukaryota > Metazoa > Chordata > Actinopteri > Cypriniformes > Leuciscidae > Leuciscus > Leuciscus leuciscus. Next base: position 15,349,033 of record NC_138731.1, on the reverse strand, counting down.
TGTTTGGGGTCAGTAAGATTTTTATTTTAATTTAAATTTTTTTTGAAAGAAATTAATACTTTTATGCGACAAGGACAAAAAAGATTTACTACAAAAGATTTACTGGAATATTAAATCATAATGGAGCATATTTTAGAAGGATCATGCGACACTGAAAACTGGAGTAATGGCTGCTGGAAAGTCAGCTTTGTCATCACAGGAATAAATACATATTACAATATATTAAAATGAGAAGTTATTTTTAATCGTAAGCATATTTCACAGTATTACATTTTACTGCTTTTTTGATCATAAAAATGCAGCCTTGGTGAGCACAAGAGACTCCTTTCAAAGCTTACCGACCACAAACCTTTGAACACAAGTTTACTTCTAAACACTTTAGAAGAGAAGTCTAAACACACAGAGATAAAGAGGTATTACAACACTCCATGTACAGCAATATTTTTTAAATCCATGTACAGCAATATTTTTTAAATGACAAGTGCTGTCAATCATGCATGTCACAGGTTTAATTGTATTGGCCGCTCAAGGCAAAGTTCTGCCTTTTTAAGACCTCATCAAATTATCAATAGATAAGCTGGGCTTCCAGGCGGGATAAAATACAGTGCTTGAAAGTTCAATGTTTAATGTTTAATCAGATGCCAGACATATGCACATATCACTCTGACACACAATCACAGCAAAAATGACGTGTTTAAAGCCACATGTTCAATAAACATCGATCTTAGCCCTATTGAAAGTTATGGTTTAGCTTTTGTTCATAAACTTCTATTGAATCCCAGTTTTAGTGGTGTTCTATGGGCTGTGTTATTTAACTTTCATTCAAAAAATACTGAGATACACAAAGAGTGATTTTTTTTAACTATCCTTATTCTTGTAACATAACAGGTATCGAGCATTTTCAAGGATGATATTCCAAATTCAAGCACAATTCAACTCTTAAAGGATTAGTTCCCTTCAGAATAAAAAATTCCTGATAATTGAAAAAATGTGCCTGAAAATTTCCTCCAACTTCAAAATCGTCTGACATCGTTGTTTTACCTTTTATTTATTTATTTATTTATTTATTTTGTAAATGGCGTTTGACTTAGTCTTTGCACATTCGCTTTGAAAACAATAGGTCTGTACCTCCGGCCTATGTCACGCGTGACCTTTCAACGTGATTACTTAATGTGTGGAGCATCACAGAGCTAGTGCAAGACGAGCATTTGTGGTTAAAAAGTATATATATTGTTTTGTTTTTTTTTAAATGATCAATCGTTTCGCTAGATAAGACCCTTATTCCACAGCTGGGATCGTGTAGGGCCTTTGAAGCTGCATTGAAACTGCAATTCGGACCTTCAAACCATTGGACCCCCAAACCATTGGACCCCATTGAAGTCCACAATAAGGAGAAAAATCCTGCAATGTTTTCCTCAAAAACCTTAAAGGAATAGTTCACCCAAAAACAGTTGATGGACCCCAATGACTTCCATAGTAGGAAAAAAAAAATACTTTGGAAGTCATTGGGGTCCATCAACTGTTTGGTTACAGACATTTTTCAAAATATCTTCTTTTGTGTTCAGCAGAAAAAAGAAATTCATACAGGTTTGAAACAACTTGAGGGTGAGTAAATGATGACAGAATTTTCATTTTTGGGTGAACTATCCCCTTTAATTTTTTTTCGACTGAAGAAAGAAAGAAGGAAATTTTAATTCTGAAGTGAACTAATCCTTTAAGTTGAAAGCATAAGCGATAAAATCAAGCATTTCCAAACTTTGTACAAGCCATGCCAATGGCATTTCCAGTAGGGGGAATCTCAAGAAAACATGTCCAAGTCACATTACACACTAAAATCAATCAATCAATCAATCAAATATTGCATAAAGGCAATGATATCGGTTTAAGGAACATTATAATTTCTTGCATAACTCTAATTTCATAAACCCCTTCTGTAATATATAGCTATTTTTAACTGTAGGGTAGTTGACTCATAATGCATCCATTATTCAACCTTATGATTTAAGGCTAAAAATCATAACCTAAATATATACATAAAAAATGTATCTAACTAGTATGTATTTCAATGTTTTATAACTTCTTTGCTTCATCACATATGTGATTTTTTTTTTTTTTTTTTTTATCACCTTCTTGCATTCACTGGTTCGTTTAAATGGCCCCACAGAGAAACAAATAAACTTTCAAAAGGTACAAATATTTCACATAGTTTCTTAATCTAAATGCAAAATATTACTAATACTACTACTATTAAAAATAACAGAATTAGAAAATGCTGATTACAGTACTTTAAAATAAAGCATATAATGTAAGGATGTCAACCTCCAAAAATTATTTAAATGTCAACTACCCATTATAACAAGCTACCCTGGTAAACCAGAGTTCTCGTGAGAGCACAAGTTGAATTTGCTCAGCGAGTTACTCTGGTGTCGAGCAATGGAGCTCATTAAATATGCCCCTCGATCTGAGCTGCACCAATCACATCGGGTTATCTGATATAGGCGGGCCAGAGGCGAGCTAAACAGATGACGACAGCGCTGTGACGTCGAAGTCATCAGTAAACATTGCAAGATGCCTATGGATAAATAGCAGTGGTTTGAAACGGCTTTGGCCGCTACAATGAACGAGTTAGACTTGGCTTTTTCCCAAAAGGGTGTTTTTGCTGTTTTGCCGACCGGAAGAGTCTAATCTACCAGTTAGCTCCCCTGGTAGCTAAGCGTATGGGGTTTATTGTTGTGATTGGTCGTAGTGTTATCCAATTGCGTGCTGTGAGATTTTCAAATGCATGCTTGGTGCCGCCCCTCGAGCTGGCCGATTTTCATTGATCGACACCAGACCATTAATCTTTTAGATTTAGGTCTGGATTTCCAGGCTAATAACAAGCAAGCAAATAAATAGATAAATTATTACAACATATCATAATTTATTGCACTGTAATTCAATTATACTTTTTTTTTATTTTAAACTCTATCATGATGTCTACATACTTTTAACTATATTGTAAAGTAAAACCACTTTTTAAATAGAAATTTAAATTAGATTATCAATGATAATTGGGGCAAAATGTACTTAAGCTTAATAAAAAATAATATGAACACAATAGGCTATAACAACCCTCAATGGTCCTAAAAAAATTTACTTTTTTTCAAGGGGGAACAAATCTGTTGATTGCATATCACCCAAACATGTTTTTGACAAATTGTGTTTAGAGATTGACCCAGGGTAAAAATATCTGTCTTGATGCCTACCTCACCAGACGACCAAAACTCAATGGTTCTCCTGACCAGCTGATGTTTCTCACTATTAGGGGGCATGGCAACTCCTTCATTGGCAAGATACTTAAAAATGACATCCCGGTGTACCTTCTTTCTCTTGAGGAGCTCCTCAGCATCTTTTGAGTAAGTTATGGTGGCTTCAATAGCCTCTGTTGATCAGGAAATAGACTGTGACAGACTGACAGATACACAGCTCACAATAAACAAGTCACAATTGCTCAAAATCTAGTGTGCCGCCTACCTAAACACTTTTCTAGCCGAAAACATCGCCGATATTTACAGAACCGTTTGGAAAAAGGTTAGCTTCACAGTAGTCTTACCTTCTGTGCTCTCTACAGCAATCAGTCGATTAGTTACTGTATCTTTAAGGGCGAGCAAGTCGTCCAGGGGTAATAATTTTAAGAGTGTTCGACAGCCACTTTGCTCTTTCATTGACAAATGTGACATACTTACACCAGTTATGTCAAACTACTCATATCACGTACTTCTACTAGGATCTGCGCTATGTGAAAGTAGAACAAGCAGTTGTTTCCGTTGTTGTGGCGCACTACAGCGCCTTCACAGTCCAGATAAAGGTGGTGCACCAATCATCCCGTCAAAATAAAAGTTCAAGATACCTAAAAGAGACATACCAACAGCCCATTGGAATATTTGGAAAACTGTTGATATCTGATGGCATTGCAGTTTTTGTGTACGCCAGCCTTATCTGTAGGCCTACCCTGTGAGACAGTGGAGGAAGAGGAAGTATTGTTCAAGAGGAGAAATCTCAGCCCAAACAGTCAAACCGCTTTTATTTTTCATTTAAAAAGATACAGTTTCCCACATTTACACTAGTACATTTAATAACCACATGACCCCTGGGGCCTGTACCATGATGGTAGTTGAACAAACTCAGGGTTTCAGGATTAGTTTCGAGTTGACAAAATCACCAAACCAATCCAACCAGGCTTTGTTGGTACCATGATGCTGATCATCAACTTTCTCTGTCAACTCAGGCTTTGATCCTGAGTTAAAGAGTTTAAGTGTGACATCAGACGCGAACAGCCAATCACATGCTGAGAAAGAGTGAAACTCATTCAAAACTCGCAATTTCTCGCAATTCACTTATTAAATAAATGTATTAAAATATTAAGAATTTATACAAATTTACACAGCAAGAAAATAGCTGTCTATGAAAGAGGACAACTAAAAGAAAAAGTCTCGCTACTGTATATCAGTGCAAGTAAAAGTTGTGAAGTTAGTTTATACATTTGATAAAGGTATAGAGAGAATTGAAGTGAACATTTAAGCTCACATGTAGTCATTTTATAGCTTCATCTATTGATTCTAAAGCGTATTTATATTACCTTTACATATTTATTCATTTTAACTGCGTAATAATATGTACTTGAACTAAAATTGCACATGTGTGATCGATTAAGGGTATAATAATTGATGAATAATGAATAATAATTACATAAATAATATCTAAATCATACAAATGTATTATTTTAAATAAGCATTACTAAAAGCCAGACAATTTAGTCTTTAAAAACCATTTGCTATATAGTGACCTTTAATTTGGAGTAGAAACAGGTGGAGTGACTTTATCACATCAGACATGTGTCACTTTGCTCACAGCTGATTGGTCCAAGTTCGTTTTGTAACCTCTTACCTGGAACATAACCTGCCCCAGGTTAGCCGTGGAGCGTAAGTTGCAATGGCGATGAGCACTGCTGAAAGCCAAACCACTTTCATGGTGCCTAAAACCCAGGGTTGGCAAAAACTAAACTGAAACATATCTGGCAAGCCACCTAAACCGGCTTCATGGTATAGGCCCCAGGTCTCACCATTTGTTATCTTCTTATTTTTCTTCCACCTTTGTTAAAAAAGCAAATGGGTGTTTTTTTTTCCTCTGGAACTTCTTTGACGCTACATTATGCCAATAGTACAATAGTATGCTGCTATTCAAGCTGAATAAATAACATGTTATTACTATACAAATAACTGCATGTCAAATACATGCCATACACAACTCTTTCAGTTATAAAAAGCTATAAATTGCTAGCTTACTGGGCCCCCACAACAAAGTGCAATTATATTACACTAACTAATATTGACTTTTATTTGCATGAATTAATATTATACATAAAATATATTATCAGAGGGTAAACGGTTGTTGTGCTTTAAGTTGTGCACTACAGAATAAAATTACATCAGTGATGGAGGTGAGAGCTTCATCCAAAGAAGCTTCATCCCAAGTACCGGCTCTTGTACATTTTATTAACCACTAGATGGCCCTGTAATCGATACTCCGAGACTTTCTTTTCACAAGCAGGGGAAAGCCTCAGAGATTCACAAGGCTCTATCCCAACAATGAGGACGCTGTCATGCCACCGGAAATAGGGCCATCAGTGTCCCAATGTGTAGTGAGCCAAGGTCCTTACTGTCCTTACCAGTGCCCGAATTTGTGTACACCATGGCTAGACGGTATACTGGTTCACTACCAAGGAAACTAGGGAGTTCATTGCACCCTGTGTCTAACCCGCCTACACTATTAACCCTACCCTTAAAGAGGCTACCCAGATAGCATACATATCCAGGCCTCATCTGGGCCAACTATGGTATATGGCTCAGTTCTGGCAGCGACAAAGGTCACATGGGCCGTATCTGGCCCATACACAGCAAACCACAACTCACACTAAAACCAGCTTGATGTGTGTGGGCTAGATACGGCCCATGTGACCTTTGCCAATGCCAGAACTGAGCCATATGTGCTATAGTTGGCCCAGATGAGGCCTGGATATGTATGCTATTGCCAGCCACACATCAGGTCATCGCCGTCATTCCATGCGGTAAATGGGCCAGAAGAATGTGGGAGATGTGGGCCACAACTAAGCCAGATGTAATTTGCTATCTGGGTATAATCTCCACCCTAACTTCCGGTCTGAGAGCTGGCCTGGCGCGGCTGTCCTGAAACTGCCTCTGGCTCTTCGGCTCTGCAGATGGATATTGTCCCAATCAGCAACAGTAACAAGTGTCAGCAGCTAGTATGCATTTACTCAGTCAGAACACAGAAACCACATAGCAACGCCTTGGCAACCACCCAGCAATCGTATAGCAACGTGCTTAAAAAAAAAAAAAATGAAAAAAATCAGAACACCTTAGCAACTGCATAACAACGCCCTGGCAAACATTTAGAACAAAGTAATTGTATGGCCATGATAAACCTCTAAGGAAAATTTAGCAACCGCATAGCAAACCCCTTGCATCCATTCAAAACACCCTAACAACAAAACACCTGGATATAGCAACGTGCAAAAAACCATCCAGAACACCTTAGTATCCGCATAGACTTGGTGATTCGTTTTAGTGACTCAAAATCCAGGCTATCCATTGCCTTTGACCAGTGTGCGAGTATATATGACTCCAATAAGCCTACCATTTTTGGTGAATAAAAACTTTTATGAATTATTCGGTTACTGAACTGACTCACTTAACTGAAAGATAACTTTCCGACTCAAAACTCAACTCAATATTATTTGTGCATACAAATTTACTAAATGCATGTATTTATTTTTATGGTTGAAAATCATCAGCAACAAGTGTCCAGCTAGCATACATTTTGTTTGTTTGTTTTCATTTTAAAATTCTATTTATTTTACATTACAGTCACTAGTTAGCAGCATAATTCAATTTGTTCTTCCATCATGTTCTTTTTTATAGATTTAATGGCTTACTATTTACTGTTAAATTAAAATGGAGAAAATATTAGCCTAATAAACAATGAGTTGGTGTTCCCAAACTTTTAACTGACTATTTTAACTGGTAGTGTGCTGGTTCAATGTGAGTGGTGCAATTTCATCAAGACGACGCATGATGGCAGTGTTGCAGTTAGTTTTTTTGCTTACCGAAAGTTGTGGCTGTTCATTCAAAGGGGTTGGAGGAGATGGGCGTTTTTCTGGGATAAGGTGATTATCACAGTGGGATTCCAGTCACCACTCCCCGTGCTCATGGAGCAGCAGTAGCCTAGTCTCAGTCAGTTTCACTGCACGAGAGAGGGACGCGTCCCACACTGCTCACGGGACACACAGACAAAAGCTCCGGGAAGGCAACACGCGAATCATCTTTCCCAATTTATTTAGAGCGGAATATCGCTTTGCCTTCAAAGGTGGATTAAAAGGGACATTTTAATCAAGAGCTGAGGCAAGTTATGTTTTCATTCATTTAAAAGTTGCTTTTTCATTCCGGATGAATCTTTTGGGTTGCTAATTTAACTTACATTCGCTGCACATTTACTTATTCATTAATTGAGTCAAATTTATAAGAAAGAGACGCAAGCGGTGATTATTTTTTTTTTTGAACGGTTTCACGGTGAACTTACTTTAGTGATTGTTTCAAAATGCATGGTCATAAGTTAAACAGAAAACCGCGTGTCCCGAACTCTCAGAGCATCGATGCTCAAGAAAACAGGATTGAAGTTTTATGCTGCTCAAGTGTAAACCGGATAAATGAGCTGAAGACTTAAAAATTATCTGAAGGGAGAGAGGAAGGAACAAGAGCCTCGATTAATAAAAATTAAAAAGTTTCATGTTTGGGTCAATTGCCAAGCAACTGCGCGTTAACCTGAGAGACTTTAAATGATAAAGCATAAAGAGCGCAACAGTATTTGCATGGATGGTCGATATGGCAGCAGCACACACACACACACACACACACTGGGAGCGTCAATGGTCTTAAAGTTAAGTGGCAGAGACAAAGAAGCCTGAAGCCTGCTGAGTTTGAGCTGGATCTATCAAAACCCAGTGTACTTACACCACTTTTTTGTCCAAGGTCACCCACTTGTTAGTAATGTGTGGCAGGACAAACATTATTACTATTACCCGTGTAATGTTGGATTAAAGGTTTGTTTAACCCCCTAAAAACGTATTAAACTTCAGCACGTAACTCGTTCCTCTCAGGACTTGTTACGGGCTTGAGTGATACAGGATAGGCTACCTCAAGTAATTACTGGGAAGAGATGTTGTTTCTTTTCTATCAGATTTCCCCCCCACCAAACTATAAAATCCCATAGACCTGCATCAAATGGACCAGAATATCGTAGAGACTTGTTGGGCGGTCACTAAGCAAACACCCAGAACACCTTAGAAAATTTATATCAACATAACAATTACTCGGGAAACAGAAACCACACAGCAACTCCTTGGCAACCACCAAGAACACCATAGCAATCATAACATGCTAAAAGCACCCAGAACCACATAGCAATGCCCTAGAAACCATCTAGACTGTAGTAACCAGCAATACTCTAAAATTCAAATCACCTAACAACCACTCAGAACACCCTATCAACTGTATAGCAACATGCTAAAAACACTCAGAACACCATAGGAACCGCATAGCAACACCCTGGCAATCACACCGAACATTTTAACCATATGGTAATGGTCTAAAACCCAATCAGAACACCCAAGCAACAACTACTCAGAGCACTTTAACAACTGTATACCAACATGCTAAGGTGTTCTGCATAGCAATATCTTGGCAACCATCTAGAGCAAAGTAACCATATAGCAACACAGAACATCTTAGCAACTGCATAGCAACACCCTGGAAACCACGGAACATCTTAGCACTTGCCTTTTCTTCAGAAAATGTTTACCCTGTTGTCTTATTTATTTATTTCTATTTACTTCTATGTTTCTGAGATATTAAAGCCATTAGACTTACATAATTGTTATTTATTTCCCCTTTGATCTAACTTGATTTGCACTTTGACACTAAAAGCTACTTTGATTTTATTGGTTTGACTCATTAATAAGTAGCGTAGTACTGTGGAAACTTCCTTATTGGAGTAATTGTTAGTGCTATTTTAAGGATAGATGATCAAATGGAGAAGAATTTTTTTTTTTTTTTTTTTTGCTTTATGTGAAGCACACAAAAAGTAAAAACATATTTGTTATTGTAAAATTAAATGGTCTCCTGTCATGTTAGATCCCCATATTGCTTCCTGCATAACGTACACTCTCGGTGAATTGAGTTTATGGTGTATGGAAACCACTCATGGGCCATGGCCAACAGTTAGTGCCAAGAAACTGCTCATATTGGGTTTGGTGTAATGTATTTAATCAGTGTAACTGGAAACCGTTGGCTTTATGTTCTGGCTGACTGTAGTTTTTTTAATAACTTTCTGTGTAATTCCCTCAATGTTGACTTGTGAATAGTGAAAATGCAGCAGGTATTTCTCTAAATCAGATTTATATGTCATAAAACAAGGAGTTCACATAAAGTCTTTTCTCTAGCATTAAACTTTGTAGAAATGACAAGTACTGCATGCAATGCAATTTCTTTGCACCTTACTCTCACCTCACTTGGAGCTTATGCATTATTCCACCCACTGGACGCCTACAAATACATCGCTCTTCTCTGGATAGGTGCTTTGCAAACCACAATCAACAGATGTGAGAGACTGAAGAGAGTGTTGACTTTTCAAGAGGGTTAGGTCTCTCAAGCTTCAAACAGTAGAGTCACTTTCTCTAATGGAATGGGCCTTTTTATCGAGGTCTCTACATTTAGTTTTTACAGTAAGGGATAGTAAATGTTTGGTTTAGAACTCTTCACAGATGAGTAAACTCAAACTCAAAATCATTGCCCACTACAACTTAATGTAAATAAAATAACGACATTGCAATCTAATTTTTATTCCGAGTCAGTCTCACTGCTCTCTCAAAAATTTGCAGAATTTATATGCTGTTCTTTAATTAAGGATTTTTTATACAAGATTTATAGGATACCATTGTTTCAATGGCATCATTTGCAATGCTTCATGGCATAAGCAGTTATTTCCCTTGTAACTTGAGTACATCGTTTTGGTCCTTTTGTCATTTTTTTTCAGTAGTTACCTTTTGCTTTGAATGTTGTGTTGTGACTCATGTTGGAGTTGGTTGCTAGCTTTGAACTCTGTGTTGAAGAGTTTTGCCTTTGGAGAAAAAAGATTCTGAAAAATACAGTGAGAATCAGTGACAGTACTTTTCACCTAATATTTTATGAATATGAATTCGGACATACTGTTTTTCACCTACTCGTAGGCATGTACAGAGTACAGACATAGGACTTGATTAGCTTTTCCATTAATTGCGGTTGGCGCTAACCTCTTTATGAATATTCCTACTTCCGTACTATATAGCCGAAAAACAGTATGTGAAAAGAGTATTTACTAAACAGTTGGCGAAAAGTAAATGACCTACTACTTCTGCCGAGATTCTGAAGTGCGCATTCGATGGACTCTTTTCTATCCCGTGAGGCCACAGAAGAGAAGTTTTGAATGGCAGTGGAGTGACTGTTACATGATAAAGCCAGCATGACAAATTAGTTAGTCTCAATTTCATTCATACTATATAGAATGCCCTTTTTTTAAAGTTCATGAAGTTCATTCCTAATCAAATGTACTACCTACTCCGATAGCATGCAATTTCGGACACATCCAAACTCTGCAGGATCTGTCCTCAGGGGCCAGATTTGAAGAATCCTGCTCTTCATCATCTCCTATGACACCTTTAACCCAGGTGGGGTTTATTGATTTTTTTTAAAGGATATTGGTATGAAATTTCACCGTAGCATAGCTCTTCTCCTGTCTGAACAGTTGAAGAACTGTGTGCACAAAATATAAAGTTATTCCATGTGGAGCATACTTCAGTGAAGTTAGGTCTGTTTGTTATTTTTTTCTCCATTGGTTGGTGCCACTGGCACTCTGAAAGAGAAGTTCAACCAGAACACAATTGTATTGCTAAGTGTTCAGCAGCTTCTCATGAATCAGCAGTGAGGATAAGAGCAACAGACTTGAGGTGGCTCTACTGTCTCAGACATGCCTCATGGAAAGTGTTGCCAGGGTCACGGTTTTCCTGCACAGTTGGGCTATTTTGAAAAAGCAGTCAGATGTTAGTGAATTTTTAGTATTCTAAATGAGCGGCCGCGTGCACAAAGTTAGTCATTTGCATAAAACGCGCCCAAACCATCTTCATATAAGGGCTTTCTGCACACGCTTTCCTTACAGCTTTGGTCACTCTCATCAAAGTCAAACTTGCTGCAAACTTGGTCTTGGCCGATCATCGAGCAATGCCAAGTGTGCCATTCTCACCAGTTGGATTATATAATACAATTGATGCAACATACTTCAATATAATTATAGTCGTGTCTCGTGTTCGGATAAAATAAGGCCGTACAGATTACGTGCTTTTTGCGTGCGTGTGGTTTGTTGTTCGTATAATTTTGCTTCTATTTAGAATACATTTTATTACGACATCTTTGGTGAATCGTGATTTGTTCTTAAAATTGTTCGCACATTTCACGCTCAAATTTGTGCATACGTATGTTTGGTGAGTGAGACCCAATGACCTCTGTCACTTCACTATCTCAGTCTCATGGCTAACAGCACTGGTTTTACTCTGTAGAGGGATTAATTGTCACTGGGAGAAAGTAACTTAGACCTAAGGTTATTTTCCTCGCGTGAAAATAGGAAAAAGTAATCCCTCTTTGGGCGCAGTTAGTGGAGGATACACGGATGAAAAGCATAATAGTATCAGGAGTTAAAGTTATTTGTCGCGAAGAATGATAATGTCACGTTTTCATGTGATGCTCAATTGAAAAAGTAGCCTTTAAAGCACTCATATTGTACGCATATTTATAGGATACTGATGCTTTTAAATATAAGCCTATTTATGATACTTTATGATTGAGACTTTCAAACGCATTTCTATCTTCATAGGCTTATTTTGGACTTGTGAGCTTTTATGGTGTCTTAGCAGAAATTCATATGAAGCAAGACTTGGAGTTATGAACCAGCAATAGCTTGTCACACAAAATGTTAGTTTTATTACTACTATTATTATTTTAAATGATAAATGTCCCAAAGATGCAATTCAGAGATTCATTCTAGACTGCCAAGCCTGGCTCCCGTGGGATTGTGGAAAATCAATCCGAGGGTTTACCCTGGAAACGGTGCAGACTTGCATAGCAGTGTTTCAGGTCACTGAGCATGCTTGCATATACTCACAAATAGCCACAATGGCTTTGCCCCATCGCTTCATTTGGATCCCAGCTGAAGTTGCCATCACCAGCCATGTGTCTGGCCCTTTATTCAGCGGTCTGTACTCGATTAAACCCTATTATGTTGTTAACTTGTTCCACTGGCATCACTAAGTGTCAGGTTAACGTTTTGGTTCTGCATTTCCAGATTTTTTTTTACCTTTTAGAAAGGGCATGGATTGATTTGAAACTGAGCTGAAATTGCTGAATCCTATTTAGCTATTTAACTTGAATCCTATCCTATTTTAATTAAATGTATTCTAAAATGTAAATGAAGGGTCTGTTTGATCTCAATGCAGGTTTGGTTGTTTTAGGTGAAAAGAGGGACTTTCTGCTCTGCCTTGTCCGTGTACGGAAAATCACACGTGGCTCACTTCCAGGAATTTTAAATTATACATTATTGGTGTGTTGCACTTAGAAATGTAGGGCAGCTGCAGAGTTTTGGGTGTGGGCCAGTTTAGAAAGGTGACAGCCGGTCAATCCAGTGAAATACTAATGCTGATGCTGCACATGGTGCCTTCATTTTTAGGGCAGTCATGTAACTAAAAATACTACACGGCTTAATCTGATGGATTTATAAAGAGTTGTGGGAAGCTCTATGCGATGATTCTGAAATCTGGCTTCAACAATGATGCCTTTATTTGCTAATGCACATCAACTGCATCCAATTATGTGCAGAAAAACATGTCTGACCTGATGCACTTTATGGAAACTGCATGGCCCATTTGTTTAAAGCAGCAGTTCCTTTGCAATAGTGAAAATGGGAAGTAGTTTGTATCAGGGTGGGGGCAACATAGCAGAAAATATATATTTTTCACAATATCATCTTGTGAAATTATATTGACGATATTCAATATATCTTAGGAGAACCAGCATTCAACCAAATAGCCATTGTTGCCTAGAATCAATCATTCGTTCATTCAGCCATTCGGTCATTCGCCATTCAGTCGTTCATTCAGCCATTCATTCGTTCATTCAGCCATTCGTTCGTTACTTTGGCTCAAATGATTAAAATTGTGTTTTTAAAACATTTTTTAAAATAGTTTTTCAAAATCTTTGCAGATTAAATAAAATAAATACCACATGATGTGCTGTCCTTGTCAGAAAAAAACGTAATCCTGCCTCTCTTGATCTGTAGATTGATTCTGAAGGATTTATTATATGGTTCATGTACTCCAGTGCTGTTTAAATGTAGTTATATCATTGGGGGGAATCTGGGCTACTAGGCTAACAGCACTAATTCACATGCTTGCTGAGGATCACACCACGCTTTTGGAAATTATAGTAGAACAATAGTTTCCAAGTTTCCCCTTTTGATGGGACTTTCATTCTGATGTTTCTCCCTACTGTAATCTTTCCTTCTAGAAAAGGTGTTATTGAAATAAATGTTTTGATCAGAGACATACCCATGCACCCCATCACTGGCAGATTTAATACCACATATTTGGTGGTTCCTGTTTATTACCTGGTTTCCTCCTGGCTTGTTTTTCTGCTCTTCCTGTATAAAGTCTACAGTATAAATTGTCCATTTGTGCCATGTGGCATACGGGCAAAATAAAATAAACCAAAAGATATATAGATCTCATATAAAGTCGGTCTATGTGAAACCAAATATTTACCATTAAGTATTTGAAGCACTGATGATCATGGATTAAAGAAATAAAAACACTGGTTTTCTGAGGAGAATGTTTATTGGCCAATAAGTTGCCCTTCCAGAGCAGCTGGTATTCAGCTGGTATTCAGTTAGACTTGTAGATTTTGCCAGGAGTTGCTATGCAGTGGGGAGAGCGTGCCCTGGAATTATTCTCTTTACTCTGGAACCGCTGGATACACCCAGGGTTTCTCCATGTCTTGTATGACCTTTAGTCTGTGGTCCTTTCCACTGTCCTTTTTCGCAGGTAGCTGATTATATCCCCAGCTGCTTGGTTACAGCTGTTGCCAAGACACAAATTGAGCAAGACATAGAGATAGGTGGTTTCCCCCACTGTTATTCGACAGCAAAGATAATGCAAAACAGAAAAACAATTGTAAAAAGCTTCATTGTTCTATCCTAAGTAGTTGGCTGAGATAACTGTGATTTCATTAGCAGTGAGGGTCATATAGTATATGTATCATAAGCAAAAAAATATTTTATGATTTTAGCACTTTGATAATCTCTGTCATTGTTTAGAGTGCAGAAATTAACCATATGGGCAAAAATGGCATACATGTGGTAGAAAAGTATATGATTTGTAGTATACTCTTGTTATCTAACAAGATATCTCTTGTATTTAGATCTATATATCTCTTATTTAACATGTTGACGATATTTCATAAAATTCTATTCTAAGTAGGGGTGTGCGATATCATGATTTTACATTGGGAACGATTAAAATGTCTCCACGATCTGCTTTTGAAGAAATATCGTAGTACAGTGCACATTTATATCAGTTACAGTTCTGGTGCCTGCGTCCCAAGTTCCAACATACTGTACAAACTGACATACATTCACATCATGAATTCACATAGCAACGCAGCGGTAGGGTTACACGCACGTGACATTGCAATTCTTCGCAATCACTAAACTTTATTTGCATGTGTTTAAAAGCCTTGCCAGTTAGGCTTTTTATGTGCACGCTGTTCTGATATAAGCTTTTCTGAGCGCGCACACCCGAAGTGCATTAAAAACCTGTCAAACAGCGCATGACTACTCGGATGTGTGTCTGTGTATTAGATCCATGCGTTTGGACCGCAGCCTAATAAACCTTGTGTCATTAATGGTAATAAAACAAGATATAAAGAGAAAATCACTTCCTGATCTAAACTGAATAACTTCAGTAGCTTTAATAAAAATCAATGTGTATTTAATTCATAACATGAACTTTATGTAGCGTTTTATTTTTTAAGATATGTCAGATATGTCTTTTTTTACAGTCTCCAAAGCGAGTTTTGTTAATTGTTTAGCTGTTTAGGCTAGTGTTATTTAAGGGGGAAAAATAATATACAGTATATCTTGTGCTTTAGCCTATGCAGCTGTGCAGTTACTTTTGTATTTATTTGTTTTAGTTAGTTAATAATTTAGAATTTGAAAAATTATACCTATTACTTTTTTTTTTATTAATGTGCTCCACACTATTTTATATTGGAAAAAAAAGACCTTAAAGGTTATTGTCCCTTTTAAAATAAAATAAAAAGCTGAAGAACCGATGAAATGACGAGCACAGTTTTCATTTCTGTATAGATGTTCAATCAGGAAGTATAGGTGGCAGTGGCACATATCATTTTTTTTTTTGTATGTGTTGTTTATTTCAGCTGTGATCCACGATTTGCTACTATATAGTTTCTGGCAAACCGTATTAGGGGAGGGACATTTTCCTTCTAGAGATATTATTTGACTGGGCAAAACTTTGTATGATGTGCAAGATGCGCAATATTTTTTTCTTTTGTACATTATCTGCTAAATGTAATGCCAACGTTTATGAGTACACTAGTGGATAAAAAGCCAAAGTCTGATTTCAGTTTAATGGGCTCTTTTTAATTTCTGACACCAGGGCAGCAAAGTCTGAAAGTTGATGAAAAATTCCACCCTGAATACTGGCAAGCTTAACAGTCCAAGATCTGCTGATGGCTTTCACCTCTTAATCCTTAATTTACATTAAACTTCAGTCATGCTTATCAGTGCACTCAAATGACACTTGTTTATGTTATCAACAAACCACAATGCATTACACTGTCTGCCCTTTATTTGGGACTTGTTTCATTGCTGATGTTTGACTTGGACTGGCTAGGGGTGCTTTGTTGTTTTTTTCGCTGGGAGTGAAAACGTTGGCTCTTATTGGAGGAGCTTTATGCTGAGCACTACAGTTTGCCATTGCCCATTTGTTTGAACAGTGCATGGGGGTTTAGGGGCTCGGTAAAGCCTGGTATCAAAGCCCTGAATGCGATTGGCACCTGGATTAGTGACCAGAGAAGGGAAAAATCAGCGCACCTAGCAGTTTAGCTGTTTAACTGTGAAATCACAATTTAATGTTACGTGATGGGTTTGCTTAAAGTAAACATTTAAATAAAGTTTTTTTTTTTTTTTTTTTGCCGTTCACTTTGTTTAGTGAGAAAGTGGTAAAAAAATGTATGACTCGACCCCTCAAACATCTTGGGAATATCTATGGGTCATCAGCTGGGATAAGGGTTTTTTGTTACATAATTCCCGGTGGAATATCTTGTCCATAGTGTCCTGAACAGAACTGAACATGCCAGTCCAGTCAAGTGCTGCTTTGCAAATCCAGAATTATTTTAGTTAAGAAGTGCAAGAAGCTGATGGTGACGTTTTATCAATATGAACAGACACCAGCATTAATGCACCGTGAAAGGACCACGCGTAGAATGCTGGGTTAGATGGGTCAGTGAAAAATAAAAGTGTCCAAAAAGTGGATAAAATCTTAAACTCAATTGAAAATGCATGTCAGATTTTTTGAAAATGTTGTCTTGGTATTCATGGTGTTTTCACATGGTTTTATCCTTTAGACCATTTAGTGGTGTAACCAAGTAATTTTATACCAGACAGAATTTGTCAGAGAAAAGTTTTTTTTTTTATTGTTTGCTTTTATAAACTTTGCTTTTAGTGTGTGTGTGTGTTTTAGTTCTTTAAACAGAAATGAGATTTAATTTTTTTCTGTACGTTGTGTTTATTTCATTATAAATGAAATGAATGGTTTTGGTTTTAGTTAACAATAATATCCACAAAAGTATCAAAATAATGTTTTTATCAAAAATGTATAACGTTTATCATTGAAGAGTTGTATTCAAGCCATTTGTCAGTATAAATTGTATTTTTTATGTATTTTGAAATAATCTATATACAGACATGTATCTAGGTCAATGGAGGTAACGTATCCAGTCAAGGTCTACATTTTTCTGATATATAATTGTCTAAATTTCTCTCTAGGGGGTGCTGTCCAAAATGGAGGTGAAGACATCACTTCTCGACAATATGATAGGGGTGGGCGATATGGTCCTCCTTGAGCCCCTGTCAGAAGACACCTTCATTGAGAATCTAAAGAAGCGGTTCGATCACAACGAGATCTATGTAAGTAATGAATCCGTGTATCATTCGTTCAGTCGTTTTTTTATTTAATATCAAAAGTAGAAAAGTTTTGAGACTAATATAACTTTGCTTCCCATTTATTACTTTAAGTACTTTGATGCCACAGCAAAAATTCCTAACTAATAAAGTTAAAATATTATTAAAGACAAATGAACAGACAGTAAACATAAGAATACATAAATTGAAACGTAGATAAATACTATAAAAACAGTTAGAAATAGTTATGTCTAAGAGTAGTATTCAGGTTGGGAAATGTAGTAATTAATATAAATAAGTAAATAGCTGTCTAATGAATCAGAATATGCAATGTGAATGGATATCAAGAAGAATTGAGGATCTTCTACTTTTCTTAGATCAAGCTCTGTGGCTCTGTTTCATTATTAAAGCATTGCTCTGTATTGGCTCAAGTCAATTGGTTATCTCTTGTTTGACCAGTGGCAGATACTGTGAGTTTTAAGGAAACCTGTTTGAAAACAGTCAATATATATTTTTTTTTTAGCATAACTTACACACTGCATTCTTAAAGGGAACCTTTTATGCAAAATGTACTTTTTTTTCTTTTTCTTTTTACATAATTGTGTCCTCAGTGTGTGTACGCACTGTTTAGGAATGCACTCCATTTTGCGTGGCTTAGCTCCTCCCCTGAGTGAGCTGTACTCATTTATCTCCTCTCTTGTTGTTTGATTCACATTAACACAATAGACAGCAACAGGTACTGTACATTAAACTACTGCCACTTTAATACACCGATCTGATATCGTGACTTGTGATTTCTTTCCCAGCTGTTTACGTTCACAGACCTAACTGACTGTGTTTGAGAGTTTTTTACAGTTTAAGTTCAATAAGATGCAAAAGAGTGTTCAGAAAAACTTATATCTGACTTTTAATCTGATATGGCTTTAAAACGCATGCAAATAAAATGCTTTCATGATGACTTAGAACTGCAATGTAACGTGAGCATCACAACGATTGAGATGATAATCAAAAACAAACAGGTGTCAATGTCCAACGTATCCAAGGTAACAAGTCCTTGGAAGATTTTGTTAGATTTATCTTTGTGGGGCAATGAAATCAATGAAAAATGTTCCAAATGAATTGCTGCGTTAGTCACCACACCTCATAAAAAATAGCTTTCAGTACTAGGAAATATCAAGATTAAATGATCCAGCTGAATGGCCTGTTTCCATTCAAATTGACCCTTATAAAGGGTGAGTAATGAATGACAGAATTTTTTTTTTTTTTTTGGCCGAACTAACCCTTTAAGCTTATATTGTACGGTTCATGAAGTTTCTAGGAGTGTCTCCACTCTCAGTATCAGTACCACTCTCTATGTATGCCAAGAAGCTTACATCACTGTTCATCATATCACTTACATTTCACCAATACAATACTAACTTAACAAAGAGTTATCTCCTTATCTAATCAATGCCCTGTAAAAAGAGGCTATGATGGGTCCAGTTTTAGATACAGCAGGCAATAAGAGCGGAATTATGAAACAAAGGTCCTTGTATTTATTGATATCATTAAACTTTGCTCTGTATAATTAACTGCAAGAAATAACAAATGTATTAATGGGAATGTGTATATTTGCACATGCGTCTGTTCATTCATTCTTGTCAAAGTTACCCGCCGAATTGACGTCAGACGTTTGTCCGTTTACAAACCAATCAATGTCAAGATGCAGCCCACATAGATGATGAAAACAGGACGCAAGTATGTCATGTAAAGTTTTTAGTGCGTTCGCATAATTGCAATGTAAACCAAAACTTACCAAATGTATAAAATGTATCAAAACATGAACTTTGATTCGGACCTTGGTGTGGATTTTCAGGTGTGAAAACGCCCTTAGACTGGCATACTCCTCTTCTAATGCACTGATAGAAGTCTCATCTCTAGTGTCCCCGATGTCACCATTGTTGACAGTGTTTAAATACATCTGGGAATGGGAGGATGTTATCATATTCCTCATAGAAATGAGAGATGTCAGTCCTCTTCTGTTTGTGTGAAAGAAGAATCGCTCTGAAGTTAATAATACTGAAGAATGTTTGTTTTTTTGTTCTAAGTTCCATGTCATCAAACTATGAAATAACATAAATGAATGTATGTGAATTTAGTTATTTCCTCAAAGTTGCCAACTTCTGTCTAGATTCCCTCTCTCATGGTTGATTTTTTTGGTAATAATAATAATTAGTAAATGACAGTATTGAATGAGTTCAAATGTAGGCAGACCATTTGTTAACTGATTTTCCTTCTATGTAGTTAATCTAATTTTCATTTGTTTATTTAGTTACTTGTTAATGTACTTTTTATTTGTATAATTCAATGTAAACTATTTTGCTTTGCAAAATATATATATATATATATATATATATATATATATATATATATATATATATATATATATAATATATTAGGCACAAATGATGTCTACAAATGTCATTTTAGGAATTTAGTTAAAAAAACTTTTAAGATAAATTCAGTTGTTGGAATTGTCCCAATTATGGAGCTAATAATATGACAAAACGATTTGAATTTGAATTGTGTAAATTTGAATTATTTGCAAGTGAAATCTAACAAAATTGAATTTTAGGTGGTAGTTTAAATAGTTCTGAATTTGATTTTTTTTAAACGAATATTGAACATTTGAAATTTAACAAACTGAAATGTTTTTATGGCTGAATTTTATAGACATGTATTTTCCAACAGCTAGTTTTTTTGTTCTGAATTCGTATACTGCAAATATTCAGTTTAAAAAAATACAGATTCAAGTTTTCAAGATGAAGAAATTCGTAACTTCAAATTCAGTTTTCTAAAATTCAAGTTCAAAAATTCAAGTTCAAAAATTCAAGTTCAAAAATTCAAGTTCAAAAATTCAGATCTTACAGAAAGTAGGTCACAGCACAGGTCATCCACAGGGAAGAGTAAAGGATCTCAGATAAGTCGAACAGAGCATTTTGGCTGCACTGCAGTAGTTTTCTGCCGCAAACGCGGTGGTGGTTCAAGTGGTATAAATGTTGACTTTCAAAAGTAGGCGCGCCAAGAAGGCTATTCTCTGTATTTTGGTTCATTTTTGGTGAGCGCCAGAAAGATCTAAAGAGACCGAGACGTGCTAAAGCAGCGCATCATGTTGTTTTATTTATTTTTCAATGGCATTATATTTTGTAGTCATTTTGAATGTATACAAATAAAAATATACATTTTACTGTTTCGAATTATGTCATATTATCTGTATAGTTATTTCCCAGCAGTGGAACAAATCCAAGTGATGGCGCTCGCGCATCGCGCTCTCACACAACATACTATCAGACCTGACGTTACTACTTCATATCGCAGACTGTTCATTATCAAAATGAAACACAGTCAACCAAACATATAAAAAGTTATTCTGCCTAATTTTATTGGTCTGTTGTACAATATAAAGGGCAAGCTGTGCCGCACACAGTCCCACTCCAAACATTTCCCTTGCTGTGAAGACGCTGATTTAGCCTATACGTGTATTTTGGGATTCGACTGAAGTATGACGCCTTCTTTATATTAATAGTTAGCATCCACGTGTTACATTGCAAATATGAAAACTTTTGACTGAATGAGAGATGCGCGACCGTTTCGATTTAAATAAATTTGTTTAGGCTTGGCGTTTAAAATAGGCTAAATGTTGTTTGTAATAAAGGGCACAATATAGCCTCTTTTATAGGCTATGTAGCCTATATTATTTTATTAGGCCTATACATGGCTACTTATTTTTCATTCTTGTTGTTTTTTCTTGGTGGAGACCATTTGGGCAAAAGAAAAAAAAAACAAGAAAAAAAAAAACATGTGTTCATTACCCCCACCCACATTTGGGCTAAATCACTGTTATAATTAGGGGTTCCTTGGAAATGTATTTAGGTGTAGACAAAATCAGTTATGTTTATTTCATAAATATGAACGCATCTCCCGGACACTAGCCGTTAGTCTACTTCCTTGGCCTATTTTTTTAGCTGGCCAATTCTCAAAATCTGTGTGGAAAAGCTGCGGAGCTTTTTTTTTATTATTATTTTTTATTATTATTTATTTTGGAAGTTTAGTTGCCATAGAAAATAACACAGTTTTGTTTAACATCAACTGATACTCAATATTAATGGAATAAATAAATGTAATGTCAGAGAATGCACAAAGCGCATCCTTTTGAGATGTAAATTACAATACATTTTAATTTAAATAAAACACAAAAGGCCTAGCTACATCATAAAACTCAGAAGATGATGTATTTTAATATATTATATTATAATACAAATAAAAATGCGTCATACTTCAGTCGAGTCCCAAAATACACGTAGCCTAGGCTATAGGCTAAATCAGCGTCTTCAAGGGAAATGTTTGGACTGTAGGCTACTGTGTGCGGCACAGCTTGCCTTTTATATTGTACAACAGACCAATTAAATTAGGCAGAATACCTTTTTATATGTTTGTTTGACTGTGTTTCATTTTGATAATGAGCAGTTTGCGATATGAAGCAACGCCAGGTCTGATAGTAGGCTATGTTGTGTGAGAGCGCGATGCGCTGGCGCCATCACTTGGATTTGTTCCACTGCTGGGAAATAACTTAATACTCTGTTATTTATAGTCAATTTGTGTACATTCAAAATGATTACAAAATATAATGCCATTGAAATATAAATAAAACAACATGATGCGCTGCTTTAGCGCGTCTCGGTCTCTTTAGATCTTTCTGGCGCTCACCAAAAATGAACCAAAATACAGAGAATAGCCTTCTTGGCGCGCCTACTTTTGAAAGTCAACATTTATATTATTTGACGTTAAATGCATTATATATGCCAGAGTCACTTTGGAATAAATCACAGCGTGTTTCATAAAACGTGACTTGGCCTATACAGTCCGGAAAATAGGCTATAGCAAATTCAGACCAACTGCTGGTCTACTCAGAGAAAAAGCCCTTTCTGGGCTCTTCTGTTGTGCCGAGCCATTCGTTAGTCTAGTTGTTTGATGAGGAAATGAAATATAGCCTATAGTTGCAATACACAGTTTTTGTAAGCTCCGTGCAACAGCGGACTATTATTACTAGAATATTAGAAATCTAATACTCAAGCTGTTTTCTCATTTTTCTACTCTTAATATTAAATAAAAAAACGACTGAACGAAAGATACACGGATTCTCTTGAACCACCACCGCGTTTGCGGCAGAAAACTACTGCAGTGCAGCCAAAATGCTCTGTTCGACTTATCTGAGATCCTTTACTCTTCCCTGTGGATGACCTGTGACCTACTTTCTGTAAGATCTGAATTTTTGAACTTGAATTTTTGAACTTGAATTTTAGAAAACTGAATTTGAAGTTACGAATTTCTTCATCTTGAAAACTTGAATCTGTATTTTTTTAAACTGAATATTTGCAGTATACGAATTCAGAACAAAAAAACTAGCTGTTGGAAAATACATGTCTATAAAATTCAGCCATAAAAACATTTCAGTTTGTTAAATTTCAAATGTTCAATATTCGTTTAAAAAAAATCAAATTCAGAACTATTTAAACTACCACCTAAAATTCAATTTTGTTAGATTTCACTTGCAAATAATTCAAATTTACACAATTCAAATTCAAATCGTTTTGTCATATTATTAGCTCCATACCCAATGGCTCCAAACTTTTTTGATGGTTAGTGTATGCCTTGAGGGATGTCTGCTTTTGTTGATTTTTTTTTTTGATTTTATTTTTTTTTTACTTTCACTTCATCTGTCCATTTACAATTGTTTTTTATATCTTAGGCATTCATTATGCCTCTTGTGAACACCTTGACAATAGGCTGTGTTGCCATGGGAGAGGTCTGATTCTCCAGCTGCAAGCCTTATGCAACACTCACTGTAATGAAAGGTTGAAGACGGCAGCAAGAAATAGACATTGTTCTGAGGTCCCTCAGACATTTGAGATTTGCTTTTAACGTGATAAGTTGAAAATTAGTTGTAGTGTATACGGAAAGAAAGACTTAAAGAAAGAGAAGCTGGAATAAATTATTCAATGTTTGTATAAGTCTTCTGAAATAGACTACTTCAGACACAGTTGTCCACTTTTGACCACCCTGTGATGTTGATGCATCCTGGGATTCCGAACATTTTTGTTTGTGTTCTCTTGTTCAGTTGCTTGCGGGCCCCCCGCCTGTCTGAACAATACCCAGGAATTCCCATCTGGATCGTGCAGACGGAGGCATATTGTAGCGTTACTCCCCTACACTGCTGCCGCCGCTGTTCCTACAACAGAATGAGCCAGCAAATGTGCATGCTGATGTCTGTGTCTCACAGCAGGGGATGAACTAGATTTGACAAGTAGAAATACAGTGAGCTTTTAGGGTTGTCACAATAACAGTACAAATTCACAATTACCGTCATTTTCATAATAGGCACCGTTTTTTTCATTACGACTCATTGACCCGTGCATAAACAGTGTGCAGTGACAACACTTGGGTACCAAAATTAGTCTATATACTGTATATTGAATATATGACTGGTTATGTTGTCTCTACTCATATCAGGTATTTTCACAAATTCTTATGCTTGATTCTTCTTGTTTGTTGATCAGTGGTTCACTGCTTCTTTCACTTTCCTCCACAGACATACATTGGCAGTGTGGTGATCTCAATGAACCCCTACAAGTCCCTGCCCATCTACACAGCAGAAAAGGTGGAGGAGTATCGCAACAGGAACTTCTATGAGCTCAGTCCACACATGTGAGTTTAGAATCCTTCTCATCCATTGACCTCTGTGTCGCAAGATTACACACAAGTTGATGGCTAATTTCGCTGGTACTTGTGACTAAGTGACAATAAAGGCTACTACTACTACTACTACAATTGGGACAGTATGTCAGCACCATTTTGGTTATTTGACTGATGTTTGCAAATTTATTTGATTTAATTTTATTGTTTATATTTCATATTATTTTTCCATCCATTTTCCAAACAGCTTGTCCTATGTAGGGTAGCCTATACCAGCATCTCGGACCATAGGCAGGGAATTCAATTGTTTCTTCCTATTTTAACATTTAGTTTTTAGCACTAAGTTAGCAATAAATTACAGCAAAGATTTTAATCTTTTGGAAGCACTGTCCAACAGAGTCACTGGTACCCCTTTTCCACCAACAAGAACCGGGTGCTGGTTCAGAGCTAGAGCTATTGCCAGTTCGGAGTTGGTTCGACTGACGAGCTTACTAAGAACCGGTTTGTGTTTCCACCGGCCAGAGAGCCACAACAGAGCTATATCTTACGTCACTGCATACGTATCATGTTGCCCAGCAACGCTAGGTTCGGCAGCGCCAAACACAAACACACCAGACTTGTTCGAGATGCATCGGCTTCTCGCAGAACGATCAGCACATGAAATCAAAGCACTGCGAAAGCGATCAAAAAGCACAAGGAGTCGTATGATCTCCAAACACTCCCGCAGCTCTGATCGGTCCACGCTGCTCCGATGCATCTCGAACAAGGCATCAACAATAATAGACGTTGCGTTACTATGGATGCTCATGGGTTTGTGAAAATAAATCGGCATCCAAACACGGCGAATCCAACGCGTTCGTGCAGCTCGCCGTAACTTACATAGACGGATATTATAATCGAGCTGCTATTAGCTCGACTAGCTGCTATTTAAAAATGGCGGTCACAAGTTTCTCTTCAGTCTTGTTGGCCACGGTAACCCCGCCCCCAGCCTCTGACGCAAGCGGTTCTTTCTTGACTCCGTTCTAGACCCTGCAATGATTTGGTGCTACTTAAGAACCAGTTTTACTGGTTCGGAGCTGGTGCTTTGGCGGTGGAAAAACAAAGAACTGATTTGAAACTAGGCTCTGGCTCCGAACCAGCACCAGCTCTGCCTTGGTGGAAAAGGGGTATGGGTCCTATTTAAACGATATAAGCGAATGGTCTAAAGCACACGTCGCAAGTGCACTTGAGGGCGTGTCCAAATACACTTTTGCTAGTTTAACGACGGGAGAAATGGTGGGCGTGCCCAGTGCATGGTCTAAAAGGGTCGCCCCTATTCACTTAATGAGTAATGGGTGTGTTTTGCGCGTAATGTGCAATAAACCAACCAATCAGAGTCTCATCTCACATTCCCTTTAAAAGCCAGTTGCACTCGCGCCATGGTGGATTCGCTATTTACATGGTAGAATTGCAACCGGAAAAACTGAACGCTTCACCAGAGAGGAAATGGATCTGCTCGTGTGCGAGGTTAAAGTGCACAAGCAGACCATCTATGGGACAAAATGTACACGCGTTGTGGACCCACCTATAGGGGCACATTAATAACGCGCTCTTTAAATAGCAAGAAAAATATTGCACCTTTGTGCCATTGACCAACAAAAACCTGGTCTAAAGTCAGTCTATTTCAGTTGCCTCAAAATAGCAATGTGCCAACAATGCGCCTGAACACACCTCGTTTTCAGACCAGCACATGAATATACATTTTCTATTTAAACAACGTGGTGCAGGACTTGAAAATGATAACTGCGTCGGGCTGAAACTAGCAAAAAACACTGCGCCTGGCGCCGCATTGTGCCGGATGTATGATAGGGCCCACTTTCTCGTTTCTTCTAGGCTTTCTGGTCAGCAGAGCGCAAACTTGAGAAAATCGGTTTAGGCATGAATACACAGGGTTGGAAATGCCATGCAGATTTTATAAAGCACTTTTATCAATAATAATGTGAAAGTCCCCCAGCAGTGTCATGTTTGCAAGAAGTGCTTTTGCAGAGTAGTTGTGCATAAACAGAGTGTACTCCATTCACTCGACCCCTGAGACATGTTGTCCAGCCCTGCTGCCGGGGGAGGGGATACTCCAGCTCACTGTCCTGTCCTGCTCCAGCTAATGACCATCTGTCTCTCTAGTGGGCTGCTAGCCGCCTGACCAGACTGCCAAATCACAACAAAGCAGTCTGCTTTGTTTGATCGGCAGATGCACACTTGCCCTCTGAAAAACATCATAGCCCGATCTAACTCTCAAAACAAGAGTCATTGAGAATGGAATGGCTGTTCCATTACGCTTTTCCTACTCATTCTATACACTTTCCCCTGGAAAAGAAAGTTCAAATAAACAGCTGTGTACAGCTGCATTTTCTTTCCCAATACTTTTTTTTTCTTTTTTTTCTTATGATCTTTTGATACTTTCGACTATGTTCATAGTTTGCTCTCCTCGTGTTTCTAAATTGATCTCTCTTCTGTTTCTGGGATCATCATGTTCATCTGATCTGCTTTAAGTAAATATTTTCTGTGGTATGCAAGTTCTCCTTCAGTCTTAATTCTTTCCATATTCATATGTTTTAGTCTTAGCACTGTTACAGTGATGTCAGGGTCGATGCTCCTCTGATCTGAAGCCAGACTCTGAGCTCATTCCAGGGCAGCTGCTTTTCCTGTCATGCCTGAGAAGCGGACCTTTTAGATGGCTCTGGGTTTACAGGCCTCCCGGGCTCATACATTCAGGCGTCCTGGGACAATGGGCCGTAACCGGTTCTGTTAACAGCACAAGTTAGGCTGTATTTATGATCATCACCTCTGTAAACAGAGCAGTCAGGCAGTGGAAGTAGCGAAATGGCCCAGAGCCCCTCCGCTCAAACCACTGTGAAGCTTTTGGGTGAGTTTTTGTCAAGTCTGTGCTTGTTTTATCATTTTCTGAAATATTATGAAGAGCCTAGGGTCATATAGCCAGACTTTTAACTTGTGGAATAAAGGTGTTATAATACTTAAAGCGATGTGCTATCATTCCCATTGATTTCATTGGCAGTTGCTCAGCTGGTGCAGGACCCCCTGCAAGTGTTCAATTTGAAATCAGCCCTCTTTGCTCATGGGCACTTTTGCAGTCAATGACCTTGAAAACTGACGATAGTTTAACAACACGATGAATGCAATGCATGCTGCTTAGTTGCATCATGAACGTCATACAGACATAAACACATTATTACATGTGCAGGCTGCAGGGGTGTCCAATCCTGCTCCTGGAGGACCACTGTACTGCAGAGTTTAGCTTCAATCCTAATTATACACACCTGAACAAACTAATGAAGTGGTGTGTTCCAATTTGTGTACTTATGCACTATTCTATGCTGTTTTGTTGTATAAATAGTGTGTAGTGTGTTCACACTGAAAATTCCCCCCAAAAAAGTGCACTTTAAATACCCGAATGATGCGCTTAATTAACTGAAAAAATGAAGTGTGGAATGTAGGGATGAGACGGTATGAAAATTTCATATCAGTGACCAAAATTATCGTGATTATCAATATTATCACGGTTTTGTTAAAGCGAGATGAAAGTGTTCAAAAATAACTGATGCTCACACTGAAAACATTTCAACAAGTTTTATATTTGAAAATCAACAAACAACAAATAAAACATTGGGGGGCCATTCAGACTCTGATGTTGGGTGACAAACTAACCTTATAAAGTTTATAGAAAGTGTTGAGTACATAGTGCATATTAAGTACATAGTGTATAAGTGCATAGTGCATAAGCACATTGTGTACATGGTGTATAGATTGTAATTTGGGACACAACTATATCGGTATCCGAAACCATGGTGGATATTATCGAGTGCTCTCATTCAATCCCATAATGCATCTAAATATCAAGTGTACAACCGATGTACACTTAATGGCTAGCTGCTAAAATACCCATGCACTAGCACTTTTGCACTACCCTGCAGAGTTCTTCTGGTACACTCAATGTCCGAATTGGCTCACTGGTTTTCATTCGCTAATTCAGTGGACTGTATTAGTGGAACTTCCAGGCAAGTGTACTGGAGCAAAAATGAAGCTAAACTCTTTAGGACATTGTCCTTCCAGAAGACAGACTGGACACCCTTATTTAGTGGAGTATATAGTGGAGTAGTATAGAGAATAGGGTATAGGGAGCGATTTTATATACAACCTTAGAAACTTCCTGGCAAGTTGGAGCTAAACTCTTCAGTACATTGGCCCTCCAGGAGCAGGACTGGACACCATGGTCAATAGTGTACAGTATGTTTTAGACCTAAGAATAATTCTTATCTTGAATGAGAGGCTTGGATTAAGGTCTCTTTTAATTAGGGTCCTACTCAAAGACTGTGAGGTTTTTCAGGACTTTGTAAAAGACTCCATAATTTGATTTTAATCTCCAAGTCAGGCCATCTGCTTGGGGTTATTGTGGTAGATCTTTTGTAAGATGAGACTATAACAGGGTTTGGAAGTTGTCCTTCCCTAATAATCTTTTCCTATCCATTAAGAGGTCACTCAACCCTTATCGATTTTAACAGCTGTTCATGACCATTGGGTTTATATTGTCCGTTTTTAGTGTATTTTCTGTATAGTGATACTGTATGTGATGATTGCTCTTCATCCACTGTTAGGGGTGTAATGATACACTCATGTTATGATTCGATACGATTGCCGATACTGTGCTCACAATACGATTCCCGATATAGTGCTCACGATACGATACTATCGCAATACTTTAAGCCAAAATAAAGAAGACGGTTTTATTATTATTACTTCTAAGACCTATTGTAATAAGTTAACACATTTACTGTTGATTAAAACGCAAAAAAAAAAAATATGGACATGGGGGGTGAACTTGAATGGGTTTGGACTTGTTCCTGGTCCCCAATGCAGTTGGTAATGGTGACACCAGAAAGAAAAAATACATGATTCTGAAGCTGAAATTACAGAATTATGTTTGACGCATAACCTACTTGTAATCTGTCACGACTACATAAAATAATGTACTCCCTTTTTTACTGGTTAAATCCAGACATTTGGCATTATAAGGACCCACAAATATTCCCTCTTTGCTTCATTATATATTATATTCAACATTAAATATAGTAGTTTAATGCAGTACTTTGAAACTCTGTAAACTTTCATTTTGTTTTTTTAATTTAAATGCGGCTTTAAATGCAGTAATTCGTTGGATCTGTTTTACACAAGTCGAGCACGCACAGACTCTCCCTGTGCTCACTGTGTCCTGCCTCTGTTTGGATGACTCCGCTGTTTTAAGACCACATTATTATTATTGCTGATTTTGAATCATGTAAAACTACAGTGTGTTTTTGAAAGAGGACAGAGTGTGCAGATGGGCCTGAGGCATTGAGACCTCATATGCCCACCTGTTTTTAACAGGACGTGTCCAGTTGCAATAAATCTATTGTTAACCAATCAATTGTAAAGGTTTTATCTCTAAGGGTTTTCTTAGCATTAGGGGTTTGTTGGAACAGGTAGCTGAGCTTCAGGGGTGATCAGAGCCATTGAGACAATAAAGTGTCTGAGACCACCATGCTCACTAATCACCACAGATGGTAGCGTGTTTAAAGACACTCACTGGAGGTGGCAAACATCTGCTGGTTGCCACTATATCTTAACAAGAGCTATGTGCCCTCACAAGAGGTCTAAATAACAGGCCAATCTGACAGCCCAGAGAGAAGACTGGTGCAGGACCAACTATGTAATTTCATGGTGTATTTATAATTTTATATTTGTTCTAGCATTGTAACGGTTCATGGTAAAAAAAGCGAGCCGTATCGTTCTCCACCCATGGTTCGACACGCACTTGCACCATGGTTAATCTCGAATCTCAAATGGTTTGTTGGAAATTAATGTGCCTCAGACAGCATGTGAAAACTAAATTTAGTTATCCTTCTCGTCGTGTTTCGCTTGAACAGACACATTCACATAAAATGATGTCCAAAGCTTGCCTGTCTTGGCGAGTATCCTAGCAAACATATAGTCGGTTATGTGTGAACGTAAGACAACACTTGTAGAGGTATCACTTTTGGATCCATACATCGTCTTAAAGTGACAGCAGCCTAAAATGCCTGCTGCTGTCTTTGTTTTTAATGTTAATCAAACAACAAAAGACAAAGAAATCACTCTCTGCTCTTGACTGAATAACTTTTTGTAACTTTAAGGATTGATCTTTTATTTTATTTTATTTATATAGTGAAGATTAAATGCAGTGTTATTTTACATTTGATTACTTTATTCAATTTATATACCTGAAAACTGTTAAACCTACCTCATAAACCTGAAAAGCACTGATTATTTCATTTGTATCTATAACTTTATTTTCATTTGACTAGTCTGTAGTCAGTAGTTTTTTTCTGAACAGTTCGATTTGTATCACGGTTTTAGGGGCATGGTTCTAGGGTCAAGGTTCAGTATGTGCTGAGTAATTAGAACCATTACACCTGTAATTTGTTCTATATTTTGTATAAACAAAATAATAGTAAATAAAATATAAAAAATGTGTTTCTTTTCTGTAAACATGGCATTGTAAACTAATAATATTGTTGACTCTGTGACCAATTGGTTATGCTCGTCTATTGTAAGTCGTTTTGGATAAAAGAGGGCTAAATGCATAAATGTAAATGTTTTATTATTATTATTATTATTATTATAAACACTGTTTGGTAGAAGTGATAGTTTCCCTCATAAAAACATCTGCTTCAGAAAAAAAAAAAAAATGCATTTGTATGTTATGTTATCAGAAGGCAAAAATTGTATTCGATAGTATGTTTGGAAATGCTATGCATTGGATCTTATCTGACCGCTGGAATGTGAGCTTGAACTTTTGGTGTTGAGATGGTTTTAGTTAATGACCGAGCGTGAATGTGAAACGCTTCATTCTGGCAACCACACATGGTTCAAGAGCCCCGGTGTCACCTCTCCCTCCCAAACACTTTTTTGCTGTCTTTGGCTTAGTGGCCATCTGAGTGTGGTAAGAGCAATTCAGTCAAATCAGACTGTGAATGAGGTTGTCTGCGTTCAGAATTCCCATCTTTTTTGAGGGTAAACTGTCCCTTCAATGGTCTTTATGACATCTCTGCCTGAGGTTCATGCAGAATGTTGTTCATGGGTTCAGCACATTTTGCTCTATTGCTTTACTAAACAGAGCTTTTTTATAATTCAGGACTGAAAGTGTTCTCAGGAACAGCTCAATTCAGACACCCACATAATCCTATTCTTAAATGACAATGATTCGATGTCTATTTTCCTGTAGCTCAAACAGTAAAGCCTTGGTGCTTGCAACACCAAGTTCAGGGGTTTGATTCCCAGGGAAAGCAAGAACTGATAAGAATGTAAATGTGTACCTTGGATTGCAATGTAAGTCGCTTTGGATAAAAGCGCCTGCCACATGCGTAAATGTACTAAACCTTTGACAAGTATGATCACAGCGGAACATTGAGATCTGCATTTGACCGCTGCCGTTGACCTGAGCAGTTGTCGTGTAGGTATGGGACAGTCTTCTCAACCATACAGTATCATTATTTCTGTTACAATAATTCACATTATCATAGAAATACTGGTTCACAGAAGTTTAAAGTTTGGATATATAGTTCGGATATAAATACTGATGTCTACGGCAGAGATCAAAATAGAGTAAATCACATTTTGAAAGTAACTTGACACTTCAAATAAAGATTTTATCAATTAAATTGTTACGCCAATAGTTGGCTACAAGTGACGTGAAAAAAAAATTGTGTTGATTTGAGTCATTGAATCATTCATTCCAACAGATTTATTTACCCTCTGGGGTATTTATTTACCCTTTTTTTTTTTTTTTTTTTTTTTTACATAGCAGCAAAATAGACTTAAAATACTCCATCATTTAGACTCCATCATTTAGACATACAGACTTAAGAAATATGAAAAAATAAACTGTAACTTGTCTACTTTTTTATGCGTCCACTTACAATCGAAACAAAACATTGTGTTTTTGTAAAATAAAGAAAATAAACAGGGTGTGCTTTCTGCCTCTCCATCTTCGTGAACTTTGTTTCTGGAGCACGTCTCTAAACTTAAACAAAACTCGACAAATACTATTCACCCAGGCATGAGCAATATCTTTATGCACATTTAAGTGTCTACTATTAAATTATCTAATTCAAAACGAAAACAAATATTCTCTGTTTATGTAATCTGTATGAAAAGAGAGAGATGTCAATCATTCTCATTTCAGCTCATTATCTGCTAATATGAACACGCCAACGGAGTTGCGCTATTCAAATGCAAATGATCTGAGGCAATCCATGCATCAACGCCCACATCAGCTCGATAAAACACATCAAGTTTAATCAGATTCATGTACTTTACGTTGTCTTGCGACGCTGTGAGGAATAATAATAGCGTAATAGTAATATAATGCTGGAAAAATTCACCTTTTGCATTTTGAGGAGCCATGGATCCAGCTGAGGATTGTGAATAGTCTTTATTCTTAAGTGCTTTGTTCTAATCGCGATATGGAATAGTGTCAGTAAACCGCAAAAAGACTGTTTAAATATGAATCGAGTGTCTGTGTGAATGAATGAACGGCACAGATGTGTGCTGTTGTTTACAGGCACTTAAATTAGTAAACATGTTATTTTTAATTGAACACATCTACTAGTTTAGCTTTTACCAAACTATATTGCTATACTGAGATGAGTAAAAATCGACTGAAATATGTTGAAATAAAATGTATTTGTATAAGCAACGTATTAAACTGCAAAGTAACATTTATATGCCCTAATATATCATAAAAACGATATGTTACAGACGAAATATGAATGTTAAACAAAATTTTGTTGACTAGTTTTGGATAGATTCCAAAAGTTTAAAGTTTTTACTGTAAAATAGACTACTGCCACATCAAATAAGCTTCTGTTCGCCAATTTCTGCTCGTATGTTAAATATATAGTATATGATGTTTTGTAAAAAATGAAGTCATCAACTAAGATGTTATTATAGTGTTTGTTCAATGTATATTCAAACTATAAATAATGAAAAATGAAATGAAATGAAACAATTTAATGAAAAATAATGAATCCTTAACTTTGAAATACGTATGATAAAAAAAAGTATTTTTTACAAAGAAAGATCACAATTGAAATATTGTTAAAATTGTAATTGTTGTTGATTTACATGTGAAAACTTTTTAATAAAATAGCCAAACATATATTTACAAGGTAGATGTAAACAAAATCTTAATAGGTCAATATAAGCCTTCTCATTAAATTATGTATTATTGTGTTTCATTAGTGACACATTTGGGGAGAGGATATTACAAAACTTTCTGAAAAAAAACTGTATGAGAATTAACTGCACAATTACTAGAAATGTTAAAAAGACCACTTCTGTAGAATGGCCCATATAGCCTATTTGAACAGGATTTGTTTCCAGGTATGACTATGTACTAAAAATTTGCTTTTGACTTTCATTTATATTTGTATTATATTGTTAACTATATTCTAAATAAATTAAAATGATTAGGCAGGATGATTTTCAGATAATTTTTAAGCAAAAACTCTAGGCGACAACATCCATTAGTCAAAAGTCTTGTGGTGGACACATTTAGTATGTGTTTTGTGGCCTTATTTCAGAAACTTTAATTTTTTGTTTTTTCAATAACCATGCATAAACATTATTCTCTCAAAAATACAAACATGTACATACATGTTGCTCACATATTATGGTAGCCCTGTTTGTGCTAAATAGAGTGTAATGACACCTTTGCCATTAATATGTTTATAAGCAACTGAAAAAAGCACAAATGTCAGGGCATGTCAAAACATCTCAAGGACCCCAAAAACACGTTAGACCCCAGAGGGTTAAAGTAAATAATTAATAATAATTCAAATTTTTTTACATTATTTGTTCTTTAGATATTCCTTTTTAAAAGAAAAAAGTATCAGCTGTATGCAAAGTGACCCGCATTTGGTTTTTGACCATTGAAAATGTGTACAATTTACTCATGGAGCCACATTAACATGTCCATATCTCTGGGACTGAACTGTTGAGGGCCTTTAAAATGAATATACCAAAAGGAAAGTTGAAGAACCAGAATCTAAAAGGATATTAAGATATCTTTAATACTTCCTGAGTTACAAGCATGCAAACTACACAAGAAGTGCTTTTTGCCAGATTTGAACTGCCACCATTGGCATATAATAAAACAAAGATTGCTAAAGTCAACACATTTTACTAATAGACCTGCCAATCTCTGTGTAAAAATAAAATAATGATGCTGCCATTTTTCTAAAGTCATTTTTACACCCCTCTAATTTGGCTCCAAATCTTAGGTCAAAATTGTCATTTTGTGACTTACAAAATAGTGGATTACTCAGTAAATATACATCTGTAACTTGGTGATCCATTACCTGATCCTTAACCACAGCACACACATTATCTTAATTAAATGGATGAGCTTTGCCAAATGCTTTAGACAAGCATTGTCTGTCCAGACATCTTTGAAACACTGTCATTGCCCATATGTAATGACTAGGTGGTACCCGTCTTCCCTCTGGGGTCTTCTGTTTCCTGTGTTCCTGCTTGCACCTGCTACCCAATACTGCTTATCCCTCAGCAGTGAGAGTTTGCAGCTGTGTTCCAGTCGATTAGGCCTAATTGTGTTTGATTAGAGGAGAAAAATAACTAGCATTACAGTGATATTCATGTGCTCTGCTCCAAACCTACTGGGCATTCATTAACAAAGTATTGAACAAATATTTGTGTGTATTTCTATGTGCAAAGGCATTTATCTTAGCAACATGCTAACAACAAAGTATAATGAAAATTCTGGTAGTCAAGTCTATCGTGTGCTTTGCACGAGGAGTGCTTGTTGAATGATACACTTGTTGTTGCCTATGTAGTGCCTTCCAAATCACTTGCATATGAATTAGTCTACACCAGTGGTTCTCAACCTCTCCTGCAGGGACCCCCTGACAGGCCATGTTTCTGTTTTAACCCTGAACTGGCACACCTTAATGAGTAGTTATTAGAGTAGGAAGAGTAGGAATTAGTCAATTAATCAATTAGTCAACTACTCATTAAGCCTTTAATTAATTGAATCAGGTGTGCCATTTCAGGGTTAAAACAGAAACATGGCCTGTCAGGGGGTCCCTGCAGGAGAGGTTGAGAACCACTGCTCTACACTGAATCTGCAAATGCAGAGCACATTTTACCTGGTTTAAATCAGTTTTGCTGAATTCCACAGTTTTCCCTCAAAATCTGCACTGAAAACGAGGAGTGAATGTCTGACTATTCTGTCTGGGTCCTGCTTATTTGGTCCATTTCAGTTAGGTTTGATTTGGGAAAGGTTTTCGGACAAAGCCACACTGTACTGCGCTGGATGCACTAGCCAGCCGTAGAATTAAACATTGACGCCAATCAGTGTCCACGTATGGCTTTGAATGTTGTTTTAGTAATCTGCATGACAAAGTTAGTAGCAGGTGTTTATCCTCGTCTCATTTCTGGAAGATGGGGGTCTTAGATGGTGTTGCAGATGGGGACTTTGGTCAGTGTGTCATGCCCAGATTTAAGCCGTCTCAGGGGATGGGTTGTATTACATTTTGTGTAATGATGTAATGGGACCTTTCAGCACTCTGCTATTGAGCAGCACCAAGGCATTGTTTGCAGAGAGAATGTACCGTGGGGGTGAAGCCACTGCAATGGACTGGCCTTACATCAAGGGTGTTTCCCTGCCTAGTGCCTACAATCCCAAGATTCTGGGATTGGCTCCAGCATTCAAGCGTAGGACCCCTACCTAGACAAGCAATTTGGAAAGTAGATGAATGGATAGACAGTTGAAATTACAACAGGGATTACTTAACCACACCCACCAAGAATGGGTACCTGATGGTTTTGGAATAAATTACTTTAAATGCAGCTTATGATAGTATCATCATACAAAAAACAAAAACAAAGCAAATGTTTGGATAATGAAGCTTACTGCCATATAAAATTACATTTTTGTTGATATTGACATTATTATCTAGGAACCATTTAGCTGGGTGCAGATTTTTAAGCGATTCTCAAACCTTTAATATTCTAGTAAAGTGTGGATTTTTTGCATTATTGAAGATGTGTTTGGATTTCCTGTTTTAGTGACCCTTATGAAAATAACAGTAAATAGTCATATCCCATGACCAGTGCATTCATACACACAGCAGGACCTGAGTGAAAGCATTTGAGTCCCTTTGACCTGCTGAAGGATGCGGAGCAGAGACTCGAACAAGATCAGTTCAGCAGTTTTTACATCTCATGAGTCGTGGACAATTCTTTTGGCTCGTGTTTTGGGTATGTTCTTCAGTCCAACAGAATTAAGCTCCAGACACCTGGGGGTTTTAGACCAGGGGCAGATTTACTCAAAAATGTTCATCCATGCAGGGCACTCAGCCATCAGTCTAATCACAGTAGCTTTTGTATTTAGATATCTGTATTTATTGAAGGAATTGTCTGATCATCATTGCTTCACTACATTTACTGGTCTGGAAGTTCTACCAGTACCAGGTGTCTGAAAAGAACAATAAATTTGCAATGTATTTGCAGAGAGCAGAGACATTGCAATGACAGCAAGAAACTAGGGCTGTGATATTTTAGTGTATTTCTTTCCTTCACAGATGTGCGCTTTCTTTCCACCCTAAAAGCCAAAACTTAATGTCCAAATCACCTAGATCAGTGATTTATTGTAAAATAGTCTACTGTCGCTAAACTGCATGACTTCCTCGATAATAAAAGGAGTTATTAAAACTGCATTAAGCTGCGGAAGTGATGCTGTTCCCCAAGCGGCTTTCTGTGCGCGCTCTAAAACGGAGTGAAATACGGAGAAGCAAAGTGAACTTTAACTGAGCTTTGGGTTCACGCCTAAATGGTTAAATACACACAGAAATATGTCAAAATGCCTGGCTTGGTGAGCTATTGGTTATGTCTCAAGTAAACATAAGCAGTTTGGGAAATAAGTTGCATGTGTAACAGTATATTGGATCTGTGCATTCGCTCTTAAAGGTGAACTAAGTAACTTTTTTTACCTTAACCGAACAGCTTTGGAGTCATTGTAATGGTTATATTACTGATTTCGGGTTGAATGGTGGTCGTCTCGCACCCCCCTGGTGCCTGTGAGCCGCAAAACCACCCTTGCAACTTTGGGCCGGCGGGCCGCCGGCCTCAGTGTTAGGAAGTATCGTGTGATATCAGGTCTCGCGAGGTAACGAATTGCTTTACGGCACTGCACACGTACACGCCCTCATCCATCCAGTATCCGGCTAGCTATAAGAACAAGGTAACGCTAGATATTGAGTTCTTCAAGTTTTCATAATGGCTGAACATGTAAAAAAGAAGCAGAAAGCTAGGAAATCTTTGTCAGAGGACCAAAGAAAGAGGAAACGGGAGACTGACCGAGCGTGAAGTCAGACTAGAGTTAATATTGGACCGGCTTTTTCAGAATGGAGAGAACTGAAAGAAACCGAAGCCTGCAAAACCGATGCTGACCTGGCCTTCTTGCTGTTGCACTTGTATCTTTAGAATAAACTGTGTTTAATGTTTGTATTTCTTGTAATTGTGACCTCAGGATGTTTGTTATTGTCTGTTTAGGTTTTTATTATGGTCGCTGTCTGTTACGGGCTTACTAGTACGCTACTGTAACTTAGATGTTAGCATTTTCAGTAGTAAACAAACGTGTTTGTTTTCTGTAGTGTTTTGTCCGTTCCTCTATCAGGTTTTATTTGTGTTACTGAGATCGCCTATAAATCGATATGAAATTCTTCAAATTATGCTTTAGTTTAGCTTGCCGCCTGCCTCAGAATTAGTAACGTTATATGTTGCATGTTCACAGATCTAGCATGTTAGGATGCTAGCTAGCAATACAACTTATTATGAAATTTCAAACCAAACGGTATGAACGAATAAATTATAGCCTTATACCATACACGTATTCTTGCAAAATAAATAAACAAACTAGGCTACGTGTTTGACTTTGTTTGGTCAATCGTTATGATGGACAACTCGGATCACCGTCAAAATTATAAAAGAATGTAACGTAACATTTATTTTGATAATGTATAATCTAAGTGTCTATAGCTATAGTTCAAACTTAAATAGAAATAAATAGCGGAATATTTCTTATAGTATTGTTTTTCGCCATAATGTTACTGATTACGTTTGGCAACACTATACAAATATACACTATCTCAACATTTATATGATATTCTTCTGAGAATCATACATACTTCAGTTGACATGGCTCCGTTTGTTCGCCGGCTTCTCTGAAAACAAATGCACATGGCCTGAGCGAGATGGGAGGGGTGAGTGTTGACAACGAGTTTACGACAGTTTTCTCATAATATATATATACTCCGAAACTGTAGGGGGAGCTCGAGAGAGAAACCTGCGAGAAAACAGCCAGTCTTACTGAGCGCTGCTTTAAAGTGACAGCAGCCTAATATTCCTGTTGCCATCTGTGTCATTAAAGGGATAGTTCACTTTGAAATTCATTTTTGGTATGTTTTAGCTTACCTCAAGGGCATCCAAGATGTAGGTGTCTTTTTTTCCGCAGTAGTTTCAATTTTGATATTTTTAGGTCAAACCGTTCTTGTCTGTCAGTCATATAATGCAGGTCTATGGTCACGGTCTCAAAACACAAGCACAGAGTCCAAATTAAAACAATTCCCCGTCGTCCAAATTAAACAATTCCCCATCGTAAGTACACATTGATGGCCTAAGACACGAAACGAGCGGTTTGTGTGAGAAAACGAACAGTATTTATATCGTTTTTACCTCTTATACGCAGACATGTCCGAGTGATCTGAACTGATGTGTACGCAGACTGGTGCATAGATATATACACTAGATGTCGCCTTAAAGACATTCGTTCCAATGAACTGCCGTAGACAAGGCGACATCTAGTGTGTATATATCTATGCACCAGTCTGCGTTCACGTCAGATCAGAGCACTTCGACATGGCTGCGTATAAGTGGTAAAAACGATATAAATACTGTTCGTTTTCTCACACAAACCGCTCGTTTCGTGTCTTAGGCCATCAATGTGTACTTACGATGGGGAATTGTTTAATTTGGACGACGGGGAATTGTTTTAATTTGGACTCTGTGCTTGTGTTTTGAGACCGTGACCATAGACCTGCATTATATGACTGACAGACAAGAACGGTTTGACCTAAAAATATCAAAATTGAAACTACTGCGGAAAAAAGACACCTACATCTTGGATGCCCTTGAGGTAAGCTAAAACATACCAAAAATGAATTTCAAAGTGAACTATCCCTTTAATGTTAATCAAACAACAAAATACAGAAAATAACTCAGTGCTCTTTAGTAGATTGGATTAACAGAAGGATTAATCTATATTTAATCTATACAGACTATGCAGTTTTGTTTTACATTTGAATGCTTTCTGTTGATAAAGACTGTTCTGTTTTTTTTATTATATGCTATTTTTGTTTAGCTCTAAGAGAGGGAATTGAATATGTTGTTAGCCAATAAAGTAATTGATACTTTCTCATCTCTTATACTTAAAATGCATTGTTAAGAATAGTTGGCTTATAATTTATTTCGTTGATCGGTATCGCCCAATACTGCTCTAGTGAGCGATAATCGTGAATGCCCCCAAAAATCCTGATCGGAGCACCCTTACTTGAAGAAAAAACTGCAATTTCGTTCAGATGCTCAAACTAAGCAAAAGTAAGATGCAGTTTCTAATATTTATATGGTCAAAAAAATTCAGATGAAATTCTGATTGCTGATGTTTATAACAGTATGGCGGGCAAAATGCATATAAATATAAATTGTCACTCTATATCACTCCCAATAATATGTATAAAAGATGTTGTTGAACTTCTAATGTTTTAAAGTCCATTTTAGAAGACTTGCTTCTTTGAGAATGAATCATATTTGGGTTGTGCCATGTTGCACCTTTTGGTTAAGGCGGTCCGGCCCTCCTTGAGGTTGAAAACCACAATTTAGGCTAATATTATCTCTGCACTTTACTCCTACTTGTAGGCCAGGGCTGGGTGTACATGTAATTAGTGTATTTTTGATGTTTTTGATTACCTGTTTACTATAACATTACTATATCCTTTACTACTGTAGTGTAGGGTGTGTCTCTGTGCATGACAATCTTTACAAGCAGAAAAAGAGATGTAGAAATTACAGGATGGATTCATCATTATTTCAACCTGGAATCAGGGGTCATCATCATCATCACCATCATCATCATCATCATCATCATCATCATCACCAATAGCAGATCATGATCACCCCATTCCCACAAATTGCAGGAGTGTGAATTTGGGGAGTGTTGTGTGTGCAGGAGACTCTTTTATTTGACTTGGTCTCTCACTGCCACATCTCACACACATATGGGAAGCAGGAGGCAGGTTTCATCCAGGGTGTGGGCCAGATGTCTGCTTCTCTCATCACGCCTAAACTCCAGACTGGCACAAACTTGCTGAAACTGCCGCCTAAAGGGGTCGTGTATATATAATGAGGAATCAAGAAGAACTAATGAGAGATTCAAGTTTAGAACGTTCCCCAAGCCTTTTTCTGTCTGTATCACCTACTACTCAGCAGATCCCAGTATCCCAGTGGCAGACATGAGCAATTGAAATATATTTTAACAAGATCTCTGATCATTCCAGTCTGATCACATTTCATTGTGGATTGTTTTATGAATTTGTTGCAATGAAATGCAGCTTTGCACAGAAGGATGGAGCCCTTAAAACACCAAAAGAGGGCACTCAAAACAGCTTTTTTGTAATTGTAAAAGAGTCAGATGAAAATTTGTTGACTAAGTTGACTTTTTGGTGAAAAAAATAATTAAGTGGACCCAAGGGAGAACATTTTTAATAAAATAAAAAATAATTTAAAAAGTGGGTATCTGTTAAGCCTAATCAAACCCCATTGGTTATTTGCACCTTTAAGCTGTGTTTGACAAGCCAAGACCTTGAGCTATTTTCCATTGCCAGACCAGATAGAGAAACTATGATGTAAAAAGTTAATTACTGTTAAAAAGATGTGCTATCTGATCAGACCATATAACATACATTAGTCAAAGTGCATGAGATTCATAGCAGCATTGAAACATACATATATATATATATATATTGTCTTAAACCACCTCATTTTATATATATATATATATATATATATATATATATATATATATATATATATATATATATATATATAATGAGGTGGTTTAAGACAATTTTATTTTACTCAAAAAAGATACGGTACAATTTTCATAGTGGCTGCATGACAATGCAAATGGAAAACCTACAGTACCACATTTTGTCTCTTCAGCTGCCAGTGTACAGATGTAGGCATTAGGCAATAAGGAAATGTTCAGCTACCTCTGCTGTTTACAGAGCCGCTACAGTTGTTTGCTTTCCCAGAATCCCTTAACGATCCAGAGTTTTACAGAAAATAGCCCATTACTTTCTCCCTACACTGTGAAATGTAAATTGCTTGGGTTTGTACGGTACCATTTCAGTTTGTTGCGCCAGTGAAGATATCAGAACGATTATTGATTGCGCAGTCAATCCTGAGCAAAGTTCTAAGTTGTATATCTTAGATAAATGATAGGTGATGACACAGTATCTGCCTTTACAATTATTGCTTATCAGATTGTAAAATGTGACCTTGGTAAGATCTTAGGTATATGCAAAGGACGGACAGAAAAAGAAAATCGACTTAAGGCTGTTTCTGCGTTTAATTCAAATAATAAAAAAAATCTCTATCACTTCAGCACAGTTTTACAAGCTGCAAGTGACTCTTGTTCATTGTTGCTCATCCCACACATGCTTCCAGGTAATATTGTATAACAAGTGTTGGTAAATAGTTTTCAACACTCACATAGACATTTAAGTGAGTGTGTCATCCCGGTTGTTGTTATCAGTGGGGGCTTTTAGCACAGAGAGAGGTGAACTCTGGACTTTGCGTTGGCAGACGTGCTCTTTGGTGGAGTGTGAAGCTTCTCTTCTCATGTAATTGTGGCCACCCACCCTCATCCTTTGGCAGTGAAACACAAAGCTAACCACCTCTGTCCCAGCAGTATTCACTGCCTACAATGCAAAGCTGTATAAGTGTAAAAAAGCAACAACAAAAAAGACGAATAAAAGTATGGAGTATTATGGGGCCATAGGGATAAAGTGAGGGGAAATGCTCACTTCCCAACTGGAAAGTCCCTTCTATGGGATTGCATGAGAGTTGTATGAGAGTTTCAATATGTCGGCTCCACACTGTTTGTTCTGGCTCAGGTTGTGTAATAACTAAATCCCCTCCCCTCCGTCATCAATAGATATGCATCTGAATGCAAACAAGTGTTTAAATTTCTTTTGTCAGCCAGTTAAGCCAATTAATTATAGTAAAATAATTTTAGAATAATTTGTAATAATTTTGACCTAATAGATTAGGTCAGCCGGAACCGGGAACACTCCCCATAAATTCTGATGTACTTGTTACATCATAAGAAGGATGGCGTCTACTCTAATATTAGTCTCTCTATTTATCTGAGGTTTACCCCAGTCTGCCGGATCCAGGCCATATCCAGATCTGGTGAAGGACCTGCGCCTGGACACGATGACAACGCAGGCCTGAAGTGTCAACCAGTCCCTCCCCTTCACTTTACCTCAGTAGAGATAAAATGTTGTCGGGATAATTCCGGTTCGCATGGCTACGCAGACGCAACAAAAAAATTCTGTATTATAAAATTTTAAGGCCAGACAAGTAGTTTGAGGGTTGATTTGAAAAGAAGGACTACACGCCTGCGCACATATATATTCAAATGCACTTACCTTTGGACTGAACACGTAATGTGCATGTGTGCAACATCTGCATTTTTGCGGGTTTGCGCAGAGATAACGGACAATCGTTTGCACCTTCGAACCTATTTCAGGGAGTGCGTTCTCGAGACACCAGGCAGGGGTTTTCCTGTTAGAACGGTGTTGTGTTAGCGGCCCCTAAGTTGATCTTCGCAACGGAAGTGAATCAATCAATCAAAACTAACTTTAGCTGGACAATAACTTTATCTTAGAGATGTTGTAAAGCCTAAACAATCTGTTATGGTATTTTCCTGTTATCACTGTAAAGCTGCTTTGAAACACTCCATATTGTTAAAAGCCCTTTATAAATGAAGGTGACTTGACTTGACTTAAAATGCCAATCCATAAAGGAGATTGATGGGCTTTTGCATTCATATTCGCTATTGTCCGTTTTTAATATGTAAATATGAAACAGATAAATATTTTAATCATTTACTGCATTGAGGACTTTATCTGTGTCGAGTTTCCTAATATTAAAGTATCATGCTTTTGCCCTGTGTGGATTTATAATTTGTAATTGTCCCATGTCGAGAACTATGGTATGTCATGAACTTGGCCTCAGCCAGTGTTTGCTTTTCTCATTGTTTACATTCTTGCTTTGACTTTCCTTGGTTTCTCAGGGTTGCAGCAATGACTTCACATCTTTACACTTGACTTACACTTCTTTAATTTTTTTTACCCCTGGTATCAGGCACTTGTTTGAAATAAGCTTTAAACTGTAGCCATGGGTTAAATTGCTTGCTGTTTTAATTGAGTAATTGACACTTCGCTAAGCCATGTCTTTTAAAATATTACTGTTACTGTTATTACCAATTTTACCTTGCCAACTGTTGCCACCTGTCATATCACTGAGATGCAATTGCTTGATTTACAATCTCAGCAGTTTCTGTGTAATGTAACAATTTCTTTAAAGTAAAACCTAGGTTTTGCAATGTCTAACCTTATTTCAGTCTTCATGACAATAACAACTTTAAGAACATTTTTATTTTCTCAGATCTGATACACAAATTTCTAAAGCTTCTAAATTATTAACAACCAAAACTTTGCTGAAAAACCTGTTGAACACCATCTACTACACTACCTTCTGTCATCTGATGATAGTTTGTAATTTTTTAACACATCTTAATATTATTGGGAGTGACAGCTAATATGTATGTATGCATTTTATGTAGATATGCTGCTATATCTTATTGATCTATATTATCGGAATTTCACCTTATGTTTTGGTCATATAAATATCATATTTTTGTAATTCAATTGAGGTGTTTTTTTTTTTTCTTCCTTGAGGATGTGCTCCATGAACATCTTCCTTAAATGAGCCATAAAAGCCTGATGTATCAAATATGATACTAAAAAAAAAAAAAAAACTTGCATACTTTTTTTAAGTGTATTTTTATAAATATTTCATTTTAAAGGTCCATTAATTAAATCCATTTTTAAACTATTTTTTTTTTTTTCATATGCCTGGCTTTACAGCGTTAAATCATGCTGTTCACAGAAATTACTTATTCATGTGAGACGTTCTGTAAACTTTCTAGAAGCAAGCAGACTTTGAGGTAGTCAGCCACGTTATACTGTGATAAGTTATGACCATTATATAATCACCCTATTGC
This sequence comes from Leuciscus leuciscus, assembly GCF_965113295.1. Taxonomy (NCBI): domain Eukaryota; kingdom Metazoa; phylum Chordata; class Actinopteri; order Cypriniformes; family Leuciscidae; genus Leuciscus; species Leuciscus leuciscus. The sequence continues at coordinate 15,304,413 of NC_138731.1, read as the reverse complement.
ACCATATAATTTTATTTATTTTGGCTCTCAAAATGTGAAGGTGACCCCTCTCCCAGCATGTTCACAATCCCTCTCCCTCATTTCCTGCCACGGGGTTGGATAAACAAGCTTTGGCTCGTGTGGAACAGCCTCCCCTTGGCCACAGCTAGCTCGTGCCACAATGGCATCGTTTGTCGTCTAGTTGGAGAACGTTTGCCTCCCCAACAGCACTACATCCATTCAGGGTCACGCTTGGGTCACATCCCCCTCCCCTCCCCTCCCATTGAGACATGTCAAGTGATGTATTTTTTTTGTGGCATGTTCAACTATTCTTTCTTTGTGTCACTCACTACATTGGCAAATGCCATTTCTAGTTTGGGTATTAGTCGACTGAATATTGGAAAGCCGTATTCTCTCCCTGCGGAGTAAGGGTGAATGAATGAGAGAGGATGTTCTCTCTCTGGGGCATCAGTACATCAGAACACCAAAGGTTTGTCCTGGGCCTTTAAAGCATGCTGTTATTTTGCATGGACTTCATTTTAGTTCATCCGTTTTCCTGTGCATCGACAAAAGCCTTCTTATTACTGCCTAGACAGCATTTTAAGGCACCATAGATGTGTTCCCAATTTGAAGGCTGTTCCAAAATGCATCCAAGATAGTTCGCTTTGGCCAAAATCCATGGCAGAAACGTGTATCCTTTACTGAGAAACCAATCCCAGAATGCATTGTAAGCAAGACTGCAGAGAAGCCAGAGAAATGTCAATTGTACTTATTTAGCCTTCATTGCTAAAGTTTTTGTGGAAAAAATTATCCATTCTAATTATATTAAAACCGCAACATGCATTTGATTCCAACAGGGGTAAATATTTAATTTGTTTAACATTCTAGTAATTCCATACATTTGCTTCATAAACATCCTTCTCTGATATATCCATTCTGCTCTCTGTTTGCTCTGTTTTCAGTGTTTATTTGTCTCAAGCACTCCGATACACTGCGTGGTATCGGTTGTTGGTATCGGAGCATTTTAATGAGTACACAAGCGCAGTATCGGGCCCGGTGCATCCCTACTCTATAGTATAAATGTTTGTAGTATGAATGAAATTTGGGTGTACAACATCTCCAATTTGTCTTTGTCATTGTCATGTTGCACCACTTCATTGCCATTTACAACTTCTCCCCTATGGCCTGATGAGATGGTAAAGTGTCCATCAGATGCTCTCTTCAGAATCTCAGAAGTGGTATGTAGTCCAGGTACTTCTTGCCTACTGTTTGATGAATTCTTAACAAATAATTCGGACATGCTGCTCTCTTCACATACTTTTGTCATACTATATATTAGGGAAGTTGGCATATTCGGATGCCAAGTTTATTTTCCAATGAGTTCATTGCAATGCATTCTGGATTATTCATCTGCTTGAGGATGAATGTAATGCTGCCTTCTGTTTCCCAAAAGAAGGCATATATATGTTCCCTTAAAATACTTTCCACAGACAGCTCTCTTGGTTGGCCTAAATGTAAGTCTACATAGGTCTCCTCAAAGGACAGATGTAGGACACATGACAAAACATACAGTGCACAGACGTCAGGAAAGCTGAGTCAGTGCAGATAGAGGGAAGCAGTAAAGTCATCCGGTTTTGGGTGACTAAAAACAGACCGACTTGCTACTTCCTGAGCGTGTGAAGGGGATGATGGAAGGGGGATCCCAAGTGTAGGTCTCTTGTTTCAACACAACATGTGCAAGTACCCTTTGTGTTAAAAACACTCAGCAAATGGAAGATTAGAGTTTGTTTTGTTTTTCGCCCCCAAAAAAATATTACATTGGAGGAATCTGAAATATCAGTTTTATAAAGTCAATTTTACTGTTAGGTTAAAGTCTTCAATGTATACAGGTAGACCTCCTCCCATCTTACTCCCAATATCTGTCATTGTTTTAAATTCAGACTTTGGCTGGAGAACAAAAATGCTTTTATTGAACTGTTGAAAGTCACATTGTCTTATTTCATATCTCTCATGGAAAAGCATCACGTCCTGTAGCTGTTTACTCTCTCAGGCTCTGCAATAGCTTCTCCGTGTGCATGAAGAGTCGGACACACTAAAGTCTGTAAAACAAGAGCTATATTTGTGCAAATCATGGCCACCTGGTTGAATGCACTTGTTTTTTTGTTTTGTTTTTTTGGGCTTTCCTTCTCCGGGCTTCTGTGGTCCATTGTTTGTTTCATGTAGTCTGTGATCATTCCACCTCAAGTTGGAAAACATTACTTCCGCTGTGGCTCATTCAGAAGCAGATATGGATATCCTATTCCAGTGTAGCGAGGTGTCCAGCATGCTAAGCCACAATTCATTATTTGGCTACAGTGTGTTTTGTCCTGCCCAAAAAACAAAACAAAAATTTAATGGCCCAGTTGTTGTGTGGCATTTCTTGAGTATTTGGCGTTTTATTTAATTATTTGTATGTTATAAAATAGTTCTGTTTTTTACCTTACCTTATAAATAAAGGTAAAGAACTGTAAATGTTTAACATCGCATTGTATGCAGTTTTACTGTAAAATACTGTCAAATGTATGGCTTTTGCAAGTAAAAACAATTCAGTTGTGTTAAACTAAAATTTCAAAAATGGTCAAAGAACTTTCCAAAAAAGTGCTGTGACATCACATATGATTTTATTTTATATTAATTTTTATGTACAGTATAATACATTATAAGTTGTAAAATATACAGGCACAAATACGGAAACATTACTATATTTTTACAGCTATTTTCAGGCAACCAGCTGCTTTTTCTTTTCTTTTTTTCTTTTCTAATTTTACCGTAAGTTTAATAGTTTGGTTTATTTTTACAGATAAAGTTTATACTAGAACTAAATTATTTTCTTGACACTTTTGAAAGAAGTTTCTTGAATGTCTGCATTCCTCTTGCTGATCTGTAAATGAATGGCTCTTTATGATCAGACAATCAAACTTGAACTTGATTTAAAGTTATTGGTTTGAATCTAACGTCTCACTTACTAACTAAATCGGTCTGTCCACTAGGAAAAAATAAACTAAGAACTTTAACATGGTTGAGGCACATTCTCCAAAAAATTCTCAATATTAAAGAATTAAGTGGTGGTATTCAGGACCAATATGTCATTTAGATGTGACAGTATCATACAGTGTAAATGAATCACTTCTACAGAAAAGCTCTGTACATTAACTGCATTGATGCCGGCTGTATTTTGGGTTTTCCTGTCCTTATGATCAGTTTTCCCTTTTATGTAGGACTATGGGTGGTAGAAACCTACTATTTTCTGCCATGTGCCTCATGTTGCGGATTTGGGCCTTACCACGGCATTAAGCCAAGCTGAAATTACTGTTCAATCTCCTGTAGGCCATGTGCTAAAGGACATCCCTCCTCCATTCATCATGAAGCTCTCATTCATCTCATGGTCAGATGTGGATACTCCAAGCCCACAGATTTCATCTCACCAAGTCTTATATCAGTCAGAGTGATGCAAGACACTACTTCTCTACATTCTATACTCTATAAATATCTCTCTCTTGTAGGGTAGACTTAGCAAACTGACCCCTCTATTCTAACCTTGTGATAATCGCACAGAGAAATTTAACTGCAGATTTTCTTAATTTCCTCTCTCTCCGCACATGGTGTGGCTCCAGGCAGGGCGTGAAGACATTTCGAAGAACATCTAATGATTCCTTGGCCTTTGAATGCAAACCAAAACTCAATTTTAGCTCACAGTTTGATCAGGACAAGTACCACACACTTGTTCCACACACAAGTACCACACACTCCTCCCTTTTGTCATTGGAAGAGTGCATATCTTTTTTGTTGCTCTTAGTAGACTGACTGAGGAAGCCTAAAGGGTCCATTCATATTCAGATTTAAGGCATTCATATTCACGTTGACCCGCCTCCACTTAAAGAGGTTTTGCAGTGCCTAAAGCATCCCGTTGGTCCAGATCTGCCACTTTGGCAAATTTCCTTCAATGGGACCCTGACCCCTCCCATGTTCCTCTGTCAGGGTTTGGGTAATTGTATTATGCTTCTCTTTTGTTTGGGCCATGTCGAGCGTTTTGGCCACCTCACAATGCTCAAACATCTGCTCTCTAGGCTGTGCACTTTCTGGATTGATGTAATGCCCCGTGCCATTTCTGGCTCTCCTACTCTTCACTTTTCTACTCCCGGACCTCCGCCCAGAGCCCAAACCAGCATCAGATGGACTCCATATTTTTGGGTTTAGTTCTCGGTGCAATTTTTGGGAGAGTCAGTCTGTTCAGTCCATTCAAGATTTTGGGTGTATCTGATGTATAACATTACATTAGATCTGTGCATTAGCTCTTTCCCCACCATTGATGGAATTTTCCATCATTCATGACACAACGCTGCAATTTGATGGAAAAGCTGTAATGGAATTAGGGGGTGGGGTTAGGATTAGGCAATCAGGTAGCGGTTTCAAGGAGGAGTGTTTTATTCAACAATTGCTGTATTTCTTATCTTAATGCGCCTGTTGGAATAGATGTAAAATTAAAAAAAAGTAAAGCACTGTTAATTTATTTTGTTACTTATATTATATTTGGTCTACTGTTTGTTATTTGCATCTTTGTTCTTATTTTTAACAACAAAGATAAAATAACTATGTTGTGATTTATACATTTAGTAAATAATATCAATAAATTAATTTGAGGAAAAGATTCATTATGATGCATTGAGAATTCAAGCAAGTGAAGATTTGCACCTTTTGACTACCAATAGGAGTTTGTATGAAATAGTTGGTTATTGCAGTCAAGTAAAAACGCTTCTAATTTATACATTACTGATTTGGAACACTCTACATATGCAGTAACTTTGTGTGCCATACAAATATCACTATTGATGCAAAACCTACAGGAGACTCTCAATTGATTTCAGTAGAGTTTAGCTTTAGAATGCTGCCAATCTAACAATGCAGTTCTCCAAGAATAAAAATACTTGGGTAAAATAATCGATAGAACTATTTTTATCATACTTTTTGGTATTGAATTGTTTATAATGGAGCCTGCTTATAATCTCCTGCTTTTCCCACCATATTAGAATTTGTAACTTAAAAAAAAAAATAATCATTGAGTTTGTTGAAGACTGCAACAAAGTTTACATGCCATGCTGCCTTGTGGTGCGGTCTCTTTTGCCTTTGTACAACAAAATTATGTTGGTAAAATTCAGTTAATCAATGCTGAATTCAGTTAATAGGTGGATCCACACAATTTCACTCGAGAAGAGATGTTTCCCCAATTGTAGTTCGCATCAGATTCAAATTTAAGCTTTGAATACATGAATTCGCAGTGATGACCAATATAAAGCTGCTTTGTTTGGAAGCGACCTCTGAGTAAGTGGTGCTTCATGCATCGTTACACTATTGATAAAGGAAATTTACCTTTGCCCACAAAATTTGCTAACATGACAGTGCCTTTTGAATTTGACTATAGTAAAGCATCACAGAAGGCAGCATAATCATCCTGGACACTTTTGGAACAGCCTACGATGCCTAAAAAGGCTGTCTATGTAGGCAACTTGAAAGATTTTGAAGCCAAAGTATTGCAATATGGTTGTTGTTTGCATGGTATCTTAACATTTTATTTACTTGCATTATTTACCCTTTTTTGTGAGTTGAATAAGTCCTGACATTTTAGGGCAATCCAGTGAAATTTTCAAATGTTTTTATGTATGGCATGCCACCACAGATAAGGCAGTTTTGTCATGGTCATTATGAACATACATATAAATGAAGTATGCATATAAATTAAGTATTACATCAATTCCATTTAACCTTGGAACTCCTTATCAATGCTCTGGAGTTTTTGTACACTATAACTATATGTATACCACTATAGCTCCTCGTGAACCTGATGAATCCAGACTTAGAGGAGGGGAAATACATGCAGCATTTCCCTCACAATCAGACCTATTATTAGTGGTGGTTTTGGAAAATTCCTGAGTAATGATTGTTGAAGAAGTACAGACTGGGAGGAAACTGGGAGGTAGAATAAAATGGGTTGAAATTAGCACTGTTTTAGGCCAATTTATTTAGAGCTGGTCACTCAGACTGGAGAGTGTCAGTCAGTAATGGACGTGTTTACGCCTAGTGTCTACAGCAGCCAAAAACCCACTCATACAAATGTGAACTGACAAGACTGCTGCTGTTGTCTTTTCCTCTTCAAACAAATCATTTACAATTACATCACTGTTACAGAGCTTGCTGGGTTATAGGATAATATGACCCACTTTTCTATTGTTTATAATCCTGGAATTTATGTAGAGTTAATCTAATTGCATATATTAATTAAGAAGATATATCCTGTTTGTTTTCTATCAGGAAATCATACAAAACAAATGTAATTGGTCTGAGGAATTTTCTCAAGTGCTGTCAACTGTTGATGCATCCATCATTAAAAAGAAAATTTTATGCAAAGCAAAATGATTCAACAGACTGCTGGAGGGTTGTGACCAAACACTGATCACGTCTGCTGTTGTTGTGCACGGCAAAATAAAAATTACGGGAATGGTTCACCCCAAAATTCAAATTCTGTCATCATTCAATTTCATCATCCTCAATTTGTTTCAAACCTGTATGGATTTCTTTCTTCTGCTAAACATAAAATATGATATTTTGAAGAATGTAGGTAACCAGACAGTTGATGCACCCCATTGACTTCCATAGTAGGGTAAAAAAAATACTTTTGAAGTCAATGGGGTCCATCAACTGTTTAGTTACCGATATTCTTCAAAATATATTTTCTGTTCAGCAGAAGAAATAAATTCATACTGGTTTGAAACAACTTGAGGGTGAGTAAATGATGACAGAATTTTCATTTTTAAATGAACTATCTCTTTAATCATATACAGTTTTTAATATGGCTTGAGAACAATGTGTGTTGTGCAGAATTATTGGATGCAGAGATTATTATTTTTAATACCTATTTCATTTATAATTTGTATGCAGTATTATCAAGATGAATACATTTCAAAGTTTAATTGCAAGGATTTTATTGTTGTCGCCACTTTTATCGCCACTTGTTGTCCCATGTAAAATCTGGGTCCTAAAATCCACTACCCTAATCCATTTGAAAATAAATGTGACCTAGTGTGGTCCAGGTTTGAAACATGAATCCCTGGTGTGTGGCCATCACTGGCAATTTTCATCTCTAAACCATGCACTGCATGTCCTCTTATTGGAGCATATCACAAAGTGTCCTCGACTTAGGATTGGTATGTTAATAATAGGTCTAGATGGTTGAAGTAAATTGCTGATATGATACAGATTCAGCAGAACACTGAAGACAGGTGCCTAATTGCTAATGCAAGCTTTGCTTTGCTGTTCAATTAACTCTTAAAGCCTTAATATTCTCTCTCTCTTTTCAGTTATGCTCTGGCAGATGAGGCCTACCGGTCCCTGCGGGATCAAGATAAAGACCAGTGTATTCTCATCACTGGAGAGAGTGGGGCAGGAAAGACGGGTAAGACCACTGAAAATACTTGCACTCGAATCAAGCTAATCAGTAACAAACTAGATAAAAAAAGTTTGTTGAGACAAAATTAAGTTGGCTTGAGAAAGCCTAACCAGAAAGCTTGAAGAAGTTTTAAAAGCTTGAAAGGTTTTCAGTTTGAAATAATTTGAAGGGGTTTAAAAGCATAAAGTTTGATGGGTTTAAAGGCAGTACAGTCTATTGGATGGATGGATGGATGGATGGATGGATGGATGGATGGATGGATGGATGGATGGATGGATGGATGGATGGATGGATGGATGGATGGATGGATGGATGGATGGATGGATGGATGGATGGATGGATGGATGGATGGATGGATGGATGGATGGATGGATGGATGGATGGATGGATGGATGGATGGATGGATGGAATAAGTAGAGAGTAAACTGTATGTCATAGATTCTGGATAGATCAACAGTAAAATTGTTATGCAAGTTGGACTAATCTGCAATCTAAAGTAGGGATGCACCGATGCATCGGCTGAACATCGGTAACGGGCGATATTTGCCTCGTTAACTGCCATCGGGAAATAAAAATGACATTTGCCGATGTTTATATGTGTCATGAACGCTGTGCTCAGGAGAAACTTTTTTTCCCCCTCTTTTTATTTGGGCGGGGGGAGATACCGAGACGGAAGAGGGCACCCGCGCCCTCTCCTCAGTAACTTAGATTAAACGAAGAAGACGGCGGTCGTGTGGCAATATTTTACAGTTTCAGAAAAAGATCAGCGTTTTGCAGTTTGCAATACGTGTTCCATTGAAATTTCAAGAGGGGGGGCTGTTAAAAAGTCATTTAACACAACAAATCTCATTGGACATTTGAGAAGCAGGCACGAGGCGGTGTACGGTGATTACCTGCAAGCTGACCAAAAACGAAAAAATGAAGCCGCCAAGAAAGCGCAAACCCCCAGTAAGACTCAGACTTCAATTGACACGGCGTTTGAGAAATCCAAACAGCTGCCTCCAGACAGCGTCAAAGCGAAACAAATAACAAACAAGGTGATGGAGTTCATCGCTTTAGATGACCAGCCTTTCTCTGTAGTGGAGGACGTGGGTTTTCGGAGTCTGATGAAGTTTATGGAGCCACGCTACACGCTGCCGAGCCGGCGTCACTTTGCCGAGGTCTGTCTCCCCGAAATCCACAACATTGTGGCCACGCACATTCATGAGCTACTGGCTTGCGACATCGCTGCAATCAGTTTCACCACAGATATATGGAGTTCAGATGTAAGCCCTGTGAGCATGCTTAGCCTCACGGCACAGTGGATTGATAAGGACTTCAACCTGGTGAAGGCAGTGTTGCACTCCCAGGAGTTTGCAGGTACCCACTCAGCATCTGCCATCTCGGAGGCATTTGAGAAAATGTTCCAGACGTGGAAAATCGACAAAACCAGAGTGCATGCTGTCGTGAGAGATAACGCTAGGAATATGACGAAAGCTATGATGGACAGTGGTCTGGCTAGTTTTGGCTGCATGGCGCACACACTGCAACTGGCAATTCATGACGGTGTTTTTAGCCAGTGCAGCCTCACGGATGTTGTGGCTATTTGCCAAAAAATCGTCGGCCACTTTAAACACTCACCCCTCGCCTATTCACGTCTCCAAGCTGTGCAGATCCAGTTGGGAATGAAACCAAAAAGGCTACAGCAAGATATTTCCACTCGCTGGAATAGTACATTTTATATGATGGAGAGCTTGCTGGAACAAAAGCGCGCACTTGCTACATATGCCGCAGACTACGACCTCCCGGCCACTCTCAGTGCGCACCAGTGGCAATTAATTGAAAACTTTATAACACTCCTCTCCCCATTTGAACAACTGACGAGAGAAGTTAGCTCATCAGAAGCATCAGCTGCAGATGTCATCCCCTCTGTGACAGCCCTGAGACGTCTTCTGAGTAAGCAGGCTACACAGACCACGGCGTTAAAACAACAAAGACCTCATTATACGCTGATTTCACGCAACCGCCATTTTGAAATCGAAAGTGAGGCTCCGGTGGGAAGAACCCCGGAAGTAAAGATAAACAACAATGCCTTGGATTACCAACCTGAAGCTGCTGCCGCGTTTGACACTATTGGATGGTAATATCCAATATAGGATATGTATATAGTTCATTCCTGCTTCTTTTTTTACATTCTGAATTATATATAAAAAACATTTTATTTATAAATGAATTTCACAGTATATAGTCTAAAGTATGAAAGAAATGTATTTACATTTTTAGAATTGACACAACATCATTAAACACAACAATACGCCATCGCATTCACGACTCTCCTGTGATTAAAGGCGACACTTCCGGTTTTCTTCCCACCGGAGCCTCGCTTTCGATTTCAAAATAACGGCTGCGTGAAATCAGCGTATTAGAGGCTGTAAATAGACGCTTCGATCAAATCCAGTACGATCCCATGTTCTGCATTGCCACCTATTTGGATCCCAGATACAAGGATCGTTACTTTGATGAGGATGTTAAACAACGCGCTCGAGAAATACTTGAGGCACACCTGTTGCCTGCTGCCGGTGCAGAGGATGGGACGCGCGATCGAGAGCGCGCACATCACACAGAGCGCAAGAGGCAACGATCCGACAGAGCAGGGCCCTCCCTGCATGATGTGTTTGAGGAGATCACCACTGGGGCGTCACCACTTTTGAATAAGAAACAATATCAAGACTATAAAACTCCTCAAAAAACGCGCACACAAACCTGACTGCACATCACATTTTTGACTTTATTGATTCTGCTTTTATTCCGGAGTCCCTTTTATTTTATTGCTCCGGAGTCGCATATCAGTCACAAAATGCGCCACGGGGAAGAAAAAAACATCTAGCCTATAGCCTAAGTCACACTGGACTAAGTCGCATTTTTTTAGAAATTTATTTCACACAAAAAAAAATAAAAAAAATGTTACAGACAGTTCTCCGTTACGGACGTGAGCGCTCTAAAGTGGCACTAAAATAATGTTTTAAAACTTTCACAGAGACCTCAAACTGAAAGCACAAAGCCTGTCTTTAAATTTAATTTCGTTTTGTATTAATTGTATCTTAATTTTAATCGATGTTTCATCAACAAATTGTCTGGATTTAATAAGAAGTAGCCTAAATATAGGCTATTAGAAAATAAATAATCAGGATACGGAGGCGCTGGCGAACCTGGAGCTCGTCTCATAATGAAACTCAGCGTAGGCCTATAAGGTAGCCTATTGCCTCACAGACCTGAGACATATAGATAGCTTGAAATGTCTACTTTTAAGCAGAACAATTCAAAACGAAAGAAAACAGACTGCGCTGCTTATGTAATTCGTATGAAATGTGCATTTCTCTCTGGCGCTGCGAAGATCGCGAGTCGTCAACTTCATCTGTCTAGCCGACACTGACATAAAAAATAACTGTTTTATTAGTAAACAATTAAAATGTCTCCTGCTATATTTTACATATTTGCCTGTTCCTTACAAAACACTGACAGTGGGGTTTTTGACGGGTTTTTTTTTTTTTTTTTTTTTGAGCAGCTGCGGACAAATTCTTTCGACACACACACACACACACACAATATTACGTAACACTCTGCGCTTATGTTTTAAAAAGATAATTTAACATATAAATAAAAAAATTTAAATAGCCCACTTAAAGTGTTTATTACAAATAAATGACTAAATGCTAAAAATGTATACATTTTAATGAACAAACATATGCGTTGCATTTACAATTCTGTGAAAACAGGGGGTGCTGCAGCACCCCCACTTCCCGCGGCCCTGGATTAGTTAGCAGTCAAAGGTTTTTGAATGTTATTTTATTTTTCAGAAAAGAACTTGTCATAAATAAGGTTATAACTAATGTCAACCAGAAAGTGACATTAAAGGTTGTTTTTGTTTCATAAATTGGTCTGATTGAATTTGTGCTCATTCTAGGATAGTGTGATCAAGAGCTGAAAGACTTGTATGTTTCCGTGGCACAAAAGAAGGAATAAATAACAAAAAGAAAAAACATCGGCATCGGCCATCGGCCAAGTTGTTATGTTAAACATCGGTATCGGTATCGGCCCAGAATTTCCCAATCGGTGCATCCCTAATCTAAAGTAATAACTTGGATTAAATTAGGTTAGAGGACTAACTCTTCTTGTGTCAAACTGTTGGGAAACCGATCAAGATCTACAAATGGGTAACAGGTGCATTTCCCCTTATAATTTATGATCCAATCATAAATGTATTTGACGCTTTCATTTGGTTCCCATTCAGTGTTTACATATGGATACCATATCATATTCTCCCTTTCGAGTGCCTGCCTATCCATCTTTAAAAAAGAAACATTTGCCTTACAGAAAATAGGGATGATCGAGCAGTTAATGACTTGCTCAAGATGCATATTATATCGATTAACTTTTTTTTTTTTTTTTAAGAATGGTAAATTAAAATACACACTTTTATTGTAGTTTTTGTATTGCAAGTGTTCATCTGACAAGCAGGTGTAGTATATTGCTCTTTTGACTGAACTTTTGCTTGAGTTCTTTTAATGTCAGCTCAACTCTGTCATGTTCATTTGAAAAAAGTTGTCTTGTTATTTTACAAAACCACAGCTGTTTAGCAGTGCATAACTGGACTCTTGTTTTAAAATGACCATCTTACTGTGCCAACCATTCAAATCCAGGATGTCCAACAGTTAAGGCAATGAGATAAATGGGGATTGTGGTAATCCATGCACTACATACTACAGAGCAAGGGCTGATGAAAAACATTGACTGTTAGTCAAGGTGACTGTTAATTTCAAAATGCTCTTCTATACTAATGAAAATCTACCACAGCTCAGAAATAAATTAAATTGGACTCTCCTATTCCATATTCAGGATCCATGCTTAAGCTATATGAAATAGGAGTTATGGTGTTATTTTCTATCTGCTTGATTATCACTCTATCTCTATGTATTAGATTTGATCAAAATGTTTCATAGTTTAAGTCCTGTGAATTGAGCAGAGTCCAAAAATAGCTGTAAATCTCTAAAACATAAGTGGGCGTCCTTCCCTTCAGAAAACATTTCATATCAGCACTTTTGTGTGTAAGTCACTGCTCTCATAGGTCCAGACATGGGAAAGTCATTAAGTTTTGAACAAGATAAATCTTAAACCGCCATTTGTGCCAAGTAGATTTAAATCATTTCATGTAAAAACTAAAACAGTTTTAAACAAATTCAACATTTTCATTTATACACATCAATTTAATAATATGCAGCAATATTTGACTAGATATATTTGATTATATTTGTTAAGGCACACTGGGACTTCTGTTGACATTTTTGAATGAGGATGCAAACAAATCAGTGAATAAGTTTTAAATAGAATCATTTAAACCAACTTTTTTAACTGATTTACGGAAATAAATCTGACTTGATGATATTAATCTAACAAACTATATCTATATATTTTTTATTATTATAAATTTTTATGTAAGGCAAACTGGACATTGATGCACAAGCATTCCCCTATATTTGAGTTGTTCTGTCATCTCTTTATAATTAATAGCACCAGCCCAATGGAATGTTGAACACTCTTTAAACAGTTGATCTCATGGTTGGCTTTAAAGGAATGGGGGAGTTTGAATGGGAAAGGCGTTTTCTCCCTGGTGTTGGGTGAGCAGAGTTGATGTAAAGGGGATTTTTGGAGGTGAGGTCTTGTCTCGAAGATGACCCCTGCCCTGACCTCATTCTTCTGTGGTCTGTTTTTCAGAGGCCAGTAAGTTTGTGATGTCATATGTGGCGGCAGTGTGTGGGAAGGGCCAGGAGGTGAACAAAGTGAAGGAGCAGCTGCTTCAGTCCAATCCTGTGCTTGAGGGTGAGTTTTCCGTTTCTTTTGATTTTGTACCAATTGTCACACCTTTAGGATGTTCATGTCCCTTGTCCTTTTAAACATACATCGGATTTTCTGGAGGTCAGTTAAAGGCAAGCTGAGTGGCAGATCTTTCAGATTCTTGAAGGCAAGTTTGAAAGCAAGATGATTTGAGACGTATATAATTTGGATTTTCCAATAATCCTAGCCCTACTAATGGGCCAAAAGCTCCTTGGTCCCTGTTGGCAATCAGACAGTTGTGTTTTTATGTGGGGCCATGAACAGGAAATGCCCATAAGCAATGAGATGGAGATGGAACAGGAATGCCCAGTGCTTCTTGGCAGCAGGACTCTGAGCAGAGTGAAGTCCCACATCTGGGAGAGTTTAGCTGCTGGAAGTAATGAGCCCCACTCTGGGGGTCCAGCACATTTCCTGCTGCATGTTTCTCTACCATAGACTTTCTGTGAATGTAGGTTATACTATGAGGAGATGGCGTTTAGAAGGAAAATGCAAAAATTCATTATATTTAATGAGGGACATGCTACACTTAAAAATAAAGTGTGGGGACGGGGAGTGAATTTCGAGGGGGGATGGCGTAAAAAAAAAAAAAAAAAAAAGGTTATATATATGAAGAGTTCAGATGCAAAAGCCTCTAAGGGCCATCTGAAATTTTCTTCTTGAATGATCATTTTTATCAAACTTGTATATTTTGTAACGGTTAGTGTTCAGTAATTTCACTTAAATAGCAATGAAAATGACCTATTAATTGTCATTTAAGTGAAATTACTGAACTTAAATATACGAGCTTGATAAAAATGATCATTCTAGAAGAAAATTTCAGATTGGCACTTAGAGGCTTTTGCATCTGAACTCTTCATATATTTTTTTTGGGACATTGTAACGATTACTATATTTTATCTACAATATAATAGCTACATAAACGTAGCACAATATATGATAATAAAAACTTAGAGGGATATTGATATTTGTCAGTGGCATTCTGTAAAATTGGCTGCGGCGTCTTTTGTTATTGGCCAATGCCTGCAGACTGCAGCCAATGGAAATGCTTCTCTATCAGTGCGCGTCTTTCTTACTACTCACAGAACTTCAAAACAGACCGCATGAGGTAAATAAATAATCTTACCTTAAAAATCGTTCTCATAAATACTCAAATCGTGTTCTTCTAATTCTTCTGAGGTAAATCCAAGGTAAACAGCACAGCACATTGAGCACAAACACAGTCTTCCAAACTCGAGGAAAACAGGAATAAGGTACTTGTTTTTGAGGTAATGAGTCCGTTAACAGCGCGTGGATCATTTGCATGTCAATCGCTCGTGCGCGCGTGGACTTGGTCACATTAGAGTTAATTAGCTCGGACTGGAGAAACTGTACATGTCGTTGCTTTCATACGGATTACTTAAACAGAGAATATTTGTTTTTTATATGGTTTACATCATTTAAAATGGAGACTTCAAGCTTTGTAAAGACGCATGTTTCATGCCACAGTGACAAGCATTCGCAGAGTTACAGATCATTTTCTGTCGCATTTCAGAATGAACTTCACTTTGAGAGAGACGGGACAACGCTTCATGTTTATTTATATTTTATTTTACGAAAAACACAAAGTTTTGTTTTTATTATTTGCAATAGCCGACCCCAGGGGGTTAAATGAAACAAAATAAATAATTTATATAATTTAGTTATTATAGATTATAAAGGTTTTTAAACATCTGAAAGGTCATCTAAAGCCAGATGACCTCTATTTATTTATTTTTTTCAAAATAGCCCAGTGAATTTTGTCCATTTCCATCACTGGTTATACTTGCCTGTATTTCATCAACTAGACCAGGGACCAGCAATTTTTAACATGTCCCACTGTGCCATTTTCAAAGTTATCAACTTTAATATAATTTGAGAATTATTTCGAAGTTTATTTGTCACTGAAATGGAAAGTTGCATTGTGGGAGACAGTATTCTGAGCAATGTGCTGTTTTGTATACTGCAAATGTCCTGCTGTAGGTAATCTGAATGTTCCATGCATACAGAACGTTTGCATACTGGATGCATACTATGTACTGCACTAATATATTAGTATGCTTTTCTAAATGTAGCCATTGTTTGTTTAATCTGAATGCTCAATAATACTTTCATTTGTTGTGGTGCCATCTTGAAGCTTAAACAGGCATGCCAATGCCAAGGTCATGGGTTCAAATCCCAGGGAATGCATGAACTAATAAAATGTAAACAGTAAATGCAATGAAAGTCACTTCAGATTAAAGTGTCTGCCAAATGTAAATTCCATTCAGTGTCCATCAGTCAACTCAAATTTGCATATTCTCGTTACACTGTTTTATAATGGACACAATTATTGATAGGACGTGAAATTGTTCTTGGCCTTCCTGTTTTTGGCCTTCTATTTATTTAGTGTTTCATGAATATGATGAAAGATAGCTTAGAGGATTCAGGATATTTTTTCCACCCGATGACATCACTCAAAGTAGAAATATAGTGCTGAATGAATATGGCATAACTAACTTATGTTTTTCCACTGCATGTTTTTCCACTGCAGCTTTTGGTAATGCCAAAACCGTGAGGAATGACAACTCGTCTCGATTTGTGAGTATCTATTTCTTCTACCAGGAAGAATATTTTATGACTGTTTTGATGCTGCTCCTCCCTTTAGCGCATGTTTGCTTTAGATTAGATCAACATGGACTTTTGATCAGTGATGTAAACACAGGCAAATGATTATATTGCTTTGTCAGCCCACCCCTAAAGTGTTCTCTCTTATCAATCTTTTCTTGGGAGTTTGGTTTTGCTTACAGTCTCCTTTTGCTTTGTGTTCCTCTTCTTTATTGACTGACACATCTATTCTGACACAGCAACAGTAGAGTGATTGCTGTTCGTGCTTGTTCATACAGTTGGATTCAAACAGAACCCTGTGTAACCTCTCTGGCAACCACCTACAGATGCCTTTGACTCTTTTCTGCTTATTTTTCTATGATTTCTTTCCTGAATCCCACAATGCCATTCAACACAACTCGCAAAGATTAGCACAGTTAAATATCTCAATTTATGCAAATATGTTTAATGCTGCGGCTCTTTGACAGTTTGGCTTTTTTTTTTCAGCTGTCTATCACGGCCTGACCACATTAAATAAACATACTCTGAGCTATAGAGTGTGTACTTACAGAGGTCAGACCACACAGAATTGTCCAGCATTGGCTTTCAGAGGTGCTGTGTAATTTACATAACAGGGTAAACAGAACAGTGTTGAGTCAATGTTGTTGTTGCTGTTGATCTAAATTTTTGTAATTCATGGGTCAAAATGCACAAAAATGAGTTTGAGCACTCTTACTGGCTCTTGCATCACCCACATGAAACCATCAGTGTTACATAACCATTTATTTTTGTGGCTTTGCACTGTGAACTAATCTGAACAAACATTGTTGTTAATACATTGCCTTTATTGTAAAGTGTTAGCGAAATAATATACTTTAAAATAATATACAGTACTTAAAGGTAGGGTAGGTAATCATTTTAAAAAAAAAAAACCATTCCAAATTTGTTTAAACTGTCTTTATATACCAATACATAATTAAAATGTAAGTACTCTGAAAAAAAAATTAAAAAAATCGAGTGACTGTAGACCTTTTAATCTGCAATAAACACAGCTCATTATTTCCATTCACTCCACCCCCTCCCTTCTGAGCTCCTTCCAAAGCCACGCCCCCAAAACACATGAACGCGCGACGCCAAACGCTCAGGCTGGAACAAGACGCATTTATTACCTGAGACGAGTGGAGAGGAAGGAGCGCAGTACATACAGTGACATCATGTCAGAATCACATGTAATAAAATACCTAACTTTATCACTATGAATATAAACAAATAAGATTTCTTTTAGTACTCACTATCAAGCTAGCATATCGATAATGGTAAAGTTTCATTCGGTAACGAGCTATATTTATAAGGCAAAACTAAAAACAGGTTGCATTGATACACGTTTTTCCATTACCATCAGTTACACTGTGATGAAGATGAATTTCGTGTAAGATTCATAACATATACGGTGTTTTGCATGTAAGAGTTTCCATGATGAAAACATTGTTGACTCTAATGAAGACTAACGTACACTCCGAGTCCGGAGAAAAGTACCGCATCGTCGGCTCGAGGACAGGTCCGGGGTTGAGGGCGAAGCAGAGGAGGTCGTTCAAGAGTGCGGGCAGGGTCCGAGGAAGTAGTTTTTGCCTTGTTTGCCTTCGCTGACTGCATATGCAGGTGCTTTGAGCTGAATATTTCCGGGAACAGTGACATGTGATGAGTGCACGCAGGGCAGCGCGCGCAGTGGGGCTCGGGGCGGGCACGAGACATGAAGGCATCTGATTGGTTCTTTACATTCGCACCGAATGGCAGTGATTGGTCAGAGTTTTTACTGTCCTGCAGCTGCTACAGAGGTCTGATTTTTTTCATTCCTTTTTCTAAACACATAATGTATTGACTACTATCAGGATGGAAGGACCATTTCACCCAGTATAAAAAAAAGTGTTTCTGAACAGGATTACCTACCCTACCTTTAAGTGTGAACAGAATGTAATGTTTTCAGACACTTAATTACATGTCAATTGCATTTTAGTTCAAATTTATTTTTGTTTAAATTTATATGAAATGCATTTAGCTGAATATTTTTTGGATCCGCTTAAGTAGAACTTAAGTACATCTTTATGTAATTTCATCATAGTTTTCTGTTGTCTTTTGAGATATTGTGTACAAGCATTAATGGTAAACTTAAATATACTTTACAATATACTAACCCTTAAACAGTCAAGAGTGGAAAATGATCAGCAAAAAAACATTTCATGTCACCTTTTATATCATCTGGATTTAAGTAAAACATATCCAAAGGAATTTTTTAAATATTTGATAATAGTTTGGATTTCCCAGGATACATTGCCATATTAGGGTATAAAAAAGCCAAAGTCATCAATATTTCTATGATTTATTTGATGCAAAAAAAGATGTAATATTCAAAATATACTACATGTCTAAGTTTCCTAGAATTGAAGCATACACAATTCTTGTATTTTTATACTACTGAACTGTCCTGTCTTCAACCTCGGAGGGAGCAACTCTAGCCCTTGAGGTCCACTGACCTGCAGGGTTTAGCTCCATCCGTAACCAATCATATAATGTAATTTATGATACAACATATAATTAGGGCCCGAGCACCGATGGTGTGAGGACCCTCTTGGAATTGCTCTGTTTATTAGGGCCCGAGCACCGATGGTGTGAGGACCCTCTTGGAATTGCTCTGTTTATTATTATTATTCTTCTCCGCATTTAATTGCATTTTTGAGGGCCTAAACATGCTCGAAAACTCACAAAACTTTGCACACGCGTCAGAACTGGCGAAAATTTACATCTGATATAGGTTTCAGAATTGGACGGGGCAAAATGGCTCGATAGCGCCACCTATAAAAGTTCAACGGAGTGCGCCTCCCGCAACGTTCCACGTACGTGCACGAAATTCGGTACATACATGTAATCACCTAATACCTACAAAAAAGTCTCTTGGAGCATAGCCCTAAACACAACAGGAAGTCAGCCATTTTGAACTTCCTCTCAGATTTTTGTGCAGTTTTTGCCATTTTCATGCCTCGTACTTTAACGAACTCCTCCTACAGTTTTAATCTGATCATCTTCAAATTTGGTGAGTGTAATCTTAAGGCCTTTGCGACGTTAAATTGCGAAGATCTTGAGTTTTCGTCGAAGGGCGGGTCCTCGGCGGCCTGACAAATTTCGATGTTTCGCCATGAAACAGGAAGTTGCTGTAACTCAGGCATGGAATGTCCAATCTGCCCCGAACTTCACACGTTTGATAAGCGTTCTGTCCTGAACACATGACCATGCTCATATTCAGTTATAGTCATAGCGCCACCTGCTGGCAACAGGAAGTGACATGTTTAACACTGTTATGGACTCCTAATAACATATAAAAAAGTGCCAGCAAGTGCTAAACATGCTAACAACATACTAGAAGCATGCTAAAACATGCTAGCAAACTCTTAGCTAAGTGCTAAAGCATGCTATTTTTGCAATTAAATAGGAATTTGCTGTAACTCAGGCATGGAATGTCCAATCTGCCCCAAACTTCACACTTTTGATAATCGTTCTGTCCTGAACACATCTACATGAGAATATTCAGTTATAGTAATAGCGCCACCTACTGGTAACAGGAAGTGTCATGTTTAACACGTTGATGCCATTCTAGCAACATGTTAAAAATGCCATTGACTTCTAAACATGCTAGAAACATGTTAAAACATGCTAGCAATACTTAGCTAAGTGCTAAAGCATGCTAATTCAATGAAACAGGATGTTGTTGTTACTCAAGAAGGCAATGTCCAATCTGCGCCAAACTTCACACTTTTGATAAGCGTTCTGTCCTGGACACATGACCATGCTCATATTCAGTTACAGTCATAGCGCCACCTGCTGGCAACAGGAAGTGACATGTTAAACACTGTTGTGGACTCCTAATAACATATAAAAAAGTTCCAGCATGTGCTAAACATGCTAACAACATACTAGAAACATGTTAAAACATGCTAGCAAACACTTAGCTTAGTGCTTAAGCATGCTAATACTGCAATTAAATAGGAATTTGCTGAAACACAGGCACGGAATGTCCAGTCTGCCCCAAACGTCACACGTTTGATAAGAGTCATGGCCTGAACACATCTACATGAGAATATTCAGTTATAGTAATAGCGCCACCTACTGGTAACAGGAAGTGTCATGTTTAACACGTTGATGCCGTTCTAGCAACATGTTAAAAATGCCATTGACTTCTAAACATGCTAGAAACATGTTAAAACATGCTAGCAAAACTTAGCTAAGTGCTAAAGCATGTTAATTCAATGAAACAGGATGTTGTTGTTACTCAAGAAGGCAATGTCCAATCTGCGCCAAACTTCACTCTTTTGATAAGCGTTCTGTCCTGAACACATGACCATGCTCATATTCAGTTACAGTCATAGCGCCACCTGCTGGCAACAGGAAGTGACATGTTAAACACTGTTGTGGACTCCTAATAACATATAAAAAAGTTCCAGCATGTGCTAAACATGCTAACAACATACTAGAAACATGTTAAAAAATGCTAGCAAACACTTAGCTTAGTGCTAAAGCATGCTAATACTGCAATTAAATAGGAATTTGCTGTAACACAGGCACGGAATGTCCAGTCTGCCCCAAACTTCACACGTTTGATAAGAGTCATGGCCTGAACACATCTACATGAGAATATTCAGTTATAGTAATAGTGCCACCTACTGGTAACAGGAAGTGTCATGTTTAACACGTTGATGCCGTTCTAGCAACATGTTAAAAATACCATTGACTTCTAAACATGCTAGAAACATGTTAAAACATGCTAGCAATACTAAGCTAAGTGCTAAAGCATGCTAATATAATGAAACAGGATGTTGTTGTTACTCAAGAAGGCAATGTCCAATCTGCGCCAAACTTCACACTTTTGATAAGCGTTCTGTCTTGAACACATGACAATGCTCATATTCAGTTACAGTCAATGCGCCACCTGCTGGCAACAGGAAGTGACATGTTAAACACTGTTGTGGACTCCTAATAACATATAAAAAAAAATGCCAGTAGGTGCTTAACATCCTACCAACATACTAGAAACATGCTAAAACATACTAGTAAACACTATAAGTACTAAACCATACTATTACTACAATTAAATATGAATTTGCTGTAACTCAAACATACAATATCCAATCTGCCCCAAACTTCACATACTTGATAAAAGTCCTGCACTGAACACATCTACAAAGCAATATTCAGATATATAACCCCACCTACTGCCAACAGAAACTGAACTGGTTAACACAGTAATGCAGTACTAACCACATACCTATTGTGTACTAAGCATGCTAAAAACATACTAAACATGCTAGCAACTACTATATACTGTATACCTCCTTAAATGCACATTGCCCAACCATGCTCTGTCTTCCTAAAGCCAACGAGTGACGATGGCACGGGTGCGAGGGCCCTTTCATCGCTGCTTGCAGCTTTAATTATTATTATTCTTCTCCGCATTTAATCACATTTTTGAGGGCCTAAACATGCTCGAAAACTCACGAAACTTTGCACACGCGTCAGAACTGGCGAAAATTTACATCTGATATAGGTTTCAGAATTGGGCGGGGCAAAATGGCTCGATAGCGCCACCTATAAAAGTTCAACGGAGTGCGCCTCCCGCTATGTTCCACGTACGTTTATGAAATTCGGTACATACATGTAAGGACCTAATACCTACAAAAAAGTCTCTTGGAGCGTAGCCCTAAACACAACAGGAAGTCAGCCATTTTCAACTTCCTCTCAGATTTTTGTGCAGTTTTTGCCATTTTCATGCCTCGTACTTTAACGAACTCCTCCTACAGTTTTAATCTGATCATCTTCAAATTTGGTGAGTGTAATCTTAAGGCCTTTGCGACGTTAAATTGCGAAGATCTTGAGTTTTCGTCGAAGGGCGGGTCCTCGGCGGCCTGACAAATTTCGATGTTTCGCCATGAAACAGGAAGTTGCTGAAACTCAGGCATGGAATGTCCAATCTGCGCCAAACTTCACACGTTTGATAAGCGTTCTGTCCTGAACACATGACCATGCTCATATTCAGTTACAGTCATAGCGCCACCTGCTGGCAACAGGAAGTGACATGTTTAACACTGTTGTGAACTCCTGATAACATATAAAAAAGTGCCAGCAAGTGCTAAGCATGCTAACAACATACTAGACACATGTTAAAACATGCTAGCAAACACTTAGCTAATTGCTAAAGCATGCTATTACTGCAATTAAATAGGAATTTGCTGTAACTCAGGCACGGAATGTCCAATCTGCCCCAAACGTCACACGTTTGATAAGAGTCATGGCCTGAACACATCTACATGAGAATATTCAGTTATAGTAATAGCGCCACCTACTGGTAACAGGAAGTGTCATGTTTAACACGTTGATGCCGTTCTAGCAACATGTTAAAAATGCCATTGACTTCTAAACATGCTAGAAACATGTTAAAACATGCTAGCAAAACTTAGCTAAGTGCTAAAGCATGTTAATTCAATGAAACAGGATGTTGTTGTTATTCAAGAAGGCAATGTCCAATCTGCGCCAAACTTCACACTTTTGATAAGCGTTCTGTCCTGAACACATGACCATGCTCATATTCAGTTACAGTCATAGCGCCACCTGCTGGCAACAGGAAGTGACATGTTAAACACTGTTGTGGACTCCTAATAACATATAAAAAAGTTCCAGCATGTGCTAAACATGCTAACAACATACTAGAAACATGTTAAAACATGCTAGCAAACACTTAGCTTAGTGCTAAAGCATGCTAATACTGCAATTAAATAGGAATTTGCTGAAACACAGGCACGGAATGTCCAGTCTGCCCCAAACGTCACACGTTTGATAAGAGTCATGGCCTGAACACATCTACATGAGAATATTCAGTTATAGTAATAGCGCCACCTACTGGTAACAGGAAGTGTCATGTTTAACACGTTGATGCCGTTCTAGCAACATGTTAAAAATGCCATTGACTTCTAAACATGCTAGAAACATGTTAAAACATGCTAGCAAAACTTAGCTAAGTGCTAAAGCATGTTAATTCAATGAAACAGGATGTTGTTGTTACTCAAGAAGGCAATGTCCAATCTGCGCCAAACTTCACTCTTTTGATAAGCGTTCTGTCCTGAACACATGACCATGCTCATATTCAGTTACAGTCATAGCGCCACCTGCTGGCAACAGGAAGTGACATGTTAAACACTGTTGTGGACTCCTAATAACATATAAAAAAGTTCCAGCATGTGCTAAACATGCTAACAACATACTAGAAACATGTTAAAACATGCTAGCAAACACTTAGCTTAGTGCTAAAGCATGCTAATACTGCAATTAAATAGGAATTTGCTGTAACACAGGCACGGAATGTCCAGTCTGCCCCAAACTTCACACGTTTGATAAGAGTCATGGCCTGAACACATCTACATGAGAATATTCAGTTATAGTAATAGCGCCACCTACTGGTAACAGGAAGTGTCATGTTTAACACGTTGATGCCGTTCTAGCAACATGTTAAAAATACCATTGACTTCTAAACATGCTAGAAACATGTTAAAACATGCTAGCAATACTAAGCTAAGTGCTAAAGCATGCTAATATAATGAAACAGGATGTTGTTGTTACTCAAGAAGGCAATGTCCAATCTGCGCCAAACTTCACACTTTTGATAAGCGTTCTGTCTTGAACACATGACAATGCTCATATTCAGTTACAGTCAAAGCGCCACCTGCTGGCAACAGGAAGTGACATGTTAAACACTGTTGTGGACTCCTAATAACATATAAAAAAAATGCCAGTAGGTGCTTAACATCCTACCAACATACTAGAAACATGCTAAAACATACTAGTAAACACTATAAGTACTAAACCATACTATTACTACAATTAAATATGAATTTGCTGTAACTCAAACATACAATATCCAATCTGCCCCAAACTTCACATACTTGATAAAAGTCCTGCACTGAACACATCTACAAAGCAATATTTAGATATATAACCCCACCTACTGCCAACAGAAACTGAACTGGTTAACACAGTAATGCAGTACTAACCACATACCTATTGTGTACTAAGCATGCTAAAAACATACTAAACATGCTAGCAACTACTATATACTGTATACCTCCTTAAATGCACATTGCCCAACCATGCTCTGTCTTCCTAAAGCCAACGAGTGACGATGGCACGGGTGCGAGGGCCCTTTCATCGCTGCTTGCAGCTTTAATTTTCTATGTAATCCTGAAGACTTTAGATTTCTTCAGGTGTTCTTGATCAGGGTTGGAGCTAAACTTTCAAGGATATGATCCACTATTATCCACTATAAACTCCACTATGATAATGAAAACCGAATTGGATTAAAAAGTCTTTCTCATGCCTATTAAAAGAGATTTGAGTATGTATTCTGTGATGCGCACTGCCTGTTTAAGGGTTAATGTAATTTCTATTAAAATGTGTATGTTATGTATTTACATATAATCGTAATTACAAATTTGTAATGATGTTGCAATTTAGTACATTGTGTTATCTAAATTAAAATAATCATAGCACATCAAAATATGTGTACTTTATAGAACAACAAAAGATTATTAAAACAATGATTTTTAAAAGTAAAACTTCTCATTTGACATTTATTACAGTGCACTTTTTAAAAGTGTACTTAGTGTTAACAAACAGTATACCAAGTACACATAAGTGGCATTTTATTTCATTATTACTGTATATTAATTGCAAGTACAATTTTAAATATTTCAGTTTTGAAGTAAACTACATGTGCACATACAATACAATTAGGTTCACTTTTTTTAAAAGAGGTTATATATACTTAGCTTCACCAAGCTCTTTTGGAAGTCCATTTATGTGGCACAAACAGTTGTGGACTGGTTAGGATGCTGCCCTATAGATGCCATATTAACACCTTAACATTTAAAATTTCAAAGCACCATTTTATCATATAAATTTTTCAACAGCTCTCTGTGTTATAGCAATATCAAAGCAATTTTCAGCTATTACTTCCTGTGTTGGAAGAGGATTTTCGAGTTTATCCATCAGCCTCTAACGCAGTTTCCTTTAGAAGTGCTGTTGGATATAAATAAAGAGGGAACATTTTTATTGGCTCCAGAGACACTGGGCTTACTGTTCCTTTCCCAAACAGTGTACAGGGACAGAAAGACAAAAAAAGTTTATTTTACCATTACAGCAGCGGAGAAAAAAAAAAAAGGCTTTTCTCTCACAGTAGTCCATTACTCCATTGCAAATCTATGTCTGATTGGCAGCATGTGTTATGAACAGGCCTGTGCTTGGAGAATTGACTGCGCTTAGAGGGAAAGTCTTTTTTTCTCATCTGCCTCACGGAAGGCTCAAATTTCAGCCCTATTTGCAGTGATCACTGCCCTCGTTGTCATGCGTCTTTTCCTACCATCAGAAACCACTGAAGAGCCACGTGGTTCTCCACAGCAAGCCTTCCATTAGTACTAAAGGCCTTGAAGTGTCACCATAGGGGAGGGGACACACTTCTTAGACCTTAACAACTTAATCATATCTTATTTTGACTGCACAAGAAGGCCCTGTTAAACAACAATAAAGAACCCATCAACTAACCCACCATGCACTTTTTATGGGATGTGCTTACAATTTCTTCTTTTTCTACAGGGAAAGTACATGGATATCGAGTTTGACTTTAAAGGAGACCCCATTGGTGGAGTCATCAGTAATTGTGAGTATAATTATAAGGCAGAGACCATGGAGTGTCCCTGTAATAGTTCCCAAGAAGGAATAAAGGAATAGTTCACCCCAAATCTGTCATTATTTAGTCACCCTTATGTTGTTCCAAGCCTTTATGCTGTTTTTTGTTTTTTATACAAAAGGAAGAAAGCTGGAAAAAAATGTGCGCAGCGACAGTTTGTTACTATAACCGCTTTTCCACCATCCTTGTTGCTTAACCATTCCATTCCATGCCGACCTGGCCCAGCCGGCACGGATATGGTTTGATTTTCCACTGTGGGACTGATAACGGAGCTCTTTGAAATGTAATACAAATGCATTGCCTTGGTATTGCAAGAGTTTACAGATTGCATGAGATGTAAATAGCGACGGCGTTACGGAGGATGATCAGATATTTATTTTATTTTTATCATTAAATTGTGTTTACTTTGCTCAAATAGCACACTAGAAACTGTAGCCAACCATGCTGAAAATCCTGGGACTAGAATGGTTTGTAATCGTGCCATGTTGCGCCATACCAGGCTGAAGTGGAAATACAACTAGAACCGATTGTTTTGTTCATGTATTTTTAATCAAGTTAATGCAGACTTGGTGAGCATAAGAGACTTCTTTAAAAAAGTGAAAAAATCTTACTGACTCCAAACATTTGAACAGCAGTATATATGGAATGTAGTGCACAACTACTTTTATGGTTGCTGTGGTTACCATGAACTGTCGCTTTATGGAAAAGAACTGCATGAACATTCTTGAGAATTTCTCTGTTTTCTGGAAGTCAGTCTGAGGGAGAATAAATGATGACAGATGTTTCATTGTGGGCACCTATTTCTTTTAGTTTTTTATACAAGTGGCCTTGTCTTTACTCTAGCTTTTAGCGGTGTGCATTTCATACACACAAACCATCCAGAGTGTGTCCTTGTTTTTGTTTTGTTTTGACTGTTTTGTAGCAGCATAGCAAGCAAACGGTTACTGTAATATCCCCTTGAGCCTGTCTCTCTGCTAATTCAAATCCAGACCATCAGTCTAGTTGGTTTGGCACACATACCCTTGACTGTTGAAGCCAGTGGTAGCTCAAGGTTTTCTCATGCACTTGGTTCATTTATAGTCTCCAATTAATGGGTTGATGAAATAAGGAATGGTGAACAGTTGCAGGACCTAAAATATGTTTACGTTATACGTTGATATACATTTCAACATTAAATCATTACACTTTCTTTTATTTGTCAACTAACCTAATACATAATTGCTGGCATAAGTACATTTCTAAACTTTAGCTACATTTATCTGGTCAAAAATGTGATTTTGCTACTATGACAAGTGCCCTTAAAGTCTTTAAATGGAAACGAAAGTGCTACCACTTGGCTTTGAGAGATAATTAATCAACCTAAGTTTGTTATCCCACAACAACTTCCTGTAACTGTTGACACGGTCCATTGACACAATTAGCTAATTGATTTGAGGAGAGTTTGTAACCTACATTATATAGTACAGCAGTTTGAGTGACTAGTCGATCGGTTAGTGTGTCACCATCCATGTGAGAGAATCAATCAATTCTCTTATTGTTGCTGTTGCGATTTCTCTACTTCACACGTCACATACAGGGTTGTCACTAGACCTAAATGACAACCTAATGATATTTCTGATATTTGAAACAAAAGGACTGACTTACTAACAGTTACACCTTCAGCCCAGGTTTTGTAGTTAGGGTTAAACAATGCTCCATGTCTTCATTTCATATCAACCTAATAAATGTGGTTGATGATAAGATAATCAAGGCTTTGGGCTGATGCTGCTGTTTTCTACTGGACACACATCTGGATGGAGCGTGGGTGGTGTGACATTTCCCTCCTCCTACAGATGAATATCTCCTGTGAGACTTCCTGTCTCAATCTAAATACAATGAACAATGAAAGCTTCATCATGGATACCTAAATATTCATTCTAATGTAAACAGGAAAACACCTTTGTTTTCCTCTAAAATGACGGGAGAATTGTCTGTAGCCAATAGCGGTTTTATCATGTATTAAATATGTTTGTATGACAAACTTTTTGCTTCCTGAAAGTAGGTGATTTAAGACTGTATTTCACAACAAAATAAAAGTGAATGACATAAGAATTTGAATCTCATTGCAAAAGATTGTTATATCCAAATTTAAATATGAAAGATGTTCAGAAGTGTAGGGAGACTTATGTTATTTACAATATTTTATTGGAGTGGGCAGTCACTGATTTTTTAAATTCCATAACAGTTAATACTCTGATTGTTGGATACGGTATAAAAGTAATATATCATTTAATATTAAAGTAATAAAGTAGAAAATTGTATATTGTGAAATTAATTTATGAAGTTGAAAACACATTGACTTCATTGAGGATATCATTGCTTGAATGCATTGTATCTCATGTTAGGCCTGTCTTTTAGGTTTAAACATTCTCGCTAAAATTTTCTATGGAGAAAATTAATTCTTTTATTTATTTATTTTACTTTGGGACAACACTTGAGGACAAGTGTTTACTTTATACATGGACATCACCCCCAGCTTTTGTCATCTTTTGTCATGAACTGTTTTATGTTTTGATATTTCCCCATCACAGATCTCTTGGAGAAATCCCGTGTGGTAAAGCAGACCAGGGGCGAGAGGAATTTCCACGTCTTCTACCAGCTGCTTTCTGGAGCATCAGATGACTTGCTCAGTAAGAGACTACTTACATTTTATTTTGATTATATGTGTATTCTGGATGCACTATCCATTCAGTGGCTTTCAGAACATGGTGAGGAAAAGACTGCACTAAAGCGTACCTGAGAATGTATGGTTCATTTGTGGGGGGGTTCGCACCATGTTGGACCATGGACATTGTCTGACATTTTTCATAAAAGAGAACACAATAACAGACTTTGATTTCAGGCATCAAAGGGGTGAGCTGGACGGAAAACCACATAGATGTAACTTAATCTGATGGCAACTGGGTCTTATGAAATGACTAATACATAGACAGAAACCTTTGACAAAACCAAAGACAGTAAAAGAGAAAGATTTACCACTCATAGAAAAACAACTGGGAGAAATGACAGTGCTCAGTTATCAAAAAGATTGTTGTCAAGTGAACTGAATTGACTTAAAGGGCACTATCATTTCATTTTTCTTTCAGAAAAACTGAAGCTGGACCGAGACTTTAGCAAATACAACTACCTTAGCTTGGATTCGGCAACAGTCAATGGATTGGATGATGCTGCCAGTTTCAGAACAGTCAGAGTAAGTTTGCTTTCAAGCCTACCGTACATACAGTAGCTGGTTCCTAAACACATTATAGCATGTGAGACATTGGTTCAAACTGTCTAGGGATTAGCTCTGATCCATGGCACCCTGTATGATGAGAGGTTAGCAAAGCACCTTATCTCCTCAGCTTAACTGGATAATATCATCCTTTACCCCACTGAGGTGGAGCTTGATCCGAGCAAGACACTTTGCCTTGTGGCATTATGTAATTTGAGCTTCGTTCAAGCCTCTACTTAAAGACTGGGAGGTTCATTTAAGGGGAAATTCCACCTGCTCTTGGCTGACTTGTGCAAATAGAAATCATTGCTTCGGTTTTCATTTCCTTCTCTCATGCATATTTATTTTTTTGTGAAAAGGGTCATGTAGGGCTAGACAATAAGATTATTTTCTGCTGGCCTGGTTGAGACCCCTTTTATACTGGCCCTGGGACAGAAATTATTACAGTATTATACATTTTTGTAAACACATACGTGGTTTCTGACATATACAAAAAAAAGTTTTTATTAACATTTAATAATGTATTTCCCAGACAAATTTATAACAAATAACGTGCGTTTTTTGCTAACAGCTATAAGTTATGTAGTGTGTTGATTTAGATAAACTACTTTATTCAACAATTTCTTCTCTTCTGTATCAGATCTCTTATGCTATTCACATTGTGAACACAGTACAGCGCTTCCGGGTTCCATGTCAGAACGCAGAAGAGAAGAAATTGTTGAATAAAGTCTTAATTTGTGTTTGTTTTTTTGCATACAAAAAGTATTCTTGTCATTTCATAACATTACATTTGAATCACTGTAGTGTTTGTGTCCCAGCAAACAATGCAGCCCACATTAAACAGTTCAGAATCCAGCACTGTATCAGACAATGCAGTGCAGTTCTGATGAACAATATGTCTAAGCCAAGCTCCATGCTGACATCAGAACACCCTAACTCAGCATGTGCTGGGCCTCTGGCTTTTTCTTTTAACCCCTTGCCTGGGGAGTCAAATCCAATTAATTAGAAACATGCTTTTTTGCAGTGTAGACAGTTGCAGTTTATAAGGTTAAGCATAAATAAGGCTTTGTGTGTAGGAGACAGTAAACACTTCCACAAGGGAGGATGGTTGCTATTTATGCTAGGCTGTAAATAATATACAAAACTCAGCAGAACTTTCATTCTTGGAGACACGGCATGCCTGTCTTATAAACATGAAAACATTATTGAAGAGTTTCTCCACTTTGATTGTCATTCCCTTTGAGCTGTGTCACGTTTGAGGCCTTTACACCTCACTCACTGTTATCTCTGGCCTTTAGATCATTGACTTTGCCAATGAACTGCTTGCACATTCATTATTAGCGATTCCATGACATTTCAAATGTAATTTATGGCTTCACTGACACAATTTATTGAAGCACAAGCAACATGAGAAATCATAAGCTGCTGATGATTCTGTTGGTGAAATACTAAATATACTGTAAAATGTCAATAATGTATTAACGTAAATAACAATACTAGGGTAAATCTCAGGTCATATTTTATCTCAACATCAAATCAATGATGAATGAAACATGAATGAGTGAAAAACATCCACATGCATTACATTTAAAATAATTTCTTTGAGAAATGTGGAGTAATTTGCTTATTGTCAAGGAAATAATGTCACAATGATAACAATTATTGGTCCTAAAACTTTCTTTAAAATATAATTTCTTATTTCTTTCCCTTTAAGGTGTCGAATGTAAACACAATTTATTATTAAGACCACCTCCAATGCTCAGTCTTTTCTTTTTGACAGCCTGTGGTGTGATGGAAATGTCTGTCATTAGTTTTTCCTCTTGATTGTTCAACACCCTCAGGCTGTCCATTAGTGGTCATGGGCCAGTCAATCACTTAACAGAAGCCACCATATGTACTGCCATGTTAAATGTCCATCAGAAGACCACTATTGATATTTTCTTTTCTGTTTTCCCAGAATGCCATGCAAATTGTGGGCTTCATGGAGGATGAGGTTCAGTCAATACTTGAGCTGGTGGCTGCCGTTCTCAAGCTAGGAAATATAGAGTTTAAACCAGAGTCTCGCGTCAACGGGTTTGATGAGAGTCGAGTGAAGGACAAGAACGGTGAGTTCTAGGCTCTGTCAGAAAGCATTGCCTAACCAAAAGCTTTTTAGGAGATCTGGTTAGATATTGTACAACTGAAAGATTATTTCTTCTTTTTTTAAAACCTCTGATTTGCAAATGGAAACATCACAATCAATATTAGACATAATGATTTAAACATTTGCTTGCATGGAAAATCGAATTAATATTAATTTTGAAACGGCATATACTGTCGTCTTAAATATAACAGGCCTTCATCTGCTCAACAGGTTGTTCACTACTGCCATCTATTGATCTGTCCAGAGATATTTACAGTAATAGCTTGCAGTTGGTAGTATAGTTAATCAACACCAACCACATGGGTACTTAAACAAATAACCCTTGCAGCTTTTAGCATGCATGCATAAGCTGATGATAAAAATGTTTTTTGTAAAGCCAGATGAATGCCTCCTTGACTAATGGGTAGATATTATATTTAAATCAGTGACAGATGTTACATGCCGGAATTAATCTTAAACCATTTTACAATTCCTCTATAATTATTAAACATTCAGTTTACCTCTGTTAAGTGAACAAATTAAGGCAAAAAAGGTCATTCAAAATAATGCTAAAACTTTAACAGGCCATTTTTCATACAATGCAGTGACATTCATGCATTTTTAAGTTTGACTTGAATACTTAAGGCTATAATTTACATGGGAAACTAATGTCAACTACTTAAATACATGCACTGCATATGAGGGTTTTGTCACTGGTTGTTCTAGTAGTTTCCTATGGCCAGGGCAGTGGCCGTCCCAGACTAAACATCACAGTCTTATGTCAACACCTCCATTTACATACTACAGCGTCTGGTTCGTCTGCTGTGCTTAAACCCATTAGCAGTAATGTGCTTTCATCTGTCCTTTTGACCGGATAGCAATGTTGCTAAAATGAGGCAGATTGAGCTGGTGTGGGAAGGGTGGGGGGTGGGTGTACCTGATGTTCCTCTCAAAAAAGAAACACTTTTAAAATACTCTATAGCTTAAACTGCTTGCAAGGGGCTTATGTCATGTGTCAGTCTAAACTTTGACCTCTAGACTCTAGGAGAAGCCTTTGATAAGAATGACTGTAGTTTTACATTTTTAAAGACATTATTAAACTAAATTGAGTTGTTTTTTTGTTTGTTTTAAGAGGTGGAGGATTTATGCTCATCTTTGGCAATTGCCCAAAAAAAATCAATTACATAATACACTGTCTAGTCTGTCCATAAATAATTATTTAACCTGATCTGCCTGGGTTTCTTTTGCATTTCCTGTCACAGACCTCAAGGAGATGTGTGAGCTGCTAGGCATTGAACAGTCTGTGCTAGAGAGAGCGTTCAGCTTCCGTACGGTGGAGGCTAAGATGGAGAAGGTGTCCACCACGCTCAACGTGGCTCAGGTCAGCACAAGCGCACTCCTTCTCTGTAGGTTGAGCTCCTTTTAAATGGTTGATTCTATATTTAAATATATTCTCAGTCTCCTGAAATATATATTTTTTTTATCATCATTCTGTTATTTTGAATGACTGAAAGTGTTAGAAATTCATTGATCAAAAGATATTGGAAAGCCTTATGATGAAATTAAGCCTTACGTAGTTTAACTTGAGCACATAATAACAAAAAATAAAGTATATTTATATTCATTTGATTTGAATGATTGATTGTCCACTACAGGAAAAACAAGTAAGATGAAATAAAATAACTAAAGCAGAAATAAACTAAACTAAACTGTCAGAACAGCCTGTGGGTCTGTGCCAAGTTTGGTGGACATAGTTTGAAAGATTTGCATGGACATGCAGTCAAAAATGATAAATCTGTGGAATTTGATTGTAAGCTATGTTAGAAAAGATAACAGAGCAGCACAGAGTGGATGCAGATTGAGCTATCTAGGAGAGTCAAACATTTTATACATTTAAATATTTGAAGAAGAAAAAAAGCAGTAACAAAACAACAACTCTTAACCTAACCTTGTACAATAACACTATGTTGTCGAGCCAACAACATAATTAGAGGTCGAAAGATATTACCGGCCCAACCTCAGTAAAGGCTGCTGGAATCCATGTAAACCCAAAAGCTTGATTACTGCAATAATTACATCTGAGTGAGCGTCCTGTTAGCATCTTGTGATGTGTCCTTGGCATAGCATCATGCTGTTAAGAGTTTATGCATGAACTTAAAATGCATTTCTGGTCAAAGTTAACTTGATAGATGACAGACCTCAGCACATTTGGATCCGAGCCACAAGATGAGACCAGGAATCTTTTTTCGTCTTTTCAACTGTGATAATAGTGTTGTTACATGATGCAGCAACAAGACATTGAGCGAGTTGGAGCTAAAGATTAAACAATATCTTGCTGAACATTGATTATAATTTGAGACTTCTCCCATTTCAGGCCTATTATGCCCGTGATGCTCTTGCCAAAAACCTCTACAGCCGACTGTTCAGCTGGCTGGTGAACCGAATCAATGAAAGCATTAAGGTATGTTGTTCTGGATTTTCATGGAATCTTTGATGTTCCTTGTAAATGTGCAGTCACGTTAAAAGTCAAGTAAAAATTATTTATATAGCGCTTTTTACAATACATATTGTTTCAAAGCAGCATTACAGAGATAGCAGGAAAATAAGTTTGTTTCCAGAAGAAAATAGCGTCACAGTCCAGCTTAAATAAGTTCAGTAATGTTTCATTTTTGTTGTAAAAAAGTTCTTAATTTAGTTAATTTATATATAAATCCGCTCTAGAGAAAACCATGATGTCATTGTCCAGCTCAGTTCAGTTTTTATATAATGGTGTCAATGCAAGCAAATCAATAATATTCAATTAAATGTCCCCAACTAAGCAAGCCAAAAGCCAATGGCAACAAAGGTGAAAAAAGGCCAAAAAGGCGACAGTGGCAAGGAACCAACATAAGGTGACAGAATGGAGAAAAAAATCTTGGGAGAAACCAAGCTCAGTCGGGGGCCAGTTCTCCTCTGGCCAACGAGTGAACAGTGTATGATTATGATTCAGGCAGCATTATAGGTCAGAAGTCAGATTGGATTGGAACAATCAAAATATTATCCAGTTCCATCTGATTGAAGATCGGAATCACACGGGTATGGAGACGAGTTTGTTGAGGATCTGTGCCGATGGCTGTCGTGTCGATGAGGCCTTCACAGGGGAGAGTCTAGTTGACACAACCTCTGCTGACTCTTCAGGGATGCGTTGTGGTCGTGTTTAGGCGCAGGTCCTCCATCTGATCTGGATTCGGCCTGGATCCGGGTGATTCGAGTAAACCTCGGAATAAGCAGAAAGACTAACATTAGTGTAGCATAGCATTCTTCTTATGATGTAACGAATACAACAGGTGTTATAGGAAGTGTTCCCGGTTCCGGTTCCGGCTGACCTAATCTATGCAGCCTAATAATCATTTAACTGATTTGAATAATAGGAATGTATATTTTTCTATGTGTATGCCAGGTTAAAGGTGTTTTTAGTCTAGATTTAAACTGACAGAGTGTGTCTGCTTCCCGGACAATGTTAGGAAGACTGTTCCAGAGTTTTGGTGCTAAATAGGAGAAGGATCTACCGCCAGCAGTATGGAGCTTATAATATGACAAAATGATTTGAATTTGAATTGTGTAAATTTGAATTATTTGCAAGTGTAATCTAACTAAATTGAATTTTAGGTGGTAGTTTAAATAGTTCTGAATTCGATTTTTTTTAAAACGAATATTGAACGTTTGAAATTTAACAAACTGAAATGTTTTTATGGCTGAATTTTATAGACATGTATTTTCAAACAGCTAGTTTTTTTGTTCTGAATTCGTATAGTGCAAATATTCAGTTTAAAAAAATACAGATTCAAGTTTTCAAGATGAAGAAATTCGGAACTTCAAATTCAGTTTTCTAAAATTCAAGTTAAAAAATTCAAGTTAAAAAATTCAGATCTTACAGAAAGTAGGTTACAGGTCATCCACAGGGAAGAGTAAAGGATCTCAGATAAGTCGAACAGAGCATTTTGGCTGCACTGCAGTAGTTTTCTGCCGCAAACGCGGTGGTGGTTCAAGAGAATCCGTGTATCTTTCGTTCAGTCGTTTTTTTATTTAATATTAAGAGTAGAAAAATGTGAAAACAGCTTGAGTATTAGATTTCTTCTAATATTCTAGTAATAATAGTCCGCTGCAGCAGTTGCACGGAGCTTACAAAACGCGTGTATTGCAACTATAGGCTACATTTAATTTTCTCATCAAACAACTAGACTAACGAATGGCTCGGCACAACAGAAGAGCTTAGACAGAGCTTTCTCTCTGTGTAGACCAGCAGTTGGTCTGAATTTGCTATAACCTATAGCCTATTTTCTCGACTATACAGGCTAAGTCACGTTTTATCATGAAACACGCTGTGATTTATTCCAAAGTGACTCAGGCATATATAATGCATTTAACGTTAAATAATCTAAATGTTGACTTTCAAAAGTAGGCACGCCAAGAAGGCTATTCTCTGTATTTTGGTTCATTTTTGGTGAGCGCCAGAAAGATCTAAAGAGACCGAGACGCGCTAAAGCAGCGCATCATGTTGTTTTATTTATTTTTCAATGGCATGATATTTTGTAGTCATTTTGAATGTACACAAATAAAAATATACATTTTACTGTTTCGGATGATGTCATATTATCTGTATGACTAAATAACAGAGTATTAAGTTATTTCCCAGCAGTGGAACAAATCCAAGTGATGGCGCTCGCGCATCGAGCTCTCACACAACATAGTAGGATATCAGTTCTGGCGTTGCTTCATATCGCAGACTGCTCATTATCAAAATGAAACACAGTCAACCAAATATATAAAAAGTTATTCTGCATAATTTAATTGGTCTGTTGTACAATATGAAGGGCAAGCTGTGCCGCACACAGTCCTACTCCAAACATTTCCCTTGCTGTGAAGACGCTGATTTAGCCTATACGTGTATTTTGGGACTCGACTGAAGTATGACGCCTTCTTTATATTAATAGTTAGCATCCACATGTTACATTGCAGTGAAAACTTTTGACTGAATGAGAGATGCGCGACCGTTTCGATTTAAATAAATTTGTTGAGGCTTGGCGTTTATAAAGGGCACAATATAGGCTATTTTTATAGTCTGTAGCCTATATATTATTTTATTATAGCCTAGCCTACATACTTATTTTTCATTCTTGTTGTTTTCTGCATTCATTTGTCATAAGGGAAAGTAAAATAGGCAACACATAGCCTACATGTTAATAGTGTTTATCATGTAAATGTTGTATTTTATTTATAGGTCTTTTACACTATTGCTGAATAGGCTGATACAAAAATAAATAAAAAAAATTATGACGCCTTTCTCTCTCAACATGATCCAGCAGACCAATTGACTTGCACTCATGTGCATGCGACTTATTTTCTGGCAAATACGGTCAGTTAAAAAATGTTGCTGTATTATTACAAAATGCATAGAGTGGAGACAAAACAAAAAAACAAAAAACAAAAAAAAACACATATTGTGTTCATTACCCCCACCCACATTTGGGCTTAATCACTGTTATTATTAGGAAATGTATTTAGGTGTAGACAAAATCAGTTATGTTTATTTATAAATATGAACGTACCTCGCATTTCCCGGACACTAGCCGTTAGTCTACTTCTTTGGCCTATTTTTTTTAGCTGGCCAGTTCTCAAAATCTGTGTGGAAAAGCTGCGGAGCGCGGAGAGAACGCACAATGGCTTTGCTTTGGAAGTGTTTTTTTTTTGTTTTGTTTTTTTGAAGTTTAGTTGCCAGAGAAAATAACACACCGTTTTGTTTAACATCAATTGATACTCAATATTAATTAAATAAATAAATATAATGTCAGAGAATGCACAAAGCGCATCCTTTTGAGATGTAAATTATAATACATTTTAATAAAACACACAAGGCCTACATCATTAAACTCAGAAGATTATGTATTTTAATATATTATATTATAATACAAATAAAAAGGCGTCATACTTCAGTCGAGTCCCAAAATACACGGGACTCTGTATTGTCTTTACAGCAAGGGTAATGTTTGGAATAACAAGTAGGACTGTGTGCGGCACAGCTTGCCCTTCATATTGTACAACAGACCAATTAAATTATGCAGAATAACTTTTTATATGTTTGGTTGACTGTGTTTCATTTTGATAATGAGCAGTCTGCGATATGAAGCAACGCCAGAACTGATATCCTACTATGTTGTGTGAGAGCGCGATGCGCTGGCGCCATCACTTGGATTTGTTCCACTGCTGGGAAATAACTTAATACTCTGTTATTTAGTCATACAGATAATATGACATCATCCGAAACAGTAAAATGTATATTTTTATTTGTGTACATTCAAAATGACTACAAAATATCATGCCATTGAAAAATAAATAAAACAACATGATGCGCTGCTTTAGCGCGTCTCGGTCTCTTTAGATCTTTCTGGCGCTCACCAAAAATGAACCAAAATACAGAGAATAGCCTTCTTGGCGCGCCTACTTTTGAAAGTCAACATTTAGATTATTTAACGTTAAATGCATTATATATGCCTGAGTCACTTTGGAATAAATCACAGCGTGTTTCATGATAAAACGTGACTTAGCCTATACAGTCGAGAAAATAGCCTATAGGTTATAGCAAATTCAGACCAACTGCTGGTCTACACAGAGAGAAAGCTCTGTCTAAGCTCTTCTGTTGTGCCGAGCCATTCGTTAGTCTAGTTGTTTGATGAGAAAATTAAATGTAGCCTATAGTTGCAATACACGCGTTTTGTAAGCTCCGTGCAACTGCTGCAGCGGACTATTATTACTAGAATATTAGAAGAAATCTAATACTCAAGCTGTTTTCTCATTTTTCTACTCTTAATATTAAATAAAAAAACGACTGAACGAAAGATACACGGATTCTCTTGAACCACCACCGCGTTTGCGGCAGAAAACTACTGCAGTGCAGCCAAAATGCTCTGTTCGACTTATCTGAGATCCTTTACTCTTCCCTGTGGATGACCTGTGACCTACTTTCTGTAAGATCTGAATTTTTGAACTTGAATTTTTGAACTTGAATTTTAGAAAACTGAATTTGAAATTCAGCCATAAAAACATTTCAGTTTGTTAAATTTCAAATGTTCAATATTCATTTAAAAAAAATCTAATTCAGAACTATTTAAACTACCACCTAAAATTCAATTTTGTTAGATTTCACTTGCAAATAATTCAAATTTACACAATTCAAATTCAAATCATTTTGTCATATTATAAGCTCCATACTGCAGGCGATTTTGATATTCTAGGTATTATTAACTGGCCAGAATTTTGAGATTGCAATAGACGTGAAGGACTATAATGAGTTAAGAGCTCGCTCAAGTACTGCAGAGCTAAACCATTTAGTGCTTTGTAAGTAATCAGCAATATTTTAAGATTTATACAATGTTTAATAGGGAGCCAATGCAGTGTTGACAGAACCGGGCTAATATGGTCATACTTCCTGGTTCTGGTAAGAACTCTAGCTGCTGCGTTTTGGACCAGCTGTAGTTTGTTTATTATGTGTCTTAATTTAGATATATTTTTTAAATGGAAGAATGCAGTTTTACAGATTCTAGAAACGTGACTTTCAAATGAAAGATTGGTTTAAAGAGCACACCCAGGTTGCTAACCGACGACAAAGACTTTGACAGAGCAGTCATCAATTCTTAGACAGTATTCTAGGTTAGTATGTGTGGAGGTTTTCATTAGAAACTCTGTTTTTTCAGAATTAAGTAGTAGGAAATTACTAGTCATCCAAAATTTTATATCAGCTATGCATTCCGTTAATTTCTTGAATTGGCAAGTTTCGTCGGGGCGCGAAGAGACATAGAGCTGAGTATCATCGGCATAACAGTGAAAACTAATCCCAAAAAAAAGTGTCTATTGTCAAAATTGTAGTGAAGTATTAAATACAACTCATACAGAAGTTACTTTTAAACCAAGCAACAGAAAGCTGGTCAGCATAGGAAATTTGAGTGTCCTTTTGGACCTATTTCTATTGGACTACTGTCATGGTGAGCAACAGTTTGCTGAGCAAATTAGTTAAAGTTAATGGAACTGTTTGATATGATATGTTTATAGCTAGTGACACAAGAGTATTGTTTGTACAACGAGATCCTGCTCCTGCCATGTGGTGCATGGCCAAGTCAGGTTTGCCTTAGAATTATGATTAATAACTTGCTTTCTTCTTTTTTTGATCAGGCTCAATCCAAGAAACCGAAGAAAGTTATGGGAGTCCTGGATATTTACGGTTTTGAAATCTTTGAGGTGAGAGATTTGTTCTGGGAAAATACATTTTTAAGAGACATAATTTTCAAATCACTTCACAGTTTATGCAAAGGGAGGTTTCCAGGCTGAACACACTCACACACCAAACACAATTTTTGGATGTTGATTAAAATAAAAGTGTCCTGCATTTCTGGGCTGACACACTTACTGTGCACCTCCACCATCCCATGCTGTTGTCCTAATTTATTTTTTATGCTAATAATATGGCTATAATGACTTTATTGTTGTTGCTAGGCAAGCACCTATACCACTTTTCCCAGAATGTGTCTGATACCGATACAAAGTACCGATATCTGTATTTTCATTGCATTTTTTATTGAAAAAAAATATTGATCAGAGAAATCTAAAGAATATTAATCAAATTAGTTGGCTTACAAATAGATATTTCCTTCAGTTATTTTCATGCCTAATTATACCTGTTCAAATGTATTGTAGGACCTTCTGTTTCTTTCACTGTTCATATTATTCATCTATCATATTTTATCTTTAATTTAATATTTGAATATTTAGAGCTGCTCCAGCAGGGCTCAACCAGTCAAAATTAGTCAAGATTTTGTTATTAGATTAACATTGAGGACAAACACGACAGTGGGTTTGTTTGAATGATGTCACTTTAAGAGCTGCACGTATCCAAAATACTGTTTCACACGTGTTTTCTTTCTCAATTGTTTAATTCATTTTAAGACATAACCGACTTTTTAATTTTGACATCATTTTGTGTGAATTTGTCTGTGCAAGCTCAAGACAACTTGAAAGAGAACTGTTTAATAGGCTATCCGCGCGCT
Source organism: Leuciscus leuciscus (assembly GCF_965113295.1). NCBI lineage: Eukaryota > Metazoa > Chordata > Actinopteri > Cypriniformes > Leuciscidae > Leuciscus > Leuciscus leuciscus. Next base: position 15,264,252 of record NC_138731.1, on the reverse strand, counting down.
GTCTGAGAGACAGCTTTCTGGACGCGCACTTTGGATGTTTGCGCACAGAACTTCTTGAAAACGTCATGTGATTACTTCCTGTAATTATGTAGGGAACCACTCGTTATAGGCTATGCAAATCACGTAACTGTTCATGTTTTTACTTGCACAAACGATTTAGTTTTAATCCAAATTATGCATGTATGCTGAGTGAGTGATCAGAAATCAAGAGCATGTTGAGAAGTCTCTTTGCCGTCAGTTAACGTTAGTTATGTGCTCCCCGTTTTACTTTCTTTGCTATTGCCATATCCAACTGAACCAAAAACGTAGTTTCCAGCGATGCCTGTGAAAAATGCGATAAACAAGCTCACTGCACGAACACACACTCGCTGATCGACTTTGTCGCTGTGTGCTCAATTCACTCCGGCTTTCGTTTATCAGCTTGTGCACGTGTATGTTTAATTTGTTTAATATTCTATTAATTAGATACATTTACTTCATAGACATCCATCTCTGATATATCAATTGTGCTCTGTTTATTCTGTTTTCTGTGTTTCTTTGTCACAAGCACTGTACTGTACACACTGGGGAGTATCGGTTGATGGTATCGGAGCATTTTAATGAGTACGAGTGCAGTATCGGTGCATCCCTAGTTGTTGTCATACTAAATCTCACAAGTGTTTAACATAATACAGAGAACTACTTCTCTGGCCCACACTGAATCTGAACTCCATATTTTTTATTAAATCTGTTTAATACTTTTAGCAGCATACATTGCCATGTTTAAATACACTTAATTTTCCACCAAAAAGAGTGTGAAAAATATCTGCACATTCGGGCTGGGCCTTCTAATTCATCTTTCAGCCAATGATTTTTATTTGTCCATTGCATATGTTCTGATGTCTGACTGCATCACTCTCTCCTGAATGTTGTTTATGTTGTTGTGGCCATGGCGACAGGATGGAGTAAGTAGACCTGTGGAGGAAATCCTGTGGCAGTGTGCATGCTGCAATTTTTAGCACTTAATCCTAGTCTTAATTCAGCTCTTTTACCTCAGCAGCATAAGCCACTGTTAGAGCAGAACCCTGAAGCATAGTGTTTCCTTGTAGTATTGTTATGCCCTGTACACTTCATATTACAACATTAGCATCATTTATACTGTATTTAGAAGACCTTATTGGAACAGTTCAGTCATTATTTATCATCATCATCAAATTTTTCCAAACCCATATTGTTTTGGTTTTTTTGTATTGTTTTTTTTAGAGCTTGAGCATGATTTGATAATGACACAATTAAAACATTTTGGTGAAGTATTTCTTTAAGCTTCACTGAAACCAGCCAGAGAACTGCAGTGTTTTTGAGCTTTTTGGGCTACAGAAAATGCAAGAGTTGTTGAGGTTATTCTTTGAACAGATTTACTTCTTCAATTCTCGTTACTCTGAGAACACTGCAGCTCCAGGCTGATGTGCTAATGCTAGTGCCAAGATTAAACTGGCATTGCCAAGTGAAACAATGACCTGGTGCTTTTCAGCGTGCCATATGCTGCTTTTTGGAAGTGGCTTTTTTTTTTTTTTTTTTTTGCTTTTCCTAATGCCAGGCCCATAGTACTGATAATTGCAGTGGCTTTAGTTGCAGAGACTAACATGCCCTAGGATTGCTCTGAAGATAAAAATAAAAAAAACTGACTAAAGAAGAGTATTGTTAATTCCTGAGCCCCAGCATCATGGATAAATAGTACAATCCTAATCTTTTATCATAAGCAAATGAGCATAAAAATGTATTACTGTTTATTTTATTTAACAGTGGTGTTGATTCACTGATTGGGGTTTAGCATGAGAAAGGGAAACGGTTCGTTTTTCTAACCCTGTGTTGGTAACCCTAAAAGCATTTATCACATGTTTACTGTGGGTGAAAAGATGAAAGACTTTACCTCTGAAAAGATGCAGATAAGATTATGCAGCCTTGATATGTATTGTACCATGTCACTCCTTGTACTTTGCTTAATCTTAGCTATAAAGACCTGTTTTGTAAGAGCAAACTTTGCTCAGGGTTATTTTTGATGTAGTATACAACTAATTTCCTATGAATTCTTTAAGAACGTTTTTGCCGAAAACGTATCAGAGATCCATCACATGCCAATTAAGAATGATTTAATAATTCCAGTGTACCATTTTGGTAGCAAACCAGTGGTAAATTTGATGTAATAATAGTTATTACATTATTGCTACAATGGGAGGCCAACCTTTTGAGAGATTTTTAGAAATTAAAGATTTTTTTTTATTATTATTTTTTAAGTAGATGTGGTTTTGTTGTTGTTGTTTGATTTTTGTGGCATTCCTCTCCAAGAAAAAAAAAAATCCCAAATCAAACTTTCCAGCTTGTATTCAGCTTATAGAGGTTCCTAGAGGAAGGTGCTTAGTAAATAATGTTGAGTGAATGTTGGTGTATTAGTGTGCTGGTTTGCAGCGTGTTGTAGATTGCAGTGTATTTTAATTATCACAGTTAAAATGTGTTGTATTGGTATCTCATTTATCCTTCTGTTCCTGCAGGACAACAGTTTTGAACAGTTCATCATCAACTACTGCAATGAGAAACTCCAGCAAATCTTCATCGAGCTTACTCTCCGCGAAGAGCAGGAGGAGTATGTCCGTGAGGTATGCGACAATCTTTCCATTAAGACTTGCAGGAAATAGGGCTTGTCGATATGTGTGTGTTTCTATGGTTATCATTGGCAACCATCACATTTTCGGATTCAATCCTTCATTTAAATATGGTAGTCAATCCAGAACTTTGCAGTGTGCTGCTAGCAGCATGAAAAATAAATCAAATTTTGAATGGGTTCAAATTTGTTTATAAACAAAGCGAGCAGAGTGCTCTTATTAAAATGGCTCAACTGAAAACATACTGTGGGATTGTGGGATATTGTAGGCAATCAATGGTGCATCCATGCTGCTTTCAAAGACCAACCTGATAATGAAATGAAATGTTACATTAACATTGAGTTTGAATGTTTCTTGATGATCTCCTACTTCCCTATACTGCTTGCAAAGGCAGCATTCCCGATTTTCGATACACCCACACCGTTTACTTAATATTTAATAAAATAGGTGGTATACAGAGTTTATTGTACAGTACTAATTACACTGTCCTTTTGTGCTGTGATTGTGGGGACGGAAACAATCCCTCACTCCAGTCAGGGTAAACACAATTGTCCCTGAAGAGCTTGGAGCTCTGTTTGCTTTCAGAACTCTTGAGTATGTGCCCTGACGCTGCCGTGACCCCTGCACTGTGATATTACACTCTCTGGCTTCACTCCAGTAGAGTGCATGGGAAAATACCACCGCTCTGGAGACTGAGGAGGGATGCAGGGGTCTAGGGACCAGTCTGCCCCGATCCACATTCCTCATTCTTGAACCCTCCTCCCGCTTGCATTTACCTCCTAGTTTGAGGAGCTTTCACACAGTCCAATTAGCTCACAGCTATTTTCCAGCTTGTTAATCCAGTGTGGCCTTGATTGGCTCTGATTTTATGTTTAAATCTATGGCCCATTCCATAGTTCTGTTATGGGACATATAAATTTACACTCCAGACCCTAAATATCATAGTTAAGTCACCTTAATTTATATAGAGATTGTTTCAAATCAGCTTTACAGTGATAAACAGGAAAATGATGGGGGGGATAAACCTTGGGATAAACCAGGCCCAGTCGGGGGACTAGTTCTCTGGCCAGACTAACAAACATTTCTAACAACAGAAAGAAAGAGTCATGAAATATAACAACATGGACATCAAGCCAATGTATTGGCTTAAACTGCATGGCTGAACTGCATACCATCATAGAGAACATTGTTGTGTTTATGACAGTTTTGTTGGCAATTAATTGGCATAAATAACATTTGATTTAGCTTTGTTTTGTTTTTTTATCTCTCTTCAGTGTAAGTCATTTATCTATTATATTATTTTATTTTCAAGCTTTGTAAACAAACATTCCTAATGTATAATAGAATAGCTGAATAATTAATGGTACTTATTTACGTTTAATGTCAACTGTATTTATTATTAATATTAATACAAATATTTTATTCATGTTAATTATTAATGATAATATTGTTGTTGTTGTAATGTCATTCACTTTAATAACCTATTTGTTTAGTTATCTTAAATTAGACGTGAATTAATTTGCAATTAGATCAAATCATTGCTTCTAGACAGTTGAGAAATAATCGTGACAGGATTACTCCTTTGTGTATTGGATATGTGTTGTTTACCTGTTTAAGTATAGTAAAGCTTGTCTGTATCTTTCCTAAACCAATCAGGTTTGACTGTTGACAACAGGATTTAGCTTAAGTTGGCGTTCTAGGAATATTTCTCTTTAGAAAGTTAAAACTGATGACTATTTTTGTCTACAGGGTATTGAGTGGACCAACATTGAGTATTTCAACAACGCCATCATATGTGACCTCATCGAGAATGTGAGTGTTTCTGACAGTAGTTTTACAAATATTGCAAACCACCATCTGAGACAATTGTGTCTTTGTTACTGTATCCTAAGTTATCTCTTCATTATAGACCTCATGAAAAATACTTGCAGAAACTGCATACACCTTATTTTGCAACACGGAATTAAGCAATTTTCTGTGAATGTATGAGACTTCCGATGTATTAGCTGCAATGATTAAATAACTGTGTATTTACAGTTTATAAAAGGTTCATTTTTGTCAGTTTTAAGTAGGAGACTAGCATAAAGATGGTCTCAAAGCTACAGACATGGTTTAAATCCCACAAATTTACAAAGTACAGTATCGATTTATTTTTTATTTAATTTTTTTCATAATTCATAATTATTCATAATTTGTTTTCAGAACAAGAATGGGATTTTGGCCATGTTGGATGAGGAGTGTTTGAGGCCAGGCACAGTGACAGATGAGACATTCCTGGACAAGCTGAACACCGTGTGCGCTGAACACCAGCATTTTGAGAGCAGACGGAGCAAAAACTCCAAATTCCTCACAGACCACAGTCTGCCACACAACTGCTTCCGCATCCAGCACTATGCTGGAAAGGTGAGGTCATAAACAGCTTCCCTATTTCTCAACTCCAAGTTCTCACTCTCTTTTTTTCATAGTTTTGCATGCAAGGCCATGGAAAACATGCATCACATGCTCACAATACCTTTTTACATAAAATGTTGTATATTAAGTTTTTGAAGCAAAGACATGATTGCCACATGCTGTGTGACCCACCTATGATTTATGACGTGAATATAATGAACTTTGAACCTTTTAATAGCATTCTTCTGCTAAATTGTGGAGAAGATCTCTTATTTGACAATGTTGACATCACTGTTAAATGGTTTTCTTAAAGTAACAGCTGTTCGGTATAACCCACATCCAACAGTCTATGGAGTTGCAATGATGGTTTTAAATTTTAATATCTAGATCTACAAAAGCAATCATTCATCCCAAAATTGGGCACAGTGTAAAACATGCCCTTTATACATGCAAAGTTTGGTGAGTGTTCACCATAGAGATAAAAAGTTATAGCTGTTCAAAGTGAGGAAAACTAGTAATGATGATGGGAGGAGCCAGAGGGTTCCAGCATACAAAAATCTGAGTTTACTTGGACAAATATTTTTTAACCCACATTGTGTGTTTTTAGAAAAAAGCACATTGTAAAGATCTGAGAAGTGTATAAAGAAGAGTTATTTAATATAGTATTCTGTATACACAGGTGCTGTATCAGGCGGAGGGATTTGTGGATAAAAACAATGACCTCCTCTACAGAGATTTATCCCAGGCCATGTACAAAGCCAATCACAGCCTGATGAAGCTTCTCTTTCCTGAGGGAAATCCAGCTAAAGTGAACCTTAAGCGGCCCCCCACAGCTGGATTCCAGTTTAAAGCCTCAGTGGGAACACTCATGAAGAACCTGCTGACTAAGAACCCCAACTATATCAGGTAACAATCACAAACCTTCTGACACTGACGTTGTGATGACATAACCATAATGGAACATTAAATTGCATTGTTTTTTATGGATTATCATTTTAATTAAACAGCAATGTAAGCTTAAAACAAATAATAAAAAAAAAATGTATATCTAGTTTATTTAGAAACATTTAATTTAAGGGATTAAACGGATCATAGTTGATCTGTACGGACGAGGCTCCACGGTTCGGCACGCATGCGATTTCCAGATTATTGCAAGTTTAACCACCATTTGTGTGTGTTTATAATTTGCACGTTTTGTCTTACCAGTGCACACATTCAATAGATTTTAAATTTTAAACCATTTTTTTGCTGAAATAAAGTTAAATAAAGGGTTTCTGAAGATTCACCCAATAATTTGTGATTTTCTATTCAAAGTTGAGAATATTTATTTATGTCTGTGTTGTTCAGGTGCATCAAACCCAATGACAAGAAAGCAGCCCACATTTTCACAGACTCACTAGTGTGTCACCAGGTGCGCTACTTGGGTCTGATGGAGAATGTACGCGTAAGAAGGGCTGGTTATGCTTTCCGCCAGGCCTATGAGTCTTGCCTGGAGCGCTACAAGATGCTCTGTAAGCAGACCTGGCCCCACTGGAGGGGCCCAGCCAGGTTAGACCCCCACTGATCAAGAATGTCATACAGGTCTTGTGTGTGTGGTTTTGTTTTGTTTTGTTTTGTTTTGTTTTGTTTTGTTTTGTTTTGTTTTGTTTTGTTTTGTTTTGTTTTGTTTTGTTTTGTTTTGTTTTGTTTTGTTTTTTGTTTTTTAAAAGAACTCTTCTGCAGGCTTTAATGTTTTTTTCTCAACATGCTGTTCAGCTGATGTCATTATATTGTCATCACATTTGAGATTTAAGAAGATCTTTCAATGGCTGTACCTCCTCCTGCATGACCTTTTTATTCATTTGTAGATATTTAAACATGCTGTCTCTTGTTTTAAATCTCCCTTCATGCTTTGTAAGTTTAAAGATTACCTTAACTTCGCCTGGCTACAGAAAATAAGTCCTCTTTCAAATGTACTTGTATCTGATGGCAAACATGCCAGGACAGAATTGGCCCTCATAACTGTCACTTCTAGACACCGAGTCATTTCACTGAATTGTCTGATAGGAGAATTTAGTGTTCATGGAGATTTGGACTTGCACATCTTATCATGTTATCTTTCATTGGAATGTTATCATCATCTCAATGCCGACTGTGGCTAGACTATGTTTTACTTTTCATTCAGATCACTCAGACACTGTTTGTTATCTCTAACATTGTGCATGTTTCTGTGCTAAATCATACTGTGCACCTTTACTTTGTTTTGTCTCCTTGCTTCATTATTATTATTCTTTTTTTCTTTTTTTTTTTTTTTTCTTTTTTTTTGTTTAACAGAAACTGTCCAGTGATGTGCCCAAAGTCTGAGACTACATTGAAAATCTTTTTTTTTAAACCTGGAAATAAATGTCAAAGTCTTTTGTAAAACGCAGAGCCGATCCTGACCTCCCTGGGGCCCTAAGCAAAATTCTGTTTAGGGGCCCTCATACCTGACCCGTGAGCCATGAACTATTTGCCATTGCCACACAGTCACACCTGACACCCAAGTGTTCCCACTACAATCCCTCCTTTAACTAGTTCTAGTGAAAATGTAATTCCTGATATCAGAAGACATTGTTACTAGTAAAAAGTTAATTCTTAATATCAAGAATTCACATTTTAAATAGTACAAATTGAATTATTGATATCAAAAATGCATATCATGTGAATGAATAAAAGCTAAAATGGCGCCATAGCATGTCACTGTGTTTTTAAATGATAAAAGTAATTCTTGATACTCTTGATTCTTGATGGTTATTATTTACTGAGGGATGTGCATCCATATTGACCAGAATCTCCAGCCAATCAACATTTTAAATTCAATGGAGCCTATCAATAGTCAATGTCAATACATTGCTTTCCATATTGCATTAGTGCAGAGTTGTAACTAAACCTTGACTTAGCGACTAGATAATCATCGTCTTGTTTTAAAACTATAATGAGGAGTGCCATCACGCCCATATTGTACTGGTCCCAACTCACAACAGATGTTTCTGCTGGAAAGTGCGCGTTTCATTTCATGCACGCGCATATGATCGCATGTTAACGCGCGACGCGGTTATCTTTTCCGAGCTGCAGTTTATAAACAAACACCGTTGTCCTTTGTCGTTTATTAAACATAATAAATCAACGCACATCAACTTAACTTTAGCCTACTGTTCTTTGCTGACATCAAACTTTGAGAGGAGAGCACACAAGTCTACCTGATAACTGTTGCCGCAATTAACTCTCATGGTGTTTTTTTCTCTCTCTTTTCGTGACCAGAAAGATAGTTCCGCTTCATTTTCTCATCGATATTGTAAACATTGATTGACGCGCTTTGACACGAGGGGAGGCGGGGCCTTGAGTAATTTGCGGGGCCCTACGCACCTTGCGTAGTGTGCGTATAGGGCTGATCGGCTCTGGTAAAACGTAAACCAACGTTATGATGTAAATGATGAAAAACAGATTCTGCACTATTTGTGATCTTGTTTGTGTAGATCTGGTAGAGCGTTGCACTAGCAATGCCAAGGTAGTGGGTTCGGTTTGCAAAGAATGAGCATATTGGCAAAATGTAATTCAAAGTTGCTTTGTATAAAAGCATCTTCCAAAAGTATAAAAGAAATAATACCAAATACGGTATTTTTATTAAAATTGTTAGAATTAAAATGCAATTTAGTTTCAGACATTTGTATCCCATACTTATATGCTTTTTGTGAATATATTGGTTGACTGACAGTTGGTGGCTTATTTATTATCAGGGAGGGTGTCCAGGTTCTCCTGACAGGTCTGCAGGTTCATGCAGAGGAGTTTGCCTATGGTCGTTCGAAGATCTTCATCAGGAACCCCAGAACGGTGAGTGAGTTACTACTCTAAGTTCATTGAGTGTGATTTGGAGTCAGTTACACAGAAGATGGCTCTAGCCAGGAGAATATATTCTCTATATGGCTCTATTCCACTTCCAACATGGCGATAGGCTTGGATTTGCACAATTGATACGCATGATCTCTCAAGGTTTTTTAAAGCTTCTCAAACAGGAAGTCATGTTCTTTCAGGCTTCTCTCATATAATTAGTAGCAATCGCCCTCATGAAGGAAACGCAAACAGGCATTCGCACACATGGTTTCACTTATCCCCCCCCACACACTTTAAGCCTTGGGTGTCAGTCACCGATCTAGCAGTACAGAGCATTTATCTTCTCCTTGTCCATTCCTCCTGCATAATCTCCCATCTCCAGATTTTCATTCAATGCCAGTGGAGTTAGAGATCATGTTTGACCTCTAGGGTAGACATTAGTCTAGTCATCATTCACCTCTTTTCTACCAAAATGAATCGGTGCACGGAGAAGTGACCTTTAAACTCACCTGTATTTCCAAATCCAGTCATTTCAATAGGACTTTGCATGATCGGGAGTTCCACATTAGGGTGAAAGGTTCCCCATTCAGATTTAGCTCATGTTCAAGATAGTCAAGTGAATTTACTGTGTTGACAAACATAAAGCTGCTTGGTTTGAAAGTAGCTTCTGCGTGTGCTGTGCTTTATATATAGCTACACTATTGACAGACAAGGGACCTGTTTTTCCCACTAAATCTCATCAAATGGTGCACCTTTACTCCTGGTTTTGAGAACCTTTTTTAACCAAGATTTTTTTTATTACAATGTTGATCTAGTTTTGTTTGGCGTTGTTACTGTTAACCTTTGACATTAACAGTTTCTGTTTCAAGAAGCCCAGCAGCTTTAAATTAAGTCAAGTCACCTTTATTTATATAGAGCTTTATACAATACAAATTGTTTCAAAGCAGCTTTACAGTGATAACAGGAAAATAATTAAATGATGCATACAGTTCATTTCGGCTGAATGGCATCTTTACAAGAAAACAGTGTCATTGTTTAGTTGAAGTCACTTCAGTGTTGATTCAGATCTGTTTGTAAAGATCATCAATTGTTAAATTAGTTAATTTCATCTATAAAGCAGTTCTGCAGAAAGACATTGATGTCATTGTCCAGCTCAGTTTAGTTCTCATCCAATAGTGTCAGTACAGTCAGATCAATAATATTGTTGAATATTAAGTTTCCCCAACTAAGCAAGCAAGAGGCGACAGTGGCAAGGATCTCAATCTCCATCAGGTTACAGAATGGTGAAGAAAAAACCTTAGGAGAATCCAGGTTCAGTCAGGGGACCAGTTCTCCTCTGGCCAAACAAAGCAACATGGTCTGGTTTAATTCCAGGCTGCATCACTAGTCATGGATTAGAGTGTGGATTAGTATCATTCAAAATATTTCATTCAGTTCCTTCTGCTTGAAGATTGGATTCATCACGCCGTTATGGAGACGAAGCTGGCCATCAGGGTTTGTCCAGAGACATTTTCTGGTTATCATGGTCTTTACTGAGGATCTGTGCCGATGGCTGTCTGTTAGACAAGGTCTTCACTGGGGATTGGCTAGTTGGCATGGCCTCTGCTGACATATAGGGCTGCATTGTCGTCGTGTCTAGGTGCAGGTCCATCATCTGGATCCGGCTGACTATGTCATCTTGGCAGAAGGATGAGACAGGTAGACTAATATTAGCATAGATTGGATGTTGTGAGAAGTGTTCCCAGTTACATTTGACCTACTTTATGCAGCCTAATAATCCTTTAATGGATTTGAATATATAGAAATGTGATTGTGTGTTATGTGTATGCTAGGTTAATGAGACATGTTTTAATCTAGATTTAGACTGACAGAGAGTGTGTCTGCCTCTCAAACAATGCTAGGAAGACTGTTCCAGAGTTTGGGCACTAAATAGGAAAAGGATCTACCGTCCGCAGTCTTTTTAGATTTTGGACTAAAAACTACAATAGAGCTTGCTGAAGTACTGAGGCACTAAACCATTTAGATCTTTATAAGTATTTAGCATGATTGGAGTACGGAGCCAATGCAGTGGGGACAGAACCTAATATGGTCATACTTCCTGGTTCTAGCAAGAACTCTAGCTTAGGGGTGTGTGATTTTTGATCATGATAGATTAAAATGTCTCCATTATCTGCTTTTAAAGAAATATCGTGTTACAGCGCAAAATCTATCAGTTGCAGTTCTGGCGCCGCTGTCCCATCATACTGTACAACTCAACAACTCTACATACCTTAACATAATGTTAACGCAGAGGTAGGGTTACGCTCATGTGACATTGCAGTTATTCACAATCACGAAAGTTTATTATTTGCATACGTTTTAAAGCCTTGCCGGTTAAACAATTTATTCGGGCACTTGTTCTGACATGCGCTTTTCTGAGCGTGTACACCCAAAGCTCGCGCACACTGAAAGCCTGTCAAACAGCGCTTGAGTAACAATCGAAGTAATCTTTCGAGTCTTATTGCACTTAAACTGTCAAATACACACAAGATTTGCATAAACACTGTCAGTTATGTCTTAAATAAACATAAAACAGTGTGGAGAAAACCGGATGCGTGTCTCTATATTAGATCCGTGCATGAGGTCTTAAAGTGACTGCAGCCTACCAAGCATTAATGACAAACGGCAGCATGTTTATAATTATAATCAAACAACGAAAGACAAATAGAAAACCACTAACTGCTCTTCACTGTATAAATTAAATATGCTGAATTTATTTAGTGAAGTCTGTGTATTTTTATTTTTACATTTGTTTATTCAATTTCTTACTTGTATGCTACTGTTAAATACACTTATGTGAAAAAATAAAGCAGTGTTTATTTCTTTTTTTATATTATATTATATTGTATATGTAATGTGCATCTTTGTCCTTATTTTTTATAATAAAGATAAAAAATAAAATAAAGATTCTCATCTTCGCCCACCCCTACTTTGGCCTAAATGGTCTTTCATTCCTTTTTCTTTTCGATTTTGTTACCTTGTGAGGCTACATTTTTAAAACAGGGAAATTAGTTTTGCTGTGCTGCTCAGTCACATGCAAAATAGTAAAACCAACAAGAAAAAAAAAATCATAGAATCGTGATCTCTTTTTTTTTCTGAAAAACAATCGTGATATGATATCTTTGCCATATCGCCCCACCTACTCTAGCTGCAGCATTTTGGACCAGCTGGAGTCTTTTTTTATTAAGCATGCAGGGAAACCACCCAGTAAAGCTTTACAATAATCTAGCCTTGAGGTCATGACTGCATGAGCTAACTTTTCTGAAACATTAAATATGTGTAAATATGTGAGTGATTTGCGCGTAAAGAGACCTTCCCGAAAACTCTTCTCCTGATTCACAAATACTTCGTAAACGTCCGATGTGATAGTGAAATGTGTGTGTGTGTTAATGAATTCCAATCAGTCGTAAATGGGACGCGCGTGCACGCTCATTCTCAATTACCATAAATCCCGCCCATTAAATCCGACTGACAACTATATATGGGCATCATATTATGACACCAAACGAAGGATTTCAACATGTCTTCTCAAAAGCGAATAAAAAAGAGAAATTTCTCAGATGCAGAAATTTAAGTTTTATTATCAGAAGTTCATTCAAAACGCCACATTTTATTTTCAAGCGTACATGGCGTATCAGGTCCTAATAAAAAGGAAGCTTGGCAGCATATTACAGATGCAGTTAATGGAGTTTCATCTGTTAATCGAACAGTCCCAGAAGTGAAAAGAAAATGGTTCGACATGAAGCTTGACTGCAACACTTGTGACTTGCGGACTTGTGTTCCGTTTGTAGATGCTATTACTGGCTCTCATAATAAAAGTAAAAAGAAAAACCATAGGCTATGTAATTACTAATATAATATTTTTTCAAAATGCTGTGTAAATATGTACCCGATTAAGGTGAATTAAAATGCAGCCTTCTTAATGAGCAAAACGTTCGGATGTTAAACGCACTATTTACGCGTGGCTGGGAGCAGGTGTAGATTTATTTCGTACCAACTAACATTTGGAAAATACGAACATTTTAATGAATCCGAAAATTTACGCCAGAAGCACTTTACACACGATTTACACACAAATTCGTTCTGCTCGTGTTTCATGAATGAGACCCATTGAGAGCATATGTCATTTATTTAGTGTGTGTGTGTGTAATAAAGATGGAAAAAATGTTTTACAAATAATAGAAATGTGGCTTTCAAATGTAAGATTGCTATCAAATAACACACCCTGGTTCCTAACTGACAACAAAGACGTAACCATCAAGTGTTAGAGAGTATTCTAGGTTATTACATGCAAAGTTTTTGATCCAATAATTAACCCCTTAACTGTCACCCCCCTTTTTGAGAATGTACATTAAAATGCACTATTCAAGCTTAAATGGTTGTAATTCAAGAATGCTTTGGAGTATAAATCTAAGTTTGGTCTTGTTTTAAAGGGAAAAAATAGCAGATTATGGCTGAAGTGAAAGCACTTCAAAAAATTAAAGTATGAAAAAGTTATGGAAGTTTAAATTTACATTAAATCAAATATATTTTTTAAATATTTTTTTATATATAAAATATATATTTTACAAAATATGTTTTACAAAAAAATTACTATAAAATCAAAGCCATATATCTAACCAAGTTGTGTTCTAAATTTGAAGTTGATATCACAAAAATTGAAGTTCCTATGAGATTTTGTTTAGGCGTATTACCAAAAATAGCCACCGGGTGTCATTGAATTCCATTGAATTTAACTGTATGCATTCTAACATAACAAATTAATAAATTTCTGTCCAAATATCACTTCTGTCACAAAATATGGAACCTTGAGACTCAGACCTTTCTGACAATGTGTTTTGTCAAGATTAGGAAATATTTTTATCATAAATTATGAAACATAATGATGCCCAAAAGAGGAGGAGCCTGATAAAATAATTTAGAGTACCGTTTCTATGGTAACACAATGTCCAATTTCAAAACAGTTTTCACAGGATGAATTCTGAGATCGTAAGCTTTCAAATGATACCTAATTTATGATAACTACTAAAATATGTAATGTAATAAAAAAAGGCGATAAAAAAAATAATATAATATTTTAGAGGATAATATATATATTATACTTTTTAAAAGATAATATTATTTTATATTTTTTTATTGACAAATACTAGATTAAATGTTTTATTATGAACTTTTAGCATGAAAACCAAAGTTTCAATTATTAAAAGTGTGTGAGTCGACTTTTTGTGACAAATGCCAGAACTCCTGTTATGATGTAGATTTTTTGAGGTGCACTCTTGTCATAAATTCATCTATTACTGTTCCTGCAAAAATTGTAACAAAAAACAGTGCTGAAATATCTATTAAGGAGTCTTAGACCATTCCAACGATATATAGTTTGCCATGATTAAATTAGGATTTAATTGTAATATAGTGACGTAAACTTAGGCGTCCCGTATACGGGACGGTGACAGTTAAGGTTAAAACCTGTATTTTTTTTTTTTTTTCTAATAATTTAATAGTAGGAAATGACTAGTGCATTCTGTTAGTTTCGTAAATTGGAATGTTTCATCGGGCCACGAAGAAATATGGAGCTGAGTATCATCAGCGTAACAGTGAAAACTGAACAGGGTAGCATGTACAGGGTGAAAGCAACGGTCCTAGTACTGAGCCTTGCAGTACACCATACTGAACTTGTGGTTAATATACCTCTTCATTTACTGACAAGTATGATTTGAACTATGCTAATGCAATTCCACTAATGGCAAAAAAAAAAAAAACTTTTTTTACTGACTCTTAAATTTGGCCTCAGTGAAGAGAAAACAGTGAAGGTGGGAAAGGTTTGACCGACTCTGTTAATAACTACTTAAGTAGAGGATGCTGGTCCCACAATGGCTGGAATTTATTTTGCTGGTCTTGGCGATCATCGTGTGGTCTAACAAATGTTCTCTCCATCAACTCTCACGGTTTTGTCTTTGGGAATTTGATCATTTATATCTTAGTTTTGCTCACATTGCGCACAAATCTGATTTGTTTTTTCAAATCTGATCTTGTTCAAATCTGAGGCTGACTGTCTGTGCTGTCATTTTGCAAGGGATGAAATCTGATCCGTTCATTCAGACAGTGTGTATCTACATCAGTTGCTATAGTAATGACATCAGCTCAATGCCAACAGCTGAGAGTATGAAAGAGATGATGATGAATGTTTTTTTGTTTTTTTTCTTGGCACATGTCCATCATGACATATCTGTGCAGTGCTGATATGTATCAGCAATGAAGGAACTTTTACACATTCTGCATATGTTGTGTTTGAAACTGCTCATTCAGGACCCCTCTGTCATTCACTGTCATTCAATACATAAGATGAGCCCCATGTTAGTGTGAACAAATTAAGAAAATGACAGTACTGCACCTGTCTGTGGTGTTAGTCACATTTCACCCCTTATGATAAAAAAAAAATATTTTATTTGCTTTTCCAAAATATTTATGTGAATATTTATTTAATTTTTTTTCAGATTTGCAAAAATCAGATTTTATTTTTTATTTTCTTGTGTTTTTTGTTTTGTGTATTGCTTTTTGTTTTGTCTTTTATTTTGTTTTCCTGAGTCACATATGCCAAAAATATCAGATTTTTCCTGCCTGCCTAAAATGCCTCTAATCTATTCTTTATTTTGATACTTATATATTTTTTCTTCAGCTTTTCTTCTTGGAAGAAAAGAGAAGGCAGTGCCTAGAGGACTTGGCAGCACTCATACAGAAGATCTACCGTGGCTGGAAGTGCCGCACTCACTTTCTCCTGATGAAGAAGAGCCAGGTGGTGGTCTCCGCCTGGTACCGAAGATTTGCGGTGCGCTTCATTTACTACACTTTTCATAGAAAACCTTGATTGTGTTCAATATGATTCATTGTTTCACAGGGATCAGAGGCAGATTTTTTTTTTATCTCAAGATTGCTGTTGTTGTTTTTTGATTGCAGCAACAAAAGAAGTACCAGAACATCAGGTGCTCTGCCTTAGTGGTTCAGTCATTCATCCGTGGATGGAAGGTAGGTTTCTGGTACACTGCATTTCATTTCCTTTAGCAAACAAAGGCCAAATTCACATTGCAGCAAAATACGGTTGTCAGTCTAGTATTTGAGTCCTTAATACAGTTACGTTTACACACAGTTAAGTTATTTAGGGGAGAGACAACCGCATTCCAAGCTCACACCCATACATTTTCAGGACCAACAACCGCATTCTCTAAAAAACCTGCGCTGCGCCATTCACACAGCGCAGAAGTTGTTTGTCACGTCATGCAATGCAAGAGAGATGCTCTGCTATGAACAAACACATATCTACAATGTGTTGCGGGTTTTGTCTGTGGTTTAGCTTTCAGTAACTTACAGCGATGGAGATATGAGCTGTGTATCATCTGAAGGTTTTAGATCCAGTTACTGGAGCTGCTACCGTCAGTTTTTTGTTCTATGCGCAACTCAAATGCTCCGCTCTCCACCCAAATATAAAAACTACTGTCAGTTAATGAAGATCTGATGGATGACCTTCTCATGTTTATGGACTTCGCCATCTTTAATATTACTTTTTTCACTGTCGCTATGTTTACTGGTAAGAGAATACAGTCTTGATTCCTGTTGCACGTTTACTAGCTAACAGTCAGTATTCAAGATGCTACTGTAAGATGCTGTTTGATCAGGACATTTCGAGATTCACACCTATAAATAAATGCGGTTGTCAATCCCAAAAACTGAGTGTGAATGTAGCCAACGGGTCTGTCCCCACGATGTAACGGTAGCCCTTCTTTCACAGGCCCGGAAGCTTCTGCGTGAACTGAAACACAAGAAGCAGTGCGAACAGGCTGTCACGACTATTTCAGCCTTCTGGCATGGAACTCAGGTACTGAACTCCGTTTCTCTATGAATAAGGAGGTGAAATGATAAATTGTGGGGTTAGATTTTCAACACCGGAGCTTCTTGCCTTCTTTTTTCTCTCTAGTCCTAATTCACTTCTGCTTTTGATGCGACTTACTCTTTTCAGTCACTCTTTCCTTGTCATATTTCTGACTTTAACCTTTGCCACCCTATCTCTGCTTCCACGTGGCCCTCCTCGGCCAACATCCGCAGGCTCGCTGGAAACTGCGGCGTCTTAAGGAAGAGGCACGGAATAAACACGCTGTGTCTGTCATTTGGGCAGCTTGGCTTGGAACTAAGGTATTTAACAAGCCTGCCAAATGAAGTCGTGTCCCATCCCACCTCACCTCACTGTTAATGACATACCTTTTGTTTGCGTGTGACTAACTGTTTCATCATCTTGTTGGTAACGTCTTGTGGGAAACGATGGGGAAATACTAACATATTGTTATTTTGCTGACATTGAGTTGAAACATCTGTACCCAGAAAATGAAAACTGATGAATCCAAGTTGCATGTATGAATCTTATGTTCTTAAAACTAACCCTTTTTTTTTACTTCTATATAACCCTTAATAACCCTTTAACAATATTCAAATGTTTTATCACTCCTTTATTTATTTGCATTTTGGAACTTGTGATGTGTTTCTCCTTTCATGTTTTGAAGATTTCAAAACTGTACCGAAAACTCTGAGTTGATTTTGGTTTTAAGAACTTAGGTCTCCTGCAGTTTCTAGTAGCTGTTATCAAGCTAAATGTTTTTTTAAAAAGTGACTGATGTCTGTCCTGGCTGGCCATGTGGTTATTCTCAGTGTCACTCACTTGTTGCAAAAAAAAAAAAAAAGACGTGGGCCATATATGCTGATATAGATATAACTATTTACAATAATTTGAGCCCCTAAGGGTTCATTTAGACATTCCAATGTTACATTATTAGAACTGATAAGCAAGAATCAAGAAGTCCAAATACATTACTTCAGTTCAAATACAATGAAAATTTGACTGATTTACAAAACTGATTTAAAACACACTTGTGTCTTTAGCTTCTGTTCTTAACACTTTTCCACCCTCTTTTCCTTCATTTTCAAAAAAAACAAAAACGAAAACATCACTCTGGATAGGCTCGAAGAGAACTGCGGCGCTTAAAGTATGAAGCTTGCAGTAAACAGGCCGTGTCTGTCATTTGGGCCTGCTGGCAAGGAACTAAGGTATTCACCACTGTCTGTGTGGCATCCCGTCACTCACTTAACCCATCTCTCACCTTCATGTGTTCATGAGGTGGACCGGATCATGACCCGTCTTCCCTGAGCTCATCCCATATGTTGTGCATGCCGATATATTCAGGACCCCACAGCATGAATCATACTTGCACTTTATTTTAGCTCATTGTAAGAAATTAGATGGAATGGCAGAGGATGGGAGCAGAAAGAGTATGGTCAACGGGTATTGCATTGGGGGTGGAACCAAATGCGATATTTTAAGCTTCTTTTCTCTGACTTGCCGATGGATTAAAGCTCATCCCGACGGTCACCCTGCAGAGCGGGCCGATTCCCACGCAGCAGGCTTGCATCACAGCCGGATGACCTCTGTCCTTACCAAATGCACCATTTTATTAACTGATCCCTAAGAGTGAGTCTGGACACCTTATGTTTGGTCATATCTCACAATATCCAGTGAATTTCTGCAGCATGGATCCGTACATTTTGTCGCAAGGTTTTTACTATAGTTATAATAGATATATGGTTTTCTGAAAATACAAGGTCAGTTTTTTTCACCCCATCATTATTTTCTTTTTTACTTTTTACTTACTTTACTAATATTTTAGGGCTGTCAAAGTTACTCTGCCAAATGATATTATATAAAAAAATTCAAAAACGTCCCATGTATCAAAAGCTAAAACTCCTTTTTAATTTATTTTAAATAAATAATCCTTTGTCCAGTTTAAATTTTTTATTTAGTTAAAATGTTTCTTTTATCATTTTTAGTGTCCATTAATAATAATAACCATAGTCAGCTTGTGGGGTCAATAAATTGACGCTTTACTTTTATTTGGTTTAAAACTATACGGTAACCAAAATCCACAAATAGTCTCATGTTTATGCTAGTGTCACAATGGACCAGTCACTAAGGAATTTTGCATATCCTGATTCTTTGATTCATGGTTATTAAAGAAAAATGACTTGATGAATTGCAAAACCTTTGATAAACTAGTGATTATCAATTTAATGTAACAACTATAATATGCACGTTTTAGAGCCCATCTGCTCTGCGAATGAGTGCTACGATGTGTCATTACTGCAATGCTTTATAATTGATGTACTTGCATGCAGTGTCACCGTCTTCATTTGTTATAAGAGGAACGTTCTGATTGCCTGAATAACCTCACGGCAGGCTTGATGAAGATTAAGATAGGCTTGTCTAATAGATGAGAAAAGTATTCTCATTCCATCCACAATCCCATGTGAACTACTTTTTGCATGTTGGAATCACAGTCCACTGCTGTTCTCCCACTCAATCTGAGTGCCTTCTTGAGGTTGATGTGGCTTGTTTTATTGTGTGTTTGTGTGGTGTGCGCCTTAAGAGAGCAGTTGCACTCTTGCTTTCTTTTTTATTGCTCTTTTTCCCCTTGTTCTCGCTCATGTTTAGTTAACCCCATGAAAATAAATGTGCTCTCCACAGGAAAACCTCAACAATGTCCATCTGTCTTAACCAACAGCAAACACAGAATGTGTTTACCAGCTGGTAATGGGGTGCAGTTTTGTGTGGCGTGGACCTGGTGTTATGCTGCTTCTTTGCGCTTTTCTTTATTCAATTGATTCCCTCCTTTCTGCATTTATGCCCCTCTCCCTCTTTCACAGGCACGTAGAGAGCTGAAGCGCTTGAAGGAGGAAGCCAGGCGTAAGCACGCCATCGCTGTCATTTGGGCCTACTGGTTGGGACTAAAGGTATCTTCCAACCATCGGTACTTGCCAGGCGTTGAAATGAGTGGGAAGCGTGCACATAACCAGCCTCTAAGTGTCCTTAACCAGCTGCTCTGCTATGTACTAACAGTATAATCTAACCTCATAGTTCAGTTCCACAGGTCCATTAGCATCTAAGTCAGTGACACATGTCACTGATGTCATAAGCGAGGATGAAGTGCTAAAAAACATGTCACGAGGCTTTAGATACTGCATGTGTCTCCAGAAAGCAGAATCAAATATGTTTTCATAATCCATGGCTTTAGAAAAGCTTCCTCTGGGCAAAATAGCTGTTAGCATGAGTCCTATGGAGGCTGCCTGATGATACTGCGGTCTCGGTCAAGGGCTGTTCCAAGGTCAGTGGGTGTTCGGGGTGTACCGCAAACATCTGCCGACGTGTATGGGCCGTCCTTTGAAATATTGGAATTGATAAAACGGATGGTTCTTATCCTGGATGCTAACTTGTCAGTACAGTGTTTTAGTTGTGCTGAAATAGTTTTAGTAGCAGCTATGATGTAAAATGTCTGCGCAACTGTGATATCAACTATTATTTTTAACTATAAATTACTATTAATAACTATTATTGCACGGCTCTGTGGAATTGATTCTTATTGGTCAAACACGCCATCCAGCGGTATGTTATGTAAGGGATAATGTACATCCAGCCAGTTGTTATCTCAGAATAAACCCCCGACAGGGTGATGAGGACCCCGACACGAAGCGGAGCCGCGTGATAACCGCTGAAAACAGATAATGCAGGCTCATCCGGGTCACTGAAGTCAGCAGCGCTATACACTTGCTAGGAACGTTTTTTCTTTGTGGAAGTTTTGCATTTGGTTAGCTAATTAAATATGTATACAGTTATTTAATTATGCCATCCAGTATCGTGGACTCTTGTTTCACACAAACGCAGCTGCCATTTTGTGACTATTCTTTTGTACACTGTTGGATTATAAAATACAAACAGGTACGATTTTAAAACGGTTTAATCTGAAATCAATATCTCTTATCTCCATAATTATTTATGTGACGAAATGCTGTGTAATTGACTGTATACCGTATCTCTTAAATGTTTGAAATTGCCGGCGCGCTAGCAACTGCTTTCTCATCACCCTGTCGGGGGTTTATTCTGAGAGAATCACTGGCTGTATGTACATTATCCCTTACTTAAACTTATATTACCTTATAACCTGTCAGAGACTATAACTTCTTGCTGAAAGATGATAGGCACTTAATAATGTGTTTAACAAAAATGCTTTCATAAAAATCTGTGTCCTAAATACAGTACATGGCCAACCATTCAATCAACCATTAACATTAAATATGTTTGTGTTAACAGTTTTATTTAATTATTTGTTTGCTCTTAAATAGCAATTTCTACCCGATAAAATATTTTGAGTTTGTTACAAAATGTCTCTGTGTGTGTGTATATATATATATATATATATACATATATATACATTTATTTTTATTTATTTTTTAACTCTGACCAAAGCAGACCAAAAACAGTTTTTGCAGGACAGGCCATTATGACGTATTTAAATGAGCTGTCACTTGTAAAATTATCTACAGGTTACGCCCGGCTTTATCCCAATAGTCGGGCTTGCGAGATGACATCTGAATAACAGAGCAGAATGGCATGAATTTATCATTGACAGAAATGAGTAGACATGAAAACTTTGCCCCAGTAGCTCAACCATAGGACAGCCATGTTTTCTGTCTGTTGCTGTGTGCCTGTCCTTTCTGCTGTCTGCATGCTGCTCCTAACATACTGTTAGCTTTTACAGATATTACAGTCCTTTCTTGTGTTTTGCCTCCATTTGTTTTTGTGTTTTTTGTGTGTTTTGTTTTTTAACTTGTTGTCATTACTGGTTTTATTTTGTGTCTGGGTTTTAGGGGTGACATCAAACTTTTCAAGTTCTGTGATATGATTGTTGTGTACAAAAGGATTACTGTGAATCTGTCCTGGTTTCACAGCATCCATTCTCTCATCTTTGGTTTCCAGTGTGCTGCTCTTTAGGTGTAAAGACCCTGCTTGTCACGCACCACTTGTCTGAACTGATAGTGTCCTTTCCCATCTCTGCTGTCATCACAAGACTGTCAATACAAAGAAGTGACTATTTAAACCCACCTTTTCACAGGTCCGTCGGGAATACAGAAAGTTCTTCAGAGCTAATGCTGGCAAGAAGATCTATGACTTCACCATCCAGAGAATTGTAAGTGACTTAATTTAACCAATACTTTTTGCTAGTCACCTAGTTATCCAGAAAAGTAGTCTTACTTGTTGGCGGGCCAATGTTTACCTTATGATTTGCCACAAAATGTGTAGTATCAGGTTTTTATAAAGATTATGTTCTCTTTATAAAGACTATGTTACAAAGAACCATTGGACTTGCCAGAAATAACAAAGCTAGAGTGCTCCTGCTT
The DNA here is from genome assembly GCF_965113295.1 of Leuciscus leuciscus. NCBI lineage: Eukaryota > Metazoa > Chordata > Actinopteri > Cypriniformes > Leuciscidae > Leuciscus > Leuciscus leuciscus. The sequence goes on along the minus strand of NC_138731.1, from coordinate 15,242,065 downwards.
GATTATTTTCACTTTCATTCCATGTATATATTTGGCCGTAACCAACTATATCAAGCTAATAACAGCAGGAAGAGGAATTCTTCGCCTGCTGAGTCCATGTATAGAACGAGTGCAAATTAAGTCGTCTTCACATTTAGTTGACTTCACGTGACCCAATGCAGTGCAAGAAATACATTTTAAAACTAGTTGGTGCTACCCCAGGAAATAATTTCCTAGATGTTCTCCATTTAATAATTTTTCAGAGAAGAAAGAAAATACTCCCTGGTACACTGATGTAAGTTTTTATCTACAGATGCAGAAGTACTTCCTTGGCTTGAAGAAGACGATGCCTTCCATGTCACCGATTGATAAGAGCTGGCCAGCTCGGCCCTATGGTTTCCTGGATGGGACACACAAGGAGCTCAGGAGGGTTTTCCATCTGTGGAGGGTCTGTGTCATTATACAACTCTGTATATCTAAAATGAACTGATAAGACTTTTGTCATGACTCATGTCTGACTTTAAATTAATAATAATTTAACAGGGATGGGGGAAGACGTTTTATGTTGTGGGTGCTGTGCTTCACATTTGAATAAGAAACAACATCGAGTCTATAAAATGCGTCAAAACTCCACAAAGCACAACAAGAGTATAATTTGAGAACATTCATTTAAACTGCATACACACCAAGATATTGTTGACATTATTGATACTGCTTGCAATCGTATAGAAGACTAATTATTTCTACGCACACTGCAACGGTCAAAATATGATGTCAGACTCTGATTGTACATTTTTAAAAACATAATTCAGCATATAAATAACACTTCTTTTTTTTATAGCCCACTAATTTATTACAAATAAATAACTAAATGCTAAAAATTAATACATGTAAATGAACAAAAATTTGCATTGCGTTTACAATCCTGTGAAAACAGGTGCTGCAGCACCCCTACTTCCCCTGTAATCTAACCATGTATCCTCATGGTGTCCTTCTAATAGTGTAAGAAATACCGCAGCCAGTTCACAGAAGAAAAGAAGGCTACCTATGAGGAGAAGCTTGCAGCTAGTGAACTCTTCAAAGATAAGAAGGCCTTGTATCCTAGCAGGTAGGAAAAAAACTGTTCACCTATGTTCCTTTGTGTAATTTGCCTATTGAAAACGCGTATCTGCAGTGTAGCAATTTATTGCAATGACAGATATCCTGTGCTTTACAGTGTGGGGCAGCCTTTCAAAGGAGACTATGTGGAGATAACCAAAAACCCAAAGTACCAGAAGCTAAACAGCTTGGCAGAGGATAAAGTTCTTCTTGCAGATGTGGTCAGTAAAATCAACCGTGCCAATGGCAAGGTGAGTACAAGTAGCCCTGTGCCAATAGAATTAACCTTATAACAGGACTGATCAATCAAATCGCAGTGCCAAAATTGCAAATTCCAGTCATTATGGTAAAAAGGCGTTATGGTACAGTACATGCAATTTAGAATCTAGGTATCCAGAGAAGCTAGTGAATGAAGTGGTTTGTTCCGTTCGCAAAACCAGTAAGTAATCTTGAAAAATTCATGCGTTGGATCACTCTACAAATTTTCAATGATTGTGCAAATGTAGAGATGTTTTTGGACGAAGGAAAGGAATCGTAGAATACTGTATGGTGGATGTTTTTTAGAAAACGTTTTAAATATCACTTGTTCTTTGACATTGACTTTCATTTTACACTTCCATAGTTTGTTTTCTCCATTAAATATAAAGACTACATGCACGCAGCTAAAATTAAAAACACACACAAAAAAACTAATTTTTGCCTGTTTGCATCTGCAGAAAGTGTCTGTTACACTTTTTTTTGTGTGCAAATGTCTATATTAAAAACTTGTCAACTGTCTGACTTCAATATTTGGGTACATTTTTCCCCTTTTAATTTCACTATGAATTAATTTATTCTCAGCAAGCCTGCTGACTTGCAACATCATTTAGTTTGACAGACATTAAGTACCAACCCTTAAAATGCTATCATGAGGTCATTTTCATCCTTTTTGTCTAAACTTGACATTTAAAGTCTACTGATTTACTTTTTAGGGAGCTCCAAGAATATTCCTCCTGACCAAGAAGAGTTTGGTTCTTGCGGATCAGAAGACAGGCCAGGTGAAGGCCAGCGTTCCCCTGCTAGACCTCAGCAGTGTGTCTGTGAGCACACAGAACGATGGCTTTTTCGCCCTTAAGCTCAAAGAGGTACGGCATGCAATAAGTCATCTCACACAAGGCAGTCAGGAACACTACTGACCATGCTCTCTCTTTAGGGTGCTGTGTCTGCAGCCAAAGGTGACTTCCTGCTGAGCAGCGACCGACTGATTGAGATCATCACCAAACTTCATCGCACCGGTGCAGCTTCAGCTGACAGGAACCAGATCAAGATCGATATTTCAGATGAGTAAGTGTCCAACATTTCTGTGCATGTTGTTTCCTTAGTATCGTTCTTGTAGCTTAAGTTTTCTCTCTCTCGTTCAGGTTCTTAGTGCAGTTCAAACAGGACAAAGTGTGTGTAAAATTCATCCAGGGTACACCAAAGAACGGCAACGGTGTCGCCTGCAAGCGTAAAAACAACCGTCTTCTGGAAGTGTCCGTTCCGTCACCATAAGGAGGGGTCAGCTCGGTCATCTCTGAGATTCTTCACCCTCCCCCAATCCCGTAATCATTGTGCAATTATGTTGATCCTGTCATTGTCATTTCTGATTCTATAGTCAAATCAGCAGTTCTAAAGATTTTACTGCTTCCCTGTTTATAATGGTTGGGTGGAAGTCCGTTGTTCTCTCGTCCTAATTCTTGGGACTCACAAGAATTAGTCTTTAATTAAAATAACAATAAAAACCATTATTATTACAACTAGATGCTTTCTGGCCGACATTGGCTGAAGATTTGCTTGGTGAATCTCACCTCGTGCTTTGCTCAACTCATTTTAGTTGTCATACTCTGGGTGAAACTATGTAAATGGGGATGCTGAAAGGTTTTTGCTGAGTTCATAGAAAGAGGCTGAAAAGCTACAAAATGTATGATTGCACTTTTTCACTGGGGTGGTGGTCAGGAAAGACTGACTGGTTGGTTGATGTGTTCTATTCTCATTTTGTTTCTCTAGTGCTGAACAGTAATTTATTAGAAAAATACTCATCTGACTTTTGCCAAATGATAAGGCATTTTGCGATCTAAAATCTTGTGCCATTTAGCTGTTCCTCCCTGGAGAAAGGCATTATCTTGTAGACGTTATAGTGCGGACACTTTCTTATTTATAAGCCAAATAATGATTCATTTTCATGACAAATGCCAAACAATATCATTTGAATCCTGCTTTTTAATGTATTATGTTTATCAATGCTTACTTCATTCTTTTCATACATTAAATTAGGGTGTAATCATGAAAACCACTTCCCCACAATTTTAACGTGTCACTGAAATACGGCGTATTATTCCTGCGTTGTTCGTATATATTCATTCAGTTCATCGTTTGATTTCACAAGGCCTAAAGACCGTCCACAGCCTGCATTTATAATGGAATCTCCAATGCTCGAAAGATCTCCCCTAAAAATTAGACAACAACTATGCATAAGTGGAAATGCCTCCATGCAGCAGGAAGACTTGGTTCTCACATCTGGGATTACTTAGACCGGTTAAGACCTTTTGTGAGCGCTTGTTTCAGAAGGCCTCATAGAAGAACGCTAATAACCGGAATGCTAGAGCCCTGGCCGGTACGATCTTTGCGAAGTCGCTTCAGTGTGTTACTTAAAGCTGCATTTCCATTAGCAGTAGAACTTGTATGTAAGGAGGCTAATTATAGTAGGTGGTATTGTCTTATAACTGTATTGGCAAAATCTATATGCTTTTTTGCCACTGGAATGTGGGCTGCATCATTTTATTTTTGGCTTGATCACATCTACTAATAATAAATGGAGTTTTTTTTTCTTAAGGTCTGACCCACATGTTTGTTTTTGTTTTTTTAGTGCAAGCAGCAATGCATTCTTTGGATGCAAAGCAAACAGTGCACTCTCCTCAAGTATATGCCATTTATCAAGATTGTGGATGATACTTTTTTTCAGTCGTATTTAATGTGATATTTTCTCGCAGTTTTAGTGGACTTTTTGTACTCCCAAACTTCTGAAGACAAGGCCCACCAATGTAACTAACTCTGCTTCTGCTTCGGTTATACTTTTTGATGTGTTTTTGTCATTTTACAGTAAAAGCATTAATGGAGTTTAGGGGAAGGGATTATCTTCCTCTTCACTTACAGGACAATTGTGGAAGCTGAATTACTTTATGATGTAAAATTCTGCATTGTGTCTCTCTTTCATGCAGTAAACTCTGGGTTCTTTTCCTCCTCTTCCATGTCTGAAGTTTGAACGGAAAGAGGAAATATTTGTTGTATGCATTTTTGTGTGCCTAAATGTAACCTGTTCTGAAACAAAACATGGAAGTGTTTCATTAACTACTAAATGTAATAAATGACAAGTAATCTTTTTTTTTCTTTTTTTTTGTAAATTAAAGCAATAAATAAATGACTTTGGATAATCAGTGTGGTTTGTTTTGATAATTGAGTATTGTGAACTTATGATTGAGTCATAATGTTGGATGTGGTAAACATTTTTATTTTCTTTATAAATCAGCTGTTCATACAATTTAGCTTAATTATTATATGTAAAATATCTATATTAGAAAACAACTACAAAACCTGAATGCATCCCGGGCCCATACTAGCAGTATTAAAAGTAGTAACCATATAATACAGTATATATGGGTTGGGCAAGAGTTTGAAAATGTGTTTATTGCTTTTCAATAAATGAGTTTAAATGGAAGGTAATTAATTGTGGGCAATTATGTCCATTTATTCCATGATTAGAAATATTTCTTGGCGTTCAGTACTGTCAGTATTTACATCTATCATACGGTTTAATTTTACCATGAAGCACCACAGTGTTTAGTTTGTTTATGGAAATTATCTCGGTAAAGCTGCGTTGAAACAATCTGTATTGTAAACAGCGCTATATAAATAAATGTGACTTGACTTTTTCAAGCAGTCTCGGGTGAAATTCATGCCACTCAAGTTGACCATGTCCTTGTCCATGGTATGACTATTAGGGAGGCTGGGCTACAAGTACAGCCAAACTTGAGTCACTTCACCGTCGCCTCGATCATAAGAACTTTCAGGGAGGAAAAGCGGTAGCTGTACCTCACTGCTCTCTACTGTAAATTTTGAGTGCTGTACTCTGCTGTTACAACACATGCATGTACTGTAGCTGTTGCACTAAACATGGTTTCTCCTATCACTGTTGCTGATGACGCTACCTCTCATTCCAACCAGAGGATCCAACGGTAGCTGATACAAGCCTGCCTGACAGACATTTCTTGCTGGATGAAGGACCACCACCTACAACTAAACCTTGCGAAAACAGAGCTGCCTGCTTGTGTTCCCGGCCAACCCAACACTTTCATCACAACTCGTCATCCATAACTCCATCAAGGTCAGCCAGGAACCTTGAAGTTGTGATTGATGATCAATTGAACTTCACAGACCACATTGCTAGAACTGCCCGGTCCTGCAGATTTTCCTTATACAACATTAGGAGGATCAGGCCCTTCCTATCAGAGCATGCTACACAACTCCTTGTCCAAGCACTTGTTCTATCCAGAATGGACTATTGTAATGCTCTCCTGGCTGGACTTCCAGTTTGCACTGTCAAATCTCTGCAACTGATCCCGAATGCTGCAGCAAGAGTGGTCTTTAATGAGCCAAAGAGAGCGCACGTCACTCCTCTCCTCACAAAATTTAAGGCACTGATGCTTGCCAACAGAATTACCACTGGCTCTGCTCCCTTTTACCTAAACTCATTACTCCAGACTAACTTGCGTTCTGCATTTGAACGTCGCCTTGTGGTGCCATCTCAAAGAGGCAAAAAAATCACTTTAACAGACCTTAGCCTGACTGTTCCCTACTGGTGGAATGACCTGCCTAACTCAAACCGAGCAACTGAGTCTTTAGCCATTTTCAAGAAACAGCTAAAGACGCATCTTTTCCAGCAACACGTGATCCATTAATATGAACACTTTCTATTCTCTTCTCTTTCTCTACTCTTTTTTTATTTATTTATTTTTTACATATACTGCATTAGACTAAACTGGGAAGGGTCACAGCACTACATATTGTTGTCCTATTGTTAGTTTAACTGCTTCTATGGCTCTCCTCGCTTTGGTAAGTCACTTTGGAAAAAAGCGTCTGCTAAATGATTAAATTGATTAAATGTAGAGTTTCTGAATGCTTCCATTTTGTAAAAAAAAAAAAAAAAAAAAAAAGGATGTGTAACAGTAATCAGTACTTAATTTTTTTTAGGACACAAAGCCTGCTAGACATTTCAGTTTGATGCGTGTCAGGGGTGGATCAGGCATGCTAGAGGATTTTACACCCGATGCCTGGCTAGGACCAATATAGCCTGTGATGTTGATGAGATTCTCTGGCCTGTCCCAGACCAAAGACGGGATGCTGGGGCAAAATCATTTTTGTTGTTGTTGTTTGGTGTATCGTACTGTACAGTACATTAAGAATAAATGTATACATTTGTTGTGTCTTTTGTTGTGTTCATTATGTGAAAAGGTTTTTGAAGGGGAGAACCACAAGCAACATAACTTACGGAATCAAACTACGAATTGTTTTGAATTTATCTCAACAGTCAAGTCAAGTCAAGTCAAGTTTATTTGTATAGCGCTTTTCACAATACAGATTGCATCAAAGCAGCTTCACAGTATTAAATTAAAATAATACAACAAAGTTTGTTTCAAGAGGAATTTATTGATTGATAAAATTAAATTAAATATCCCCAAAATATCCCCAACTGAGCAAGCCAAAGGCAACAGTGGCAAGGAACCGAAAAACTCCATCAAGTGACCTAATGGTGTCCTAAAACTCCATCAGGTGCCTTAATGGAGAAAAAAAAAAACCTTGGGAGAACCCAGGCTCAGTCGGGGGCCAGTTCTCCTCTGGCATTTATGAGCTAGAGGCCGGATTGTAGTTTGAACTGTAGGATTATATGAATGCCTGGCTGAAGAGATGCGACTTTAATCTAGTTTTAAACTGGGAGAGCGAGTCTGAGCAACGAACAGTATCAGGAAGACTATTCCAGAGTTTTGGAGCCAAATGTGAAAATGCTCTCCCTCCTTTGGTGGTTCTGGATATCCTAGGTATGACCAAAAGCCTTGAATTTAGTGATCTCAAAGAGCGCGATGGATTATAGGGCGATAGAAGATCCGTTAAATAGACTGGAGCTAAGCCGTTTAGGGCTTTATAAGTCAGTAGCAATACCTTGTAATTAATAGGCCTGTCAAGTGTGTCAACAGTGTGTAAGACTATGTTGTACTGAGTGTGTTTTTGAGGGCTTGTGTGTCATTTCTGAGGGCAAAGTTAGTTTTTTCAGCAAGATTGCATGGTTTTGAGTGGAAAGCTTCATTTTGACCTGAAAATAGGAAGTTTAGGGAAATGGGTGAGAAATGATGGATTTGTGTTTAGAGTTTTGAGAAAAGGATGCAACATTTCAAGAAATGTGTTTAAGCAATCGAGAAAACTAATATAAATCCAATCAAATCAAACTCAGGTATTCAGTTTACAGTTTACAAGGCATTCTCAGAGCAATTCTGAAAGGTACCAGACCCTGGCAAACTGACTAACATCAATGGATCATTTCAATCTGGGACTGGATTTCCAACTTGTGATTTGGTTGTAGTAATAGTGTAAGAGTAGGCTATAGATTTTCAACCATTTAACCCATCAGAAACCTCATTACACCAATATAAGAGGTTAAAACCCTTAGGAAATGTATTTTCTATAGACACCTCTTTTAGTACAAAAGTACATATAACCGAGCGAGAGAAAGATCCATTTTGCCTGTCTGCAGCTCAGCCCAGATGTTTTCCATCACATCTGGAGAGTTGTCCCGGGTTGAATTCCGTGGCTTGAAAAGACTGCTGGTGGCAGGTCTCTGTGGAGCAGGCCTTGACAGATTGTGGATGTAGTGTTTAAAAATAGCAACCAACTGCAGAGCTGCCCTCCCAGGGTTCCCACCATTGTGCAGTCTGGGAACAGTTGATGCGAAACCCCCTGACATAGACCATCCCATAGACACACCCAGAAGAGTGTTTTAACTCAGCCCCTAAAAATCCTGCGATTGAATTGTGCTCTATTATGTTCATTCAACACACATTAGACCTGGGCAGTATTGTTTGTTTTTTTGTTGTTGTTGTTGTTGTTTTTTCACACTACAGCCAGGACAGTCATCAGGTGGGGACAACCAGGTAGACTGGCACTGTGATCCTCTGTGGTATAACCGCTCTATAGTCCACCCATAGTACATACCCTGATACACCTACAACAACTGATGATTGTCTGGCTATTTACATGACTAATCTTTCTCACCTATGTTCTGTAGCTTCAACTGAAATGTTTGTGAATAAAAAAAGCGTCTCTGCTTCATAATCTTAAGCTACCATATCAATATGAACTGCGCAGGCCTCTGACGCCATCTTGTGGACAAACTGTTGATTCAGACCAGATTTAAAGTTTGTTTAGGCTTTTTGTAAAAGCATATTTTCTATGAACATGGGTATTCTCAGTGGAATATGTGGCACTAGACAAATCAGTCATGACTTTGCGCTGAAAACTTTGTTGAACATCACCACGGTCTTATGGAACAAAAATATATTTCCATATATTTATGATCAATATATGGTGTAAATATACTGAAAAACATATATTGTCATATATTAGATAAATGCAGGGTATGATCTGATGGGTATTTATTGCTGATTTCATAATCATTATTGAATATCTCAGATAACAGGTCTCATCCTAAAGTGTATTACAAAAGTTTTGTCAGATCATGAAGTTATAACAAGAGATCAAACGCCGTTGTGGAAATCAGATACTTTTTTAAAAACACTTTGTGCACAAAGCATTTGGAATCACTGCCATGTTTAGTAACACAGCATATGAATCTCAACAACGGTGACATGCTTCATGCTGCAATACATGCCAGGACCCATGGATGAGTTTTTTTTAACTATGGTAGCTCCCAGAATGCATAGCAAAATGAAATGTCACCGTTGTTGAGATTCATATGCTGATTCTTGATGTCTGTGTGTGACTAAATATTACAGAAGTTCAAAACGTTTTGTGCACAATGTGTTTAAAAAAAAAATATATTGTGTAACAACAACAAAGTTTTGTCTTTTGTTATATTCACAGTGTTTATAATACAATATTTAAATGCATTTTATGACCTAACACATTTCTGATCAGTGGTAAAGCTTAGAATGTGAAATGTGACAATAGCATCATTAATAAATATTCAGCAGATTATCCACTTAATTTCTTTTGGATAGTCGTTTTAGCCATAACGACTGTATCGTATATAGTAACACAGTTACAGCAGACAGAGAAAAAGTAAAGCTAAAAAGTCAAGAGCCCAACTAAAGCAAACACTGAGTTCCATAATGGTGACTGCAAAATGTTATTATTTTCAATAAATCATCAACATCTAAACCTCTATTTATGCTCAAGAACTTCTGTAGATGTATGACAGAAATAAAGTCATTCTGTTTAGTAATAAGTGAAGCTGGTAATGCTGTTTTTGTTGTTTAACTCTCCTCTGCTGAGATCTTCAGAGATCTGTTAGTGTTTAATGTTTTGTTGAGATTTAAAGGGTTTCTGTTGTCTGAGTTTTATGGGTCACGATTGTGCTGAAGAGTAGAGCCTGTGGTTCAGTCCAGGAGAAGACCAAGAAACATGATATGCATGTTGCTTTATTTAAAATGCAGAAATCTATTGCAGTCATTTCTATGAACTTTATGTAGATGTTTATATATATATATATATATATATATATATATATATATATATATATATATATATATACACATACATATATGAAGACTTCAGATGCAAAAGCCTCTAAGTGCCATCTGAAATTTTCTTCTAAAATTTGTATTTTTATCAAGCTCGTATATTTAGGTTCAGTAATTTCACTTCAATGACAATTAATAGGTCATTTTCATTAGCATTAAAGTGAAATAACTGAACATAAACATAGAAGCTTGATAAAAATGATCATTCTAGAAGAAAATATTGGATGGCACTTAGAGGCTTTTGCATCTGAAGTCTTCATATATATATATATATATGTTCTGTTGAGTTTCTGTTTAATAAAAACAGTTTAATGTAGAAACTTACAACTTTGAGTAAAACATCTAATTTAAGATCGTAAATTAGATGTTTGTTTTTAGTACTCAACTAAATGTAATTCGTTTTTAGCACTCAACTAAATGTAATTAGTTGAGTGTTTTACTTAGAAACCATGTTTTCTAAGTAAAACACTCAACTAATTACATTTTACAGTATAAATATATTGTAAATATTTTTTTCAATATATAAAAAATGGCGATTCCTTATGTATTATTAAATATATTGTAATATATAATACAGTATATTAACACAATATATTATTTTATATTATTTATATTATTTATTTAATTTAATATATTGATCATAAATATATGGAAATATATTTTTGTTCCATAAGGGCGTTTACACAACTGTGCACTGAAACATTTGTAGTTGTTGTCTAACCAGGTGGTTAATAATAAGAGGAATATATATTGTTTGGGATGTCTTATAGGTATAAGACATCCCAAACAAAAAAGAGACATCCATTCAACGTCTAATTTTAGTTGCAAAGGTCAGTCATCCATACATTTTCAATCACTTATTTTTTAAGTTACTCTCTCAATGTCATTTGGTCGAAAATAAAACATCTAAAACTTACAATCGTCATGACAGCAGGACTTTGAGGTAGGCTAAATGTTGGAAACTCTTAACTTGCAATAGGTTGTACTGAGATTGCTGCTGTTGTTTTCATTTACTTGTCACTATTACCATGACATTATTATTTAATCTTGACGAACTGTGTATCATTAGAACAATCAGAATAACAAATGGAAAGATCTATGGCACACTATTAGAAATTGATAAGCTGCAATTATTGTTATTAATGATATTAATAATATTTGTTACCACATGAAACACATATTTAGATTAACTTTTTATTTTTCAGTGTCGATCCATAAAGTAAGATTTCTGTAAAGCCAATGTTTTTATTACTTCCTTGGTATTTTCACATGGGCTAGAGTACCTACTGTAACAACAGTCAGTAATATTCATCATCGATCCTAACAGCCACTTTCAGACTTCTGCTGAAATTCAATATAAACAAACAATTTTACATATTCAAGTGACGTAAAACACTCAAGGCTTTTTAAGACCTTTTTAAAAACTGAAGAAATTAAATTAAAACCATATTAGAAATCAGTGTTCATGGTAGCATCCTAAAACACCCTTACATATAAATGACTATTTAAACAACTTTACAGTTTACAGTTAAAATAATACAAGTTGACAATTATTATAATTTTTTTAAATATATATTTTTCTGAATAGCACCATGCTGCTATAATAAAAACTCGTTCAAGCACTTTGAAGGGCCTATATTCAATATTGAAGGGCCTTCCATCTTTCTGAAATTCAAGTACTTTCAAGAACCGTAGGTACCCTGTACATGTAAATGAAAAGAGTGAAATCAAATCATTGTCAATTTTTTTTTTAAGATATGTTATTTGGGTAAGGAGAAACATGTCTGACCAATGTGGGGTGTTTAGGACCTCACATTGGTCTAAAATGGGAGACTGAAGGGTGTGGATTTTGGAATAAACTGCTGCTTCAATGTATATGTAATAAGTGATTATAATCAAGGTATTCATCAATATTTTTCCTCTAAATGTCAAATGAGTTGAATGACTTCTATAGGCTTGTGAGATTTTACTTTGTTATAGAAGTTACCAGTGTGATTACTGAAATGTTCTTTTCATGTATTCTCTAATGACTGTATTTGATATCTGAATGCAGTAACAGTGCTTTGCTCACGGCTTCAAGAAATGTTTTGTTTTGAGACCAGACCAAGATGCAGAATCCTTCGGATTCCAGAACGAGTCAGCTTTCATTATTCTACGCAGCCCCGTTCATCATCCGGTTGTGTCCAGCATTTCAGTTCGGGTCCGAAACGCAACTCAAGGAGGATGACTTCTCCGATCTCCCTCCTCTCATCGGCCCAGTTGATCCACAGCCACCAGTCATCTTCACTTCCTCACCCATCCTCATCCAGAACCATTTCAAGCCTTCAAGTGTCTGCCCAGCTGAACCAGAGTCTGCAATCGTCTGCCCAGTCGAACCAGAGCCAGTCGCCTGCCCGCCAGAGCCTGTGAGCGTCGTTCTCCCCGAGCCAGAGTTTTCAACGCCCTCTTCGCCGCTGGTCCCGTCCAGCTCAGAGCCCTCTTCGCCGCTGGTCCCGTCCACATCCTCCTTGGCACACCTGCACACCTGCACTCATTCAGCCATCATCATCACCTGCACTCCCTCGTTAACTAGCCCTATATATTCAGCACTCTCCCTTCACTCCTCGTCTGGTCTCGTCAATACACGTCGATACACTAACATTGACACAGACTCACCTCTCGTCATCCGGATACTTGCCTGCTTTCCCGATCTTCTTCAGCCTGGTTCATCTGCCATCTGCCTTCATCACCTGCAACAGAGACATTATTATCATTGCCTTAAGTTACCATAGTTTATCTGTTATCTGCATACTCACCATTCTCCACTGGATCTGTTCCGTTCTGCAATAAAGCACTTAAAACTTACCTTCTTGTCTGCTTCCTGTACGAAACCTGACACTATTATAAACAACGACTTTTGCCTCAAGCACCTTATTTACTGCTTATTAATAGTTATAAGGTAGTTGTTGTATTGTTTAAGCTCTTGTATTGGGTAGGATTAAGGGGTGTAGAATATAGTCATGCTGAATAAAGCATTAATATGTGCTTTGTATGTACTAATAAACAACCAATATACAAGCTAATAAGCAACTAGTTAGAATTGTTTCCAATACTAAAGTGTTATCAAAAATCATACTAAAAATACATTCGGTGCTCGGTAGCCTACCGAGTCACTGGTTTCAACTTACATTGAAGTAAGCTAGATCGATATTAGAATATCATTAATAAAAGCTGGATGATTTGCGTTGCTAAATGGCATGCAGTTAATTTTTAAATATATTGTATGGTGGAGAAAATGCTGAAAATTACTGTTTCTTCAAATAAAGCTCTTTCTGATTATGCTATGTTAGCCACTTGACAAAAGTGTTGTCAACAGAGACTGTTGTCTCTGAGGCATGGTACAAACATGTTACTCGTGGTAAATCAAGAAAACCTAACAAATACACAGGCTGCTTTCCTTCCGAGTGAACCCTAAGATCAATTCATAACACTGCAACAAAAAACTATTTTGGGGAATAAGAAATGATTTTGCCGCTCAATGTCTATTACAGTATACAACATCATAAAATACTGCAGATATGTAAAATACAACAATGAGCTTTAAAGAAAATAATTTTTCATTACACTACTGTAAAGTGATCTTACAGTAGACCTAAATGAAAAGCACTAGAAAAGAAAAGTGTAGAAAAGAATTGAAAATGAACTTTTGTAGTGAAAGTTGCAGTTACACCTTTGGGGCAGTTGTGGCCTAATGGTTAGAGAGTCTGACTTGTAACCCGAAGGTCGCGGGGTCAAGTCTCAGTTCCGGCAGGTAGGTAGGTGGGGGGAGTGAATAAACACACAGGAGGCTGCGGTCCATCAGAACCAAAACCTCTCGCCACAAAAAAAGTTTTTTCCCATCTGCAGTTTGCCTCATGAACAAACCCCGGGTCCCTCATTGACACGTCCCCCCTTGCAAATTATACAAATGTTTTTTTGCACATGGATTTTTAAAGAAGTTAAATACTTAATATTTTCCATTTTATATCGTATTTGTATTGTCCATTTCATATTTGTATATTTTTTATTTATTTATTTATGTCAACTGTATTTTGTCTACATGTAGCACCTTTTTTAACCAAAGCAAATTCCTTGTATGTGTAAACACTACTTGGCAATAAAGTTACTTCTGACTTCTGACTTCTGAACAGCGCTGTCTTCCGCTGTTCCGCTTTAGTCTTGTGTGTCTTCATTACACACAACTGAGGTGTGTGTGTGGGTGAGTTCAATTCTCACTGTTGTGTGAGTGCACATGGATGGGTGAAATGACAGCACAACTTCCGAGTAAGGGGCACCATAAAGGTTCAGCCCCCAATAAGGGTATGATTTGGAAAAAAATAATAATATATTGTTTGTATACTAGGGTAGGCCTGAACAATACAGTAGGTTCTACTGTACTACACTAGGTACTACACTACTACAATATGTTCTACACTACCTATCAAGTCAATCTCTGAATATTGATTTCATTTCCAGCTAATATTCAGTAATATCCATTAAGAATTTATACAGTATTTGCTGTAATTGTCTAGATTGGCAATATGTGGGTAAATATACATTTTTTTATTCTCAACATGCAATGTGTCACGTGTAGGTTCAGATGAAGATGAGAAGGATGAAAAAAAGTTCCACAAACAAAGTATTTATTTACAAAACAAACTCAAAAATCCAATACAAGAATCAGGTAATGTGTAACAATATCGGACAATGAATGAGAACTCAAGAGGAACTTAAATACACAGTGATGATGAGACAATGACGAACAGCTGTGATGATAAATGAGTGTCCATGACAACGATTGGAGGGAAAGGAACAATGGAAACATAGGAAACAGGTGACTGACGAATGCATAGTAAAAGTCCATGAAAACAAAACTAAACACACAGATTGTGACATAATTACATAATACCTACATTTGTGCAGTAAAATTAACTTTAAAGAAGATCTAAATGTATCATTTGGTTCATGGAGATAACATGGAAAATGTGCAATGCTCAGTGTTGGGAGTACTAGTTACATGTAACAGAGTTACGTAAATTAATTACAAAATAAATGTAACTAATCTGTTACAGTTACTGAGAAAAAAGGTGTAATTAAATCACAGTTATTTATGAAAATGTTAACAATTACAAAGAGAGATCTGAATAGTTTCTGTAAAAAAGCTAGGATATGTTGAAAATATGAATTTGTTGCTTTGCCTGTTTTTGATATGCATGATGCCTCCTGCCATTTAAAGGCCGTTTAGTAAAGCAATGCTATTCTGATGCTTTGATTGGCTCTGAATTGATTGGATTTGAATTGGCAGTGCACCACATCTGCCAATTACATCAATCCACATTGCCACTGAAAGCTTTAGGCAACCTGTCTGAGAGATGCCATGGAGTGATAAAAATGCGTTCCAGTGCTGAAAATGTAAAAATATGTTCATCCAGAAATCAGAAAAGGGCGCAAATATCAGTGCAAAATACCTTTGCCAACTATTAAAATGCTATCGACTTTGTCGAACCTGAGGAAGCATCTGCAGGCATGTAACTTAGCCAACAGTTACCTGTAAGCAGTCAATAAATTAAGTAGGAGAGGCATTGCCTTCTTCCGCCTGCCACACCATGCTACTAACATGTGTGTGTTTTAGCTCTGAATTGCTTGGTGCATGTCCACAGGATACCAGCAGGATACCACAAATGTGGCGAAGCCCCCTCGAGGTCCATCCCTGGACAACTGTGCCTTTGTCGATGCTTCATCCTATGAAGAAGAATGAACAAAGCAGTTGTCCGGGAAGCTCAACTGATGTGCTAGGACAAGGAATTCTGTGACGTGCCTCGAGGGAGTGTCAAGGCACAATAGTCAGACACCCAAGGTTCCAGCTCCACGGCGATGTCTAGCTCAGTTGTTCCTTTAAATTTCAGGCTTTCTGTGTTTTCACTGTTAAATTGAATAGAAAGTTGAATATAACTGAAAGTTGTTATACTTTCTTCGGAAAGAGTACTGAATCTCCTGATCAAAACACAGACGAAGAAGAAGCAGAAACAAGCAATAGCATATTTAATATGCATATGTAAAATAACGCAATCAGCATTAAACAGCATACAAATCAAAACTGCCTAAAGTTACTGAAAGTGGTAAGTGGTATTAGAAGTGGTATTAGACTGTGATCCATACCATAGATCCATAGATCTACTTAGACTTAGACTCGATCTACTCCATCTATGTTTTGATCATCATGCTGAATCCAATCTGGATGTAGTCTTTGACCAAATGCGTTTTTCTCAGCTTTTTGCTCAAAATGTTGCTTTTTTTTATGCCCACAGACAAGTTTTAATAAAAAAATAATTAAAATAAAAGAATGTATAAAGCAAGAATAAAACATTTTATTTTTTTATTTAAGGCTCTGTTCTTTCTTTTGATACATAGTTGACAGTGATGATAAATCAAATCAGTAACTATGATGACACTAGTGGCACTAATGGTGCAAAACAAAACAAAAGTCCAAACAGGGTGATATTGTGACAAGTACACAGTGTGCTTTTAAAATTTTCACTATTTCATGTTGTTTTGCTTTGACTTAATGTGTAATCTATTGAACAGCTGTTGCAAAACCCTGTGTAGTGTGCAGATAGAGGTAAATACACACTTACCTCTATTTTACCACTTACCTCTACACAAAAGTGTTGTGATCTTGTGTTTTCACTTACAGTTTTTAAATCTGCTTGCTCAATGAAATTTTGTTTATTTTAACCAAAACAAACATCTTCCAGATTGTAGCTTTAAGAGATAAAGGTGATTCTGCCAACAAATTTGGGTGACACTTTAGAATTCTGTTCCATCATTAATGAATAACTAGACATGAACATTCTTGAAACTACTATTAACTAACAAGAAATTATGATTATTGAATTAATAAGTAATAGTTCACTATTAGCTAATCAATAAAAATCTAAAATCATACATCTCAACTACTAAATACAGATTCATAATTAATGTGAATAATGCAAAATGAATTAATTCTAAAGTGAAGATCATGGTAACCCACTAGTAATGACTAAAATGTTACAAAAGGCTCTGGGTCTGGAGTGGAGCTGGTGATGTCCTCCTCAGCTGGGCACATAGTGAATGCCGAACTGTTGTTCACCAGCACCCACTCTACAAACGTGGGAAATGTGAAGTCTTTGTTGCTCCTGCTCCATTTGGATGGCCGGCAAGTCCATAATAAAGGGGGCGGCTCAAAAAAATCTGCCCCCTTTATTAAGACTAGATTTCACTAGTCTTGCAATAGTGAAATCCACAGAGAAAGAAGCGTTACGAACAAACTAACTTTTAACTAACAAACTGCACTACTTACAACTTAACGTTATTCCAAGACAAAGAACATAGGCTAACTTTAAGGGTTTAAATACACAGGAGTAATCAATGGAAAGCAGAACCGGTGTAGAAACTAAACAGAACTGAACAGAACTGTCACACCCTCTGCAGTGAATGTCAACATTTTCTTGAATAAATTAAAACAATATTAATTAAAAAAATTTAGTTTTGCTAGCTCTATTGATTGTTACATAATCATTCAAACACTGGTGCAGTCACCATATAAATCTATCAATGTGCACAACTATGCGCAGTGTCTACGCATTATTTTTATTTACAAAACAAAAAAAATTCAACTGTATTTTTAATGGGTGGGTTGGAGCAGATGATGGAGTAGTAAAGCTTACTATCAGTGCTGGACACAAGATAAGGTTATATAAGATGTGTTTAGATAAGCTAAACACATACACATGCACATCAAACCGTGCACACACTTCATTTGACTGTTTATTAAACTGTGTTGATGTTGGCGCAGTCCTGCATCTCTCTGTAGAGCATAAGTCTATTTGTTAACATATCAAGGGAGATCAGTAACCATGTGGAGACAGAGGGAGCAGGTGCTACACCTCCTTCTATAACCAATCAGAGAATACTGAGCTCTCTATAAGAGCCTGTCTAAGTCAGATACATTTTTAGTCTACAGAGGTCCTGATGACACAAAGGTCTGCATAGTAAAGGGGCAAAAGTTAGCATTAGAACAAATCAAAAGGATTAAAGGATTGTCTTGAAAGATACAACTGCTGCCAGGTACAAAAATGGATTAAATTCTGCATGTTTCTTTTTCCTATATATCTGTGAACAAATAATGAATTTATATTTACCGCTCTCTTGCAGATTATCGAGAACTGCAATCATGGCACCTATTTTAATGAACAGCACTGGAAATGAACACAGCAGTTACATTCAGTAAGATAACTTTTATTTACTCAGAAAGCACACATCTTTAACAGAGCAGAGAAGATGAACTAAGTAACTGGACAATTTCTGGTTGATGAATGTGTAAAGACTTCATGTGTGGGCTTGTTTGGGTCTTTGGATATACTGGGTTCGGTTCAGTTCTGATGTCTAAATAGTCAGGATATTGAGAAAATGTGCTTGTTGCTTTGCAAAGATAATGAGAAAATCTCTTCGGTCCTTGACTTCATTCTATTTCTAACTAATTTTTTAATAATAATTTTTCTCAGTTTTTTTAATTAGATTGATACTTTTTGAGTAAAGCACATTACCCATGCTTTTACTTTTTTTACACTATCTACACACATGAATGTCATATGAGTTATATGAAACATATGAAATATTTGTGTTTAACAGTCTAACTTCTCTTAGTCCACAGCAATAACAGATGTGATGTGTCACAGACAGGTGGAGTATGTGAAAAACCCTCACCTGGACAGCATGGAAGAGGACATCCTGTACCACTTAAACCTGGGCACCAAGACCCATGACCTGCCCCAGATGTTTGGGGATGTGAAGGTGTGTACAGAAGTGTGTATAGAAGTCCTGACCACACCTGACTGAATAAAGTAACATTTATTTTTAACAACATTATGAAAGTAAAAAGCCTAACTCATGTCTATGAGGTGTGTTTCAGTGTGGACGAGCTAGTATGGATGGAGAGAGTTTTGAAATGATAATGGCATTTTCAAATTTAGACCTAACCTTAGACAGCACATTTAAGGTGAAATTAAATGCAATAATCTTGAAGAAAGATAGTCTTTAGGACTGTATAGAGGATGATTGATGAAAATTATTATCTATTTACAAGGGTTGATGCACAGTATGGTCAGCCTGTCATTATCACGAAATCAAAATCCTCTTGTATAAACCCCAAAGGGGTTTATTTTGTGATAATCTCCAGCTGATTGTGCAATATTTTCATTTCTTATTTGGATAATAAAATAATAAATAAATAAATAAATATTTGAGCCAGAATTATTTTGTTAGGACAGTTATGTCAGAAAATCAGTTGCCTGAGACTACTTTCATTTAGCATCATTATCAGGGTGTGGCTTATTTTTCAATAATCCAGTGAGACTTAAAACAGTTCAATTCAATTAAAACAGTTGTAAACAAATTATAGGGTAAGAAATAAAAAATCCTGCTAGAATATCCTGAAATGTACGTAGTCTGTTACCATTAAATATATTACAGAAAGTAAATACACCTTCTGAGGAGCAGGGAGGGTAATTTAAAGGATTGCTGACATATAACAGAAGGGTATTTTTCCAAAAAGGGGACTGCATGGCGCAAATATAAATTAGATCGTTTATTTTCTACTCCATTAAACCAAGATTTTAGAATAGCTGAAATAATACATCTGAATTTTGTGATTAAGACTTCTTGAGCTACATGTAAAGGGCAATTCTTGAAAGGGACAAAAAAAATTTAAAACCTTGAAGTCTACAGAACAAAACAAAAGCAACATCAGATAGTTTAATGTTACTTTTGGTTGGAAAGTGATTCACTTTGCTATGTTTTGTCTGTTATCTCTCCTGTAGTTTGTTTGTGTTGGCGGAAGTCCTAATCGGATGAGATCTTTTGCCCAGTTCATCCATGAGCAGCTGGAGCTGCCAGGAAACATTGCAGACATCAGAGATATCTGTGAGGGAACGGATCGATATTCCATGTATAAAGTGGGACCTGTGCTGTCCATTAGCGTGAGTGTCTGAAATCCTGATGAGGCTTGTATTTGAATGAGAGTTTATTCATACCTGTAAATTGATAAAAAAAAAAAAATAAAAAAAAAATGAAGATCATGTGATGTAGGTTAATGTACTGTAGGAGTATTTCTCTGAATCCAGGATAAATATTATCCAGTGGTAGTTGACCTTTATCTCAAAGCCAGTGAATACTGAGTTAATGATCTCTCTCTCTCTCTCTCTCTCTCTCTCTATATATATATATATATATATATATATATATATTTGCAACAATGAATGATTGGATGAAACGTGTAATCATTAGCATCAATCATCATTAATCATAATCTGTAGTGGGCTAGCATTACTTCTTTTTCACTTGCATCATAATTGATGTATTCTCCTCCGTTTTGTCTCTGACAGCATGGCATGGGCGTTCCCTCCATCTCCATCATGCTGCATGAGCTCATTAAAATGCTCTATCATGCTCGTTGTCGTGATGTCATCATCTTTCGCATTGGCACGTCAGGCGGAGTTGGTGAGCACTTCCTGCTCTATTGTATCATTGAGTTATGAAGCACAAATACATCAGCCTGAGGAAGTGGTTTTAACTTCTGAAGCATTACATATGAAATTTAAAACTGCTGGATGGAGGGGGACATGAAGTATATGGGTTTTCTACTTTCTAGTAATTCTTTGCCGTTTGTTTGAACACACAGGTCTGGCTGCAGGGACCGTAGTGATCACAGATAAAGCTGTGGACTCTTTCTTCAGGCCCCAGTTTGAGCAGGTGGTTTTGGGAAAGGTTATCATCAGGAGCACAGAGCTAGATGAAGATGTAGCC
This sequence comes from Leuciscus leuciscus, assembly GCF_965113295.1. Lineage (NCBI taxonomy): Eukaryota > Metazoa > Chordata > Actinopteri > Cypriniformes > Leuciscidae > Leuciscus > Leuciscus leuciscus. Next base: position 15,221,303 of record NC_138731.1, on the reverse strand, counting down.
CAAGAGCTCCTGCAGTATTCCTCAGAGCTTCCAGATATTCCTACTGTTATTGGAAACACAATGTGCACACATGACTTCTATGAAGGTACTGCAATGTTTTTGTACTTTGTTTTATTTAGTAGCCCATACAGGGTTGGGTCCTGTAGCTTAAACAGTAGAGCATGTTATTAGTGATGCCATGATCCTAGGTTTGATTCCCAGTAAATGCTTTAACTCATTAAATGTACTGAATGCAATGTAAGTTGCTTTGGATAAAAGAGTCTGCCAAATAGGCCTACATGTAAAAATGTAAAAATCAAATACAAAAAAAACTGATTGTTTGATTGAACTGATTGAATCAAACTGATTGAACCTGGATGTTGATTTGTCAATACAGTGTTCTAGCCATGCTAAAATATACAATAGTTGTATAAAATATAGTAAAGTATACTGTAGTTATGTCAAATCTGTTCACCAGCTATTCTGTGTGTGTCATAACCCACCCATAACCGTAGTTTAAATATCAGACTTGCCTAACAACTGCTTTAACCGTGACTGTATTTACAATACAGCATTGCCTCTCACACACAAGCATTCAAAAACAGAGCTTGTGATCTATGGATCTATATCTTAATGTGCTTTTGAAGACAGCACACTTAAAGGATATTTCTTTTCATATAGTGACATACCAAATCTCATTTTCCTGTTGTAGGTCAGGGGCGACTGGATGGGGCCCTGTGCTCATTTTCCACTGAAGAAAAATTCGAATATCTGAGGAAAGCCAATGAGGCAGGCGTCAGGAACATTGAAATGGAATCCACTGTCTTTGCTGCCATGTGTCGTGTCTGCAATCTTAAAGGTACATCTGTTGTCATCATCACTACTATAACACAGAGTGCCAGAGTAGGCAGGTATGGACCTAATTTTTTTTAAGGGGCCACCATAAGCCCCTTAAGGCTGATATATAAATTGACATATAGGAATTATCATTGCATGTTAAAAATTGCATGTTGTTTCTTTGTTCTTTTTTCTTTTTTACAAAAATGTAGAAAAGGAGAACTGCCTTTGTCTGTTGCCTTTGGGCTGCCTATTAGGGGGATAAACAAAAATAATCTTCAGTATAAAGTATCGAAGGGACTATAATTGAAACTACTGCAGCACTTAATTCACTGACACTGTATTGTCCTCTGTAGAGCTGATTTGTTTTTGAAACTTAAGTTTTTTGGAAATATTTAAATTGCATTAAGCACTATAAGAATAAACTTGACTTGAAAAGCTACAATCTTTTTTATAATTAAATTTGTATGAATTTTACAGGGTTTTTTTTCACTCTCAAATCAAATCGTATCAATTATTTGAATAGGGACAGTGCTCATCAATCAACAGTCAGACACTTTAAATAAGCCAGACACAGGCTAACTTTTTTCAATTTTAAAATGGCAACCTAAAATAAAAAATAAAAAAATGTAAATAAAAAAATCACAATTATCCACAATTGATCAAATATATGTCTATATATTAAAACCAAGAAAAACCTTCTCCATGATTAAGTAATGATAAAAAAACACAAAATTTAACAAACCTTAAAACAGTATATCAAATAAAATACTAATATCCTACTAAAGATAATACTAAAGATAATAATGGAAGAATATAAAAAAAATATGATTTATGTACAAGTTTGATTTGCTTTCAGCCATATCTTTAATTTATATTTAAATGTTGAATAATTTCTACTATCCCTCAACTCAGTTGTTAAAGTGTTCCAATAATGAATGGCTTTAACTGAAAAGACTGATCGCCACAATGTAAATTGTTGAACACAGTCTCTTCTAGTAGTTGCTGCGCTGCCACTATATTATCCTTCTGTATTATAAACTGGCTTAACGTCCATTTCAAATCTAACAAATCAAGCAAGCATCAGCAAAATGTTTAATAGGCTACAGATTTTATTTTTGAACTTATATTGCAACGATTAAAACTAACAGTCCTCCGATCAAGCGTTTTATATGTCTGTTTGTAAAGGGATTCAAATAGATTTTTAAAATTGTTGTGCTTGCTTGTGACTAGTGAAGTAATATGTGATACGAGGAAAAGACCATAGAATGCATAAAAAGCTGTGCTGCCTCTATTGTTAGATATGGTCTTGTATGCAAAAAATTTAATTTAGAATATTGGCTACCTTTTTTGGCATGCTTTCGAAAAGACACTCAATAAATCAAATGAAATGAAATACAAAATTAGATTTAAATTAGAATGTCCGAGTTGCTTTTCTCCATTCTAGGAAAGTGGTTGGTTATTTGTATTGTCAAGCTCTAAAAATAACATTATAAAAACGTAAAAAATGATCTGGAAGTTGGAGCTAAACTTTTCAGGATGGTGGCCCTTCAGGCGCACTGCTGCTTTAAGCACATCACTCCCGGGTTCACATCAGTGCTTTTCGACCAAGTTTGAAAAACATGCAGCTTTAGACATTTTTGAGCTTTGCAAGTATGATTTGAGAGCTTTTGAAAAGGCAAAGGTTTTAAGTGAATACCACCTTACTTTTGATTGTGTATGTCAGTCTTGGACATTCTGAAGATCTTATAACAGAACTTTATCTTTGCTTGAACTAACCCTTATGTAAAGCTCATAATCCAGGGTTTAAGTACTGCTTTGTATGCCTCACTTTATGCAGCATTGAATTACCTTAAATCTACTTCAAAGTGGTTAATGGCATGATATTTTTGCAGCTGCAGTGGTGTGTGTGACTCTGCTGAACAGGTTTGAGGGAGATCAGATTTCAACACCTCATGATGCTCTTCTGGAATATCAGCAGAGACCGCAGCGCCTTGTGGTTCATTTCATCAAGAAACGTCTCGGACTCATCTCATAAAAATATGTAATTAATATCTACAGTGTAAATAATACTGTTTATAGTGTTTGTGTTATTTAAAGGCAACATTCACATTCTCAAACCATCCTCAGCTGACTTCCTAACATTTAAATCAAATGAACACACACTACTCTTAATGTTGTAAGTAATTTGTGTGTATTATAACTTGTAAATCTACTATATGATTTAAATTATATGTGTGGTAAACTTATCGGCATGTGTGGTAAACTTATATTGTAAAAATAAGCTAAATAAATTATGTGAAGTTCATGTGGGTTTTTACTTTAGTAACACTTGATACTGATAATATGGAAAACTCAAAGCAACTGATTATGCTGGAGATGCATATTCGTGTCGCTAGAGGAAATTCTTTGTCTCTAGAAGTTTATAATGGTTAAGAGTCTTTGCTCATAAACCTCATGCGGCTCTTTAAACAGTGCTGTGGTTCATAATCTCTCTGTTATGGAGGGGTCGAGGAGAGGTGGATTAATGAATAATTATCACTGAACTGTACTGAGCTGAATATTGACACTAATCTCTTGCTACAGCTGCTTTACAGCTGATCCATATCATTAAATCTGTTCCTGTCCTGTTTATTATTGTGAAGCTGCTCTGAAACATTTTCTATTGTATAAAGCGCTATAAAAATAAAGGTGACTACTTGTAAACTGGCTCCTAGATGTATACTGACAGGCTCTATCTCCAGGGTGAAACTGCTGAAAGAGGAACCACTCTTGGCGAGTAATAAAGGGGTGGTTGATTATGATTTCGCTTTTCTAACTTTAGACACAACTACCACACAGTTGTCATCATTTACACACAACGACTCAAAATTGTTCACACTTATATGATTTGACCAAACCAACTGTACATAATACAAGTCAGTTCAGAGCTCAGTACTGACTCAAAATGTTGCACTGAATGTTGATACCAACAATGGATGGAAACAAGGGAGAGGAGGAAGAGTAAAAAGAGGAGGAGGTGAACATGCAGGAAGAGGAGGAGGACGAGAAAGAGCAAGGTGTGGAGAATGTTGTCTGGCTTTAGGGTTTTTCCCTTTGCCTGCAGAGATGATATTGTCTGTGATGTGGACAAAGTCATCCGGCCAGACCCAACATGAAGACATGAAGACATTATCCTGAAGCAGAATAAAATCTCTCTCACTGACATTTTGAAATTGCACAACTCTTCTGAGTGACTGTAACATACTTTTCATTTAGAGTTTTTTTACTGTTACCTTTTTGGCTTTTGCAGTTGGGTCACTGTATTTTCACAGTATGCAAGTGGTGAATATACAGACATTCAATAGGCCTACTATACAATATTCAGAACAATACTTGCAGTGCATACAGTATATAATTTAGTTACCTTACTATTGTAAGTTGTCATTACTATACTTTTTTATGTAATTGCAAAATTTGTTTACTTTGTTACAATATACTTTTTTTCTGTAACTGCATGCTTTGGATTCTGTGTTCTCCATGTTTTGATGTATTGTCTAATGTGATCATTATCTGTAGTGTTTATAATATTGACTCATGTGTATGTTCTGAAAGCATTGTTTGATTTTGAGCACAGATAAAATGGTTTTGAGGCAATTGTTTGATTTTGCCAGAAGAGTCAGAGGTTGACCCAGACCTGAGGAGAGATGATGATGCTGTTGCTGAGTAGCCTTTACATTTGCTGCATTTGGAAATAAAACTTTTTAAAATGTAAGTATTTTACTGTGCATGGGCTCTTCCTTACATGTTTTGTCAATGTGACGTTTCAAAGGTCCAAAACAGCATGTACAGGAGTACTGCTTTATTCACTTATGTAAGAGGTATTTATTATAGTACTTTTTTGCATTTATTTTGACAGGGTTGTCCCTGAAAGAGTTATCAGTCAGTGCTGTGATTTCACAAAGTTCCAAATTATTTATCTGAAAACCTATTGTAAAGCATTTGGTAACAGTATTTTGAATTAATCCATCCAATGTGTGACAAACAGTCATGTTTTCAACATTTTGTGTGTATTGTCTGAGGGAAACGCTTGAATTGGGATTTAGAAGTTAGCTGTTTGTACCGTTGGGTGTGAGTTTTTAAAACTGTGTGTGAGGATTAAAGAAAATGGTGAGTTGTTCCAAGAATTATGTCTAAGCAATTGAGAAAAACTGTAAACAGCTGGTTTTTGTGAAGTAAAAAAAATGCAATGCCACTGAAAACCAAAATCACTTTTCAGAAAAGAAGAAAAAAACGGGAATAACAAACTGCATAAGTCTAAACTAAAGTTGAAGCACCCTTAGATTTTTATTACAGCACTCAGGAGCTTGGCACAACTTGATGAATATTTTCTTTGCATTCTCCTTTTCAGAAGCATTGCAGGGGCAGTGTTTACAAATAATTTTATCTTACAGGGTTAGTTTACCACAAAATGAAAATTCTATTAATTAATTACCCTCATGTTGTTCCAAACCCTTAAGATTTTTGTTAATCTTCTAAACACACTGAAGATCTTTTTAATGAAATCTGAGAGCTTTATAGACCCCTTTTCAGTTGGTAAACATGTCGTTTTTTGCGTGGGCGGAGCTTAGGTGGTGGCAGAATGATCCCTCTTGGCCGCTTCACAAACGTTAGTTTGCAAGTTTTGTTAGCTTGTTTTTAATAATGACTGGAGAAAATGCGATTTTATCTTAATGTGCAAGGTCACTCACTGTCCAGGACCACGATTGTTATTTGCAAAATTTTATTTTAACGGACATCCCAGATTGGCTGACCCGTACACGCTCAGTCAATGGATGGACGATCTGACAGGATTAACGTTAACGCTCGACTAGTTAAATTGCAGTGATACAGGCAATACCTTTTTTAAAGGTCTATGTCATTGTAAAATTCCAATATATTTACTTATATATTTACTTTAATAACTGCAGGCATGCATATATATATATATATATATATATATATATATATATATATATATATATATATATATATATATATATATATATACCTGGGATAAATAAATATATTACTGGAATAAAGTGTCCAGTGGGAATATGTACTTGAAATTAATTCTAAGGGTCAGAGAGGGTTGAAAATCATTAAAAATTAAAATATGACATAGCTCAAAAAGTCACCAACATGTGGAACATATGTTTTTTTAGTATTTTAAAATGATTAATCGCCCAGTTTTAGGTAGACATATATGTGTTATATGTGAAAAGATGAATATATTTATTTATTTAATGTTCAGGTTTTGAAGGCAGTGGATTCCATGTCTCGTCTGGGTGGTTTTGGAGGTTGGATCTCAGACAGAATCAGTTTTGCATAAGGGGTGTTATGGAGACCAGCAGTTCTGAGCGCCTGTTCAATACGAACTCTGGGATCAGACACAATCTGAAAGACAGACAAAATAAGAAGAAAAAAGATAAGAGCGTCTTTCAATTATTCATAGAATTATTGATTCATTGCAAATCCATATAAGTCACCATGATCAAGCCTTCCAAGTGAGATGCTCAAGCAAAAGTCAGGGAAGTAATATAAATAGAATTCTTTTAATAGTTAAATGTTTTTTTGTTACAGGATTTGCTGTTGACCGGTTGATCTGCTTTGACATGACCAAGGTTAAAGTCAGTAACTTATCTCAGTTTTATGTTTACAGGATGTGATATTAAACCTCCATGTAATGAAACAAGTCTGGAAAAAAAGCTGTTTCACAGTTTGGCCTTGGCCAATAACTTTGTAAAGGCCAGAGTCCCAAAACGTCACAGGTTAACCATTATTATTGGCAGAAACATAATGTCCCATGTACATGACAGTCAGAAGCACTACCGCTGCAGATCTACCCTGAACAACAAACACTGAACCAGACTATTGAAATGTTGAGCAGTAAATAAAGGACTGCCTGTGAGATCAGCAGAGGCCAATCATCTTGTGCCATGCGGTAATGATGTGACTGCTTGCAGATTGCATGTAAAGGACCTATCAGCCTGCGCCCTCTGGAGTTTCACGACTGAACTAGACACGTATCTAAATTTCAGCACATTTGTTCTTAACTGATTAGACATAGACATCAAAGTTTGTATTTGTTAACTATATAATAAATAATTACATTGAAAAATGAAATTGTGAAATTAAAGTGAAAAGTAAAATAGTCCACCATTCCACTATCTACATTTATCCTACACCTCGTGACGCTTTGCGCAAATTATAGGAGTAACTGTGAGACACACACACACAAAGAATACTCATTTATTAAACAAAGAGAAAACACTAGGAGATAGATATAGCAATATGACATTCACATAAACAATACCGAACATGGAACAGACTCAACTAAAGGCTGTATCATTTTACTCATTAACTGTTGCAACATGACGGAATTTGCAAGCGGAAAAACTGAACGTGTCTCCAGAGCGCAAATGGATCTGCTTGTGCACGAGGTTAAAGGGCACAAGCAGACCATCTACGGGACACCACATTGTAACTGTGTAACTGTTTGTGTAATAAGCAGATTGTACGTGCGTTGTGGACCCGCCTATAGGCGCACATTACTAACGTGCTCTTTAAATAAAAATAAAATACTGCGCCATTGACTTTAGACCCGGTTTTTGTTGGTCAATGGCGCAGTCTATTTCAGTTGCCTCAAAATAGCAACGCCTGCAATGCGCCTGAACGCGCTTGAACACACCTCGTTTTCAGACCAGCGCGCTCATGGGCGCACAAATTGGCGCAAATGCATTTGCTATTTAAACAACGTGGCGCTGGACATGAAAATGATAACTGCGTCGGGAATGATAACTGAAGCTAACAAAAAACACTTGCGTCGCGCCTGCCGCTGCATTGCGCCGGGTTTATGATAGGGCCCTAAGTGCACTTGCGCCTTGCGCTTTAGACCATGTGCTTAGACCATGTGCTTAGATTGTTAAAATAAAGCCCATGCGACCTCTTTGTGAATGGAGCTGAGCGCAGCCGTCGAGCCCCCGTCTTCCTTAATGTCACCAACTTCCCTTGAGCCGACTTCGCTAGTGTCCCCTTTTCAATTTCTAATGTACTTGGATTTCGGGGATTATATTTGGCCGATATCAGAGCTGTCTTATGCTACCATTCTGTATCACACACCACCAAAAGTCTGATGGATATACTTAATACATTCTAAAAAAATAAAAAATAAAATTCATAATAAGGAATTTACTGTATTTTGAAGTGACCACGACTCACATGTGCATTCCAGTGAATTACTAATGGGATATATTGTAAATTAAATCGGGAGAGCAGACCACAAATGTGCAGTATATGTTTTTCATACTGTTACAGCAGAATACAAAAGGAAAAAAGGAAATAATCAGGAGGAATAGAATGCAGCAACTGAAAAGAGCTCTTGCCATATATATTCTTGTCATACCACGTCACTTTAAAATACCAAGTGTTATTTTATTCTCTTAAAGTTTTGCAGCTCATTCAGACAAATGGACGGATATGGATTATTTGGATTAACCGTATGATTTGAAATGATTTGTTTCAGTCTTTTTGAGTGGAACTTCCCCAAACCGGAAGTGCCACCTATAATCTAAAACGCAGTAGGCTTGTTAGGAAAAAGGTGAATAAAAATAATGTATTTAATGTATGATTTATTTATGATTTATTTAATTTATTTAACATATGAAATATAAATTATAGGTTAACAACTAATGTTTCTTGAAATAGCCTATATTTCATGTGCATGATTCTTTTTCTGGTTCAACACAAAGGTTGGTTGGATTATTGGTCTCAGTGTAATAAAAGGCTTCATGTGTGTTTGGGAGGTGAATGGTGCGATAGGTATCTACAGTATGTGCTGTGTGTGTTGTGTGCATGTGCTACCTGTTTATCTGTGTATGTATTTAGCGGGTACAGTGGTTTTTGCAAAGCAAAAACTTCTTCTGGAAGTTGACGTACTCTCCATGCCTCTGTGTTCCCCATCATCCTCTCTGGATTGGCCTCAGCTACTTTAGAGACCTGTAAACCAAACAAATACGCACAACGATTTGTCACGGCTTCACAAAAATGATGCTCTAACATAGGCTTAGGCCCTGATACAAATCATTAGATTAGATTAGAGTTTTAAGAGTGTCTGGGAATTTGCATGTGTAAAATGCATGTGCAAACTGTATGTGCGTGTACCTGGTTGCATAAAGCTTGTAGTCTCTCCTCTCTCTCCTTATCATCCTTCCTTTTTAGTTTTTCTTTAATTTCATGCATTTGCAGCTTCTGCTGTAACAGTTCTTTCCTGAACTTCACCCTACACAACATATCCAACCAATGATACAGCTGAAACAATTATATGATAACATTCTGATTACTGTACATTTGTCAGCATTTTGACAATATTCTGCGTACAGTATTTCAGTATTACAGTATGCTCTGAAAAGGCTTACATTTATTTAATTTTTTTTAATTAGAGGAATCATAATCATTATATAAACAACAAAGTTTCCTAGTAGATTCAAAATATTGAAAGCAAAAAGTAAAATACAGTTTAAAAAAGAATATGTATATTTAAGATAATAAAAATAAAAAAATCCACTCTTTCACTGAATAAACAATGAAGAATGCAATTCATTTTTTTATTTGACATAATACTATAAACAGTATTATTACATAATAACTTGTTAAAACAAATATGTTAAAACATGCATTAATTATACTAAGATTTTGAAAGGAATGCAGATAGTATATTTGGTGGAAATGTATAAAATCTTTGTTCTTACAATATGATTCATGATAATAGTTTGTCTGGTCTACAGTATCTGTAGCTGCAAGGCTGGTACTAAAGGTTTGCTGGTTATTTGGCCTTTTTTGTCTAATTGTTTCTCCAACCAAAGTACTTTACCTTTCTTTATCTCTCTGCATCTGTTCTTCTATCTCTCTTCTCAGTTCTGCAAGCCTCTTCATATCCCTCTTTCTCTGCTCATTTCTTCTCCTCTGCTTCTCTGAATGGAACCTATTTATCTGAGAAAGAAAGAAAGAAAAGCCATGTGATTTGTATTAAACTAGATTTTTTTTGGCTGAACCATAAGCCAAAAACAAAAATGTACAGACTTCAGACATATGTAGTTTTAGATTAAAAATTATGTAGACATTTAGAGATGAATTTATGTGTTGTGTGAATGGAGAAAGTACGAAGATCGGTATAATCTATTTCTTTCTCATAAACGTCATTAATCAGGAACAAAACACAGCTCTGCAGGAAGTAAAGGGAAGCAGGAACACACACACACATTTACATTCACATTACATTTATCAAGCTAATGGGCTGAGGACAGAGCCTTGGGGTTCCCCTAAGTATTTTACTACACTGAGTTTTTCAGAGTGCTCTGATAAATGACTTATGTATGAATGTAATAATGACTTACAAGTGTTAATAAAAATGAAAATTAATGAAAATGGCCCATACAAATTGTATTCAATAATTCTGTTTTTATTCAAATTACATCACATTATGGAAATAGTTTGGTTTTCATGCTGACTTTAAATAATGATGACATCACATGTCCTGTCATTTAAGTTTTCATTAAAATGTACCTGCTGGGTCAGTTGAGCTCTTCTAGTTTTTTCTCTCTGTTGTTCTTTCCTCAATGTCTTCTCTTCCTCTTTGTGCCAATAAGCAGCAAGAGCAGCTTCCAACTCCGCAGCCTCCTCCTGCTGAATGCGCCACTGCTGGAGCTAAACCCACACAGAGAGACAGGTAACTTCAGAAGCAATTTCTCTGTAGAGTTTAGACCACTGAAGTGTTAAGCAGGAACTATGTACAGTAGACTGGAGATACAGTGTGTAGACTTTACTGATCCATCAAAAAAACTAAAACAACAACAAAAAAACCCATAGCAAATCTCTGTAGGCACGCACAGTATTAAAATATGATTACACACTCAAATTAGAGAAACTGAGTCTTAAACACTCACACATGCACATGGATGGAATACTTGCATGGATCACTCGTCACTGCATACTATATCTATGTATAAAATAGTATATGAAAGAGTATGCAAAATAATAAAACAATGAAGAATAGTATGTTACAGTGTTAAGACTGAGTGGTGTTCTGGTTATCATCTACAGCAGGGGTTCTGAACTCTGGCCCTCGAGATCCACTTTCCTGCAGAGTGTACTTCCAAACTTAATTAAACTCACCTACGCGCAACTTTCTAGTGATCCTGAAGACTTTGATTTGTTTGTTCAGGTGTATTTCATTAGGGTTGGAACTAAAGCCTGGAAAGTGGACCTCGAGGGCCAGAGATGATATTCCCTGATCTGACAACAAATCCTAAAACAGTGGTTCCCGAACTGGGGGTACATGAGGTGACAGAGGGGGTCTGCGAACAAAATGCGGAGTATTGTCATTCATTTAATTCTACCCCATCTTAAAATAGCATTAAAACTAAGCATGTATTTCCAGCAGACAAAATGTCACCTCTAGTCAAGTCAAGTCACATTCATTTATATAGTGCTTTTTACATTACAGAATGTTTCAAAGCAGCTTTACTGTGATAATAGGAAATGAATGCAAATAAGATTGTTTAGGCTGTACAGCAGCTCTAAATAATAATAATAATAATAATAATTAAAGCTGCAAGCAGCATTTATCGGGGTTCAAGCAGTTAAGGCCTTTAAGGCATTTAAGCACAAAAGCATCAAAAGTTATTAAGAGTTATTAAGCAAGCATGTAACCACTGACATAGTAGATGGAAAAGACCATTTACTGCCAATACAGGCAATGTACCATAGGAAATATATGATTTTAAAGCTTTTTAACAGTTATAGCGCCACCTTTGGTCCGATCTCCATAAAATTTGGTACGCTTGTTAATGATGTTATGTCACATATGCGCACCAATTTTTGTCAAATTCTGAGTTTTCATTTATGATTTATAGGCTTTTTAGTGTATTTTGCCACGCCCCTTTTTATAAATTACCCTATTACAGCCACCAAAATTAAAAAAAGTTCAACTTTTTTTCGATAATTATTGATCTAGAGAGTCCAGAGAATTGTTCTAGACTGGTCTGGTTCCGATCGGGCGAAAAACCAGGGACTAGTTTGCAAAAGTAGGTTTTTAACATATTCATGAATATTTAATGAACGGTTTGATTGACAGCAATGGTTCTTGAGGCAAAGTTGTTCAGCATAAGCAGATCTATCAGTTGATATGCATTTTGTAATGATAAGTGTAACACCACGTGATTACAGAGCCATAAAACTCGTTAGCGCCAACTAGTGGCCGATTTCTTTCAAAATTCTTACAGACCTCTAGGGGCTTGAGCCGAACATGCCCACCGAGTTTCGCTCCGATCGGACTTCGTCAACGGTGCTCAAACCTCATTGGCCAATGGCGGCCATGTTTTTTTAGATACGCCATATTCCTTTTAGACATACATGGCCCCTTGGGCCAAGACACTGCATACCAAATTTCAAGTCATTCGGAAAAACGGTCAGGTGTCTATACGTTTTTGTTTTGTTTTATAGCGCCACCATGTGGCCAATCGACGAAATTTGTTTACCGTGACCTCAGATTGACCTCTTACACATGTGTACCAAGTTTGGTGAAGATATCTCATTTACTTCTCGAGTTATAGCCATTTTAGTAAAATAGGCTCCTCCCACAACATTAATTTATCACCCCCTAGCGACCAAGAATCGGAATTTCGACTTTTTTTCGATAATTATTGATCTTCAGACTCCAGAGAACAATTCTGCACTGGTTTGGTTCCGATCGGGCAAAAAACCAGGGACTAGTTCGCAAAAGTAGGTTTTTGACAAAATTCAAAATGGCGGAAAATCTATCATGACGGAAATGAAATCGGAGATATACGTTTTGTTCGTCAGGCGTCCAGCTTTCCAATGATATAAGACACTTGAGTCTACGACATAAGGTCTAGGAGTTATGAGCTGTTTCGCGCTTTTGGTTGCTATAGCGCCACCTATGGGCCGATTGGGCTGAGTCCGTGTATCTGAGTAGCGAGCAATAGTACTACCATCTGGCAAAGTTTCAAGTCTCTAGGTCTTACGGTTTGGGCTGCACGATGCGTTTTATGGCGGAAAAATAATAATAATAAAAATCAGGACAATTACAATAGGGTTTCAGCACTTCGTGCTTGAACCCCTAATAATTAAAGCTGCAAGCAGCATTTAGCGGGGTTCAAGCAATTAAGGCCTTTAAGCACAAACGCATCAAAAGTTATTACGTTTTATTTAGCAAGCATGACATAATAGACGGAAAAGACCATTTACAGCCAATACAGGTAGTTTACCATGGGAAATATATGGTTTTAAAGCTTTTTAACAGTTATAGCGCCACCTATGGTCCGATCTCCATAAAAATGTCCATGCTTCTTTAGCATGTTATGTCACAAATGCTCATCAATTTTTGTGAAGTTCTGAGTTTTTATTAAGGATTTATAGGCTTTTTAGTGTATTTTGCCACGCCCATTTTCTAAATGACCCTATTACAGCCATTCAAATGCAAAAGTTCAACTTTTTTTCGATAATTATTGATCTAGAGAGTCCAGAGAATTGCCCTAGACTGGTCTGGTTCTGATCGGGCGAAAAACCAGGGACTAGTTCGCAAAAGTAGGTTTTTAACATGTTTGCGAATATTTAATGAACGGTTTGATTGACAGCAGTGGCTCTTGAGGCAAAGTTGTTCAGCATGAGCAGATCTATCAAATGATATGCATATTGTGTTGATGTGTGCAACACCACGTGATTACAGAGGGCGTAAACCTTGTTAGCGCCAACTAGTGGTCGATTTCTTTCAAAATTCTTACAGACCTCTAGGGCCATGAGTCGAACATGCCCACTGAGTTTTGTTTCAATCAGCCACCGTTAACCTTGTCTAATAGGTGCTCAAACTTCATTGGCCGATGGCGGCCATGTTTTTTGAGATACACCAATGTCCTCATAGACATACATGACACCTTGGACCAAGACACTGCATACCAATTTTCAAGTCAATCGGACTAACGGTCAGGTGGTTATAGCCTGTTTTATGTTTTTTTCATGTTATAGCGCCACCTTGTGGCCAATCGCCGCTATTTTTTTACTGTGACCTCAGATTGACCTCTTACACATGTGTACCGAGTTTGGTGAAAATATCTCATTTCGTTCACGAGTTATAGCCATTTTAGTAAAATGAGCTCCGCCTCCTGCAAACGTTTTGACGCCCCTTAGCAACCGTGGATCGAAATTTCAACTTTTTTTCGATAATTATTGATAACCAGACTCCAGAGAACATGTATGCACTTTTTTGGTTCCGATCAGGCAAAAAACCAGGGACTAGTTCGCAAAAGTAGGTTTTGGACAAAATTCAAAATGGCGGAAAATTTTTCCAGGCGGAAATGAAATCGGAGATATACATTTTGTCCGTCTTGAGCCAAGGATTACAGTGATATAAGATACTTGAGTCTATGACAAACGGTCTAGGAGTTATGGCTGATTTCATACTTTTGCTTGCTGTAGCGCCACCTATTGGCCAATCGTTGTCATACTTTGATAGGTTCTCCCCAAATTGAGGACTACCATTTGGCTGAGTTTCAAGTCTCCAGCATTTACGGTTTGGGCTGCACGATGCGTTTTAGGGGAAAATAATAATAATAATTAAAGCTGCAAGCAGCATTTATCGGGGTTCAAGCAGTTAAGGCCTTTAAGGCCTTTAAGAACAAAAGCATCAAAAGTTATTAAGTTTTATTTAGCAAGCATTTAACCACTGACATATATGATGGAAAAGACCATTTACAGCCAATACAGGCCATTTAACATAGGAAATATATGGTTTTCAAAGCTTTTTGACAGGTATTGCACCTTTTTGCCTGAGTCTTCTTACAGTCTTGCCTGATCTCCACCACTTTTATTAGTAGTACTCAAAGTGTGCCCATATATATGTGTCAAATTTGTTGTAAATATGTAATTTTGATAAGGAGTTTAGACAATTATATTCAGTGGCATAACGAGCCAACACACGGCATACGGCTCCTAAGATTGTGGCCAAAACTGGTACTGCAATCACTTTCAAATTACTGTAGAGCGGTGTATCCCCTCCCCCTCCCCCTGACTCGAGGTTGCCAGATAGGCTGCAGGATCCAGCAGGAACGTAGGCTACTACGTAGCTGTGGTAACTAGAGCAGAACTGGCAACCCTGAGGCCGAAACACTACTGACTTCGTGATTGGTAGATAGGTGGAGGGTGGCGCTTCAGGCCAAAACACAACATGACAACATCAACATCAGTTGAGGGCTGCAACTTCAATTTTAAAATGACAATATTCTGCCCGGACTACTGTTGTCAGTGATATAAGTATTTGAAATGAACATGATTTCTTAATGTCTAGTGATATATCAGGGCCATTTTATGATTAATTGAAATACATTTCTTACATACAGCTCCTTTAAGTAGGATTATCAAGGCGGGCCCCTTGATGACGCAATTGATGACATTGATGACGCAATGTCAGCGAGTAGGCTACCATAAATAGGGCAGGATATGATCATACACAGCATATAAGAGATGAGATGACTAACAAAATCAGGAGGAGCCTACGCTCACCAAAAAACAAAAAAAACACTGGTGATAGCGCACCATAACACATTGTTAGGCCTAGGTCCAAATACATAAAAAAGATGCTCTCTTACATTATAGCGGGATTTTCCGGGCTTTCCTATGTGCAACTGCAAAGTTGTCGATTAGATCAGGATTGTGCGCACGGGCATTCTCAATTGACCATTTGCAGGGAGTTTGATTGACAGGCGATCTGACTAATCATAATCCGCCATTTTGTCCCACAAAGCAGTCAGGAGAGTTAGTAGATTAACATTGGAGGATTTAAATTTGAAAAACAAAGTGTACTGACGTCTTAGCACTTTAAAACAACATTCCTTTTATGTTCATTCATGTTTATTTTAATGCTATAAATTAACTAGAAGGAAGAGATGATTGGTTCACGAGCAGCTTTAACTGAGCCTCGAGTCTACAGCGATCTGTCAGACACATTAAAGAGTCACAAAACAGTATTTATTGTTTAAATGTCTCTAAAAAGTGACTACATTTGAAAGGTGAGACTTCAGCATTTCATGCTTGAACCCCTAATAAGAATGAAGGCTTTTTGCCAGTTATAGCGCCACCTATGGTCCGATCTCCATGAAACTCTGCATGCTTCCTCACCATGTTCTGACACATATGCTCATCAATTTTTGTGAAGTTCTGAGTTTTCATTTGGGATTTATAGGCTTTTTAGTGTATTTTGCCACGCCCCTTTTCTAAATGACCCTGTTACAGCCACCCAAATGCAAAAGTTCAACTTTTTTTCGATAATTATTGATCTAGAGAGTCCAGAGAATTGTCCTAGACTGGTTTGGTTCCGATCGGGCCAAAAACCAGGGACTAGTTCGCAAAAGTAGGTTTTGGCAAAATCCGACATAGCAGAAAATTTCCCCTGCCTACATCCAAATCGGAGATAGCCATCTTGTCCGCCTTGAGCCAAGGATTCCAACGATATAAGACACTTGATCCTGGGACAAACGGTCTAAGAGTTATGAGCGATTTAGTACTTTTGGTTGCTGTAGCGCCACCTATGGGCCAATTGGGGTCATACTCTGATAGGTTGTCCCCAAATTGAGGCCTACCATCTGGCCAGGTTTCACGTCTCTAGGCCTTACGGTTTGTCCTGCACGATGCGTTTTACGAATCCTTACAATTACAATAGGGTTTCAGCATTTCATGCTTGAACCCCTAAAAAAATCAGTACAATTACAATAGGGTTTCAGCACTTCGTGCTTGAACCCCTAATAAAAATCAGTACAATTACAATAGGGTTTCAGCACTTCGTGCTTGAACCCCTAATAAAAATCAGGGCAATAACAATAGGGTTTCAGCACTTCGTGCTTGAACCCCTAATAAGAAGAGACGTTTTTGCCAGTTATAGCGCCACCTATTGTCCGATCTTCACGAAACTTGGCATGCTTCTTCACCATGTTAGGACACATATGCTCATCGATTTTTGTGAAGTTTGGTGTTTTCCCTTAGGTTGTATAGGCTTTTGAGTGTTTTTTGTCCCTCCACTTTCCTAAATGACCCTGTTACAGCCAGGCAAATGCTAAAGTTCAACTTTTTTTCGATAATTATTTATCTAGAGAGTCCAGAGAATTGTCCTAGACTGGTTTGGTTCCGATCGGGCCAAAAACCAGGGACTAGTTCGCAAAAGTAGGTTTTGGACAAAATCCGACATAGCAGAAAATTTCCCCTGCCTACATCCAAATCGGAGATAGCCATCTTGTCCGCCTTGAGCCAAGGATTCCAACGATATAAGACACTTGATCCTGGGACAAACGGTCTAAGAGTTATGAGCGATTTAGTACTTTTGGTTGCTGTAGCGCCACCTATGGGCCAATTGGGGTCATACTCTGATAGGTTGTCCCCAAATTGAGGCCTACCATCTGGCCAGGTTTCACGTCTCTAGGCCTTACGGTTTGTCCTGCACGATGCGTTTTACGAATCCTTACAATTACAATAGGGTTTCAGCATTTCATGCTTGAACCCCTAAAAAAATCAGTACAATTACAATAGGGTTTCAGCACTTCGTGCTTGAACCCCTAATAAAAATCAGTACAATTACAATAGGGTTTCAGCACTTCGTGCTTGAACCCCTAATAAAAATCAGGGCAATAACAATAGGGTTTCAGCACTTCGTGCTTGAACCCCTAATAAGAAGAGACGTTTTTGCCAGTTATAGCGCCACCTATTGTCCGATCTTCACGAAACTTGGCATGCTTCTTCACCATGTTAGGACACATATGCTCATCGATTTTTGTGAAGTTTGGTGTTTTCCCTTAGGTTGTATAGGCTTTTGAGTGTTTTTTGTCCCTCCACTTTCCTAAATGACCCTGTTACAGCCAGGCAAATGCTAAAGTTCAACTTTTTTTCGATAATTATTTATCTAGAGAGTCCAGAGAATTGTCCTAGACTGGTCTTGTTCCGATTGGACCAAAAACCAGGGACTAGTTCGCCAAAGTAGGCTTTGGACAAAAGTGGCCATATAAACATGCCCACCGAGTTTCATTCTGATCGGCCTCCGTTAAGAGCAAACTAACAGCTTTGAATTAAAATGGTGAGGTATCCTGTTGTAAACATCAACCATGCCTGTTGACAGTTCTCTTTTGTGGGAAGGGAATGAAAAGTTCTCAAATCCGCAGCACAGCCTCAGACATAGCATTTATATCCATGATCTGCCATTTTCACTATTGTCCTTGCTTGCTTCTTCACAATACCTGCAGATCTTCTGATGATTCGGCTGTGCATGTCCACATTAACACTGCCTGGCCTAGAACATGGACTGGAAAATGCAAATTTGGGGGGTATAAATATTAATGATCCTGACTCCAACGTCACAGTCGGTGTTATGGTGGGATTCACTCATTTTTCAGCGGTCTTTTGCAAACAGGAGATTTACACATGAAGGAGGAAACAATGGTGTTTGAGGCTCACGGTATGTCAGTTCCATGTCCAGAACTCTTATCATTCAACTATGCCAAGATAAATACAGTTTTCAATTGTATGGCACCTTTAAAATAGATGATTAGTAATATAATGCTTACTTGGAGTCTGAAATGGCTTTAACAAAAGAAGAAAAATAGTCTTAGATTTCTGTTCATTCTAATCATGTACAAATAAAGTAGCACAGTAAGATTACATTTATTTGAATGCATTAGTGAGTGTGTGATTGTGCTGTGTGTGCAGCGTGTCAATACTAAAAGTGAAGGTGTAGTTGATATCTTTGGTGATAATATCTGTAGTAATCATAAAAAAACAATTAAGAAATAAAGAATTAAAATTACAAATAATATTCTATTAAGATATGAGTTACAATAACATGATTTGCAATAGTAATAATATCAATAATATATGCACAATACACACAGATTAGACTATCAGGTCTGTGTTTTACAAAAACATTAGTATTGCAGCCAATGTGAGTCTGTGGGATTTATAAACAGACAAAATATGATTTGAAATGTTATTTTAATGATTTTATTAAGTTTAAACAATATTTCAAATGGAAAAAAAAATGAAAAATAATATTTTAGTGAGCAGAATGAACCAATGAGTGTTCTTCTGGTGGTTAAAATGTAAATGAAAACAATAATACTTAAACAATAATACTTAATACACTAACCATGCTTGAACACACACATACATTTTTTTTGTAGTTGTAGATATTTAAAATAAAAGATAGGTAACAAAATGATAATTGCAAATCTCCTCTGTATAACACCATTTTCAGATTTCAAATTAATCACTGAGAGGCAGAATTGTTCAAACTGAGAGCTCAGTAAAAATGAAGTGATAAACTTTGACAAAACATGACTGTGTTATAATAGGTGATTTTCATGCAAGTAATTTTATATAGTCCAAAAACTAATGCAAAAGCACAGATGAAAATATTTTATTAAGTAGAATGTCCTGCAGAGGGCAGTAGAAGACCACTAATTGACTCACTTTCATTTGAAAGACTTTTTTATCCACCAGTAAAACAAAGCAGTTTCTCCATGTTCTTTCCATTAAGCATGCTTACACACACAGACACACAAACACAAACACATCCATCCACACACACACACACACACACACACACACACAAAGACAAATATGTTTTCAATGTTTTTATGATGTGATATTGTGAAAATATCTTCATCTCCTCATCTTGAACAACTTTGCCTCAAGAATCACTAATGTCAATCAAACCGTTCATAATCATAATAAAAAAATAAAATATATACAAATATCATAATAAAACAAAAAACATCGTAATAAAAAAGATTGCTTCTTAAAGCATTTGTTTATTTCCCAATACTGAAAGCGAATTAAAAGATCATGCGTAATCCTGCTGCTCCCTCTAGTGGACAACAGTGGTATTTTAGCTTTTTTTACAGTTGAAGTGTTTGAATGAATGAATGGGAATTTGTTTTTTTACTTATATCTCAGGAACCAAAAGGCGAAAAATTCTGAAACTCAGAGCATAGATAGTGCTTGAGGAGCCCTGTTGAATGAGACCATCAAGGTGTTTTTGGGCGATTGGAGCTGGGAGTTACGACTGTTATAAGGCATATCTGTTCGGGCTATTATCTCTGGAATGCCCAGGGCAAATAACACCACATTTGAATCGAAGCTAGCCAAGGACGCGCCCTTTCCAACGAGCTCTCACACAAGGTTCGGGGTGGTTTGGGTCGGGAGTTGCGGTCGTTCAAAGTCGGGGGTCCGCGGGCTTGCGATGCGCGGGGGGGCGCGCTCCCGAGGCCCGCGACGACACGTTTCGATCAAGAGCCCCGAGAGGTCCTCACCATCAAAATTTGAGCGCGCAACGACTTTCCGTTTTCAAGTTATGAATGAATTTGTATTTGGGGGCGTGGCTTAAATGCCGTTATACTTTCGTTTCATTTCATTCATTTACTTTCGTCCATTTCCATATCTCAGTGTAACACAATTGTCAATAGTAATACTCAATAGATGAGTTTTGACAAAATGTGATTGTAAATGTTAAAATAATGATTTTATAAAGTCTAAATATGAATTTTATAACAATATTAGGGAGTAGTATGATGAAATGACAGCAGGGGGCAGTAAAATACCACTTATTGGCTTAATATGTCATTATATTCATATAAAATCACCTTTTGAAGAAGTTAAACTTTTTTTCTGATAATTATTGATCTAGAGAGTTCAGAGAATTGTGCTGCACTGGTTTTGAACATTATGATATGAACATTATATGATAGAAGACACCATTTACAGCAAATACAGGCAATTTACCATAGGAAATATATGGTTTTAAAGCGTTTTAACAGTTATAGCGCCAACTATGGTCCGCTCTCCATAAAATTTTCCATGCTTCTTAAGAAGGTTATGACACATATGCTCATCAATTTTCGTGAAGTTCTGAGTTTTCGTTTAGGATTTATAGGCTTTTGAGTGCATTTTACCACGCCCATTTTCTAAATGACCCTGTTAGCCATGCGAAAAATGCAAAAGTTCAACTTTTTTTTGATAATTATTGACCTAGAGAGTCCATAGAATTGTCCTAGACTGGTTTGGTTCCGATCGGGCGAAAAACCTAGGACTAGTTCGCAAAAGTAGGTTTTTAACATAATTACGAATATTTAATGAACGGTTTGATTGACAGCAATGGTTCTTGAGGCAAAGTTGTTCAACAAGAGGAGATCTATCAAATGGTATGCATTTTGTGACAATAAGTGTAACACCACGTGATTACAGAGCCATAAAACTCGTTAGCGCCAACTAGTGGCCGATTTCTTTTAAAATTCTTACAGACCTCTAGGGCCATGAGTAGAACATGCCCACCGAGTTTCGTTCCGATCGGCCTCCGTTAACCTTGTCTAATAGGTGCTCAAACTTCATTGCCCGATGGCGGCCATGTTTTTTTAGATACGCCAATGTCCTCATACACATACATGACACCTTGGACCAAGACACTGCATACCAATTTTCAAGTCAATCGGACTAACGGTCAGGTGGTTAAAGCCTGTTTTATGTTTTTTTCATATTATAGCGCCACCATGTGGCCAATCGCCGCGATTCTTTTACTGTTACCTCATATTGAGCTCATACATATGTGTACCGAGTTTGGTGAAGATACCTCATTTACTTCTGGAGTTATAGCCATTTTAGTAAAATAGGCCCCTCCCACAACGTACGTTTTGGCACCCCTTAGCGTCCGTGAATCGAAATTTCGACTTTTTTTCGATAATTATTGATCTTCAGTTTCTAGAGAACATTTCTGCACTGGTTTGGTTCCGATCGGGCGAAAAACCAGGGACTAGTTCGCAAAAGTAGGTTTTTGACAAAATTCTAAATGGCGGAAAATCTATCATGGCGGAAATGAAATCGGAGATATACGTTTTGTTCGTCAGGCATCCAGCTTTCCAATGATATAAGACACTTGAGTCTACGACATACGGTCTAGGAGTTATGAGCAGTTTCGCGCTTTTGGTCGCTATAGCGCCACCTATGGGCCATTCGAGGTCATAATTTGATAACCTCTCCTCGATTTTTGTACTACCATATGGCAAAGTTTCAAAGTTCCAGCTCTTACGGTTTGGGCTGCACGATGCGTTTTACGGCAGAAGAAAAATAATAATAAAAATCAGGACAATTACAATAGGGTTTCAGCACTTCGTGCTTGAACCCCTAAAAATCCTTACAATAACAATAGGTGTTCAGCACTTCGTGCTTGAACCCCTAATAATTTGTTACATTTATATAGTGCTTTTCTAGGAAGGGGGAATCTCCTCAACCACCACCAATGTGTAGCATCCACCTGGATGATGCGACGGCAGCCATACTGCACCAGAACGCACACCACACAAGAGCTTATTGGTGGAGAGGAGACAGTGATGAAGCCAATCAGTATATGAGGATGATTAGGAGGCCATGATGGCAACAAAAAAAAAGTCATGTTTTTGATTGATTCCTTTTTGTTGTAAAAATCATTAGTAATTAAGGGGGCTGCTTACACAACACCATTTTCAATTGAAAATGGAAAGCTTTTAATGCGTTCTGGCCGTTAATTTACATGAAAATGGCATATTGGTGGCCTGAGAACGCAAACTTTGAAAAATGTTGTTGTTGTTTTTTCAAAATTAGAAAAAATATACATTCTCCTGTGAATCAAAAGAGGCATGAATGTTTGTTAAACGAGTTTAAATGTAGGCAATATTTTAAGAAATGGTAAAAACAGTATAAAATAAGCTGTATTACAGTTCCCTATCGTCCGGTCACTACGACGTACGTCGTGGTGAACGACGAATAGGAATCTCGCTAGAGAGGCCAATCTACTTCGAGTAAAACTAAAACAAGCCAATACACATTGGCTTGCAATCATTTGCATCAGCTGCGCAGCCTCGCAGCGCGGGTATTTAACGAGCAGCTGGTGTGATTGCACTTCAGCCTTTTGCTTCGGAGCCAAGCACTTCGATGCGTCTTACAGAGAGTGATTTTCTAAATCAACGAGCCTTTCTGGACCTCTCCTTCCCGGTGCGGGCGTTACAGCACGGCAGCGCGAGCAGTCTTTTTTTCTTTTCTCTCTTCTCTTTCTCTGTCTTTTTTGTTTTGAGGTATTGAGCAAACAAAAAAGCTGTTATAACAGCTGGTAAGGTGCGCCATCAGAGCGCTCAAAGGCTGTTCTTACAGCTGGTAAGACCTGCCAGCGAGAGAGAGAGACAGCGCACAGACAGGTGCACATTCCTGTCTGTGTTCGCAGTGACTGTTCCCCTGCGTGTTTCAGCACCAGTGAGAGCAGTCCCTAAAAGAGCTTACACAGATAGAGAGCGTCTTTTTAAAGATGACTTTCTATCTGTGTGTTTCTGGATGCGGTCGTTACCTGGGTTCACGGGATGGTTACAAACGTTGCCTCGTGTGTCTGGGCATTAAACACGCTGAGGCGGCGTTTGTGGATGAGTCACGTACCCATTGTTGGAAGATGACCATTGCGGAGCTGCGGTCGAGACTCACGTTCCTGCAAAGGGGCGGAGTCCCCGTGCCTCTGCCTCGATCCAATCCTCCTCAGAGGGTTGCTTCGGGCAGTGACACGGGTGACCTGAGGATTACGGTGAGCGTGTCTCCTTCGGGGAACCAACCCCCTAGGAGCCCTCACCCCTCTCACGCTCCGCAGCCAGTTGAGCCCCCATTGGAGAAAGCTGGACCATCCTCGCGGTGTGTACCGGTTGTCTCCTTTGGGGCTCCCTGTGAAGATCAGATGTCGATCGCTGCATCGGAGGGTGGGTCAGACTTCTCCGCGGATGACGACTCGGAACCGCTGCCTCCTTCGGGTGTGCCAGCGGTGCCTGAGACGGACCCGGAGATGATGGCCATGCTTTCCCGGGCCGCCAACGGGGTCGGGCTCATGTGGAATCCTCCACCGTGTCCCGAACCCTCGAGGTTGGACGGTTGGTATCTCGGGGTGGCGCGTGCTGGTTCTCAGCAACCCACCCCAGTGCCTTTCTTCCCGGAAGTGCATGAGGAGCTTACACTGCCAGAAACCGTGTGGCTCCTCCTCCCTCACCACCCTTGATGGCGGGGCGGCTAAGGGATACACGCGTATCCCGCCAGTGGAACGGGCCGTTGCTATGCAACTGTGCCCTAACTCCACTTGGCGTGGAGAACCGTGTCTTCCTTCCCGGGCCTGTAAGTACTCGTCGGATTTAACCGCAAGGCTTACAAGGCCTGTGGGGAAGCCGCCTCTGCCATGCACGCTATGGCGTTGCTGCAGGTCCATCAGGCCAAGGCACCGAAGGACATGCACGAGGGTGGTCACGATCCCCAAGTTCTTCAGGAACATCGCATCGCGACGGACCTCGCGCTTCGTGCGACGAAGGTGACCGCGCGGTCGGTGGGTCGTGCGATGTCCACCTTGGTGGTCCAGGAACGCCATCTCTGGCTGTGTCTGGCCGACATGAGGGAGACCGACAAGCTCCGGTTCCTTAACTCCCCCGTGTCCCAGACCGGCCTCTTCGGCGACGCGGTCGAGAACTTCGCCCAGCAGTTCTCGGCTGTACAAAAGCAGACTGAGGCCATCAAACACATCCTGCCGCGGCGGCCAGCTGCTGCCCCCACCCCACTGCCTGCGGCCCCTCTGCTCGTCGCCGAGGGCGGCCTCCTGCGTCTGCCCCTGCTCCCGCGCCGTAGCAGCAGCCTCCATCTAAACGGCGCCGTGGAGCCAGTTGCAGGCGGGCCGCCCCGCCCGTCCAGGACCCCGCTAAGAAGGGCGGCAAAGCCAGGAGCAAGCGGCCCAAGGACGGGCGACCCAGAGATGGCAGGGACTGCTCTCCAGGAGACGATGACCGCATCGCTCCATCCCCCGGAAGAGGGCCGGGTGGAAAATCCTTGGTTTCCTTTTGTTTATGTTCCGCCGCTGGCCTCAAAACCAGCTGTACCCAAATTTTCAATAAAAGAGCAGTTTCTTCCATCTCTGGGTCTGAAGAGAGAGAATCCTCACCACTCTCATCCGCCTCTTCTATCGCCAGCAGGCAGCAGTGTGCAGTTCGAGAACGCAACCAAGCCACCTCCTGCACCTCCGGCCTCGTGGAACCAGGTAAGTGTTGCACAGCACACTCAGACTCCGCTACGGGCCGCCTCCCAGAGAGAGCCTCCCGAGCCGAGCCCCTGTGTTCCACCTCGCTGCCCCACTCCGGGTACGCCTACGGTCCCTTTGGTCCCGCTTGTACGGTCTCTGCGAGCCTGGCTAGCGCTCCCCAGTCCGTCTTGCTGGCTCATTCGGACCATCAGGCTCGGCTATGCGATTCAGTTCGCCCGGCGTCCCCCCAAGTTTCGGGCCATCCACTCCACTACAGTGAGAGCAGCCGATGCCCATGTCTTGCGCGCGGAGATCGCAGTCCTACTGGCGAAGGACGCGATAGAGCCGGTCCCTCCAGCCGATATGAGGTCAGGGCACTACAGTCCCTACTTCATTGTACCCAAGAAAGGTGGTGGGTTACGACCGATCTTGGACCTGCAAGTTTTGAATCGGAGCCTTCACAAGCTACCGTTCAAAATGCTCACGCAGAAACGCATTTTCGAATGCATCCGTCCCCAAGATTGGTTTGCAGCGATCGACCTGAAGGACGCGTACTTTCATGTCTCGATTCTTCCTCGACACAGGCCGTTTCTGCGCTTTGCGTTCGAGGGTCGAGCATATCAGTACAAGGTCCTGCCCTTCGGGCTGGCCCTGTCTCCCCGTGTCTTCACGAAAGTCACGGAGGGGGCCCTTGTTCCCATGAGAGAACAGGGCGTTCGCATTCTCAACTATCTCGACGACTGGCTCATACTAGCACACTCTCGAGATCAGTTATGCGAACACAGGGACCTCGTGCTCAGGCACCTCAGCCAGCTGGGCCTTCAGGTCAACTGGGAAAAGAGCAAACTCGCCCCCGTGCAGAGGATCTCTTTTCTCGGTATGGAGTTGGATTCGGTCGCACAGACAGCGCGCCTCACAGAGCAACGCGCTCAGTCGGTGCTGAACTGCTTGAACACGTTCAAAGGCAGGACGGCGGTCCCACTGAAATTCTTTCAGAGGCTCCTGGGGCATATGGCAGCGGCAGCAGCGGTAACTCCGCTCGGGCTGCTTCATATGAGACCGCTTCAGCACTGGCTTCACGGCCGAGTCCCGAGATGGGCGTGGCATCACGGCACTCACCGGGTGGCAATAACACCGGAGTGCCGCCAGACCTTCAGTCCGTGGTCAGACCCCTCGTTCCTTCGGGCAGGAGTCCCCTTGGAACAGGTGTCCAGGCATGCTGTGGTGTTCACAGATGCCTCTGTCACCGGCTGGGGTGCCACGTTTTGCAACAGACCCTGTGCAAAGTCAGGGAGGACGAGGAGCAGGTACTTCTGGTGGCTCCCTATTGGCCCACCCGGACTTGGTTCCCAGAACTCATGCTCCTTGTGACAGTCCCTCCCTGGCCCATTCCTCTGAGGAAGGATCTTCTGACTCAGAGACGGGGCACCCTATGGCACCCGCGTCCGGACCTCTGGAAACTCCATGTCTGGTCCCTGGACGGGACGCGGAGGTTCTAGGTGACTTACCCCCAGAGGTACTTAACACCATCACTTCTGCGCGAGCGCCGTCTACGAGACGTGTGTACGCCTTGAAGTGGAACCTGTTCGTCGATTGGTGTTCCTCCCGTAGAGAGGACCCCCGAAGATGTTCGATAGGGTCAGTGCTTTCCTTCTTGCAGCAAGGGTTGGAGCGAAGGCTGTCTCCCTCCACCCTTAAAGTACATGCTGCTGCTATTTCAGCATATCATGACCACATAGATGGCAAAACAGTAGGAAAGCACGACCTGGTCATCAGATTCCTTAGGGTGGCGAGACGATTAAATCCTCCTTGTCCTCCCTCCATACCCTCTTGGGACCTTTCCCTGGTGCTTCGAGCACTTCAGGATGCTCCCTTTGAGCCTTTGCAGTCAGCAGACTTAAAGCTTCTCTCCTTGAAGACTTTGCTGCTGATTGCACTGGTCTCGATCAAGAGGGTAGGGGACCTGCAAGCATTTTCGGTCGACGAATCGTGCCTAGAGTTCGGGCCGGGTGACAACCATGTTGTATTGAGACCCCTGCCTGGCTATGTGCCCAAGGTTCCTACCACTCCCTTTAGAGATCAGGTAGTGAACCTGCAAGCGCTGCCCCTGGAGGAGGCAGACCCAGCCCTGGCTTTTCTCTGTCCCGTTCGCGCTCTGCGTATGTACGTGGACAGAACTCAAAGCATCAGGACCTCAGACCAGCTCTTTGTCTGTTTCGGAGGCCAGCAGAAGGGAAAGGCTGTCTCCAAGCAGAGGATGGCCCACTGGATAGTGGATGCCATCGCCTTGGCTTACCAAGCTCAAGGCGTGCCCTGCCCGCTCAGGTTGCATGCACACTCCACGAGAGGCGTTGCATCCTCCTGGGCGTTGGCACGTGGCTCCTCGCTAACAGATATCTGTAGAGCTGCGGGCTGGGCGACACCTAACACGTTCGCTAGATTCTATAGCCTACGTGTAGAGCCCGTGTCCTCCCGTGTTCTCACCCTAAACGGGTAGAAGCACTGTGAGTACCGGCTCTGTCGGCTTGCTGCATCCTACTGTGCACCCTTATTACTCCAGAGTCAAAACCTGTTGAGTCATCCAAACACCCTCGGCCCGGACATGGCGGAGTGTCCGGTGCCAGGCCTTTATCCGCTGAATACTTGAGAACCGGGTCTAGGCTGGGTCCCATATGTGTGACCCTACGGGGATCCCATATGTGTATATTCTCCACGGCTGCTCCTAAATGGAAGCCCGTGTCTTTCCCTTGGGCTAAGTCACCCATTACTCATATGCAGTACAACCCTCGGGTTAGTCCATATGTCCATTCCCACATAAATCTCCTTAAGAATGTGGCTCCCGCAGTGTTCCCCTCCCTCAGTTCGGGCACGCTTTCCCAGTGTTATCCAATATCTCACTGTATGGGTTATCACGGAACAACAGTGACGGATACTCTCGGTGTAAGCCCTCTCCTATCGTCCTTCTGGGCAAGAAGGTGTGGAGGCTTACACAGGACGCTGGATGGGGTGCAGCAGCTGTGGCGCTTTGGTAGGGATTCCTATTCGTCGTTCACCACGACGTACGTCGTAGTGACCGGACGATAGGGAACGTCTCGGTTACATATGGTAACCCTCGTTCCCTGAGGGAGGGAACGGAGACGTACGTCCCGTCGCCACATCTGCTGCTAGCCGCCGGGGCGACCAGCTTTTCAGGCTTGGCTCCTCAGCAAAAAACTGAAGTGCAATCACACCAGCTGCTCGTTAAATACCCGCGCTGCGAGGCTGCGCAGCTGATGCAAATGATTGCACGCCAATGTGTATTGGCTTGTTTTAGTTTCACTCCAAGTAGATTGGCCTCTCTAGCGAGATTCCTATTCGTCGTTCACCACGACGTACGTCTCCGTTCCCTCCCTCAGGGAACGAGGGTTACCATATGTAACCGAGACGTTTTTCTGAATTGCTAAAACACAAAACCCCATTCTCTGAACCAAATTCACTACAGCCTAAAGCAATTTGTCGAATAAATCACTCTTTCAGTAAAACATTAAACAAGTTCAGGTACTGTAGTTAAAACACTGTTTGCAAATCTCTTGCACTCTTTGCAAAATTCTAAACAGATTTCGCACTGTGATGCACTTATGTTTCAAAACGCTAAACACAGGCAGAAAAAAGTTAAACCAGCTACAACACAGTTGTCATCGTTTTGCACACAACGACTCAAAATTGTTCACACTTATTTCTAATGATGTGACCACACCAACTGTACACAAGTCAGTTCAGAGTTCAGTACTGACTCAAAATATTGCAATGAATGTTGAGACCAACAATGGATGGCAACAATATACTGTAAGAGGGAAAGGAGGAAGAGTATGAGGAAGAGGGGGTGAACAAGGAGGAAGAGGAGGAGGACGAGAAAGAGCAAGGTGTGGAGAATGTTGTCAAGGCTGTATCTGGCTTTACGGTTTTTCCCTTTGCCTGCAGAGATGACATTGTCTGTGATGTTGGACAAAGTCCTCCGGCCGGACCCAACATGAAGACATGAAGACATGATCCTGAAGCAAAATTAAGCGTATTTAAGCGTACTATACTTTTTTACGTAATTGCAAAATTTGTTTACTTTGTTACAATATAATTTTTCTGTAACTGCATGCTTCTGTGTTCTCCATTCCTTGGTGTAGTGTTTAACGAATGATCTGTAGTGTTTATGTAGTGTAACATTGACTCGCTGTGTGTATGATCTGAAAGCATTGTTTGATTTTGAGCACAGTTAAAATGGTTTTGAGGCAATTGTTTGATTTTGCCGGAAGAGTCAGAGGTTCTCTGAATGTGGTTTGAAATTTTTATTTTGTGTTTAAGGTTTTTAGAAAGTGAGTGAGGGTTTCAAGAACTGTGTTTGAGCAATTCAGAAAAACTAAGAACTGTATCAAAAATAAAGGAAAATGTCATAAACCAGTGGTTGTGTGATGTATTTTACAAATGTTACAAAAGATCAGTGATTCCCAACAGGGGGTACTTGTGCGGGTTCTACGGGGTACGTGAAAAGATTTAGGTTTGTTCAGGGCTGTCGCAAATGATGTAAATATACTGAAAAATATATGAAATAATATATTGCAGTAATATAATGTTTATTACAATATATTGAATAATACATAAGGAACTACCTCTCTTCATATATTGAAACATTTACTTACAATATATTTACACTGTAAAATGTAATTAGTTGAGTGTTTTACTTAGAAAACATGGGAAATTATTGCCTTAAATTGGATGTTTTACTCAAAGTTGTAAGTTTCTACAATAAAAACATAAAAAGAGTGTCAGGACAATGACAGAGTTTTTTCACGTAGTATAACTGCGCAGCGCATCTGTGTTGTACGTCACACGTAGGCTCACTATTGGCCGACGATGGTCATGTGTGTGATGCGTGTGACGTACAACACAGATGCGCTGCGCAGTTATACTACGTGAAAAAACCTGAGGCCCAGAGAGAAGGAAATGAATAGTGGAATAAAGTCGTTATTTTTGTTTGTTTTTGCGCACAAAAAGTATTCTCGTCGCTTTATAAACTTAAGATTGAGCCACTGTAGTCACTTGGACTATATTAATGATGTCTTTAATACCTTTTCTGGGCCAGCAAGTTATAATGCCTTCGAAGCCTATGGAGCAGTGATCCAGCTCTCAGATTTAATCAAAAATATCTTAATTTGTGTTCCGAAGATGAACGCAGGTCTTACGGGGTTGGAACAACATGAGGGTGAGTAATTACTGACAGAATTTTCATTTTTGGGTGAACTAACCCTTTAAGTGTGTGAGAGTAGAAAAAGATGTATGTGAAAGGAGAATATATAAGTGAGTGAGAGTAGAAATATATGTATGTAAAAGGAGAATGTAAGTGTGTGAGAGTGCCAGAATGAATTATGGCTTGTACGACCCCTCATAGTTTTTCTTTACAAAGTGACATTGGCAATTATTTACCTAATTAATGCTCTAAAAACAGGACATATCGCATGTTGTTTGAAAACTCAGCTGTAATACGATCTCATGCATAATACAGCGCAGTGATTGGGTTAAAAGAGTTAATTTGCATGAATAAATGCAGTGAAACGATTGACGTCAGCTCGTTCGTCCAGCCCCTACTGGAGCCTCACAGCCAATCACCACTCCGGATCTTGCTGGAATTACGCATAGACATCAGAATAAAAACTAGTATGTTTACAGACAGTACTGGGAACTTACTTTATTTGAGTCCACTGAATAGGAATATTTCTTAATATAAAACTGCAAACATCTAATGTGTAATAGTGTATTAATCAAAAACATGACTTTAACTAAAGTCTTTGCCGTTCATATTTAGCTAGCAAAAACACACATGTATGTGCTAAAGTACGTAGCAAGGAGACTGTCACTGCATCAACAAATACAAAGTTACTGCCTTTTAAAAAGCAACAGCATAACCATCAATGTTTCTAGGCTCATCATTGACTGAAGAACAGGCTCTACTCTCCAGCACAATGGTGACAGATCTCGTGTGCAAAAACACATAAAACACTTTAGTTTAATATTTACTCTTATATTTACAGATTTCGTTCTCACAGGTTTCGCGTTTAAAGTCTGTGTAGAGTTTCCTGTTAAAACGGTGTCGTGTTAGCGGCCCCTAAGTTAATAACTAATGATCGTTGCGACGGAAGTGAATCAATCAAATTAACTTTAGCTGGAAAATAACTTTATTCAAGAACTGCTATAAAGCCAAAACAATCTCTGTTACTTTAAACTATCCTTGTATCTCTGTAAAGCCGCTTTGGAACAATCTACATTGTTAAAAGCGCTATATAAATGAAGATGACTTGACTTGACTGACTTG
The DNA here is from genome assembly GCF_965113295.1 of Leuciscus leuciscus. Lineage (NCBI taxonomy): Eukaryota > Metazoa > Chordata > Actinopteri > Cypriniformes > Leuciscidae > Leuciscus > Leuciscus leuciscus. The sequence goes on along the minus strand of NC_138731.1, from coordinate 15,190,017 downwards.
ACTCTCCTTTTTAGTTATTGACTTTTTTCTATGAACTTTCACTAATATTTCAGTGAAATTAACTTCTTTCGTTTAGCAAATCTGACTGTTACGTTTGACAGTACATTACAGTTTTTCCTTGATTTTACGGTAATCTACTGGCAGCTGTGGTTGCTTCACTCGTCACTTTTTTTTTTTTTTGACACATTTAACCCTTTTAACCCCACTGCAAAATCTTCAGTTTTAAATTAACACTTGAGTGTCCACACTACAGAGTGTTGGAGTAACACTGAAGCAGTGTTGAAGTTAATGATATAATTCAGTGATTAATTAACAGATGATTGAGCATGATGAACACCTGATGTTAACAATCAGAATCACTGAAGGACGGAGGAACAACAAGAACTACAACTGACTTCCAGCCACAGAAGACATTAACCCCCTGAGGTCGGAGGTATCGCCGGCGATACCAGCTCGCTTTTTTTTAATCAGTGTAAAAGAAACTCATAAATACTCAGTTGACTTTGATTTTCCATAGGAGTTTCATACATCAATCGATTCTGTTAAATGTGTATTCTTTTTGTGTATACTCACAATAAAAACAAAGTGTTGAGCTTTTTGCCAAATAAAGAAAAATAAACACGAAGCGAGTTCTGCCTTCTCTCTGCCAGTGAAGTCCATTCTGAAACGCGTCCGAAAATGAACCATAACTGAGCGAATACTCAGTCAAACAGGCATACAGACACACAGGCATGAAGCTTGAATTCTCTTCTTTTAAATGAAGTAATTTATATAAAAAACTAATATTCTCATCTTGTGAAATCTGTATTAAAAGAGAGCGATTCCAGTCGAGCTCATCTCAGCTCATTACGTTATAATCGGCCCCGCCCACGGAGAGCGCGCGCTATTCAAACGCAAATGACTGAGACGATCCCATACAAACTGTGAACGCCCCCATATCAGCTCGAGAAAACACATCAAGTTTATTCAGATGATCAGTGTACTTGTCTACACTGTCTCGCAGCGCTGTGAGGAATAATAATAATGGAAAACGTACCTCAGAAGTGCTGGTATTTCGAGGAGCAACTGATAGAATACTGTAGTAAGTTTTTTTTCATTCTCAAGTAAATAGCGTTTCTGTGTGAAGGAATGAACGGCAGCGATGCGCTGTTTACCACAACTGAAATGTGTTGAAATAAAATGTATTTGTATAAGCAACGTATTAAATAGCAAATTAACATTTATATTCCTTATAATAAAAACGAATGACCTATGTTACAGACAAATGAAAGACAACATTTCGTTGATTAGTTTTGGATAGATTACACATTTTTACTGTAAAATATCTGCCACCTCAAATAAGCTTTTGTTTGCCAATTTTTGCTAATATGTTAAATATAGTATGTTTTGTCAATGTAGGCTATATTCGAAGTAATGAATCCTTAACTTTGAAATATATATGATAAAATGTATACTTTAGTTTTTACAAAGAAAGATTACACTTCAATTGTTGTTGTAATTGTAACCTTTTTAATAAAAAAATATATTTACAAGGTAGATGTAAACAAATTTTAAAAGGTAAATATAAGCCTTTTCTTTAAATAATTTTTATTTTGTTTTATTATTGACAAATTTGGGGAGAGGATACATATTCCAAAACTGAAAATACAGTATGAGAATTAACTGCACAATTACTAGACATGTTTTCCTTGGATATTATACAATTTGCAAGCAAAATTTGTGCAAAAAAAATACATAAAATAAATTGAAATGCTTCCAACTGTGAACCAATTTGGTAGAATATATATATATATATATATATATATATATATATATATATATATTGCTCTTGCATTCTTTCTTGTGGCTATAGGTGACACACCTGAATGAATGGCTCATTAAGTATGCGGGCCCCATTGTCTCCTGAGGTGTGAACCACTACATATGCATGATGCTGTTGAATGGTTGACGCCTCTTGCGCATATTGTCTTTACAAACAAAAAGTGTTTTACAAGATTTAAATCAATGTATTGTGTTATGTGAATGATAAGGGCAGGATGATTTTCACATCATTTTGAAGAAAATACTCTAGACAATGACATAAATTAGTCAAAAGTCTTATTGTCACATATTTAGTATGTGTTTTGTGGCCTTATTTCAGAAACTTTAGTTTTTAGTTTTTTCAATAACCATGCATAAACATTATTCTCTCAAAAATACAAACATGTACATGCATGTTGCTCACATATTATGGTAGCCCTGTTTGTGCTGAATAGAGTGTAATTATACCTTTGCCATTAATATGTTTATAAGCAACTGAAAAAAGCACAAATGTCAGGGCATGTCAGAACATCTCAAGGACCCCAAAAACCACTCAGACCCCAGAGGGTTAAATCTCTCAAGATCTCAGCAGAGGAGGATTAAACAACTCAAAAAAATAGCATTACCAGCTTCACTTATTACTAACCAGATTGACTTTATTTATTTTTTCATACTTCTACAGAAATTTATATTGAGAATTAACAGAGGTTTAGAAGTTGTTTTGTTTTATTTGACGTTACCATTATGGAGATCAGTGTTTGGTTTAGTTGTGGTCACTTACCAAAATGTGTTTTTTTAATACAGCTTAATTTAATATAACTACACTTTGAAACTACAGCAAAAGAAAAACAGTATTGCGCAATCAGTTATGAAGTATTTTTAAACTCATCAATCACTAAAGAATCTTGATAACATCAAATCTGCACATCACAAAACACACTACTAAAAGTCATCACAAAACCAACAGCAAAAATAAAAGCAAAAAGTAAAAATGAAAGAAAATAACCAGACAATTCAGCAGCATCATTTATTCATGCTGCAATGCATGCTGGGAGTCATATAAGAATTTTTTTTTTTACTATGCTGGTAAGCGACATGCATTGCAGCATGAAACTTTTTGATTGTCACCATTGTTGAGATTCATACACCGATTCTTGATGTCTGTGTGTGTCTGGCTGATCCAGAAGTTCAACATTTTCTGATCATAAACTTTTAAAAATCTTTCATATATTCTGCTTGTGATCAATACTCCGATAGATCTCCATCTGTAAAAACACAGTGATACCATAATCAAAAATGCAAGACATCACCCATATAAACACATTAGACAATAAATGAGATCAGTGAATCTGAGCACTAGATGATGATTGTAACCATTAAGAAATAGTAATTTAGGTACTGTCATCTGATCCTTTTTTCTTTCAGCTTTATTGCCATAGCAAATGTATTTTAAACACAGCTACAAACAGCCAAAGAAAAACTAATGTTCATAAGGCAAGGGTAAAGAGCCCAACTAAAGCAAACACTGATCACCATCATGGTAACATAAAAAAATAAAAAAATAAAAATAATAATAAAGACATCTAAACCTCTGTCACCTTTCAATAAGAACTTCTGTAAACATCTGACAGAAATAAAGTCACTCTGTTAGTAAAAGGTGAAGCTGGTAATGCTGTTTGTGGAGTTGTTTAATCCTCCTCTGTTAAGATCTTCAGAGATGTTATGTCTTTTATCTTCAGTTGATTTAATCTTTTTTTCTGTTCTTCTTGTTTCTCATTCCTTAAGTGATTTCGCTTGTTAACAGCAGATGTTCATCCATGTCTTAATTAACTCACTTGTTTTTATTCACTCCGTGAATATAGTCCAAGTGGACTATATTGGTGAACAGGGATATATAGTGAATAGTGAATGAGGGTATAGGGTGTGATTTAGAACACAGCCTGGAAGGTGTCGACTTTGAGTGCTGTTAATTCACAGTATATTCCAGTAGGCTACTTTCTCGAAAATGACAAATATCACCCAGAATGTTTTTTTTTTATCGTTAGTTTGACGTGTTCACCGACAGCAAATTTTACCTCTGACGAAATTCTGGCAGTGTCAGAAGATATGGCTCACAGTCCTGCAGTGTGACTTCTCCTACGACGACCGTCAAATTGTCTTCGTTTTTCAAGACAATTATCAATGACCATGAACAAAATAAACGTTAGAGATTTCTTTGTAGCCACCATTTCAATCCCGCGTGTAATGCAGCTCACATCACTGAACTTGTCATTGATTGATGATGTAAAACTCCTTAACTGATGATTGAGCATTAGTGATGAACACCTGGGGCCCTATCATACACCCAGCGCAATGCAGCGCCAAGCGCGACGCAAGTGTGTTTTGCTAGTTTCAGCCTGACGCAGTTATCATTTTTACGTCCTGTGCCAAGTTGTTTAAATACAGGGTTCTACGCAAAATTTTTTCCCAAGGAGTACATGTGTACAGTGAAAAAAGTTGATTAAACTGCTCAATTCATTGGGATTAGTTTTATGATCTTTTTATGAACTTTTTTCGAAGCATCAAAGTGGTAGTTCTGTAGGCTGTCAATGGAGGGAAAGAAATCTCTAAACTTCATCAAAAAGTTCTTCATTTATGTTCCGAAGATGAGTGAAAGTCTTACGGGTTTGGAACGACATGATGTAATAAAATGACAGAATTTTCTTCAGTTTATGCACTTGGTCTTTTGGTGAGACCTAAACGTTCCTAATAAAATGTTGATACTCATTTGCAAGTATTGATAGTGTGCGGGAGTTCCTTGTTTTGTTTTTATGCACTTGGTCTTTTGAGTGTGTTGCGTATCTAGCTCACTAAGTGTTTACTTGACTTTTTTTTTATGGTGTAGGGGCCTGTTTACACCTGGTCACTTCATGCATTTTTACTGATCAAAACGATTACATTTACACCTAGTCACATAAGTGTGTTTTCGCAAAACTGATATAAATCGGATCTTCTATTCCCGCGCTATATGCAGATTTAATGTAGGCCTATGCAGAGTTCACGTCACCAAAAGCAACAGATATAAGCTGCATTTTATTGATCATAAGCTCATTTCAAAATCAGCGATAGGAGAGAGCGACAGCTAGCCTGGCAAGCCAGACCTACATCAAGATGTTAGGTCTGGCAACTCACCATTGGCACGGTTCAATCCGAGGGACGGGATTAACGATTGTCTTTCAAATTCCCTCTGCACGCAATAGGATAGCGCTACAACCAACCAGAGCGTTTTCCCACCAGCGGAGCTAGTAGATTAAACTTTTGCAATATCTGGTCAGCAAAACTACGAACACATCTTTTTTAAGAATTACTTATGTGCCATTCCTTGTTCTTTTCTCAAAGAAAAGCTTAACTCCAAGTCCTCCAGAGTCGCGGCCAAAGCCGATTCGAAAGACCGCTGTTCGCCAGCAGCAGCCATTCTTTGTTTTCAAGTAGCAGGGAATTCTAATTGATTGATGAGTAGAACCGTCACAACTCTGTCGTCATTACGTTAAGCCCGCCCACCGACTCTATACACGATTTGATTGGCCTGACTAGAGTTTGGTTTTTCTAGCTCGAAAGTCAACGGAAAGTTGCTAGACTACACTGGCTGCAAAATACATTTTGCTGCCACTAGGGTGCGTCTAGATTTCTAGGCTAAGCGACAGTAGCACTGGTAGCCTAATATCATTTCGTTTCTTTACTATTAATGAATATGATTGTGTGTTGAGCGTCTACAACTTACTTTCACTTTCATTTGCGGAAGTTTGCGCGTTGGCTTGATGTAGATCGCTCATCTGTCGTGATGCGTGTTGCAGTAGCGTTATCAAATCTGGCTATAACATGACATATAGTCAATAACACGTTCTCAGACGTTTATTTTTAGCACTGTTGGGAGGAGTCACTTGACTCACTCACTTAAAATCCAGCAGTTCCCGCACATTCCCACACTATTTCAGTGATTGGCTCATTGGTTGCGAATCGTCACTCTCATTTGAATAAAGTTAAGCGCGTCATCATGTTATGTTCACATCGCGCAGTTGCGACCCCGTCCTCTTCCTTGCTTTCCGTGTGAAACATTGCGACCCCGTCCTCTTGCTTGCGTCCTCTTGCTGTGAAATCAATGGTATGCTTTGCTTCATCGCGCTGTTGTTCAGTGTATTGAGAACAGGCCATCACTCACGCACTGTGCTCGTAAATAATTTTTCAAGTTCGCACATAACTATTTTTAGGCGCAAATGCGAGTGAAATACTCGCACTGTAGAGCCCAACTGAAATAGACTGGACCATTGACCAACAAAAACCTGGTCTAAAGTCAATGGTGCACATTTTTTTATTTTATTTTTTTTATTTAAAGAGCACGTTAGTAATGTGCGCCTATATTAAAAAGCCAAATATAAAAAAATAAAAGGATTACAATGTAAAAGATTAATTTAGTGTACATAAAGATATGGTGGAATCCAGCTTGTCCCGTAGATGGTCCGCTTGCTTGCGTCTACCTCGTGCAGGTGCAGATCAGTTTGCGCTCTGGAGATGTGTTCTGTCTTTCCGCTTGCAAATTCCGTCATGTAAATAGCAATCAGACACTGCCCTATATAAAAATATATCAGACACTGCCCTACGGACTATATCCGGTTGCCTATGTGCCACTCTAACTAACCAACTGCCCCTCCTCTGAGGAATTGCCCCTGCAGAGGTCAGGCAAGAAAGTGCAATGCTGGCTCTCGCTCGAGAGGCACAGACAAGGGAATCCCACCTCCTTCACAAAATCGCCACGGAGACACCACAGCAGATGCGCCTCAAGTCCTGGCGACCTTTTGCCACACACGCCCAAGAACTGCTCCGCACTACACCAGCCAACATCTGCAAGGCTGCCTAGGTCTAGGCGAAATGGAGGGACCAGTGGAAGTCAGCGACCCCATGGACGTTCCTGGCCAGCACCTGCCCAGAAAGCAGTGGACAATCCTCAACCGCCTGAGGAAAGGTGTGGGCCACTTCGGGGCAGCAATGATGAAGTGGGGCATTGCGGATAGTCCTCAATGCGAGTGTGGAGACCCACTACAAACTGTGGAACACATTTTAACTAGCTGCCCCATATATTGGCCCCCAGAACGGCGAATGTTGTTTAATTGACCTTGATCATAGGACGTTGGACTGGCTCTCCTCAACAGAACTGAAGGTCTAAGGACATACGCCAGAGAGAGAGAGAGATACGTCTACAGAAAATCCTATTAAGAATTAACACAGGTTTAGATGTTGTTTTGTTTCATTTGTCGTTACCATTATGGAGATCAGTGTTTACTTTAGTTGGGCTATTGACCCCTGATATTTTATTGTTTTTGGCTGCTGTAACTAAGTTTTTAAGACACATTTGTTGAGGCAAAAACAAAGCCAACAAAAATTAGATCAGGTGTTGCTGATTATGTTTTGATTATGACACGCATAATGTTTGATTCACTTATCTCATCCTGTGTCTAATCTCTTATTAAAAATGTGTTGTTTTAATACACCATAATTTTATATTACCACCACTGTGAAACTACAGCAAAAGATCTATAAGTTATGAAGGATTTTTAAACTCATCATTCACAAAAAAGTTTTGAACTACGACATAATTTAGTGGGGCACTAAATTATGTCAGACATATGTCAGGCTGATTCACAGACATCAAGAATCAGCAGATGAATCTCCGCAATGGTGACAATCAACAAAAAGGATAACATCAAATCTGAACATCCCAAAACACGCTACTAAAACCAAGAGCAAAAATAAAAACAAATAGTAAAAAATAAAGAAAATAACCAGACAACTTGATCGTACAGAATTAGTCAATTGCAGGCCGATCTCGAATCTACCTTTTCTGTCAAAGATACTAGAAAAGGCGGTATCCTCACAAGTATGTTCCTTTTTAGACAGAAATTATATCTGTGAGGATTTTCAGTCAGGATTTAGACCGTACCATAGTACTGAGACTGCTCTCATTAGAGTTACAAATGATTTGCTCTTCTCATTCGATTGTGTTGTATCTCACTATTAGTGTTGATAGCACTACATCCTTATGCATCACTTTCTGTCAGGACTTTTTTACGTGCTTTTCTCAACTCAGTGAAGTGACGTCGGTGTCCGGGTTAGCAGTAGCATGAGCCGTCAGGCAAGTATTATTTAAATAAACTTCTGATTTACTTACAAACTTTCATTTAATGAGTACAGAACCTATTTGTATTACTGTAGAAGTTTGTTACCATTCTGGGCATTATTAGTGGGGTAATTTACGAGATACAAATTTGGAGCCAATAGCGCCTGCACTAAGCCATTCGGCTGATATCTCTAAATAAGCTCTAACTTTAAAAATGTTCAACTAAGGGAAAAAAGGCTTCTGGGGGGGTGTTTGGCTCGATGTCATGGTGCAAAGGACACTAGGTTGATTTTACTCCGAACCATCCCTTTAATGTGGGTGCCGATCTGAGAGAAAGGGGTAGATCATTCCGGAGCTATCGCAACAAAAGCTCGATCTCCACTTCTCCGTTTAGTTCTAGGAGTCGTTAAAACCAGTTGGTCAGCTGACCTTAAAAGACCGTTTTGGTTCATATTTCTCAATCAAATTCACCAAATACAAAGGAGCCATACCATGCAATGATTTATAAACAAAAACAAAATAATTTTTTGAATTAATAAACTTTATTCTGTAATCGATCGGTAGCCATTGTAAAAAACTCAAAACTGGAGTAATATGGTCTCTCTTACGGGTACCTGTCAAAAGCCTCGCAGTAGGATTTTGGACCAGTTGTAAGCGGTAAAGCAATTATTTATTTATGCAGACAAATAGTAAGTTGCAGTAATCTAGCCTTGTAAATACAAAAGCATGAATGAGTTTTTCGAGATCACGCGTGGACAAAAATGGTTTCACCTTCGCTATTAATCTCAAGTGATAAAAACAAGATCTAACCACAGAATAAATCTGTTTCTCAAACTTGAGATCACTGTCAAGAAGAACTCCTAAATTTTGCACTAATGGCTTACAGAAGGGGGCTAAACCACCCAGATCAACAAAATTATTTGGAACTTCAAATCACACAACTTCAGTTTTATCTTAATTTAGTTTTATAGATAAAATAGCATCTAATAGCATGTAAAGATAACCATGATTTGATGTCATGTATACAGTCCCACAACGACTCGCTTCTTACTGTTCCTTTTTCAGAGGAAGATAGACTTGGCACATCATCTGCATAAAAGTGAAAGGGGATTCCATGCTTGCTAAAAATTGACCCAAGGGGAAACAAATACAAAGAAAACAAAATTGGGCTGAGAATGGACCCCTGTGGAAACCCACTAAGCAAAGAGGCAGGTTGTGAATAATCTTGACCAATATTTATAGAAAAAGTTCTGTTTAAAAGAAAAGACTTGAACCATGCAAGCGCTATAACGTGAATTCCCACGACCTTTTCGAGGCGTGAGAGTAAAATCTCATGGTCCAGTAAAACAAGAACCGCTGAAGAATAAATCATTTAAAATCCTGATCAAAGCCGACTCAGTACTATGGTAAGCCCTAAAACCTGACTGAAAAAATAAAAAAAAATATCGTTTTGAAGCAAAAAGATGTTTATTTGATTCAAAACCACCTTCTCCAAAACCTTGGATAAAAAAGATAACTTTGAAATTGGCCGATAATTTGATTCAACAGCAGGGTCCAAATGTGTTTGTTTTTTTTTCAAAAGAGGCTGGACAAGAGCATGTTTAAACTGATTAGGGACTACTCCTGTTAAAAGACTATTATTTATAATAGATAGGATATAGCGCCAAGAACATCAAATGCTTCCTTTACTTATCTCGCTGGAATAATATCTAATAAACAGTCAGTTGGTTTTGACTGCTTGATTACCTCGGCTAGTGACTGCAAGGAGATCATTTCAAAATAGGTCAAAACTAACAAATGGTGGCCGGACAACTGAAGGATCAAACAAACTAGGTTTGATCATGGATTTCAATTTCAGAGATCTTTTGGACAAAATAATCCAAAAAAGCCTCACAAGTGATAATTGGAGGGTGAGAAATCACATCAGTTGTTGTATGAATATTTACTTTATTCAATGAAACTTGCGGCTTACTACCTTCTTTTAGGGGCCAAGCACCGAAGGTGTGGAGGCACCTATTGTATCTGTTGCCGTTCTTATTCTTCTTTTGACTGGGAGTCTATGGCAGCCCATTGAACCGCTTGTGGGAAAGTTATGAAATTTGGCACACTGATAAAGGACAGTCTGAAAAATCACCATAGCAAATTTGGAGTCTCCAACTCAATCCCTCTAGCACCACCAACTGTCCAAAGTGTCACTCATGTTTATGCTAATAACTTTTGAACCACAAGGGCTAGAAACAAAATTCTTTTTTCTTCTCATTCCTTGGCTCAAGCCGATTCGACGTCATTTTCCGTCATGGAAATTTGTCCGCCATTTTGAATTATCTGAAAAATGTACTTTTTCGAACTCCTCCTAGGCCGATGCTCTGATTTTCACGAAAATTGAACCAGATCATCTACAGACCATGCCGTCAAAAAGATATGGAATTCATCAAAATTGATCAAACCGTTCTCGAATACCGCGCAAATTAATTTTACGTAGCGCTTGCGAAAACAGGCTGTATCTCCGCAACGCTTTAACGCTTTCAGACCAAACTTGGTACATATTATCACAAGCATGACCTGAGGCTTCATGCTGTGTTTCGGCTCAGCGCCACCTACTGGTCCGGAGATATGAAAAATAGCTATTTTTGCTTATAACTTCTGAACAAATTGTCCAAAAATCATAAAATTGGTCTTGTTAGATTCAAGGCAACATGCTGAGTCGACTGATATCCAATTTTACCATATCGGACATTTTGGCTGTCGGACATTTAGAATTTTGTGCTAAAATGCTGTATTTTAAGAATGCATGAACGGATTGTTACGAAACTTGGTATGGGTCATCAGCACGATGTCCTGAAGGAGCCTGAGAAGTTTCGAAACAGCGCCACCTAGTGGTGAATTTTTTTTTAAAAATGCGTATAACTTTGGGTGTGGTCGACTTATTTTCACAAGACTCATCTCATTAGACTCCTGAATCCTTGCAGAGTCCAACGATACCAAACATGCTAGGTTTCGCCTCAAGGTTTGTGCAGCGTTGTGATTTAGCGCTTAAAAAACATTTGCCGATATCTTCGAAACCACTAGTCCGATCGAGACGAAACCACCGTCAGAAGTTTGGAAACATAGGTCGATAGCTATACGCCAATGCCCAAATGAGAAAATACTGATAGTAAGGGGTAGTAAAATCCAATCAAAGTCATGTGTCTGTCATTTTTTACGTGTTTTTTCATATAAATGTCTATAACTCTGAAGAGAATTGAGATATCTTCACCAAAATTGACACACATATGTATGGTCTCACTCTGAGGACACATAAAAAAAATGGTGGGACTGAGCCTCTTGGTGGCGCTATGATAGAACAAAACATGAAATTCCCATTGACTTCAATACAGTTTTGTGAAATAAAATGCTATACTAAACAAATGCATTGGTTTAATATTACGAAACTCAGAATGTGCCATCACCACCATCCCCTGAATGTACCCAAAATATTTTGAGACAGCGCCACCTTTTGGTCAAAAGCTATAACAAAATATTCAAAACTGCTAATAACTTTTGAATAAATCAACCTATTGTAATGCAACTGGTCTTAATAGATTCCTTGGGTCACGCTGAGAACATAGATACCAAGTTTACCTTATTTGGCCGAACTTCCTGTCCACCATCTTGATTTTCATTCATAACCTACTTTTTCAAACTCCTCTTAGACCGTTTGTCCGATTTTCACCAAAATCGAATTGTATCATCTCCAGACTGTGCCAAGTAAAAGTTATGGATTTCGTGTCGCTAGATGAAACTGTTTTTGTATACCGCAGCAGCAAATTTGAAGCAATGATGCCAAAAGGACTATTCAGGCTTTATCTCTGCAATGCCTTGACATATTGACACCAAACTTTGTATGTGTTTGTCACTTCACTCTGACCACATCACATCAGTTTTGAAACTGCGCCAACTATTGGTCGAAAGTGATAAACAATGAAATCATATTTTTAATTACTGTTTATGATTTCTCAGCCATTTCGCCTAAAATCCTCTTTAAATGTATTTAATTGTTGCAGTTGGTCTGACTCTTTCAGCCATGTCTTGTCGTCTTATTCTGCTTGGCCCCGATAATTGCTGCTTGCAGCTATATTTTGTAATTGCTTCTGCAAAACAATTTCTCTTAGCCATCTTTACGGCATTCTGATTGTTGTCTTGAGACTCCCGTAACATTTGAAAAGATACCTGTAACTTGTCTTTTTTCCATTTTCGTTTCTACAGGTTATCCTCAACCCACGAGTCACATCATTCAGCCAGGACTCAGGTCTGGATTTGCACTTTTTGACATGAAGTGGGGCTACTGAGTCCAAAAAGGGTAGACAAATGGAATATAGCACCTCGAGTGAGGAGTCTAAATCCATAGTAAGGGAAAAACTGTCCATTAAATAAAAAGGTTTAATTTCGTAAAATAAGGTTTTGAATTGCTCTATAGCTCCAGCGTTTAAAACCCGTTTTAGTTGACTTTGATCTCTAGGTTTTTCAATTTTATGTGGTGTCAACACCTTAAAAATAATTGACTTATGGTCAGAAAAAGCTTGATCTGATATTTCAACATCAGCAATAGATAAACCAAAAACTAAGTCTAAAATATGACCATGAACATGAGTGGGTTTATGCACATGCTGTATAAGATTAAAATAATCAATTACATTCAAAAAATCTCTTACCAATGGCTTTGCAGGACAGCACACATGTATGTTAAAATCACCCACTAGTAGCAATTTATCATATTTCGATACAATTTTACTTAAAAAGAAAGAAAAAAAAAAGTAAACTCACAAATAAAGTCCTTATTGTGTATAGGCGGTCGATATATTACGGCACACGCAACCTGATTAGTCACATTTAATAAAAACAAGTGCAGTTCAAAGCTTAAAAAAGTGCCAACAGATAATGGTTGACACGAAAAACTGTTCTTAAAAATAGATGTCAGGCCTCCACCACGGCTTGTGGTGCGTGGAGTATTCAAGAAACCACAATCCCGAGGTAACAGATCTGTGAATGGGCTTAAATAATCAGGAATTAGCCACGTCAAAAACAAGAAGTCTAAGTTGCGTTCATTAAAAAAGTTATTGCAGGTTCGCCTTCCGTTTGCAAAGCCGAGGGATCCGATAGCATGATGATATGGCTCCATCGCATGAACCCGCCGGCAAAATCCACTTTTGAAAATTCAAGAAAATTCAGAAAATTCAAAAGGGCGCCCGGTGAAGAACCACTTTTCTTCCCGTCAGAGTGACGGTACGAGGAAATAAGAATAGTTCAACTTGGAGGAGGTCAAACTTGCCTTCACCTTTACCGCAAAGCCACCTCGCCGTCCGTGTGCGTCTCCTGCGACGTCTGTAAAGCCTGGAACACACCAAGCCGACGGTCGGCCGTCGGGCAGTTTTTGTGCGTCGGCTGACTAAGTTTTCTCAGTGTGTTCCGCACAGTCGGCTGAAATTCGGTGAAAGAGGGAACTCTGATTGGCTGTTCAGCTTAGTCAGAACGGTTCAGATAAAAGGCTGTTCTAATGTTACGTCATCTTACCTGAGTGTTCCTTGGCGAATATTTCAATATTAACACGAGCGGAGTGGAACAAAGAAAGTGTTTAGCAGGATTGATATTCAAAAAGGTAAGCACGCATTGCTTTGTTTATGGTTTGTGTATCTGCAGCCTGCAGCGTCAGTTTCCCTTTTTGAATGACGAATATAGACAAATATATCTGCAGAAATAGACAGTTGATTTACACGAAGGCGCAAAACGCGCATTCTAGCTAACAGTCGGCAGTAGTTCTCTCGGTGTGTTCAAGTGCAGCTTTTTATCCCGACGCGAGGTGACAACACAGTCGGCTTTCATCAGCGCTAGTTTGTCGGCGTCGGCTTGGTGTGTTCCAGGCTTAAGAGTTCAGTGAGTTCAGAGAGTTCAATGCACAGTGTTCGGCACAGGTGGAATGGGAGCGAGCACCCAGATGGCAGGTAATTGGTGCCATATCCTTTCTGCGTGCAAAAGCTTGCTCCGTCCATTGATGATTTATTATCCAAAAGCATTTGCCGGTCATAAGTTAACAAGACAGAGGAGTTTATCACACAGAGACATAATCACGAATAGAACAAAGACAGACTCGCAGAGCGAGAAACGGCATGCCATGTACACTGGCGCCATTTGTCAATCTTCCTTTTCACCGGCCCCAATATGACCACAAGTGTTGGAAGAGATTGTCTGATTGGCATCAAGAGGTGGTTCTCTGTTCCTTTATCTACCTTTCCTATGTGCAGTGCTGTGGGGTGTATTTGATAGCAGATTTTACAGGTTTGGCGTTTTGTGCAGGCTTTACTCATGTGGCCTTGAACAAGACAGCCAAAACATGTTCCTTTTTACTTTATGATTTGGATTTTGTCTTTGTGCATTTTCTTTATAACCCTTTAAATGGCAAGACTATAAAGATAAATCAGAAAATGTATTTATTGCTATTTTCCATCTTAGGACACAAATAATACAATTTCATATTTATTTTTAAACAATGACTTTTATTTTTGTTTTATTTTAATGTTTGTATCCCCCTGGATACGTCGCCAGTTTGATGGATGTAACTGTATTCTCTCATAGCTTAAATTAAACATTCTTTGTAAAATTCTGTTGAACAATAAGTATAATGCCTATTTATAAATATATTACAGCCTACTGTATCATATTTAATACGCACATTTCTAAGGCCTATAAAATATCAATATGACCAACATTTTGCTGAAAAAACGGTTTTACATACTCTACTTCATGCCTTCTGTCCTCAAATTGATATTTTACACTTTTATAAACACCAACCACTCAAAACCAAAATAAATAGTGTTCCAACCAATCGCGCAAAACCTCACAACACCCACCCCCTGTCGGTGATTGGTTGGAACACTATTTATTTTGGTTTTGAGTGGTTGGTGAAACCAATTGTTTTTGTGTGCAGATCTCAGAGCCTAGGCTGCCTACAGAGACGCGTTTTTTTGACGGCCTGCTTATGGGGCGGGCGCTAGCGCATCGTTAGGAAAGATTAGATGAATGTGATCATTTATGTTTGGGCCTTTTTTGAGCCTGAAATTGCTGATACAACCTTTAAGATGTAGGTAAATGTAAAAACCTTTTGTCTGAGCTTGAGGCAGATGTTCTGCTGGTGTGAACGCTGGTTCTGAAGTTCTTGCTGCTGTATGCGAGAAATCCTGCAGTCCTCTAACATGCTCAACGCCCTCAGGAGCAGTTCTGACCGATCCCGCTGCCAGCCCTGCAGTACCAGACTCTTCTGTGTCGTGCTGAAATGATACCAGTCACTCCAACGCTCATGTGCACTCTGCAATATGACAAACACCCACAAATTCAATAACTGTTGCACAAGCATATCCAAGAAACATAGTGACATATTCAGAACAAGTATTCAGACCCCAGCTTAGTTGACAAACATTTGGCAGCGATTGCAGCTATAAGTCTTTTTATGACTTTGATGCAAAAAGCTTCACTGCTGAAAAATCCAGCTTACACCCAACACGTTCACTAGGTTTTATAGCCTTTGTGTGGACCCGGTCGCTTCCCGCGTTCTCGCCTCAAATGGTCAGAGACACGAGGGGGCCCCGGGTTCGTGTCAGCTTGCTGCACCCACAAGTGCGCTAGAATTCTCCAGAGAGTCCTCTTAGTAGACCCTGTGAGTCCTCCGATCATCCCTATGGCGTCCGGACGTTGCGGAGCGTCCGGTGCCAGGCCTACGACTGATGTATCCTCGAGAACCAGCTCTAGACCTGGATGCCCATATGTGTGACCTTCAGCAGGTTCCATATGTGTGTTCCACGGCAAGCTTTTAATGAAGCCCGTGTCTCCCCTGGCAGAGTCCGCCCTGCCGTCCCTGCCAGTGTTGTTATCCTTCGATGGTGAGAGCCACTCAGGGACTCCGTATTGCACAGCCCTCAAAAGGTTAGTCCATACGGTATCTTCCACTAGACCTCTAGTAGGATGTGGATTCCGCAGTGTTCCCTCCTTTGTAAAAGAACACTTTCCCAGCGTTATCCAATATTTGTCACTATAAAGGGGTTATTCGGAACAGTAGTGATGGACACTCTCTGGGTAAGCCCTGTCTCATCGCCAAGAAGGTTAAGAGGGTTTAAGAGGCTTGCCCAGGGCGCTGGAAGCGGGCAGCGCCCGTGGCGCTTTGGTAGGGATCCCAAAATCGTCGCCACGGGCGCTGTACCGTCGCTGGGGCCTGGGTCGCCAACTCGGCTCAACTCCTCAGCGAAAAACTGATTGCATCATGCACCAGCTGCTCATTTATACCCGCGCTGACGAGGCAGAGCAGCTGAATGCAATGATTGCATGCCAATATGAAATTGGCTCGTTTAATTACACTCGAAGTAGATCGGTCCTCTGAGCGAGATCCCAAAATCGGCGGTCACGACGAGACGTCTCCGTTCCCTCTCTCAGGGAACGAGGGTTACATATGTAACCGAGACGTTTTACGACTCTTAGCAATGTGAACAGGGCCCTGCTGCAAAACCTACAGATATTAGAACAGACTCTCCTGCATTCATTTATCGATGAACTGATTAACATGAAGTTAACATGCATTCCAGAACATTTTGTGAATGATTTACTGTCTTGTGTTGTGTCTTTTAAATACTATTATCTGTTGATACTATTATCCCTTTGATACTATGTATTTTATTATAGAACCAACAGTCAACGTAACCTCACGCATAGCATGTTTGGTCTCTATAAATTGGTACTCTGAAGATCGAAATGATTGTGTACATGATATGCCGATAGCTGTGCAACATATTAGTATTACAAGAATCTTTCTTAGTTTCGTCATCAGACACCAATCCAGCGTGCCATTGCGAATGAGCACGCTTAGAACAAAGACTCATAAATCCTCCCCACAGAGGAAACTCAGCTCAGAAATTTCCCCTTTCTTGTTGGTTGAGCCAGCCCTGCAAGGTGTGACCTTTATCAAGCTTTAAAAGGCCTCTTCGCTAGCCCTTCCCTCTCTTAGCTCTTCTCTTCTGGCCTCAACTGCTGCTTCTTCACGCTGATAGTGGGGGAGTGCAAGTTCATCATATCTTCTCCACCCAGCAGAGAAGAAAACGATTGCAACTTGTACAGTGACATTTGACACTCACGGACCCATCAACATACTCAATTTTCAACCACTTCAAGAATTGTCCCCTGCACAGACCATGCAAGTATCAATTTAATGAGATGGTCTGAAAATGATAAGCTGATGGCTCTTTTTATAGTTAAATAGATCTTTTCCATAGTTCCATTTCCTGCTTCCAGTTCCATATCACTCACCATTTTACCTATGCATGTATGTATGTATGTATGTATGAATGTTTGTATGTTTGTTTAGTTTAGTTATGTTTGTGATTTAGTTAATAAAACTTGTACACAACATGTATTTGGTTCTGATTCTCTGCTTGTAACAAAGTCCCTTTTACGATCTTGATCTTGTTACATGCTCTAAGCGCTGTACATGCTAAGAAATAATTATTTTTCCATGCCCATGAAAGATATTCTTTTCTTAGAATAAATGAATAATCAAAAGAGTTTGTTGGAACTGATTAATTGATTGTAATATTAATTTAGCTACCTCAAGTTAATCCAATTAACTGTCCCAAATATTAATAACTAATCATAATTGATAATTATGAGTTATTATTAATATTTCCCTTTTGGGCTAATTTGTAACAGTGCTGATCTAACTGTTGGACCAACATATTTGTGCTGTTATAAAGCAAAACGGAGCTGGTGAAGCTGGTTCACCAGCATGATCTTGTGGGGTTGAGTGTGAATATGCCAGCTGTCTGTATGCAAGACGTTTTTTGGAGACAAGCATTATTTTTGCTTGCATATTTCTATATTTAAAACATTAATGATGCGAAGGAAAAACAATATAAGGTTAAAACATATGATATATTGAATTATGTGATTATAACTTTGTAATTTCTTTTGCTCCCTCTGCTGAAAGGAGAACAGAACATTTTAATTGTTTTAGTTATGATTACACTGTCACAGTTACCAGCTGGTGTGCCCAGGTTGACCACCAGAGGGCACTCCTTCTCTGATCTTTGCCACTCAGCCATGAACTTCAGTTCCCATAATCCTTTGCCTGGACTCATCACTAATTATTGCATTCACCTGTGTGTCGTTACATTGTTTGTCTCACCCTATTTATACCATGTTCTCTCTGTCATTTCTTATCGAGGTTTTGTAATTGTAACACGGCATTCCTGAGCACTCTCCCTTGTCTTTTGTTCTTCTGTGGATTGTTTGCAAGTGTTTTTGACTCTTTGCCTGGCATGACTACGATTCTGGATTTTCCAATAAAGCTGCGCTTGGATCTCACCTAATCTCAGAGCTATCTGTGACATACACAATTAATCAATGTCACTGGTAAACTAGTAAAACGTTTCAAAGGATCAAAGGAATTGTCTCCTGTTTCAAAAGGTCTGTACACAAATCAGTTAAAACCAATTAAAAGGAGCTTGTGTACATTGAAAAACAAAAACATTTAGAGATATGAAAGACTTTCATACTCATTTGGGAACTCGCATGTCAAACTTCAGCTGTCAGTCACTGATTCCAAGTGCACATAGTAAAATCCACTGCTGTCATTGCAGTCAGGAGCATGAAATATTGTAGACAATAGTGATAGCATACTTTTAACAATTGCTGAAAGAGAATCGTCGACCACTTTGAAGGAAAGGAACGGAAAGCAGCATCACATTTTCATAATCTTTTGAAGCCAAAATAAATAAAAAACTAAGCTAAAACGCAGCCCTAAATCTTTCTTGAGAGCAAGGGGGTGCTAAATAACAGTTTCATATTAACATTAATGACACAGACAGCAGCAGGTTTATAAGGTTACTGTCACTTTAAGACTGAATGCATGGATCCAATATATTGTTTTACATGCAATTTACTTCCCAACTATTGAATGTAGTGAAGCAATTTTAGCTGTGTATAGAAAAACTGTCTTGCGAGTTTTGCGTCATTCGGCTCTTCTGATTGCCTCTTTATAGAGACCACCAATCAAACTACATAAAATGATTATCGGCTGATCAACAACCGACGCCCGATCAATCGGAGGACCCTTACACATCATCCCAGCGCTCATCGTTGTATAAATCCAGGAAGCCCTCCACATACTCTTTTAGTGTCCGGCTGTTCTGTAAGCGTGTCCACAACAGGAGTACACATTCTGACAAGCACGCATCTGAGGCGGCGTTGGTGACACGTTGTATTAGTCAATATATTTGATTAAATAAGTAAATTAATAAATTATCAATCGCATCGACTCATTTTACAATCCAACTACCCATTTATTTAGATTAAAACCCCTTCTCATTCATTTGGTGTGGAACATGGCATTTTGAGCAGCAGTTGCAGACCCTGTCATGCTGTTGGCTATATGCCACTGCAGTAGACGCATATTGCAGTATTAAGGCTAACGATTAATCAGTAATTAAG
Organism: Leuciscus leuciscus; assembly: GCF_965113295.1. Taxonomy (NCBI): domain Eukaryota; kingdom Metazoa; phylum Chordata; class Actinopteri; order Cypriniformes; family Leuciscidae; genus Leuciscus; species Leuciscus leuciscus. Next base: position 15,170,564 of record NC_138731.1, on the reverse strand, counting down.
GAAACTGAACATGAGTAATTAAGGTCACAAAGAATACTAAACTGAAAGGATATGTACATGAAACAAAGGCTCACATTGCGAGCCTTAAGTGCTCAATTCCGATTTATTGCTCAGATCTGATTTTTTTTTTTGTATAGCTGTTCATTGTTGTTCTCTTTCATCATCTCGTTTCGAGATCCACCTATGGGAAGGGCATCCGGTACCTGACCTCTGTAGAAGCATCCAATTGCACCAAGTCTGGTTAACAGACAGAAGCGCGCAGCCAATGCCCGGTAAGGCCACACCCCCTTACCTAAGGCATATAACCCCAATGCGCGCTCGTGTACCTCAGTTGTCATTCGCTTCTCGCGATCTCTGTATTACTCAGCTCAGTGAAAATTTGCACACTGCTCACCGCGTGTCTGCAGGAGGACATATCGACTTGATCAGCCTCCGCCGGACGTGACAGTCGTGTTTTCATCTGTTGCTGCGTTGCATTCGGAGCCGCCCACGCTCTCTATCTCCGTTTTCCTCCAATAACGGCTGCCCGCCACGGATTTCTCCAGCTTTTTGCGGATATGTCGCTGTCCAAGCCTGCCGCCTCGTCGGGGGACTCCCTATCACGGGCCTGCCCGGCCGCGTGTGGAGCCCTTATTGCCGCTAAGGACCCTCACCAGCTGTGCGTGGTTTGCTTGGGTCCGAGGCATGCTCGCGAAGCCTTGGAGAATCCTGAGAATTGCAGCCTTTGTCTAAGGCTGCCGAGGAAGCTGCTGAAGCGCCGTTTCAAGGTAGCTGTGACACAGTGCACCGAGCTCTCCCTAACTTCGGACTCGGACGGAGGACACGGTGATGACGCGCTACCGGGGGCCTCCCGGGGCGCGACTCAGTTTGTTTGGGCTGACCAGCCCAATTCCGCCTTCCCCGAAGAGGACATCTTCGAGGGCGGCCTCGCTCTCGTCCACGAACCGGCCGGTTCTGGCGAGGAGGATGATGCGGCTATCCTTGGGGTCTCCGAGGACGAGGAGGCCATCCCGCCCTCCGGTGTTCCCCAGGCTAGCACGGCCCACACGGCTTTACCACAAGCCGTTCTCCTGGAAGTGTGTGAGCGAGCGGCCGCTCGTCTCAACGTTGAGTGGCCAACTCCCCAGAACGTCACTGACCAGGAGAGGGACATTTATGATGGGAAAGTGCTGGGACCCCCTCCCGGCCCAAGGAAACAACTCTTCCCCATCCTCCCGGCGTGCGCTAAGCACATGAGAACGTACTGGAGCGACCCGCTCGACTTCAGACACGGTCTCTCGGGACTCGAGGCTAAGGATATGGCGGCTCACGGTATGGGTGACCCCCCCGCTGTCGAGCCGTCCATCGCCAGACACCTCAACCCCGCTCAGGGTGGGCTACTCGCCCCGCCTAAGCCGGTCCTGCCAAACAAGATGGACCGGTTTGCTGCTTCCATTCACCAAGCCACGTATAAATCATCGGCCGTGGCTGTCAGGGCGCTGAACGTTTCTTCCCTCCTCTCCGCCTACCAGGCAGAGATTCTCGAGGAACTAGGACAGCAGCTGGTGAAAGGAAATCCTTCGGATACCCTCTGGAAGGAAATCCTCACGGTGAACGACCTCGTTCTCCGTAACGCCCGGCAGGCCGTCCAAGCTTGCGGGCGCTCCATGGCGCTTTCCGTAGTGGGAGAGCGCGCGCTGTGGCTCAATCTGTCAGGACTCCCAGACAGCGAGAAGCGGCGCATCGCAGGCGCGCCGGTGGAGCCCGGCCGGGCTCTCTTCGGTCCCGCCGTCGCACTGATGCAACAACGGTGCGACGATAAGAAGAAAGAAGATGAGGCGTTTAAGCTGTTCAGGGGGCACTCTGTGAGGTTACGTTCATGTGTAGTGGCACCAAAGCACCACTCGCCCTCTGTTCCCCTCACATTTTCAATAAAGGCTTCGGCCCAAGTGCATGTCCAGCACAAAACACACACAATTCAAAAAAACACGAAACACATAAATTCGTTTCGGAGGGAAATCCCCTCTCTGCAGAGAGATCCCATCTCATTGCAGAAAGAGGAAATTCCTCCGAATCCATGCATGCCGCCCCCAGTGTGCCCACTGGATGGCGGCATTGCATCATTGACAAACCAGCTGGACGCTCACAGCTCCGCTCCAGCCCGAGCGGGGGCGCTCGCGAGCCACGAAGCGGCTTGGCAGGCCATTTCAGCTCCCGAGTGGGTGTTGCGTACCGTAACCAAGGGTTACAGGCTGCAGTTTGCAATGAGACCTCCACATTTCAACGGTGTTCTTTCTTCTCACACAGAGGAAAACGCCGCTCACATTCTGAAAGAGAAAATCTCCTCTCTCCTAAGCAAGGGAGCGATTCAGAGGGTACCACCCAATCTGATAAACCAGGGTTTTTATTCCCGGTATTTTCTCGTTCCAAAGAAATGCGGCCCACCCCGCCCCATTTTGGATCTGCGAGTGTTGAACAAGCACTTGAGGAAATACAATTTCAGAATGTTGACACAAGGCTCTCTCGCCCGTGCCATAAAGCAGAACGACTGGTTCACATCAGTCGATCTGAGAGACGCTTTCTTTCACATAAGCATCTACCCCCCACACAGGAAGTATCTTCGTTTCGCCTACCAAGGCACATGTTACGAATTTACAGTTCTGCCGTTCGGGCTCAGTTTGAGTCCCCGAACGTTTTGTTTATGTGTGGAAGCGGGTTTGACGCCCCTGAGACTATCAGGGCTGAGAATTCTGACGTACATAGACGATTGGCTCATCATAGCCGAATCGAAGGAGAGTGTGTCGCGGGACACCACCCGGGTACTCGCGCACATCACATCCCTCGGTTTCAATGTGAATATGAGGAAGAGCAATCTGACTCCCAGTCAGAATGTCATTTTCCTGGGCTTGGAATTGAGTTCGGTCTCCATGCGAGCGCGTCTCTCTCAAGAGCGCGTTCGCTCTCTGATGGACTGTCTGTCTCGTTTCAGAGAAGGGGCGAGAGTACAATACCGTACATGCCTCAGGCTGCAGGGTCTCATGGCATCATCTATCCAGGTTGTGCCATTGGGTCTACTGAGAATGAGAGCGTTCACGAAATGGGTTTTGTCACTGCATTTCAGCCCGATTCACGATCTCTGCCGCTCAGTTACGGTGACGCGCGCCTGCTCGGCGGCCCTGCGTCATTGGGAGAGCGAGGGCTTTTACGCACGGGGAACCCCCCTCGGGACGGTTACGATGCGGAAAGTTGTGACGACAGATGCATCCTTAACAGGCTGGGGAGCCACCCAGGAAGGCAGAACGGTGAACGGTCTGTGGCCGAGCAGACTACGTTCAGCGCACATAAATTATTTAGAGCTCCTGGCCATCTGGAAAGCTCTAAATCATTTTCTGCCTCGCCTGCAAGGACATCACGTTCTAGTACGGTGCGACAATACCACGGCAGTGGCTTATATCAACCGTCAGGGCGGCAAGCGCTCGTCGAAACTCCACGCTCTAGCGCACAAGCTTTTGGTGTGGAGCAGACGGGTGTTTCTGTCATTACGCGCGACTCATGTTCCGGGCATTCTGAACAGAGGCGCGGATCTGCTATCGAGGGGAAACCCAATCTACGGGGATTGGCGTCTTCACCCGCAGATAGTGGAGATTTTATGGGCGAGATTCGGACAGGCAGCCGTAGATCTATTCGCCTCGCGCGAAAACCACCATTGTCCTATGTTCTTCTCGCTAAAGGACGTGGACGCGCCCCTCGGGGCGGACGCACTGGCCCACCCATGGCCCAAAGTGCTGCTGTATGCTTTTCCTCCTCTGTGCCTTATAATTCCTACACTGGCCAGGGTGAGGGAGCATGGCCTGTCTCTTATTCTGATAGCACCCAGGTGGCCCAAAGCCCCGTGGCTGGCAGAGATAATCCCTCTGTTATACGCCGAGCCATGGCGCCTCCCCCCTCGCACGGACCTGTTGTCCCAAGCCAACGGGGAGATTTACCACCCCCACCCGGACAGGGTGGCTCTCTGGGCCTGGCCCGTGAGAGGACGAACCTAAATGCACTGGGGCTCCCGCCGCGTGTGATTGCCACGATCCAGAATGCCAGGGCCGCGTCCACGCGATCCCTGTATGGTTGTAAGTGGCAAGTGTTCGAGGGGTGGTGTGATGGGCGTGGTCTCACATCTTATCAGTGCTCGGTGCCCGATATTTTGTGTTTCCTGCAGGACCTCATGGAAAAGGGCAGGTCCTTTTCCACTATTAAGGTCTATCTGGCTGCGATTTCAGCCTGCCATGTGGGTTTTGAGGGCTCGTCGGTTGGGCAGCACCCTCTAATCCGCAGGTTTATGAAGGGTGCACGCCGCTCTTTACCGGTCACCAGGAGAATTGTTCCGGAGTGGGACCTCTCCATGGTGCTGAAAGCGCTGTCTCTACATCCCTTTGAGCCGCTGGGGAGTATCTCCCTTAAGCTGCTGTCCCTCAAGACAGCTTTGCTCTTGGCCTTGGCATCTGCTAAACGGGTCAGTGAGCTACACGCACTCTCGGTTCATCCCTCGTGCGCCAAATTCTCCCTAAGTGGAGATAAGGTTTCCCTTAAGCCTAACCCGGCCTTCATGCCGAAATGCTTCCCTGCGTTCACGTCAGAGGTTTTGGAGCTGTCCGCTTTTCACCCTCCACCCTTTGCTTCCCCGGAGGATCAGAGGCTCAATGCTCTGTGTCCCGTCCGTGCTCTGCGAGCATATATGACCAGGACCAGTGCTTTCCGTAAGAGCGACCAGCTCTTTGTTTCATGGGCTCCTCCGCACAGGGGGAGTCCCATTTCGAAGCAACGCCTCTCACATTGGCTTGTGGATGCGATAACTATGGCGTATGAAGCGAAGGGAGTGCAGCCCCCAGAGGGCATCAGAGCTCATTCCACAAGAGGCTTAGCCACCTCTTGGGCTTTGTTCAGGGGAGTGTCACTGCAGGACGTCTGCTCCGCTGCCAGCTGGGCCTCTCCTCATACATTCGTGCGTTACTACCAGTTAGATGTCACTAGAACCTCGGTGGCACACTCGGTCCTAGGGGTAGGGTCCTCTTAACCCTTTCCCTCAAGCCCCGTTGGGTATCCAACAAGGAGTGAACGGGCGGGCCAGTCATGTTCATTCCAGTCACCAAACACTTGCATTCCTTCTTGGGTTTAGCTTGTGCATTTGTAATGGGGGGCTATTTTCATGTATGTGTCTCATGCATGATGCATGCTCTGCTTGTCCACTGCAGTCAGCGTGGCGTTATGCTGGCAGGGTCATGTTTTTCTTTTAGGACGTGTCAGGCACCACCTCTCGGAGGTGACCGTCCTTCTCTGGTCTCAGAATTTCACTGTAGGTGTATTGGGCAATCGGGGAGCTGTCCAGGTCTCCCGTAGGTGGATCTCGAAACGAGATGATGAAAGAGAACAATAGGTTACTGTCGTAACCCCGGTTCTCTGAAACATCGAGTGGAGAGATCCACCAGCTTTGCCCCGCTTGCTGCACGAGAAGCGAATATACTTACTGAGGTACACGAGCGCGCATTGGGTTATATGCCTTAGGTAAGGGGGTGTGGCCTTACCGGGCATTGGCTGCGCGCTTCTGTCTGTTAACCAGACTTGGTGCAATTGGATGCTTCTACAGAGGTCAGGTACCGGATGCCCTTCCCATAGGTGGATCTCTCCACTCGATGTTTCAGAGAACCGGGGTTACGACAGTAACCTATTGTTTTAAATGTGGCCAATATCAGATTCCAGTGCGAACAGATCATGGTTCTGAACTTACCCACATGCGCAGAAGAACGATAAAAAGTCGTCACGCAGCACGCTGTCATACGAAAGTAAACACAGAGAACATTATTGTAAATGATTATGCGTTCATTTATAGTGTGATCTGCTGCAGAAGCCAGCAAATTTATGCACAAGCAATATAAAAAAACAAAGACGAGGATGCTAAAAAAGAGAGCAGAATTTTTGAACATGTATTATACGAGCCCTCATGTTTTGCTTGTATATAGAGCTGTCACTGTAATATTTGTGTGCTCTGACACATAACTATCCTTTGCTGACTACCTTTCACAACTGTCTTGATAACTTTGGGTATGTAAAATTTTTTAAGTGACTCCATGAGCGCAGAATTGTGATGACTGTTGCTCTAAAGTGACGTAAAAGTCGCATGAATTCCGATATGACTGTTCAGATTGCAGAAGTCGCATTGCAAAACATCTGACCTGTATCGGATTTAGTAGCACAAAAGTAGCACAAATCGGAATTGAAAAGCACCGCCCCTAATGTCAGTTGGACAATGGACGCTACAATTATAAAATGAAAGTTTCTGCTCTGCTCCATACAGCAAGAGCTGCAGACTCACAGCATAGTGTAGCAGAAGTCCGATTTCACTTATCATGTGAAGAAAGTACGGAGAGATGACTGACAGGATGATGGCAGAGGATTTGGTGTGCAACAGATCCTGAGCGTCATTGAAAAATATGTTATATTGGCATATAATATGCCAAATTATATATTATATAATATATTTAATTATTTCCTTTCTGAATGCATAATTATTTTCCTTTCCGAATGCGGTATTCAGCTTCGGGCACATCCCTACTCCAGTACATTCAAAACTCTACTGCAAAGGTTCTCACCATTTCCAAAAAGTCTTCTCAAATGACCAAGTGGTTGCCTGTTTCCAACCAAAACCAATATAAAATCCCCTTTACCACTTTCAAAGTTCTCCACTGCCTTACTCCACTAATATATCTCTGATTTCCTTCACCCCTACTCTTAGCTTTACCTGCTTAGGTCCTCCACTAAGGGTTCTCTCGCCACTTTAAGCTGTCAATATTTGGAGGAATGGCGTTTAGCATTGCTGCCTCCAAATTACAGTGGAGAAAATAATTATTTGATCCCCTGCTGATTTTGTAAGTTTGTCCACAAAGAAATGAAGGGTCAATATTTTCTATGGTAGGTTTATTTTAATGGATAGAGACAGAATATCAACCAAAAAATCCAGAAAAAAAACACATTACATATACATTATAAATTGATTTGCATTTCAGTGTGTGAAATAAGTATTTGATCCCCAAGCAAAACATAATTTAGTATTTGGTGGAGAAACCCTTGTTGGCAAGCACAGAGGTAAGATGTTTCTTGTACCTGGTCACCAGGTTTGCACACAACTCAGGAGAAATTTTGGTCCATTCCTCTTTACAGATCCTCTCTAAATCCTTAAAGGCAGGGTAGGTAGGATTAAAAAAAAAAAAAAAACATTCCAAATTTGTTTAAACTGTCTTTATATACCAATACATAATTAAAATGCAAGTACTCTGAAAATGAGAGTATAAAAATCGAGTGTCTGTAGACCTCTCACGACTGTTGTAAACACAGCTAATTATTTCCATTCACTCCACCCCTTCCCTTCTGAGCTCCTTCCAAAGCCACGCCCCCAAAACACATGAACGCGCGACGCCAAACGCTCAGGCTCAGCTGGAAGACGCATTTATTTACTTACTTATTTATTTACCTGAGACGAGTGGAGAGGAAGGAGTGCAGTGCATGCAGTGACATCATGTCAGAATCACATGTAATAAAATACCTAACTTTATCACTATAAATATAAACAAATAAGATGGCTTTTAGTACTCACTATCAAGCTAGCATATCGATACTGGTAAAGTTTAAAATATTTTTTTTTTGATTCGGTAACGAGCTATATTTATAAGGCAAAGCTAAAAACAGGTTGTATTGATACACGTTTTTCCATTACCATCAGTTACACTGTGATGAAGGTGAATTTCGTGTAAGATTCATAACATATACGGTGTTTTGCATGTAAGAGTTTCCATGATGAAAACATTGTTGACTCTGATGAGGACTACACTCCGGAGACAAGTACCGCATCGTCGGTTCGAGGACAGGTCCGGGGTCGAGGGCGAAGCAGAGGAGGTCGTTCAAGAGTGCCTTGTTTGCCTTCGCTGACTGCATATGCAGGTGCTTTGAATTTTGAATGCTCTTTCTCTGCCATAATTTTACTCTTCGTAGGTTCCACGCCTCTCTTGCACTCTCCAAATCAAACAGGTGCGCGCATATGGGCAGATCTTGTAGCAACAGGGGTGGTAGCCATGGTTGCGAGAGAGAGTGACAGTCGCCCAAACCAATCAATTGTTTCGTCCCGGATGGAAATAATGAGCTGTGTTTATTGCAGATTAAAAGGTCTACAGTCACTCGATTTTTATACTCTTTTTTTCAGAGCACTTACATTTTAATTATGTATTGGTATATAAAGACAGTTTAAACAAATTTGAAAAAAAGTTTTTTAGAAAAATCCTACCTACCCTACCTTTAAGGTTTCTTGGCTGTCGCTTTGCAACTCGAAGTTTCAGCTCCTTCCACAGATTTTCTATAGGATTAAGATCTGGAGACTGGCTACACTGCAACTTACTGGCAATTTTGGTTTCCAGTAAGCCTGTAAATTTGACAAGATTACCTGAAATCATAAACTACAATTATACTGTAAAATTATACAGCACACCTGTAAAAGCAACAAAACAAGAGCAGCTGTGAATTTACAGTTCTTTAAAGTAATCTTTACAGTATGTTACTGTTGTTATTAATAATACACTGAATTAAAACCTGAGATAACTCATTTCATTTGAGGAAATTGATTGGTCAATTGCCATTAAATATTTATACTGTGAGCTATTTCATTTGAGTCCACTAAGAAAAATACTTAAATGAGTTAATTAGAAACATAAATTTAACTAAATCCAACTAGTTAACAACAGCACACTTAAAGGTCCCATGACATGGATTATTTTATTATTGTATAATGTTTCCTGGGGTGCCCTTATAATGTTTGTATGTTTTTAAGATATATTTTTTTAAATAATTTAGAAATAAAAGGCATTTTTCCTAGCCTGATTTTAGCCTCTGATTTGAACACTCTGTTTAAACGCCCACTGCTGTGATTGGCTGACATGCTTGCATATGAAATTGCTAGCATTATATGTGGAACTCTCTCGAATACTTTTACTATTACAGCTATTATACGTTTTTACTATTACAGCTATCGAGATTAATGAATCGTGAGAAGTCTTTAGGTATTTAGATCTATTCCCATCACATAAAAGGTTGCAGTGATGAGCATTGAGCAGATGACAGCCTGTTGATCACGTGAATGAAGATCTTATCATTGCAACGCAGTTTCTGCACTCTCACTAATGATTTCACCAATGCAAACATGAGGTAAGTACAGTAAGAGCTTCGTTGTGCAGCGTAACAGCGTCATTGATTTCATAACGAGTTTTGGCAAGTGTCCAGATAAACTCGAGCTGTGTGATTGACAGCTTGGGCGATTGGAAAGGGATTGTTCTTTGATCGCTTTCTGTTTTAATCACAGTTTAAATAAGATTATTTTCCTCTTACCAAGAGAAACGATGTGAAGTTGATATTTTAGCAACTGGCTTGATTTACTAATGCATAAACAGTATTGAACGATTTTGAGAGAAAGATTATCTGTCTGAACTTGAACAATTACACATCAGAAATTCACATAACCCACTGGTTCTTCAGAGGCTCGGATGAAGGAACTAAAAAAATACTTTTGTGTTCATTTGTACATCGAAACACTGAGCAACTGCCATGCTTCGCTCGTTTGCAAGCCATGATGTCTCTCGAGGAAAAAAACAATATCGCACTCGTGCAGCTCATTTTCTCATAGGCGGGCCAAATTCTCTTTGTGGGCAAAGAAGAGAAATGGGAGGTGACCTTTCCCCTTATGACGACATAAAAGGAAGATTCTAGATTCGCCCGTCTGAGCTTTCATTTTCTCAAAAATATCCAGAGCTTGGTTTACACCTATCAAAATGTCTAGCCACTGGGGGACCATAGGCAGGCTAGGGGAACTCATATTAATGTTAAAAAACCTCATAAAGTGACATTTTCATGTCATGGGACCTTTAACAAAAAGATCATCAATGCATCAGCAACTACACAGTCACTGACTTTAAATAAAACAACATGCAGCATAACATCAGTGTTACTGAGCTCATCCTGGAGTGAAGCACAGGCTCTACTCTTCAGCACAATGGTGGCCCACAAAACTCAACAGAAACCCTCTAAATCCCATCAGATCATTAAACACTAACATATCTCCGCTATATCATTATGTGCAAAAACACATAAAATCACAGTTATTCACAGAATTTTACTTTTTTTGTTTAGTAAATTTGACTGTGAGATTTTACAGTAAACAACTGACTTCCTGCCACAGTCTTAGATGAAATCAACTGAAGATAAAAGAAGATATTAAATCTCTCAAGATTTCAGAAGAGGAGGATTAAACAACTCCACAAACAGCATTACCAGCTTCACTTATTACTAACCAGATTTACTTTATTTATATCATAATAAGACTTATTGAGAAATAACAGAGATTTAGATGTTGATGATTTATTGAAAATATTTAATTTGAAGTTACCATGATCGTGATAAGTGTTTACTTTAGTTGGGCTCTTGACTCTTGAATTTTTTAACATTAGTTTTTCTCTGGCTGCAATAACCATGTCTTTGTAAGACACATTTGTTATGGCAATATGAGACAAGGAAAAATATATCAAGTGTTGATGGTTGTGTATTGATATCGATCTTATCAACATCTAGTGGCTGATCATGATCAGAGTCTATTCTCTGATTATGATGGTGAGGTTATTATAGATGTCCCTTTATTGATTGTAATAGTCATGTGTTTCTACAACATGATGTTCAGTTGTGATTTTGTCAGGTAATTTGGGTTTTAAATGTACAGTATATTCACATGATTCACAAAACCTTTCAAGTTACTGGAACAAACACAGATATCAGCATATAAACCTCAACAATGGTGACAAACAAAATATTCAGATAAACAGATCAACCAAACTGAACTGAACATCACAAATCAAGCTATTAAAAAGTCAAAAATAAAAGCACATGGTAAGAATAAAAGACAATAAGACAATTCAGCTGCATAATGCATGCTGCAATGCATGTTGTGAGTTCTGTACTATGGTGGTACCCAGCATGCATGAAGCTTTTCATTTGAGTGTCACCATTGTTGAGATTCATATGAAGATTGTTGATGTCTGTGTGTGAGAAAATAACATAATGTTTTTAAAATTGTTCAAATTATATAAATAAAATCACAGGTTATAACCATTGTGCCTCATAAACACACAGGTAAAGCAGCCAGAGAAAAACTAACGTTCAAATGTCAAGGGCAAGAGCCCAACTAAAGCCAACACTTATCACCATCATGGTGACTACAAATTAAACAATAAATCATCAAAATCTAAACCTAGGTTAATTCTCAAAAAGAACTTCTGATTAATAAAGTCAATCTGGTTCGTAATAAGTGAAGCTGGTAATGCTGTTTGTGGAGTTGTTTAATCCTCCTTTGCTGAGATCTTGAGAGATTTAATGTCTTCTTTTATCTTCAGTTGATTTCATCTATGGCTGTGGCTGGAAGTCAGTAGTTTACTGTAAAATCTAAGTAAAATTTACTGAACAAAATAAGTAATTTTCTCTCTGAATGTATTTATGTGAACATAAATGTGAAATGTGAATATATATTTATGTGAATGACTACTCAGAGGAGTAAATGTTGAAATGAAGTGTTATTTTATGTGTTTGTGCACATAATGATGATATAGTGGAGATCTGTTAGTGTTTAATGATCTGTTGGGATTTAAAGCGGTTCTGTTGAGATTTTTGTGTCACCATTGTGTTGAAGAGTAGAGCCTGTGCTTCAGTCCAGGATGAGCAAAGAAACACTGTTGTTATGCTGGTTTTTTTTTTTTAAAGACAATTTAAGTTCTTCTCTTCATGCATGTGTGCTGTTGTGAACTAACAATTATCTGCAAGAGGATTTTGTAAACTCATTTAAATTAATTTAATTTTTTTAGAAGCAATCTTTTTTTAGTGGACTCAAATGAAATAAGATCACAGTATAAATATGAAATGGCAATTGACCAATTTAAGATAATCGGTTTCCTCACATGAAATGAGTTTACGCAGGTTTTAATTCATATTGTAAAGATTACAGTAAAGAACTGTAAATTCACAGCTGCTCTTGTTTTGCTGTTTTTACAGGTGTGCTGTATTTTTAGAGTTTAATTGTAGTTGATGATTTATGGTAATCTTGTAAAATGTACATGCTTACTGGCAACCAAAATTGCCAGTAAGTTGCTGTAAAATTTACAGTAACATTTTTAGTGTAGGCCACTCCAAGACCTTAATGTGCTTCTTCTTGAGCCACTCCTTTGTTGCCTTGGCAGTATGTTCTGGGTCATTGTCATGCTGGAAGACCCATCTACAACCAATCTTCAGTGTTCTGGCTGAAGTAAGGAGGTTCTTGTCCAAGATTTTCCGGTGCATTGCCCCGTCCATCAGCCCCTCAATACAGTGAAATCGTCCTGTACCCTTAGCAGAGAAACAGCCCCAGAGCATAATGTTTCCACCTTCGTGCTTGACTGTAAGGATGGTGTTTTTGGGGTCATAGTCAGCATTTCTCTTCCTCCAAACACGACAAGTTGAGCTGATGCCAAAGAGCTCAATTCTGGTCTCATCTGACCACAGCACTGTCTCCCAAGCCTTCTCTGAATCATTAGATGTTCATTAGCAAACTTCAGACAGGCTTGTACATGTGCAGATGTGCTTGTACATGTGCGGGTGCTGCAGGATTTCAATCCATTCATGGCGTAGTGTGTTACCAATGGTTTGCTTGGTGACAGGTGTCCCAACTGCCTTGAGATCATTAACAAGCTCCTCCCATGTAGTTCTGGGCTGATCCCTCACCTTTCTCATGATCATCCTTACTCCATGAGGTGAGATCTTGCATGGAGCATGAGGTGAGTGATTGATGGATATTTTGTATTTCTCCAAATAATGAAACCAACAGTTGTCTCCTTCTCACCAAACTTCTTGCTGATGGTCTTGTAGCCCATTCCAGCCTTGTGCAGGTATACAATCTTGTCCCTGATGTCCTTTGACAGCTCTGTGGCCTTGCCCATGGTGGTGGAGAGGTTGGAATGGAAGATAGAGATTCTGTGGACAGGTGTCTTTTATACACATTGCGAGCTGACATTAGGAGTACTTTCTTAAAGTGGATCAAATACTTATTTCACTCGTTCAAATGCTAATCAATTTATAACCTTTACATAATGTGTTTTTTCTGGATTTTTTGGCTGATATTCTGTCTCTATCCGTTAAAATAAACCTACCATAAAAATGATAGACCCTTAATTTATTTGTAAGTGGGCAAACTTACAAAATCATCAGGGGATCAAATAATTATTTTCTCCACTGTATGTGATTCCCCAATCCCTCTGGGACATCGATTTATGATTTCAAGAGAGAACTGAAAACCCACCTTTTTCTTAAATGCTATTCTTATCTAAAATAAAATAAACCTTATTATAATTATAATTATTATTGTTATTTTTATTATTTTACAGTATGTATGAGTACTAACCAGTTCCTGCTGGGTTATATGTGGAAGCAATCTCTGCAGCATGTCAATGTAAAGTGAGCGCTGGTTCCTCAGACTTGGTGAATACTGGCTCATTATGTGCTGGAACCACTCATGATCTGCTGCATTCCAGCCACAGTTCCTGAGACAAAAAGACACAGTAAAAAATGACTCTTCTCATATAATACTTCCTAGACTACACAGGTTAAATTCCATACTATGGATGCTTACTTCTGCCTCAGAGTAAAATAAATAAATAAAATAAATAATAATAATACTAACAGAATAAAAAGTTATTTGCAACATTATTTTTGTAATTGTGAATTTATATTTCAAAATATTACTTTATATCTCACGATTTAACTTCATATTTACCAATGTGATTTTAACAGTGACTTGATGTCTTATAATAATTATTGTCAAAATTGTCTTGTGTTTGCAAATTCCTTCTCTCTACATCTCACAATGTAACTTTTTCTCACAATTACCTACTTCATTTCTTACTCTGACGTTTTATATCATATGACTGGTGTACTATATACAAAGTCTTCTGAGAGGGTTTTGTGATTAACAGGCATTCATTTAATTATTTGTCATTTCCCACCACCATAGCTAATCTACTGCCGTGATTGGTCATCTGATACATAAGAATCAGTGGCATTTGGTACATTTGATGTCAAACTTGGTGTGACATCTTAATGTGGCATAATTATATATACACAACCACAAATAAGATTTGAGATGTGTGGCAGAGGAGAAGATTATTAATGATTAACAATTTAAAAGTCAGTCTGTTGACTTGGAAAATGTATAGGCTTCGTATTCCAATAGGTAGAAGTGAATCAGCTGAGAGTCAGCTGATGCGAGCTTGACAGACCTGACCAGCCAGAACTAACTTGATGTTTACAAAAAAAAACTATGTGTGGTATAGACATAATTTAAATACCCACTCAAAGAGAACTGTTTAAGTACTCTTCTATGAGATCAAACTTATGATTATCCCGATCCTGACAAAAAAAAAAAAAAAAAAAAAAAAGTCTGTATCGCAAAGACTTGAAAGTGGTTTATTTTTTTAAATACAAAAATTCTATATAATATTAATTGTACTGTAGCCTACAGTTTAAATGTATTACATGAAAGAATAATGTATTAAATGTCTTATTATTAATACATATAGTAATTTATTGAAAATTGGTGTTTTAAAGATAATACTTGTGCGCCTTGTTCATGTGTATTATTGGGGCAACACTATCAACACCTAAATTAATCTTCAGAGGTCAGGAGGTTCAGCAGTCAAGTGGTACAAGTCAGAGCTCTCCGAAAATTACGAGTTTACAAGTTATAATTACGAGTTCTACAAGGACGTGAACACTTTTTACAAGTTGGAATCTTGTCATTACGGTATGACAACGCACCTTATGGATAGCCCCTCGTGGGGTAAAAAAAAACACTCATATTGTACATACATTTTAACATGTCCACTACATATAGACTATAACAGATTATAAAAGAGATGATAATTAAGAATGTTACCTATCCAGGCCCTGCATTCTGCTCTCCACTATTGCTAGTCTGAGTTTATTTTTCTCAGTAAGAGAGTGGAAGCTGTGAATAAGATCTGATCTGAGGTCAGGGTACGGGCAGTCTGCAGTGAAGATCTCCTCTGGAACCTTTTCCAAATATGCTACATGGCTTCCCATTGCTGCAGACTGTAGGTGCTCCTGTAGGACAAACAGTTTTATCTTCCAACATGGCTAATAAAATGTTTTACTACAATTTAATTACAACTTGAACACATTTTTGTATACTTTTCCACAACAAAACTCACTGATTAATGTATCATTGAAGACACAGTTAAATCAAAATGAAAGCTTTGTAGCAGTCCATGTCTTTTTGAAATAATCTATATGCTAGCACATTCCTGAAATATAAGCGTATATGTGTTTAAAATTGACAGTCTGTCTCTCTCAGGAAAACGGACCAAAAATATTGATGACATCATGTTGGACTCAAGAATGCCCCTCCCCCAGACCTTTTGCCACCCGTCCAGAAATAGCCAGTAGTCAATTGTAGTCATGTAACTAATGGCAATTAATTTAATATACAGTATCTTACAAAAGTGAGTACACCCCTCAAATTTCAGCAAACGTTTTAGTATATCTTCTCAAGGGACAATACTATATTAAATAGCTGGCAACAAAAGTGAGTACACCCTAAGTGAACATGTCAAAACTGTGTCCAAAGTGTCAATATTTTGTGTAAGCACCATTGTTATCTAGCATTGCCTTAATCCTCCTAGGCATGGAATTCACCAGAGCTGCACAGGTTGTTGCTGGGATACTCTTCTACTCCTCCATAATGACATCATGGAACTGCTGGATGTTAGACATATGGTGCTTCTCCACCTTCCGCTTGAGGATTCCCCACAGGTGCTCAATAGGGTTCAGGTCTGGAAAAAATACCTGGCCACTCCATCACCTTCAACTTCCGAGTCCTCAGCAAGGCAGTTGTCATCTTGGCGGTGTGTTTGGGGTCGTTATCATGACGTTCAGCCCAGTTTCTGAAGGGAGGGCATCATGTTCTTCTTCAGAATGTCACAGTACATGTTGGAATCCATGTTTCCCTCAATGAAGCACAGCTCCCCAGTACCCATGCAGCCCCAGACCAGGGTGTCGCCACACATGTTGGACACCATCTGAGCCAAACAAGTTTATCTTAATCTCATCAGACCACAGGACATGGTTCCAGTAATTCATGCTCTTGGACAGGTTGCTTTCAGCAAACTGTTTGCGGGATTTCTTGTGAGCCCGCTTTAGGAGAGGCTTCCTTCTGGGACGACGGCCATGTTGGCCAACCGACTTGTTGCAGTGTGCGGCGTATGGTCTGAGCACTGACAAACTGACCTTCCACTTCCGACGCACAGCACGAGGACTCAATTTCTTTGATCGACCCTTGCGAGGCCTGTTCCGAGTGGAACCCGTCTTGGAAAACCTCTGTATGACCCTGGCCTGTACTGTAACTCAGTTTCAGGGTGTTACCAATCTTCTAAGGCCATTTTTTTGGAGAGCAACAATTTAAATTCTCAAATCCTTAGAGAGTTCTTTGCCATGAGGTGCCATGTTGAACATCCAGTGGTCAGTATGAGAGAATTGTACTCAAAGCACAAATTGTAACTGCTCTAATACAAGATACACAAATTTGTATGGTCCTGTCAAGCAAACAAAAACATGAACATGATGAATGTGACATGTGGCTTTGCATGGTTAAACAACGTACTGCTATTATCACCTAGGGTGTACTCACTTTTGTTGCTAGCTATTTTGACAATGATAGCTGTATGTTGAGTTATTTTCAGAGGACAGTAAATATATATTGCTATTCAAGCAGCACATTGACTACTCTAAAATATATCCAAGTTTCATTTCTATAGTATATATAGTATATAGTAGTCTCTTGAGAAGATATACTAAAATGTTTGCTGAAATGTGAGGGGTGTACACACTTTTGTGAGATACTGTATATAAAGTCAAGTATATATACATCTATGTCTATGTCTATGTCTATGAATGAATGAATGAATGAATGAATGAATGAATGAATGAATGAATGAATGAATGAATGAATGAATGAATGAATGAATGAATGAATGAATGAATGAATGAATGAATGAATGAATGAATGAATGAATGAATGAATGAATGAATGCATTTATATAGCGCTTTCATATGTACTACTGTACACCCAAAGCGCTTTACAATCATATCAGGGGATCTCTCCTCAACCACCACCAGTGTGCAGCATCCACTTGGATGATGCGACGGCAGCCACAGTACAACGGCGCCAGTGCGCTCACCACACACCAGCTATAGGTGGAGAGAGGAGAGAGAGTGATGGAGCCAGTTCAATGGAAGGGGATTATTAGGAGGCCATGATTGTTAAGGGCCAATGGGTGGAATGTGGCCAGGACACCGGGGTTACACCCCTACTCTTTACGAGAAGTGCCATGGGATTTTTAATGACCACAGAGTCAGGACCTTGGTTTTACGTCTCATCCGAAGGAGTTATAACTATATATAACTATATATAACTATATATATATATATATATATATAAATAAATACACATACATACATACATTATATATATATATATATATATATATATATATATATATATATATATATATATATGTATATATGTATGTATGTGTATTTATATATATATACACACATATATACAGGCCTTCATAAATATAAATAAATATAAAAAATATTATAAAGCCCATTAAAATCAGCTTTTTAGAGGCCACATAGAAAATGACAACAGATGTGGAAGGCTACTGTAAAATACTAAGACTGACCTAAAAACATTACAGGTTACCAACATTTTAATGTTCAGTGAAAAGTGTATAGGCCTGTAGTAGAAATCTAAAGTGACCTTGAGTTCATTAACACAGATGTCCTGCTGTAGAGATTCACATTCACATTGCAGTCTGTTCATCACCTCCTGTTGCTGCTGTCTGACAGACAGAACCTAAAACACAACGAGACGGGGTTAATCAAAGTTAGCAAATTATGTATATTATATATGAAATATATACACACATAGATTACTTCTTCTTAGAGCAGTGTCTCTCTCTCTCTCTCTCTCTCTCTCTCTCTCTCTCTCTCTCTCTCTCTCTCTCTCTCTCTCTCTCTCTCTCTCTCTCTCTCTCTCTCTCTCTCTCTCTCTCTCTCTCTCTCTCTCTCTCTCTCTCTCTCTCTCTGGGACTTTCCATAGGTATAATAATATTTATACTGTATAAACTGTATATTATATACCCTAACTCTACCCCTAAACCTATACATCACAGAAAACTTTCTGCATTTTTACATTTTCAAAAAACATAATTCTGTATATTTTCTAAGCGTTTTCCTCATGGGAAAAAAAATAAATAAAAATTCCGCAAGGTCAAAAATTACTGGTAGTACTATCTTTGTGTAGAAATAACGTAGGGTTTACCAGGACCACACACACACACACACACACACACACACACACACAAACAATGGTACCTTATCATTATGAGGACTTTCTGCAGGCGTAATGGTTTTTATGCTGACCTCACCCTAACCCCACCCCTCAACATAACTCCCACCAAAAACTTTCAGATTTTTCAGAATCTAGTGGAAGTGGCAAGAAACCTGAATACACACAACATTATGAGGAAATTGGGTGAAGTACACACACACACACACACACAGTTGATTAACACCATTGTCCAAAATGGATGTGTATGCTCATTAAAAAATGTGTGTATTGCTAATTGTGATTGGGTACCTGTGGTAAGACTTCCTCTAGCTCACTGATGTGATTGGCTGTAGAGCAGTGTGATGTCAGTCTGTACTGAAGATCATCTTTTAGGTGATAAACAGGTTCTGCTGTGGTTAATCTAAACTTTTCACGTTCCTTTTCCAGCTCCAATTCTAGACACATACAAAACATGCACTTCAAGTAATATAATGCAAGTTAAATAATATCAAATATTCTGAATAAGAAAAAGAAAATGCTGGTCCTAGGTCTGGTCCGGCTGGTCTAGTTTGATAGAGGGGTTATAGAGGGGTTTTGGAAACCAGTTTTGGCTAGCTAGGACATTAATCAATGTGAACCCAATGTGAAGTGGCAATACATATGGTAACGTATCATTATTTTCTATTTATATTGTGATTTCAATATGAATATGTAGCTAACAGTATTTCACGCGTTTCAATATTCCAGCAAAAACCATACTTTACCATATTCCTGTAACTGAGAAAGGATATCTATGTCTGCTTCCTCTTCAAGTCCAACTCCACGAAGAAAATGTTGAAATTCTTTCTCAGTCTTGTGCCTGAAACATTCAATAAACATTACAGTGTATAGAGATTACAATTTGTATGAGATTTTCAAGTGCCAGAAATGAAGTTACAAATTACGAGTTGCAAGAGTCACAGTGCATGTCTACTGCGGTAGGAAAAATCCACTCAGTGCTCCCATAGGAATGAATTGAAAACATCTGTTTGGCTTAATTTACTCCAGACCAGTGGACATGCACTAAACTAGATTAGGATATGCCTGTTTTGCAGAAGATATGTGTCTTCATCTTAACGGTTCTGAAAAGTGACTTTTAAAGGTACTATATGTGAAACAGTTTGAAACAATAAGCATTTTTTAATAGTAGTAGGCCACATTTGTAACCTTAGGTTCCCCCACATAACCGTCAAATGGTGCCCTCTCTTTATACTGAACTCTATCCTCTGTTACCATCACATTTACTCCTTCATCTACTGTATCAGGAGCCTGATTCCTTTTTTTAATTGCGAAGTATTGTTTGCTTGGTCAGCAATTTTGAGCGTTTTCCCATTTGCCTGTCTTGCCTTGCTTTTTTGGATTATCTGCCTTGTTATATTGTGTTCTCTTTTGGATTTGGTTGCCTGATTGTGCTGTTTTCTTGGTGTATGACCCTAGTGTTTTATATATATATATATATATATATATATATATATATATATATATACATATACATATACATATACATATACATACACACACATATGGGGGGCCAAACAGGAAATAATCCGTTGTAAATCTGAATATATAGTTAAAACTCTGAATATATAGTTGTAAATCCTGAATATATAAATGTAACCCTGAATATATAGTTATAACTCTGAATATATAAATGTAAATTCTGAATATATAGTTATAACTCTGAATATATAAATGTAAATCTGAATATATAAATGTAAATCTGAATATATAAATGTAAATCCCCAATATAATATATAGTTATAACTCTGAATATATAAATGTAAATCCTGAATATATAGTTATAACTCTGAATATATAAATGTAAATCCTGAATATATAGTTATAACTCTGAATATATAAATGCAAATCTGAATATATAAATGTAAATCCCGAATATATAGTTAAAACTCTGAATATATAGTTGTAAATCCTGAATATATAAATTTAACCCTGAATATATAGTTATAACTCTGAAAATATAAATGTAAATCCTGAATATAGTTATAACTCTGAATATATAAATGTAAATCCTGAATATATAGTTATAACTCTGAATATATAAATGTAAATCCTGAATATATAGTTATAACTCTGAATATATAAATGTAAATCTGAATATATAAATGTAAATCCCGAATATATAGTTAAAACTCTGAATATATAAATGTAATCCTGAATATATAGTTATAACTCTGAATATATAAATGTAAATCCTGAATATATAGTTATAACTCTGAATATATAAATGTAAATCCTGAATATATAGTTATAACTCTGTATATATCAATGTAAATCCTGCATATATAGTTATAACTCTGAATATATAAATGCAAATCTGAATATATAAATGTAAATCCCGAATATATAGTTATAACTCTGAATATATAAATGTAAATCTGAATATATGAATGTAAATCCCGAATATATAGTTAAAACTCTGAATATATAGTTGTAAATCCTGAATATATAAATGTAACCCTGCCTGAATATATAGTTATAACTCATAACTATATTCAGGATTTACATTTATATATTCAAACTCTGAATATATAAATGTAAATCCTGAATATATAGTTATAACTCTGAATATATAAATGGAAACAGGGTTAGAGAAAAGCTTATTTAGTTTCATATTTATGTTTAAATAATGTTTATATTTATGTTTAAATAAATTGAAAAGCTTCCCATACCCACATACAGTGGTCTAAATACACAATTTTGGTGTCATTTTAAACATAAATATGAAACTAAATGTTTTCTTTAATGGCTACAACACATATACAGTACAGCAGTGGTTTCTAGGTTCAAAGGGTTTCCTTTAAAATGACACCCAAATTGTGTATTTAGACCACTGTATGTGGGTATGGGAAGCTTTTCAATTTGGGTAGGCCAAATCCAGACGGAAATCCCTCAAAATGGTCTCAGAGTTTAAGAGGTTAAACATAGCCTACTCCTATAGCTAATCTACTGCGTAACGGTTTGCCAGTTGATAAAACTTTGGATAATATAATTAATAACAACATAAAATCACATCAGTGTAATGACAATGTTCTTTGCATGAAAACACTTCAATTAGTAGAATTACATTCGTATAGACTGAGATGTAAAGAAACAGTGGTGGCCACTATCGTAATGAACTGTCAATAGTGATAAGGTATAGCTAAGAGTGCTCCAGATACGAACAAATGACTTACAGAAGGTATTCTTAACTAAGAACGTTTCGGGAAACACTTATTAACGTTAAGGTAAAGCCTGAGTTATAACTTAAGAATGATAGCGTAAATAAGGTTTTCGGGAAATGCAGCCCAGCATATTATTTAAACATAAATATGAAACTAAATAAGCTTTTCTCTAACCCTGTACAACGAACGCGCCAGCGAGTTCTGATGGATTTTTCTTTAATGACAGCGGAAGAAACTCCGTCAATTTTTGGCCATACAGATTAGTGTGTAAGACAACTACAAATGGTCTACTTTGATTTGTGTACATTCACAATAACACCAAAACCTTGTGCTTTTGTAAAATAAAGATCTGCCTTTGTTTCAACTGTCTCTGTATCCACGAGAATCTTTCTGAAACTAATAAAGTTTAAAGAATGGCCTATTATCACACAAACAATGTGCTGAGGCCACCTATGCAAAATGGTAAATGCCCCCAACAATGCCTTAAAAATAATCAACAAAGGCTAAAGTACAGTAGCCTACGTTACACTGAGATTTCATGTCGGAGCGGGATTTGAGCGCTTGGGCCGTGAGCGATTGAGTGGAGCGCATTGGCATAGAGCGGAATATTGAGCGGAGCTCACATGCTGAGTTATAACTATATATTCAGGATTTACATTTATATATTCAGAGTTTTAACTATATATTCGGGATTTACATTTATATATTCAGATTTGCATTTATATATTCAGAGTTATAACTATATATTCAGGATTTACATTGATATATTCAGAGTTATAACTATATATTCAGGATTTACATTTATATATTCAGAGTTATAACTGTAACGGTCACCAGCTGGAGTGCCCTTGAAAGCCACCAGAGGGCACTCGACATCAGACACTCACGTTCACTCTCAGACTACATTTCCCATACTCACTGCCCGGACTCATCTCTGATCACTCATCACAGTCACCTGTACCTCATTATCACTGATTGCATTCACCTGTGTCCCATCACCCTGTTAGTCTCAGTCTATTTATACCATGTTCATTCATTCACTCACTGCGAAGTCTTGTTGTACTGTTAGTCTGCATTTCTGAGCATTTTCCCTGGTTTCTTGTCTGGTTTTTGAATATCTCGCCCTGGTCCCTGGATTACTCTCTTGCCTCTGGTCCCTGCCTGTTTTGTTAGTTTGTTTCGTTATTTGTTTGTTTGGACTGCCTACCTGTGTTTTGACCTTTTGCCTGTACTTTGGATTACGCCTTTGGATTACCCCTTCAATAAAAGCTGCACTTGGATCTTAACCTTCGTGTCTCGGAGCAGTTCATGACAGAAGACTTCGCCAACACTGATCCAGCAGCCAAGTAAGACCCAGATCCATCATGAATCCAGCAGCACAGATCATGCGTCTCCGTCAGGGAGACCAACCAATAGAGGTATACGTCATGGACTTTTTGGAGCTGGCTCACTTGACCTGTATGGACGAGTTATGTCTCATGATCTTTTTTCGTGGAGGACTATCCGAGCCGCTTAGCTCCATAATGCCACTTTATCACCCTAGCTGGACTCTAAAACAGTATGTTGACCTGGCCCTGCAACTGAGTGGCTCAACTTTTTCTGTGGGTGTCAGTCCTGCCGAGCCAGAGCTTCACGTCAGTCCTGCCGAGCCAGAGCTTCACGTCAGTCCTGCCGAGCCAGAGCTTCATGTCAGTCCAGTCGAGCCAGAGCCAGAGCTGCACGTCAGTCCTGCCGAGCCAGAGCTTCACGTCCGTCCTGACCAGCCAGAGCCAGAGACTGTGTACGCCACGTCTTCCACGCCTGTGTCTTCGGACAAGATGGCCGACTCCACGCCTGTGTCTTCGGACAAGATGGCCGACTCCACGCCTGTGTCTTCGGACAAGATGGCCGACTCCACGCCTGTGTCTTCGGACAAGATGGCCGACTCCACGCCTGTGTCTTCGGACAAGATGGCCGACTCCACGCCTGTGTCTTCGGACAAGATGGCCGACTCCACGCCTGTGTCTTCGGACAAGAAGGCCGCCGCCGAGCCGGATCCAGTGTCTGCGGACAAGATGGTTGCCGCCGAGCCTGTTCACGTCACGTCTGCCGATCCAGAGACTGTTCACGTCACGTCTGCCGATCCAGAGACCGTTCACGTCACGTCTGCCGATCCAGAGACTGTTCACGTCACGTCTGCCGATCCAGAGACTGTTCACGTCACGTCTGCCGATCCAGAGACTGTTCACGTCACGCCTGCCGAGCCTGTATCCCCTGACAAGATGGCCGCCGTCGAGCCTGCGTCTGTTCCAGTGCCTGAGCCGGTGGTGCCAGTTCCAGTGCCTGAGCCGGTGGTGCCAGTTCCAGTGCCTGAGCCGGTGGTGCCAGTTCCAGTGCCTGAGCCGGTGGTTCCAGTGCCTGAGTCGGTGGTGCCAGTTCCTGTTCCTGAACTGGTGTCTGTGTCTGTTCCTGTTCCTGAGCCGGTGTCTGTTCCTGAGCAGCCGGTGCCTGTTCCTGAGTGGGTGCCTGTTCCGTGGCCGCCCGAGGGGTCTTCTCCGCCGTGGCCGCCCGAGGGGTCTTCTCCGCCGTGGCCGCCCGAGGGGTCTTCTCCGCCGTGGCCGCCCGAGGGGTCTTCTCCGCCGTGGCCGCCCGATGAACAGTCCGCTCCATCCTGGCCGCCCGATGTACTGTCCGCTCCGCCCTGGCCGCCCGATGGACTGTCCGCTCCGCCCTGGCCGCCAGATGGACTGTCTGCTCCGCCCTGGCCGTCTGCTCCGCCCTGGCCGCCTGAAGGGTCGTCTGCTCCGCCCTGGCCGCCTGAAGGGTCGTCTGCTCCGCCCTGGCCGCCTGAAGGGTCGTCTCCGCCGCCCTGGTCGTCTGCTTCGCCCTGGCCGCCTGAAGGGTCGTCTTCTCCGCCCTGGCCGCCTGAAGGGTCGTCTTCTCCGCCCTGGCCGCCTGAAGGGTCGTCTGCTCCGCCCTGGCCGCCTGAAGGGTCGTCTGCTCCGCCCTGGCCGCCTGAAGGGTCGTCTGCTCCGCCCTGGCCGCCTGAAGGGTCGTCTGCTCCGCCCTGGCCGCCTGAAGGGTCGTCTGCTCCGCCCTGGCCGCCTGAAGGGTCGTCTGCTCCGCCCTGGCCGCCTGAAGGGTCGTCTGCTCCGCCCTGGCCGCCTGAAGGGTCGTCTGCTCCGCCCTGGCCGCCTGAAGGGTCGTCTGCTCCGCCCTGGCCGCCTGAAGGGTCGCCTGCTCCGCCCTGGCCACCTGAAGGGTCGCCTGCACTGCCTGCTCCGCCCCGGTCGCCTGCACTGCCTGCTCCGCCCCGGTCGCCTGCACTGCCAGCTCCGCCCTGGTCACCTGCACTGCCTGCGTCGCCACAGTCTCCAGGTCCTCTTCCGCTCCACGGGCCTGGCCCTCCATCCCGCCCCCGGGTCCGCCTCCGCTCCACCACCCTCCTGGACAATTTAGGAGCGTCTGGAATCCGCTCCTTAAAGGGGGGGCTATGTAACGGTCACCAGCTGGAGTGCCCTTGAAAGCCACCAGAGGGCACTCGACATCAGACACTCACGTTCACTCTCAGACTACATTTCCCATACTCACTGCCCGGACTCATCTCTGATCACTCATCACAGTCACCTGTACCTCATTATCACTGATTGCATTCACCTGTGTCCCATCACCCTGTTAGTCTCAGTCTATTTATACCATGTTCATTCATTCACTCACTGCGAAGTCTTGTTGTACTGTTAGTCTGCATTTCTGAGCATTTTCCCTGGTTTCTTGTCTGGTTTTTGAATATCTCGCCCTGGTCCCTGGATTACTCTCTTGCCTCTGGTCCCTGCCTGTTTTGTTAGTTTGTTTCGTTATTTGTTTGTTTGGACTGCCTACCTGTGTTTTGACCTTTTGCCTGTACTTTGGATTACGCCTTTGGATTACCCCTTCAATAAAAGCTGCACTTGGATCTTAACCTTCGTGTCTCGGAGCAGTTCATGACAATAACTATATATTCAGGATTTACATTTATATATTCAGAGTTATAACTATATATTCAGGATTACATTTATATATTCAGAATTTTAACTATATATTCGGGATTTACATTTATATATTCAGATTTACATTTATATATTCAGAGTTATAACTATATATTCAGGATTTACATTTATATATTCAGAGTTATAACTATATTCAGGATTTACATTTATATATTCAGAGTTATAACTATATATTCAGGGTTACATTTATATATTCAGGATTTACAACTATATATTCAGAGTTTTAAGTATATATTCGGGATTTACATTTATACATTCAGATTTACATTTATATATTCAGAGTTATAACCATATATTCAGGATTTACATTTATATATTCAGAGTTATAACTATATATTCAGGATTTACATTTATATATTCAGAGTTATAACTATATATTATATTCGGGATTTACATTTATATATTCAGATTTACATTTATATATTCAGAGTTATAACTATATATTCAGGATTTACAACTATATATTCAGAGTTTTAACTAGCCTATATATTCGGATTTACATGTTTGGCCCCCCATAATATATCTATATCTATATCTATATATATATATATATATATATATATATATATTTCCAATCAGTCCAATCAAGTAATTAGTCAGGAATGAGATCATGGAAATCACAGGTAATATTGGATATTATGGATAATATTACTGCTGGTTCATATGTATACACAAACACACACATACACACGAGATAACAAGGACTCTCGCTGGTAAGAGATTGTGTATTAAATATATATTTAATGTATAAATGTCCATGCATGTTAGATTTGGTAGGGTCTGTGACCCTTTTTTCTAGGACCTTGTATGGATTAAATCCAATGATCCAATGTTTTTTCTGGTATCTCTATTTATATATTTTTGTATTCACTACCTTTTCGTGTAACAGGTATAGAAATTATACTGTTAATTGTATGTATTGTTAAGTATAATTCACACAAAATTGTTCATTTACATATACCTGATGTAGCTGCCTGATTGAAATGTGACTGCTTTCCCCTTTAATTGTTGTGATGTCATGAGCCAACATAACTTCCGGTTCGGTCTCCTCCTCTTCCTTTTTGTATCGTAACTGAATGGGAGAGGTAGGTTTCTTTCGACATCTGATAATCTTATTTCATTTTCACTGTAATTATTGCTTTTATGTCTATAATTTTTATGTATTTAATGTTATTTTTCTTACCTGTGTGATTCTTTTTGTCATTTTACCCTTTTTGAGTCATATTTTTGCCTCCTGCTTAAATATGTGGAAATGAGAGCACATGGTGACAAGTGCACATTTAGGCAATGTTAAGGGAAATTCACTCAAAGAGGCTGCTTATTTGGTCTCTTGTATCAGGTATGTTTTCCTGTTTATACTATTTTCCTGTTTAATGTGATTTCTCTTTACTCAATTTGTTTCATTCTCTTTTTTGGCCCTTTTGCATTGTAACTGAATTGGAAACGTCTAGGTTACTACTGTAACCTCTGTTCCCTGAGAACAGGGAACGAGACACTGCGTCAATTGACACTAAGGAGAATGCCTCAGGCGTGACAGGTGTCTGAAATCAAATCACGGTAATCCTATAGACTGGCGACAGCCCATGAATCATTAACGTGCGACTTGGAAGTATATAAGGGCACCTTGCAAACAAGATAATCACCTTTTCGTCTGAAGGGACTGTTTGGTAGGCAGGCCCCGAGGCATGGCGAAAAGACGCAGTGTCTCGTTCCCTGTTCTCAGGGAACAGACGTTATAGTCGTAACCTAGACGTTCCCTTTCGAAAGGGAACTCGCACTGCGTCGATTGACGCTAAGGGGAACAATATATCAATGCCACCATGCTAAGGGGAGTGCATACCCATTGGCAGTGACAACTGTAAGAACCAGAAAAATTCTAATGAAATGCCAGAACCACTCACCCTCTGGTCACACTGGGCTGTCAGTGAAAGCATTCCCTACAGTCATAGCCCATGCTATACGTATAACAGGAAAACCTCCATAAACATTGTTTAATGAAAGGCCTACCTGGGCCTTCTCAAGGGCCTAGGAACACAGCTTCAAATTTAGAAGGGGTACTTTCTAGGGAATGTGCCTAGGGAACCCGAAGGAGCCCGAGCCAATCACTATTCATGGGAACATTTTCACCCGAAATGCCACCAGGAAGGCCTGAGCTGGTGTCACTTACATTGGACATTTCAGTCTGGCCAAATTCCTGTCTGTCTGAAGACAGAGCCTCTGGACACTTGCCCACAGTGGTAATTAAGTTAAGTGCCTACAACCTTTGCTAGCGAGGGGAGTTTCTCTGCTCGATCCATGGATCTACCCAGCGTTTGTGTTTCAAAACACAGAGGAGGTCTAAAAAGGCCTAAGGGCTGATCTAACTGGGAGGCCCAACGAGAGGACTACGACCGTCTGACCAGACTCAGGAGGTCGAGTACTCATAGTGACCCTAAATGAGGGAGCACATGGTCTGCCTGGTAGGCAAACCAGGCTGTAGGCTAGATAAAAGAGGTTCTGGGAGGGAACCAGTAGCAGAAAATGACCATTAAGTCATGCTAGGGCACCAGCTCGCCTTCAGAATCTGCCAGCTAAGGTCAGCTGAACTGATAGCAAGCGGCCATTAGCTGCCAGAACCCAGCGTCACTGGGAGACCACTTAAAAGGAGGCCTGGTGAAGCCTACTACCTGATAACCAGAGGGCTGGCTACCTAGTGCCCGTATTTGGGAACTCGCCTTAAGGGAGGCCTAGTGAGGCCTACTACCTGATAGCTAGCATCCGTGGGAACTCGCCTTCAGGGAGGCCTGAAGAGGCCTACTACAGGGGCTCAGGGTTAGGGAGGCCTTGCTAAGGTCAAGACCATAAACACCACTGTTTGTATACCCCGTCACTCAAGACTCACTTAGAAGATTGAGAGGCCTACTAGGCCTGAAGCAAGTCACTGCTGTCAGCCAAAAATCACTGTCAGCCGAGGTGCTGTCAGCCGAGGAATCGCCATCAGTGAGGCCTGGTTGGGCTCCTAGCTGATAGCCAGTCTATTCTGCTACACACATATACCGTTGGGAACCATACTACACCAACACAAATATTGAGGCCACCCACAGGAGGCCTAATAAGGACTGAGGACTGAAAGTGCAGTACTCAGATCTACCCTGTATCACAGGGGAATACTTCTGTAACGGTGGCAGGCCCCAAACGAAATGTAAATCAACAAATGAAAGATGTATGTATAAAAAAAACAATTAGTTCGGGCGCCAGACAAGCTTAATCTTGTCAAATATTTTTCCTCAGAAAAGCTCTTTAAGTCACCGGTTACGAATAAACATGAATCAGAAATCACACAAAGAAAGTTCAGTTTCACAGCATGCAACACAACTTATCGTCCAGGCCCTGCTCATCTCTAGGCTTGACTACTGCAATGCTCTTCTGGCTGGACTTCCAGCATGTGCAACCAAACCCCTACAGATGATCCAGAATGCTGCAGCTCGTCTTGTCTTCAACGAGCCCAAGAGGGCCCACGTCACTCCTCTGTTCATCTCTCTGCACTGGCTACCTCTCGCTGCTCGCATCAAGTTCAAGGCACTGACGCTTGCTTACAGAACTATCACAGGCTCAGCTCCCTCCTACTTTCACTCACTCCTACGAGTCTACATCCCTACCAGACACCTACGATCGGTCAACGAGCGACGTCTCGTGGTTCCATCACAGAAAGCCACAAAATCACTTTCCAGAACATTCTCATTCACAGTTCCATGCTGGTGGAACGCTCTCCCCACCCTCATCCGGAATGCAGAATCCCTGACAACATTCAAAAGACAGCTGAAAACCAATCTCTTCCGTGAGCACTTAACCTTATAGAAAAAAAAAAAAAAAAAAAAAAAAAAAGTTTCCTTTCCCTTTGAAACATCACTTATCAGGCTTATACTACTCTGAATAATACCTGAACTTCGTATTTTGAGCACTTCTTGCGTTGTTGTTGCTTTTGCCTCTTTATGATGACTCGCTGAATTTAGTCCTAATTTGTAAGTCGCTTTGGATAAAGGCGTCTGCTAAATGACTAAATGTAAATGTAAATGTAATAAGACAAGCTTCCTGGTCACAGCTATAATGTATGTCCCACAATGTTAGGACTCCCTTCCAAGGAGGCCTGTTTAAGGCCTACTACCCATCAGTGAGTCTACTGCCCGAACTACTAAGGTCAACCACCTGAGGTAACGTGCCCTCTTGGGGGCTGCCCATTCAAGGAGGCCTGCTGAGGCCTACTACCTAACGGCGCAGCCTTCGTTGCCAGATAAGCTGTTTACACAGTGCCTACAGCATCCTGGTACTGAATCACATTGCCCATGGCAGTGTACTCCGCAAACAACACAGCACCCTTTAAGCAAGGGGAGTACAACATACACCACTCTGACTCAACGGAGGCCCCAGAGTCTGGGGTCTACCATCTGTAGACATGGGTGTCAGCTCATGGCAAAGCTCTGGCTTCATGGGAGCATATTTCAAAAACCAAAAAGAAGTGAAGGTTAGAACTTTCCGCTCGACCCGAGCCATAATGGTGCGAGGTAGGATAATAAGGACTGAAAGTGCAGTACTCAGATCTACCCTGTATCACAGGGGAATACTTCTGTAACGGTGGCAGGCCCCAAACGAAATGTAAATCAACAAATGAAAGATGTATGTATAAAAAAAACAATTAGTTCGGGCGCCAGACAAGCTTAATCTTGTCAAACATTTTTCCTCAGAAAAGCTCTTTAAGTCACCGGTTACGAATAAACATGAATCAGAAATCACACAAAGAAAGTTCAGTTTCACAGTTATATTTTCATAATTTTCAAAGAAATCAGACAAAATCTCAGTTTCACCATAAGCAAAGAATAAAAACAAACTAAACACACACCAAATAACTTTGGTTCAAGTTCAAAATCCTACAGTCTTTACACCACTGGTTTTGAATTGGTTAAAAAAAAAAAATTAAATCAAACTAACAATGAAATCAACCGTTTAAACATAACGAAACACTTCACTGTATTATACAGATACGAAATACGTGGTGAAAGTGGTTGCGTGAATGTTTGGTTGGCTTGAAGACGGTGCATGCGTGTGCGTGCGGGCGTGTGTGTGTGTGTGTGTGTGTGTGTGTGTGTGTGTGTGTGTGTGTGTGTGTGTGTGTGTGTGTGTGTGTGTGTGTGTGTGTGTGAAAGATCGTTGGCCGATAATGGCAGGAAGGAAAGTTTCCGAAGTGAGGGTAAAACAGGGAATAACCTGGAGAACTTGCTCACTCGTCAGCCTCAAAGACAAGCTTCGCTGTGCAGCCGGTGTCCAGAGGTGCAGCGCACCCTCAGTGTCAATCGCTAGGAAACTCACGCTCACTCTAGATCCACGTACAGCCCAAACACAGCGTCTCGCGTCTCACTGACTGTGGCTTCGTCTCAGGTAACCCGCTCCTTTTTTTCTCTCTCCCCTCCCTCTCTTACAACTCCACCTTATATACTCATTTCCTCACTTCCGGATAATTGATTTCCCTCCTCCATCCAGTCACGCAACTTATGTTTTTTCCGTACCGCCACACTACCACCTAACCCTGAGATTTAATCAAAAGTCTTGTGGACACATATTTAGTATGTATTTTGTGGCCTTATTTCAGAAACGTTATTTCAATAACCATGCATAAACATTATTCTCTCAAAAATAAAAACATGTAAATACATGTTACTCACATATTATGGTAGCCCTGTTTGTGCTAAATAGAGTGTAATTACACCTTTGCCATTAATATGTTTATAAGCAACTGAAAAAAGCACAAATGTCAGGGCATGTCAAAACATCTCAAGGATCCCAAAAACACCTTAGACCCCAGACGGTTAATGGATGTTGTTGCCTAGAGTTTTTGCTTCAAAATGATCTGAAAATCATCCTGCCTAATCATTCACATAAAACAATACATTGATTTAAACTTTGTAAGACACATTTTGTTTGGAAAGGCAATGTGTATGGGGGCGTGAATGATTATGAATAATGCTCTGATTCACACCTGAGAAGACTGCATAATGAGCTGCATAATGAGCCTTTCATTCAGGTGTATCACTGAGAGTACCACAAGAAAGAATGTGAGGACTTATTTTGAATGCATGCAAACTGTTTAATTTCCAAGGTAAACATTTCTAGTAACTATGCAATTAATTCTCATACTGTATTTTCAGAAAGTTTTGGAATATATCCTCTCCCCAAATGTGTCACTAAAAAAAACAATAATAAATAATTTAATGAGAAGGTTTATATTGACCTATTAAGATGTTGCTTACCTCTACCTTGTAAATATATGTTTTGCTATTTTATTAAACAGTTTTCACATATATAAATCAACAACAATTACAATTTGAACAATATTTCAAGTGTAATCTTTCTTTATAAAAAGTATACATTTTATCATACGTATTTCAAAGTTAAGGATTCATTAGTTTGAATATTGGAACAAACACTATAATAACATCTTGGTTGATATTTCAATATACCTACTTTATTTTTAACAAAACATCACACACTATATATTTAACATATGAGCAGAAATTGGCGAACAAAAGCTTATTTGATGTGACAGTAGTCTTTTTTACAGTAAAAACTTTATAATCTATCCAAAACTAATCAACGAAATCTTGTCTAAACATTCATATTTTGTCAGTAACATCGTTTTTATGATATATTAATGTTAATTTTCAGTTTAATACGTTGCTTATACAAACAAAGACATTTTATTTCAACATATTTCAGTTGATTTTTACTCATCTCAGTATGGCAATACAGTTTGGTAAAAGCTAAACTAGTAGATGTGTACTAGTAAGATAGTAGACTAGTAGATTCAACTCATCAGCTCTTTATTAGAGGATGAATGGGTCAAATAAGTGAGACATCCAAAATGTGTGCCTCCAGGAACAAAGTTGGATACTGACCAAGATACTGGAACCAGTTATTTATTTATTTATTTTACAAACAAATGTTTAAAAGGAGAAAACCCCTGCTAGTGTTTTTAAACAAAGATTTGAAAATACAGTTTTAGAATTCACAGGTACGCTACCTGGCTATGTTGAGTCTGTGATGCTCTTGGAGCCACACTTGTCTATGCAGTCTCAGAACACTCCTTTCCTTGTTCACCTGAACAGCATCCAATACCTTCTGCACCTGAGATACACACAAACTTATATTTCAATCAAGATATTCAATGTCAAACAAGAGATTCAATGGTATTTGCTAAAGGTGAGTTGATGGTGAGCATATAGTGACTAATGGGGCAGATATGAATGTGATTTTCACTCTTTTCACCCTGTACATGCTACCCTTGGGAGATATCATTAGGAAGCATGGCATTAGCTTACCAATTCACAAAATTAACGGAATGCATAGCTGAGATAAAAAAAAATGGGATGACTAGTAATTTCATAAAATGACTAGCCATTCATAAAATTAGGACTTCAAATTAGAGTGATGCCGAAACTAAATCGCAAAAGAGATTTGTCAACAACTTTAGAGGTCACTTGCGGTTAATGACATAATTACAGAGTTTACCTGTATATTACGGTATTTTCACTTTAATACACAGATCTAATATACACATGTGATTTCTTTGGTTGCTGTTTACGTTCACAGACATAACCGACAGTGTTTATGTTAACTTTGTGTGTTTTTGACATAACCCTGTGTGCATTTGACAGTTTAAGCGCAATAAGTAGTGAAAGAGAACTTAAGTTTAATACTCACGGGACGCGTCGTCTGACACCCAGCTTTCTGTGCATGTGCTTTAGATGTGTGCGCTCAGAAAACCAAATATCAGAAGTTTAAACTGATATGGCTTTAAAACGCATTCAAATAATGACTTTCATGATGAGAAAGAACTGCAGTCTCACATGAGCGTGACCGCGATAAAGATGATAAACAAAACCAAACAGATCATTTGTTGATCAAATTCTTCTCAAAATAAGAATTAGTCTTCCCGCGATAATAACGATAAAGCTTAGTTGATTGCGTATTTCTGTTTGGGACCCATTCGCAGCTCACATGCAAAGTGAAAACAACTATGGCGGAAGGCAGACGTGAAGCTGAGGCAGAGTTTATCGCTAAACAAGGAACTAGGGATGTAACGGTATGAAAATTTCATATCACGATTACAGTGACCAAAATTATCACGGTTTTGTTAAAATGAGATGAAAATGTTCAAAAAGAACTGATACGCACACTGAAAATATTTCAACAAGTTTTATATTTGAAAATCAACAAACAACAAATAAAATTACCAGCTCTATGCACTTTTTTTTAAGCATACACATTAAATGATATGACCGTCGTCAATAACAGAGAATAGTACGTACAATATCGGATGTCACTGAGAAGCTGCAGCCGCGGCGGGGAAGACTTTTGGGTGAGACACTCCTGAGCGCTGTCACTGCCTCCCGCCATTGTCTTCTCATATAAAAAAACAAACAAACAACGTTGCATGCTGCGGCTGCGTCAGACTGATGCTGCCTGGACAGGATTTACCGCAAGTTTTCAAAATCGCAATAATCGAACACGGTTTCCGTGATAATTAAATTGTAAACGGTAATACTAACCATCAGGTGTCAGGAGTCAGGCACGGAGAGCGAGGTAAGTGAACTTCAAACACAACTTTATTTACAGGTGACAAAGTGCAAGGTGAGTATGTGAATTCAGGTGCAGATTCTGTGAAGATCTCTCGGCACGGGGATAGCAGCAGGTAAGCCAGATAACTTCAGGAATGTTGAAACAACACAGTCTCAGTTCGTTAATCCTTATCTTCTTTCTATCAGATGTGATCGGAGTCAATCGGTTTCGACGAGGATTTGGAAACTCAGGAGAACGCTGAATCACAGACATCAGAGATCAGATCTGAAGACAGCAGAACAGTCACAAAGGTTAGTGTTTCTCAAGATGGTATACGTTACATCTAGGAAGCAATGGTTCAGGATACAACGGAATAAGATCAGTTCCTGTTGGAGGCTTGACAAGGACTGAAATCACAGTGAGTGTTTTATGAGTTGGCTGATGAGGTAATTGATGATTAACAGGTGTGTGTGATTACTAATCCGGAGAGAGTGAGTGCAGGTGCGCCAAAGAGGATTCTGGGAATTGTAGTGTATGACAGAGCCAAGGAGAACCAGGGAAACCGTGACATTACCTCCCCCCCCACTAGGCACGAACAGCGCCGTAAAAGGCAGAACACGGGAGGACGGGAGGACGGGAGGGAGGGAGGGAGGACGGGAGGGAGGGAGGGAGGGAGGGAGGGAGGGAGGGAGGGTGGGCATCCTGGAGTCCGTGACCAGAGGGTGAACAGGGTGACTACAGACAGGAGACTCCAGGATGACATCGCCGACCACGGCAGAGCAGGACGAGGAGGTGGCCATGGCGAAGCTGGCCGGTCAGGCGGAGCAGGCTGAGGAGGTGGCCATGGCAAAGCAGGCTGGTCAGGGGACCATAGCGGAGACGACCCTTCGGGCGGCCATGGCGGAGACGACCCTTCGGGCGGCCATTCCGGAGACGACCCTTCGGGCGGCCATGGCGGAGACGTTTCTTCAGGTGACCATGGCGGCACTGGGGAACCGCGTCAGAGAGACCTCCGCGGTCCCCCTAGCAGTTATACAGGTATATGGCTCTGGCTCGAAGACTGGCTCTGGCTCTGGCTCTTGCTCGAAGACTGGCTCTGGCTCTGGCTCTTGCTCGAAGACTGGCTCTTGCTTTTGCTCGAAGACTGGCTCTGGCTCTTGCTCGACAGGGCAGGCGACTTCTTTATTCGGAACTGGACTCAGGAACAGGCTCGGCGGGCATGACGTTCTCAGTCGCAGGCTCGGCTGGACTGGCGTGAAGTGCAGGCTCGGCTGGACTGGCGTGAAGTGCAGGCTCGGCTGGACTGGCGTGAAGTGCAGGTGACTGGATCAGCGGATCTGGTGGGACGTGGAACAAACTTGAGAGCTCCCCGGACGGACATCCAAGGTGGGTCAAACACTTTAGACACCAGATCAGCACTGTTTGAAATAAGCTTCCGTGACCTAGGCCAGGTGATCTCAGCTACGGGTCCGGAGCGGTGAAGGACCGTTACCTTTCCGGGCCTGCTTGGGCTGACTTGATGCCTGGGTTTGGCTGGGCTGACAAGGTAAGCGGATTGGACGTGGAGATCAGACTGGATGTCTCCCACAGTGAGTGAGGAACCACACACCCACAACGTGCGGTCAATGAATTTGAGGAGAGGTAGGTTGAGATCATCTAACAGCAGTATCTGGGCGAGTGGATCGTCTAACCCGCTCCAGAACTGCTGTTGAAGGAAGTCCTCATCCCAGCTCCCATCCTGGTAAAGGTGAAGGTAAAATTCAGCTAATTCCTCCAGAGTCCTACCGTTCTGGTTGAACATAGTGGATTCCGTGGGGTTCTGCATCTCTTTCTTTTTTAAGGTCAAGCCTTCTGCCAGGAGTCAGGCACGGAGATCGAGGTATATGAACTTCAAACACAACTTTATTTACAGGTGACAAAGTGCAAGGTTCTATCAGATGTGATCGGAGTCAATCGGTTTCGACGAGGATTTGGAAACTCAGGAGAACGCTGAATCACAGACATCAGAGATCAGATCTGAAGACAGCAGAACAGTCACAAAGGTTAGTGTTACATCTAGGAAGCAATGGTTCAGGATAGAACGGAATAAGATCAGTTCCTGTTGGAGGCTTGACAAGGACTGAAATCACAGTGAGTGTTTTATGAGTTGGCTGATGAGGTAATTGATGATGAACAGGTGTGTGTGATGTAAGAATAAATGCCTCTGGGTTAATGCGAATTAGCTCAAGAATATAGGGAATTTTGGCAATATTAATATTTATAACGCATGGTCATAATTCATAAATCGCATATGCATTTACTTTATCAATTATAGGAAATGCCTCGTTCTGTACTGTCTGATCATTACAGTTAAGAAGAAGTATTCCTGTCTACAAAACTCCAAGAGAGTTTGTCTTCTGGCCACGAAGACAAAACCTCTTTGGGTTTATAAATTAAAACTACTCAAAGTAGTTTTATAATATAGAGCCTGTAGCTTTATAGATCTTTTGTTTCATTGACTTTATAAAAAGTGGGTTTTCAAACACAGAGACAGTTAAAAGTATAAATGGGTTTATTAATAAAATGGCACACGCTAGAGATTATATAAACTACAAACATAAACGTACGTAAAAATGCAAACAAACGAATAAACATTTAACCGAACAAAAACATGAAATGAAAGAAAGAAAGATATAGAGGGAAGATAGAGGGTAACTTAAATCACAGACCTAAGACCTAGACACCTGGAACAGCTTTTATAGGAATCAATATACTTGCGAGTTGTGGTACTCTTTCAGTGTGATGCTGAAAAGGGGACGCGCGCGTGCGCGTGTCCGGCTGGTTTGCGTCTAGCTTTGTCTTCTGGGTCGTTTCGCAAAACGATGTAAAGGCTCACTTGAATTTAACGTTACCGAGAAAGTTCAGATTCGTCTCCCGGGATGGGAGAGGCTGGAAATCTTAGTTGCAAAGACCGGCTGTTACGACTCGAACATGGGTTCGTTCGATGGAGAAGGCCAGGGCCTCCTTCAGATGTTCCTTGGAGAAGCGCTGCGCCGGGGAGAAGAAGTTGAGTTGGAAGCGGAAGGATGAGAGAGCGAAGAGAAGAGATTTTGGACTTTTATCAGTGTCCCAGGTGCCGTCCCCTCCTTCGTGTAGGACGAATCAGCTGTCGAGATTTTTCGAGCGGGAAGATTCCTTTGTCCGGTTAGACACGCCCACTCGAATGAGTCATGATTGACTTTAACTGGAGAGGATTTTCTCCAGACATATGAACTTATAAAACAATGCGCATCACTGAATTCTGTTATTGGAATTCAACTCCGTTAGCTGGAGAGGATTACAGAGATATCAAAAATAGAATCTAGGCGTTGTAGCCATGCAACGATACATTATTATGCATTTGTATAGGCAATAGCAGTTCTATTAAGGTCACAAATAGGACATATGCTTTCCTATGGGTTACACACACCTCTTAACACACAAATTTATATATTTAGTACCTTTAGGAGTGACTTTATGGGTAAAAGTCCTTTTCTGTAGGGGGTTTCTGTTTCACAGTCCAGAGTGTGTTTGTATGTGTGTGTGTGTTGGAATGTTGCGACCCTGTTATCTCATGCATAGGGCTGGATAGCTCTGTGGTCAAATTTTATGACCTGCCAATGAGCTCGGGTTACGGGATGCGATTCTACTGGGAGAACATTCTTCAAAATTACATTTCAGATCCAAACACTCGAAGATCATAACTGTATGATCAACACAACATTAATCACACATACATACAGGAAATTCAGATACCAGTCTGAGTTACACACATTTTAAGTTAAACACAAAAGGATGTTGGTGTGTGTGTGTGTGTGTGTGTGTGTGTACGTGTGTGTGTGTTCTGGAATGTCACGAGTCTGTGAGGTTGTAAGAGTCACAGGGAGTCCAGAGCTGAAATGGGGGTTTTAGAGGGGATTCTAAGAAAACAGGGTTTCCTTATGTGACTCAAATGTCCCTCGGGGGAGCCACAAAGATGCAATTTTGACCGTTCAAGCAGACTTGGAGATCAGGATTTACTAATTTGAACAGCATGTGACCGCATGTCATAGTCATTGTCGTTACAGTGATTATTAATCCGGAGAAAGTGAGTGCAGGTGCGCCAAAGAGGATTCTGGGAATTGGGGAACCAGGAACCAGGGAAACCGTGACATCAGGACATTTTATCGTAGTTTATCATGAAACCGGTAATCATTCCATCCCTATGAGGAACTACCTCTACAATCTGGAACTGGTACTCACAGATATATTTTCACTCGCCAAACACTGACTGAGCGCTTGAGAGTTCCGTTCTCTGACAAGCGATTTGTAAAGTGGACCATTTCAGTTCATCCCAATGAATGCAGTGTATTTGACGCACAGTAAACACCAGTGTGAGGCGCCAGACTCGCCTTCGCTTTGCTGAGAGGGCTCAGTGTTTCTCACACACTCAAAGAGAGAGCGAGAGAGTCTTATACCACACAGAAGTGCTACATGTAAACGATATTATTTGTTGTATTATCCTGTAAAAAAAAATGGAGTTCATTTGAAATGATTCCGCTTTTATGAGAAACCAGAAACTAATGCAGAAACGCAAAATTTCATCGGCAGTTCGAGCGAACGCAGACAACGTGATTCATATATATATATACACACTTTTAATTCGCACGTACAATGAATGATACCACGTCGGGAGCTGACTAGCAAAATACTAAAGTAAAAGTAAAGAGCTTTGAATTTAAAGTCAAAGAGCAAACACACTAGAACATTTTTAATATTTCAAAAAATATAAACTATGTCAACTGTCTTTATCTTCTAAATTCTGCTGATGGTTACATTACGGCTCTAATATAATACGTAATTTCAGTTTTCAAATCCTAAATACTGTTGTTATATTTATTGTAGGGCTGAGTGAATATGGGTAGAACTCTTTACTGCCCTAGTCCTTGTGAATACATGTGAATTAATCATCACAGTATGCTAATGTCTATCTAGTGCAAGGGATTCATCAATATGATGATTGAGGACTGTTGGGACACTCCAGGCAACGGATGGTTCTGTCAGGAGAGACAGAGTCGTTTGCACCTCAATGACACATCTGTACCATTGTGCTTCACAGCACATGTGCTTTCAACTATACTGTTTATTTACTAGTGTGTTTCAACATGTAACTATGCCATGTGTGGTCTCAACTGACAGCTTAAAGAACTGAAATGAAAGGTGGTGAACTTAATAGAGATATTAAAGTATCCTAATGTACAATCTAGGTACTATTCCATAAACATGCATTGAGGAGAATATGTTAATGTTCTTTTCCCCCTCTTGATCACCACCCATTTGGTTCATCTTTTGGTTTGGTAACTGTTGATCTAGAGAAAGGCTTTAACCCTGCCACTCCCGCACTCCAGTGCGTAACCTCACTATGAGAAAGGCTTTTACAGCCTCTTCTGCACAGCAGTGCATTATTTGTTACAACTGAGTTTTCTAAACAGTATGTTGTTCCATTCTACTGTCTGTATATTTAAACATGTAACTTAATAAATAACTTTGCCTGCTTTAAAGGCTTTGAGAATCTTTCCTTTTATAACTTTTGTTATACAACGTTCATGTTAAATCCTATGTTTTCCTATCAGTTCTGAGAAAGACGTTTACCTAAGAGGTTAAAGAATAACTGCCACTTAAATGGAGTCAGGTTAATTATATTGTAGTCAGATTAATTATATTGGAGTCAGATAAATAACTGAATTATGCACGTCAACCTTCAACTGCTTTTTGTTCTGGTTATTGGTTCAAAATAGCACACTGTAAAAAAAAAAAAAACACGTTGAGAAAACTTAAAAGTTTAAGGCAACCAGCTGCAGGACATTTTTGAGTTTTCTCAACTTACGTGTTTGAGTTATCTCAACTTTTCTCAACTTTTTTCATGTTAAATAGTTGAATAAACTTTAAAAACTGAATTTGTCATACTTACGTTTTGTAAGTTGGATTTTTTACAGTGCAGTGTGAGCTTCGAGCTTTAAATTATATATAATACAAATAAGCAATGACTTTTACAAATAAATTAATGTCTGCTTAGAAGTTTGTCTCTCACTTCCATCTAGCAGTTGTGTAGTGCACTGCGATATCTATTGGTCCAATAGGAGGGGGAAATCATATCCATACCCAGCTAGGAAAAATATTACAAAAGCACTGATCATTTACTGAAGTCATGTCCAGGAACTGTAAATAAAGTACTGAACAAATTACTGAAAAAAAGGTAGCGTCCTCAACAAACAAATAAGAGATCACTAAGTTTAAGTTTGAATAATATGGACATATCAATAAAAATATACAAATTTTAATAACAAATGTTGTAAAATTAAAAAGGTTAGTAATTATGAGTGCTTTTTATTAGCAGGGGTGTGGTGAGGGGGCCTCCAACATAAATTTGCCAAGGGCCTCCAAATGTCTAGAACCGGCCCTGTCTAATATTTAGCATATTTCTAACATATAAAATATTTTCCTCATATTTTGATGCTTTAAGAGAACTTATACCGTTATTAAAAACAAATATCCCTGCTTACTGTGGATTGATGGGCACAAGTAATCACTGGTGCACTGCTGCTTTTTTCTAGTTGGCAAATTTTTTTTATTTTTTTTATTTTTATTTTTTTTATTACTGCAGTCTGAGCATTGACTTGTAGAGTGGGAGAAGTTATCAAATTTCTTACAAAATTAGCTACAAAAAGAATACCTTGACGATCAAGCCTGTTTCATTTTATAAACTCCCTTTCATCATATAAATCCAAATACAATTGCAGAAAAAAACATTACAATGTCCAGAAATCAATTTTAATAGTACATTGAGTTTAATATTAATTTATGTCATGTTTAACTCGATAGTTTCATTCTTACATACTATAATCATTGATCTATATAAATGACTGGATTGCCCATGATGTAATAAAAAATGAAGCCACCACGCTGCCATATTGGTATTCCTTCACATTTTATTGAACTAATAGGATATCATCAGATTTTTATGAAAAAACATTACCTAGCGAGTTTATATCTGAAGTATCCCTGTACATTCTTTTAAGGCAAACGTCCTAAACATTTAAATGGTTATTTGTTTAAAGTCTGAAATTTCCCCTGCTAAATGGTAAACTTTCTTAATATAATATAGTGCAATTTAGTAATAGGAGATTATGTCTAATGTAACATTTAGCAATATAGGTTAGCATAGGTTAGCAATTAAATGTTACATCGCAGCCATGGAAACATTTGGATTCATAACGAATGAGAGAGTTGTGCATGAGCCCATAAATTTAAGCTTTGTATTCTGGTTTGCGATCTGGTCACCCAATTATGAGCAAATTGAACAATATTCTATAGTTATTCCACTGGACATGGAATCTCTTGTTTCTTTCCCAAATCTTCACTCACGTCTCAACCATTTTCGAAGGGGATTATAAATGTTTCTTTCTTGGTTCGCTTTTAATTACGCCTATTATATATTCGCATTCTTTACTGTGGTAAAGTAGAAAAACGCTGTAGGACAGATAGCCTACCTTTTTACTTGCCCGTCAAATACTTTTTAACACAGTTCTTGTTATTAGACATGGTAAGGCGCATCAAGTTTATTTGTAAACCGCATTTCACACACGCGGGTGATTTTAGTTTTGCTTTCTCTGGCAGCATAAAATCAAACATAGCCTAAGTGCCTTGCCCTTGTGGAAGATAAAATTTGCTCTTCAGACCTTTTACAACATGTAGAAAACATGATATCAGAAAAGAGATTGATGGTCTCTTTCCTGCTCGTGTCCCACATCCCTCTCAAAGTGAAGAACGGTAGGCTATATGACGCGTCTTTGTGTGGAAATATAAAACAAATGTTTTTTTTTAATATTTAACTTTGTTTATTAGCCTATTTAAGTTACCATTATTTACTGATATTTATTTCAATGCTTTACAGGCTGAAGTATGTTGTTTCTTTGACGGAATTGCTCAAATAAACACGCATGTCAGTTACGAAATGGATGTTTGAGCCTCGTTTATTTTTTTATTTTTTTTCAAAACAACCCCCCAACCACCGCGCCACTGCTGGTAGTTAAAAAAACTGCCACCGTCACAGCCCTAAGTATGAGACTTTTATAAAGAAGCTAAAAGCAACTTTCAGCAAAGTCTAAGACTGATTCTTAGTGCTGACAGAAGTAGAACCTGTAGCTGTAGTTTGCCTTCTTTTTTTGCCAAATAATTTTGTCAGATACATACCTTCACTAAGTTTAGTGTTTTGTTCTTCCTTTGTTATTTTAATTTAATAAAAATAAAATAAAATATTTTCCCCATGTGTTGATGGTTTAAGCAAACTTGTAAGGTCAAAAAACCTTCACACAACTTTTTACCACTACTGCATGTTTGGTGTGGTTAGTGCCACAGTGTGCTATTTAAGACTCTGCTTACTGTGAACTAATGGGCACAAGTCCTCACCTTGTGAGGTGAGCATTCTTCACTGCCTCATTTTTACTTTCATTACTGCAGAAGTTATTACATTTCTTGCAAGGTCATTTACAAAAAAGAATACCTTTACAATCAAGAATGTATAATTTTATCAACTCCCTGTCATCATATCATAAATATACATAACATAATATACATATACATAATACATTATATCTTTGTTGGAAAGTGTGTGGTCTCCTCCTCTCTGCTGCCATTTTGCTACTGCTAACTAGGTTATGATACCTCTCCAGCACTCTTAAATAATTTAGGAGCTGAGACTAAGTCTTAACACTTAGGAACCTTTATGAATCAAACTTATTCTTAAGTGTAGGACTAAGGGTAAAATTACATCATTCTTAGATATTTGACACACTTAAGGCTAAAATTTTACCCTGAGTGGCTTTATACATACGGTCCCTGGTCTTTGAAACCCCTTGAAACTTTAACAACTCTCATAAAGGATGATGAAACATCACAATCCATGAAAGCTTTATCATTAATTTTTAATTGCACTTCTATTATTTATCTATTTGCTATCATAGAAATTAACACAGGTATGCAATCAAAAAAGCAAAACACATTCATTACCTTCTGTTGAGAGAGCTGAGAGGAGAGGCGTTTTGCCTCTAGCATGGCCCGCATTTGCTCATAATGGATCAGTTCGCATTTTGAGTGTCCCAGACCCACTTGTATTCTTCGAGACAACTTTTCTAGGTGATTCAAAAACATACAATAAACAAAAGATTGCATATGTAATTAATTAGTAAATTGTAGTCAATTAATCAGCTCATAGTTTATATCTGAATTTATATTTATAGTCTGTGCACAGAACAATACAAAACTGTACGATTCATGAATGTCTGTAGAGAAGTGATATTGTAGGCAGCAGAGGTATAAGCAGTCTCATAATAGACACACACTTATTTGCACCATATTTGCACCACGCACCTCACGATTCGATTATGATGCGATAATTCTTGGCTCAAAGCTGCTCTTAAAAGTTAGTTG
Organism: Leuciscus leuciscus; assembly: GCF_965113295.1. Lineage (NCBI taxonomy): Eukaryota > Metazoa > Chordata > Actinopteri > Cypriniformes > Leuciscidae > Leuciscus > Leuciscus leuciscus. Next base: position 15,126,756 of record NC_138731.1, on the reverse strand, counting down.
TCAAGCATCTCAGTCAAAATGTATGTGTAGGACTAAAGTGTCAGTCTCCGAGATGATTCACAACACTTTGCTGTGCCACAAACAGGATTTTGGATGATGACATAGGCATTGACCAATCACTGAATAGATTTCCTTATTTAAGAATATTCTCAGATAAATTCCCATTGAATGGTGAAATTCTTATGAGGAGTTTACATTCAACACACATTTGACAAATAATTTTCAAGAGAATACATTATGATGTACACATTGGAAATGAAAGAGAAACACATTTTCCACCATGTCTTAAATACAAATTTTAAACCGGTGTGCTGTTAACTGACCTGCCTATGTATAAACTAGATTTTATGATATAATCAGCCACCATGGATTCCAAAAGAAATCCGAACTGGCGGGAGGAAGAAGCGCTACTGCTTGCTGAATTAGGCCGTGTGTCCACCATCTGCTGAAAACACCTATCTGTGGGTGCTTGGGAGCGTTTTAGCAGAGCAGCATTTTTTTTTTCAGTTGAGACGCTTTGCTCGTTATGATACGGAATATCCGCGAAAGTGTTTCACAGATCACTAATTTCACAGATCGTTTGTTTCTGTGTTGTTTCTATATAAAAAATATCAATAGATTATAAAGTATTTGCTCTGGCTCTTGTTTTAAATTATTTTGTTCCGTTATTATTAGTGATCGACCGATATATCGGTCGGCCGATATATCGGGCCGATATTTGCGGCTTTTACGTGTATCGGCATCGGCCGATACGCGGCTGCTGCGTTCGCCGATAGTTTTTTAGCAGGCAGACGCCACGGGAGCGCAAGCGCTTGTAGAAAGGAGAAAGCGGCACGGGCGTGCTTTCCACACGTTTTTAGACGCGATATGTGAACCGTCCCTAATTCATAATAAACTTAGAATCTATTTGGTTTAAAATCGTTTTTGTTTTATTTAAAATGGAGATCACGATTACATATATCAGACAACTATACAGAATAACATGTTCCAGTCAAATTATTTTATTTATGCTTAAATATTAATTTTCTGAATTTATTTTCAGAATTTGAATTATGCTTAAATATTTATTTTCAGTATTTTCAGCACTGAACTTTTTTTTTTTTTACTTGTTCTACCTCACATGTTTTTAATATTTCTCAAATATTGTTTTTTAAAGTTCAATAAATGTTCTTTTTTTTTATTGAGACTTGTAACATTTGTTATCATCATTGTGTCATTTCTGTCAGGACCACTATCGTCATATATGATTGACAATTAGCATACAATTTGGATTGGCGGTATGGTTCCGTTCTGGGCGAGAACTCCCTGCGCATCCATGCAGCCTAGCATGGATAAGAGCAGGGAGAGCAGCAATAACCCCCCTTGGGGTAAACAGAACAGAACCAACATGAATGTATTGCAGATATCATTAATTCAAGATTTTAAAAGTACGACATAATTCGAGAATTTATTCTGATTCGAAGGGAATCAGAATGCCAAATCCTGACTGACGAGAGGAGGAGCTGGGGATGGAGGAGGGTAATTAGCTCCTGAGAAACGCGATAGCTGCTGATAATACTGAAGCAGCTTATATGTATACGGTGATAGGCGTCGTATTCCTATAGGTAGATGTGGATCAGCTGAGGGTCAGCTGATGCGAGCTTGACTAACGTGACCTGCCAGAACTAACGCTACGCTTGATTTTTATGATGTAAATTGAGTGAGCAAAAGCAGTATCGGCTACAAATATCGGCCCAAGAAAATCGGCAGCCCGTATCGGTCATCGGCTAAGGCTGATGAAAAAAAATCGGTATCGGCATCAGCACTAAAAATATCGGCCGATCCCTAGTTATTATGCTTGTTGTTGCCATCTGTTGACGTTGTACAAGCAGTATGTGACAGTTGGTCGGTGTGGTATTAGTCCCGCCACTGTGATGGCTGGGTAAAAAGTGACAGTGATGGTCCTGTCCGATTCAATGATCTATGCTAGGCTATGCTAAAAGTGGCACCGCCAGACCCGGAGTTCGGCTGAATAGATTCGAAAACGGTAAAACTCAACTGTTTAACTCTGGGGAAGTTGTAAAATGAGCCTATTTCCAAAAAAAGTGGAGTATCCCTTTAAGTGTGCTGACTGCAAAGGCTCAAAGGGAGCATCCTGAAGTGCTCGAAGCACCAGGGAAAGATCCCAAGAGGGTATGGAGGGGGGACAAGGAGGATTTAATCGTCTCGCCCCCCTAAGGAACCTGACGACCAGGTCATGCTTTCCTACTGTTTTGCCATCTATGTGGTCATGATATGCTGAAATAGCGGCAGCATGCACTTTGAGGGTGGAGGGAGACAGCTCCAACCCTTGCTGCAAGAAGGAAAGCACTGACCCTATCGAACATCTTCGGGGGTCCTCTCTGCGAGAGGAACACCACTCGACGAACAGGTTCCACTTCAAGGCGTACGCACGTCTCGTAGACGGTGCTTGCGCAGAAGTGATGGTGTTAAGTACCTCTGGGGGTAAGTCACCTAGAACCTCCGCGTCATTTATAAAACTGTGCGTAAGAACCTTACTAAAAGTGTACGTGCGTACGCCAGAAACTGCGCAGAATTCACTTTATAAATCCCAGTCAGCGGAAGATTGTGCGCAAATGCTTCTCCTCCCCGAAATATCCATATATGGAGCTTACAACGCCTAGTTTTACTATGCAGATCCTCATCTACATATCATTTGCATATGATTATTCATCCACGTGATAACGTTTAACGGTACAAGGCACATTACATTAATAAAAATCATGTAGTTGCCTATCCTTGCCTTGTTTTTGAATACATAAATCAAATAGTGTAAAATACATTTCAGAGAAAATTTTTATTGATTTATATTTTTAATGGAAACAGATAGGCCTTGGGCATTATTTGCACGAAACTATTTTCTCAGACAATCTGGTATTATCATGATAAGCAATTATCTCTGTGGTTAAAACATTAAAACACAGCATGCCACAGGAAAAGTGTTCAAAAACATTGCATCCACAACAAATATTTCTATTGATTGAATTTGAATATAACATTTTTTGTAACTTCTCAGTAATGATTTCATGTTTAAGTGTTTAACTCCATTAATTTGAATGGCATATTTAATCTAAATGTTTATATCAGAAGTAAGTTATTTAAACTGTTATTTGCGTCAGTTTCACTAAACGGCCCAACGCGCTCGATGGCGCGGACATTTAAGAAGGGATGGATATTTGCTTCAAGTGACAGGCTTGGTGAGTGAAATTATATTTGTATTATCTTTCTGTATATGTTTCATACCTGCAAACTCAGAAGGTCTGAAAAAGGTGACTCATTTTATAACAACTAAATAATCTATAATCAAAATAATCAAAATAATTGATTTTAAAGTTTGAACATGCAATACAGATACAGATTTAACTACTGTGACTTAACCCTTAAACAGGCAAGAGTAGAAAATGATAAGCAAAAAATAATTTCATGTAATTTTTTATATCATCTGGACTTAAAGTAAAACATATCCAAAAGAATTTTTGAAATATTTGATATATTTTGGATTTGATGAGTTGTGACTCCCAGGTCACGTTGCCTGTTTAGGGTATAAAAAAAGGACCAAATCTATAACTGTAACTGCCATTGCATGTTTAAAACAATTATATCCTATACTTCTCCTGATCTAATGTTGACAAATTATATATAATTCGAAAGCTTACAAACTCAGATTCAGCCTGTGAAAACTGTTTTGAAATCGGACCCTGCGTTACCATAAAAATGGTACTTTAACCCCTTAACTGTCACCCCCTTTTTGAGAATGGACATTAAAATGCACTATTCAAACTTAAATGGCTGTAATTCAAGAATGCTTTTGGGTGTAGACCTAAGTTTGGTCTTGTTTTAAAGAAAACACTCTGCAGATTATTGCTGAAGTGAAAGCACTTAAAAAAATGAAAGTATGAAAAAGTTATGGAAGTTTAAATTTACAGTAAATCAAATATACTGTACTTAATATTCTTTTATATAAAATATCTTTTTCCCAAAATATTTTTTACTCTAAAATTAATATAAAATCAAAGCCATATATCTAACCATGTTTTGTTCCAAATTTGAAGTTGATATCACAAAACTCCTCGGTTACGACTGTAACCTCGGTTCCCTGAAGAGGGAACGAGCGTTGCGTCGAGTTTGACGCTAGGGGAACGCTTCGCGTGATGATGTCTTGAAGCACATGTAAAATCAGCCCAATGGCGTGGCGGAACGTCAGATGCGGGTGACGTCACGTACCAGGAAACTATAAAGCCTGCTTGAAAACCAGAGAACAACAGCTTCGTAAAAGTCTGAAGTAGCCGCTGACAGGCATGAAGGAGATATGGCAAGGTGACGCAACGCTCGTTCCCTCTTCAGGGAACCGAGGTTACAGTCGTAACCGAGGCGTTCCCTTTCAAGGGAACTCGCGTTGCGTCGAGTTTGACGCTAGGGGAACGTCTATACCAACGCCACCATAGCTACAAATGTCTGTCCTGTGTGAAATCATGAAGAGCAGCACTAGGAAGACAGAACATGAGACCCTGGTGTAGAGTCCAGGTCCAGTGAGTAAAATCTGACGAAAGTGTGCGGTGAGGACCAGCCCGCCGCATCACAAACGTCCTGAAGTGAAACTCCTGAAAGAAGGGCCTTAGAGGCCGCCATACTCCTAGAAGAATGGGACCGGACAGCCATAGGAGAAGGCTGTCCGGCTGCTTCATAAGCAAGTGAGATGGCCTCAACCACCCACTTGCTCATCCTTTGTTTAGACACTGGAGATCCCTTGTTAGGGGACCCAAAGCACACAAATAATTGATCACTTTTACGCCACAGGGCAGCTCTGTGGACATAAGCATCTAATGCCCGGACTGGGCAAAGCAAATTATTAGTCTCCTGGTCCGCATTCTGAAAGGGAGGAGGACAGAAGGCCTGCAGTATAATAGGTCTGGCCACATTAGTGGGGACCTTGGGGATATAGCCCGGTCTTGGATGCAGAAAAGCTTTCACCATGCCCGGAGCAAACTCCAAGCATGACGGGGCAACCGACAGTGCTTGGAGATCCCCTATCCTCTTAAGAGAGGAAATGGCTAGGAGGAACAGAGCTTTCAAAGTTAAGAACTTCTCGGGAACCTCCTCAATAGGCTCAAAGGGGGCCAGGGAAAGGCCTTGCAGCGCAATGGACAAATCCCATGGTGGCACCCTAGAGCGAACTGCAGGCCTCAGCCTCCAGGTGCCACGAAGGAAACGAGATACCAGAGGGTCCTTCCCCACAGACATTCCACCCAAAGGAATGTGGTAAGCACCTATATCTAAGCCACATAAATCTTTAAAGTGGACGGGGTCAGACCTGCAGTGAACCGGTCCTGCAGGAACTCCAGCACTGTACCAACTGGGCAGTTAACTGGGTCCAACCGACGGTCACTACACCAAGAAGTGAATACTCTCCACTTCAGGGCATAAAGTTTCCTCATGGAGGGAGCTCTGGACTGTAGAATGGTCTCAACAACCTCAGTTGAGAGACCTGACTCTATGAGCTGGGCCCCCTCAGAGGCCAAGCCCACAGGTTCCACAGTTCTGGCCGAGGGTGAAATATCAAGCCCTCTGCCTGGGACAGAAGGTCCCTCCTGACGGGTAGCTCCAGAGGAGGCCCGTCGAGGAGCGACACAAGATCGGGAAACCATACTCTGCCCGGCCAGCGCGGGGCTATAAGAAGCAGGCAAACCTGGTCCCTGCGAACTCTCTCCAGAACTCCCGGGAGCAGAGCAACTGGGGGAAAAGCGTACAGACGTAGCCTCGGCCACGTCTGCACCATAGCATCCAGTCCCAGAGGAGCTGGATGCGTGAGGGAGAACCAAAGTGGACAGTGAGACGTCTCTCGAGACGCAAACAGATCCACTTGTGCTTGGCCAAACTCCCTCCATATCAGCTCCACCACCTCGGGGTGGAGCCTCCATTCCCCGGGCCTCAGCCCCTGTCTCGACAGAGTGTCTGCTCCTATATTCTGGACCCCGGGGATGTATGCTGCCCTGAGAGACAGCAACTTCCCCTGGGACCACAAGAGGATATGGCGTGCCAGATAGCATAATGGGCGCGAGCGCAAACCCCCTTGGTGATTTATATAGGCGACTACCGAAGTGTTGTCCGTATGAACTAGCACATGGTGTCCCCTGAGATCTGTGATAAAGCTCCTCAGAGCCCGGAAGACAGCTAACATCTCTAGGCGATTGATATGCCAGGAACGATGATGGTCTTCCCACAGACCTTGAGATGAGCGACCCTCCAGGATCGCTCCCCAACCCGTGAGGGAAGCATCCGTCGTTAGCAGTTTGCGACGACAAGGAGCTCCCAACACTGGGCCCTGGGACAGGAACCAAGGTTTCTTCCACATAACCAAGGCACGTAGGCATCGCCGCGTGACCTTGATTGTGCGAAATGGGTTGCCCCTCGGGGAAAACCCCCTGGTCCTGAGCCACCACTGCAGGGGCCTCATGTCCAGTAGTCCAAAAGGTATCACGTTGGAAGCTGCTGCCATGAGACCCAACAGTCTCTGGAACTGTTTGACAGTGAGTAGCTGGCCTAGCTTTACACTTTTCACAGCTGCAAGGATGGAATCTATCCGTGGCGGTGACAGGCGCGCCTGCAACGACACTGAATCCCAAACCACGCCTAAGCAAGCCTCTTCTTCAGCCGTAACCCCAGCTCTTTCATATGGGCGAGAACAACATCTCGATGTTGAACCGCTATCTGATGCGAATGAGCTAAAATCAACCAATCGTCGATGTAGTTCATGATGCGAATACCCTGGAGGCGCAGTGGCCCCAGAGCTGCATCCACGCCTTTGGTGAAAGTGCGGGGTGATAAAGCCAGGCCGAATGGAAGAACTCGATATTGGTATGCTTTGCCCCCGAAAGCAAACCTCAGGAACTTCCAATGACACGGACGGATGGAAATATGGAAATATGCGTCCTTGAAGTCTATCGTGACAAACCAGTCCTCGGACCTGATCTGTGGCACGATTTGTCTCAATGTTAACATTTTGAACTTGAGCTGCATGACTGACTCGTTCAGAACTCGAAGATCTAAAATGGGACGCAATCCCCCGTCCTTTTTTGGAACTATGAAGTACCGGCTGTAAAACCCGGTTTCCCTGTTGGAGGGAAGTACATATTCTTTGGCCCCTTTCTCTAACAGAGTGTTTACTTCCTGTTCCATAACCAGAACCTGCTCGGGGCCCACCACTGTGGGCAGGACCCCCATAAACCGAGGTGGGCGTTTCTTGAATTGTATCTGATACCCTTTTTCCACGGTCTGCAGGACCCAACGAGAAACATTTGACAGTAGCTTCCACGCTGTCAAAGATTCTACTAGAGGTACCAGTCTCTCGAGACTGATTTCTGGGTTCTGTTGTTGTTGAGTAGTCGGTTCGTCGCCCTGTAACGGCGCACCGGCAGGGAACGACTGAACGGACTGCTCTAACACCCTCCTCAGAGGGGGCGGGCATCCCGAGGCCACTACGTTTCCGGGTGGTCCTTGAGATATGTGCTCGCCGGAGACCGCTGCGCCCTGAAACACCGGAGGTGGCAGGGTTGGCAGAACGGTCCCCTGAGGGTACCGAAGGGAGACGGGCACCGTAAAAAGAGGTGTTGACCGCTGCACTTCGGGGGGGACTACCCTCATCTGTCCTGAGCCCTCGGACGTCAGGACTTTTTCCCAGCAGCCTTCTTGGCGGTAATAACGGTCCGCAGATCCGTTCTACCCCTCGAAGGCTGCTGGGTTTGAGAGCGTCCTCCGTGTCCCCGTGATTTATGTGGGGGAGCACGGGAGGACACGCTCTGTTTTTGAGTTGCACGATGTTCAGTGCTCTTTTTAGATGAGTGAGGCTGCTCCCGCTCAGCAGCCTCGTGAAAAGATCGGCGGGGGAGAAGTTTTTGCAAAGCAGCTGCCTGCTTAGATGCTTCCTGAAGCTTATCAACAGCAACAGTAACAGCGTTGCCAAAGAGACCAAGCGTGGAAACTGGAGAATCTAGAAGAACATTCTTCTCTTTGTCTTTAATATCACTGAGGTTGAGCCACAGGTGCCTCTCAGTGGCCACCAGGGCTGCCATAGACATAGACACATTTGCTCCTCATCCTGTGACTTGATTCTGATTTATTTCGTTTTGTAGTTTTATTTAGGCCTATTAGAAAGGTATATTCTGTTCTAATTTAATTGAGTAAATTAATTGTTTATTTTTTCGGTGCATCGATGTTGTGCTGTAGGCTGGCCTGCTCGCACAGGTAATTTAGCCGATTTAATTTGATTTGCATGTGAAATGCAAATCTGCAGTGTGGCCTTTCTGGAGTTATTTATGTTATTTCTTAGTTTTATTGATCAAAAAGGTTTTTATACATTTTCTTCTATATCTTTGTGTGATTTTCTGTACATCGCGGCTTTGAAACGTTAAAGCCCCGCCCCCAGCCCCACCCCCATACACATGATTCGACTATTAGTCGACTATAGGCAAGACATGACGATTCTGCTTCGACTATGAAAATCCATAGTCGGGGACAGCCCTACCCACCAGAGAAGAAGTCACTCTGAGGGGCTTATTAGGCAACGCCGGAGCTTTCAGGGAAGATGCCGTCGCTGGAGAGAGATAGCTCGCAAGCGTCTCTTCCACCTTCGGCATCTCCCCATAACCATGCTCTCTATACCCAGATATAGTGGAATAATTCATGGTTTGTGAATTAAAAACTCTATAAGAAACTGGTCTCTCCCACGATCTCGACACCTCAGTGTGGAGATCGGGAAAAAACGGCAGATTTCGGCGTTGTGGTTGTGCACGTGAGGGCAGGAAGCGTTCGTCAAGTTTACTTTTTGAACGAACGTCCTGTTTATCAGATGGCCACTCAATACATAATCTATCAACTGCTCTTGTCACTACATCCAGCAATTCTTCAAATGCATGAGACTGAGGTGGGGCTTCCTCAGACTCAGCATCAACACTAACAACATCCAGTTCCTCAGAACTGGACAATTGCAGTGTTTGTTCTATCATCGGGGCGGAAGAAACGCGTGCTTCCGAACCCTGATGACAGACATCGGGTCTATCAGGTAAGGGCTGAGATAGGGCAGAGCCCGTCTCAGACCCCGCTGATAGATCCATTTGCGAACCCCAGGACTGAGATCGCCAGGACTGAGATAGCTCGGCAGCAGCGGGACCCGAGCCCTGGGGAACGCGAGCTTCCCGGAAGAAACTCAGCCGGGATCGGAGCGAGCGCATGGACAGCGCCTCGCAATGCACACAGCCAGCACCCTCGAGTGCTGACTGGGCATGCTCCTCTCCCAAACAAACAATGCACAGAATGTGAGTGTCCCTACCCATAATAAAACGCGGGCAGGGATGCACACACATTCTGAACTGTTCGCTGGACATAATTGCTTTCAGTGACAAGACAACAATAAATAGACAGAGACAGATTTCACATAGAGCGCTACTGAAGACACAGAAGCTGTTGTTCTCTGGTTTTCAAGCAGGCTTTATAGTTTCCTGGTACGTGACGTCACCCGCATCTGACGTTCCGCCACGCCATTGGGCTGATTTTACATGTGCTTCAAGACATCATCACGCGAAGCGTTCCTCTAGCGTCAAACTCGACGCAACGCGAGTTCCCTTGAAAGGGAACTTGAAGTTCCCATGAGATTCTGTTTAGGCGTAATACCAGAAATAGCCACCGGGTGACATACATTCCATTGAATTTAATTGTATGGATTCTGCTGTAACAAATTAATACATTTCTGTCCAAATATCACTTCTGTCACAAAATATCAAACCTTGAGACTCAGACCTTTCTGACAATGTTTTGTCAAGATTAGAAAAGGTTTTGATCATAAATTTTGAAACATGATTACGCCCAAAAGGGGTGGAGCCAGAGAAAAGAATTTAGACTACCGTTTCTATGGTAACGCAACGTTCAATTTCAAAGTGGTTTTCACAGGATGAGTTTGTAAGCTTTCAAATGATACCTAATTTATGATAACTACTAAAATATGTGATGTAATAAAAAAGGTGATAAAAAGATAATATTATATTTTAGAGGATAATATATATATATATATATATATATATATATATATATGTTCTGCTTTTTAGAGGATAATATTATTTTATCATTTTTTATTGACAAATACTAGATTATATGTTTTATTATGAACTTTTAGCATGAAAACCAAAGTTTCAATTATTAAATTGTGTGCATCGACTTTTTGTGACAAACGCCAGAACTCCTGTTATGATGTAGATTTTTTGAGGTGCACTCTTGTCATAAATCCATCTATTACTGTTCCTACATAATTCGTAACAAAAAACAGAGCTAGAATATCTATTTAGGAGTCTTAGACCTTTCCAACGATATATAGTTTGTCATGATTAGATTAGGATTTAATTGTAATATAGTGAATTAAAAACTCAAAATACACAGATAGTCAAAATTAGAGTTAATCCCTTTTTTATACCCTAAACAGGCAACGTGACCCAGGAGTCACATATATTTCAAAACGTGCTAAATAACAACATGAACAACATATTAATTAATTTTCTTCTTCAGCACTTTAAGACAATGTTCACAATTAATTTTAGCAGTATTATTATAATTTTTCCAGAAGAAAAGTAAGTTTAATATATATTTACTTTCCTCAAAATCTGAATGTCCTGCACCACTGACAGCCATGTTGGATTTAGGTCAGGCTGACTAATTTATCACAAAAAACTTGAAGCAAATCATGTGACCAGCATACTCAAGACAGACCAGGCTGTGATAAATGATAAAAGGATTTGATGAAAAAATCATTCTTAGGCCCCAAAAAAGACAATAAAAACTATGTGACTCGTGAGTCACGTTGCCTGTTTTAGGGTTAAAAAAATATCTTAAAATTAAATAAAACCACTTTTCCTAAAGTAGAACACAGTCTTCTTTTCAATTAATGATATATGCATTCTTTATAACTACTTGCATACATCATTCTTTATTCTTTCAAGCAGACATATTTAAATGAATTAAATATAATTAATCCTTATTAAAGCTATTAACGAGCAGTGAATGCTTTTCTTTTTCTTTTGTTGCTTGATCAATATTAAGGACACAGACCGCATTAGGTTTATTACCCACTGTCACTTTAAGACATCGGATCATTTCCAATGACATGCGGATCCAGAATTGCACTGATGCACATCCGATACACTCACAACTGTTTAAGACATAACCGACATATTTTACGTGAATACTCTCCAAAACGGACATTTAGACATAATGTTGTGTGTATTTGTCCATTCAGACACGAAACAGAGCTCAATTCAGTACTCGCGCGCTGTATAGGTGTCTATGGCTGCACGCTTCGGGTAGGGTGTGTGCGTGCGCACAGAAAGATGAGACATGATGCCAACTCGTGTCCCGCTGGGTACATCAGCACGTTACAGTACAAATGTGCGCATCTACTATCAGTTTTGAATGGATCGCTTCCCAAATCGTCACTATCTAACATTTTCGTCTAGTTTTTATTCGTTGACGAAAATGTCAATCGATTTTCGTCATAGTTTTTGTCATTCAAAACTAGTTTTTATAATTTACTTTATCGTCTCGGTTTCGTCAGTGAAAAATGTTGTTGATGAAAATAATGACGAAAATTATTCGTCAACGAAATTAACACTGTAATGCAGTGGAGGAGATAGCCTTGCCAAAATCCTTCACATTGAACTAACAGTAGCTACGTTTACATGGACACTTATAATCGGATTGACGGCTCAATCGGACTAAAAAACCTTCATGTAAACACCTTAATCGATCCGATTGAGCTCGATCCGAATGAAATTTCGATCGGATTGAAAGGGGTGGTTTATCCCTTTTGTAATCCGATCAAGAGAACATGTAAACACTTGGTCGGATTGAAAACCAAAACTGAAAGGACTGCGCATGTGCGATGAAGTTAATTAAAGTAATGACGTATGACGCGCGGAACGAGCTGTTCTTCCTGTTGAATAAAGTGTCATATTAATAAGTTTCCCGTCATTCTAAAATTCTCATTTCAATCGTGCGTCTGTTAAGTGAAGCAGGACAACGTCCCACTAGTCCTTGTTTTGGATTGTCATCCACAGACGACTGGTTTTGGCCGCGGGGAGGGGCATTTTTACTGCGTGATAAGCAGCACGGCAAAACGGTTAATATGCTCTATATTATGACCAGAGACTAATTAATATTACGTCTGCTGTTTAAAACAAATAAAGAACCAATAGAGGAGAATATTTATGCGCGAAAAGCGGGAAACTCTGTATTCGTGCATGTCAAAACATCAGATCCGATTTGAAACTTGTGACATATAAACGCGCACATCAATCCGATTACTTTATTTATCAGTCATGTAAACACCTTGTTCGGATTCATCAATCGGATTGATTTCATTCCGATTGTGTCCATGTAAACGTAGCTACTGTAGGCTAACAACACAATTTGCTGATCTTTAGTTAGCTGAGTAGCCGACAAGCTTACTTTCCATTATAACGTTAATGTTAAACATGTTCACTAACGTGAATTCATCCGCGGGAAAGCTGCAGCCAGGGGCTTTTCAAAGAAGACGCTGTCGTTATCTTGACTGTGATTAGCCAAATGACTCGCGTGATGACCTCGTCCTCCCTGACTTTGCACAGGGTCTGTGCAAGTAGGCTCACTGGGGGAAATGCAAATTTGCGGAGGCCCCGGGGCCAGCTGTGTGCCAGTGCGTCCGTGCCGAGTGTTCTCTCGGTCAGGGAGTAAAACAACTGGCAGTGGGAGGTCTCTGAGGAGGCAAACAGGTCTACCTGAGCCTCCCCGAACTCTCTCCAGATCAGCTGAACTGCCTGGGGGTGGAGTCGCCATTCTCCCGGGAGCACAGCTCGTGACGGCTCGTCGGCCACACGGTTGAGCACACCGGGGACATACATGGCTCGAAGCGACCTCAGATGCTTCTGACTCCAGAGGAGGAGATGGCGGGCGAGTTGCGACATGCGATGGGAGCGTAGACCACCTTTTGATGTACGCAACTAGTCAGCTGCAAATATGGCTTGACCCCCAAAAAATTCTAACAAAAGGTTTCTCAGTGGTTTACAGTAGTATCAGATGTACTTAAAAACATACTAAAAGTTTACCAAAGTTTGACTCCAAGAAAGGCCCCATTTTCAAAATGGCGGCCGTCAGGACCCAAAATGACCATTACTCCTTTGTATTCCTCCTAGACCAGGAATACTGGTGCCTGATACATGTTTGGGCCATGTAATATTCTAATTAACATATTTGCATGATAGATAAGTGATTACAAGTACAACTATATATTAAAGTAATTGGTTACAAGCATATTTATGCGGAAAATAAGTAAAATTTCCCTTAAGGCGAGACACTACAGGTGAATAGGGTAAAAATTTTAACTAGCAGATATCACCATGAAACTTTCCCAGTTGATTGTCTACTTTGAGATGAGAAAAAAATGTATTACAAGTTTTCTGTAATTTATTAATTTATTAATTTCTGTAAAAAAAAAAACATGCTTTTGCCTGCCGTGTCTCGCCTTAAGTAATTGCATATTTCTCCTTTCTCATATCGTTTTGCCTAGTGTTGGTGGTTTCTGTGGTTCATAACCATTCTTTTGATTCCAATAAATAATAAATTCATTAGAACTGTGTGGTACTGTCAAATTAGTCAAAACAGGGCTGCCACGTGAAGGCATGTGCTGATTGTCTGAACCCGTATAGAATCACACCAATTCATTGGCTGATGGCGCGGGCACCTCCTCAGTGGCGCAACTTGAGAGCGGAATGACGTGGACAAAACTTTGGTGACATAACCACGTCAGGGCCATAGAAACACCTTCACAAGACCTGGGGCAAACTCCATACAAGGCTCACTCACAGAAAGAGCCTGCAGATCCCCCACGCGCTTGAGAGAGGCCAACGCTAACAAAAGTGCCACCTTGAGAGTAAGAATCCGGTCCGGAGCTGACTCCAAGGGTTCAAAGGAAGGCTCTAATAGCCCCTCCAGAACAACTGATAAATCCCAGGTGGGGACACTAATAGGACATGCAGGCCTCAAGTGTCTAACTCCACGCTTAAACGAGGAGACCAGACAGTGTTTACCTAAGGGGACCTCGTCTGACTCCCGATAGGCAGCGATAGCTGACATAAACTCTCAAGGTAGTTGCAGCCACTCCAGCCACAAATTTATCCTGCAGGAATTCAAGCACTGAACCGACTGGGCAGCTGACAGGGTCCACTGCATGAGCCGAACACCAAGACTCAAAAACCTTGCACTTAGAGAAATACAGCAGTCTAGTAGAAGGCGCACGAGTGTTATCAATGGTCTCCCAAACATCAGCGGGAAGACCAGACGCCACTGTCGCTAGCGATTGCCTCTTATCGCCCACAGCCTCCATATCTCGGGTCAAGGATGCCAATTCCTGCCCTGGAGATGAGACAGCGGATCTCTCCTGATAGGAATCTGCCAAGGGGACTCATCCACCAGGGAGCTCAGTTCCGAGAACCACGTCTGGGATGGCCAGAATGGGGCTACCAGAAGGAGGCGGATCCCACACTCCCTCACTCTGCAAAGGACTGCATGGATTCGCTTGACCAGAGGGAATACATACAGTCTCAACTCCAGCCATGGATGAGCGAGGGCATCTATCCACAGAGGTGTCGGATGAGCTGAGACAGGGAAAACCATAGGGGGCACTGTGTTGAGCTCTGCGACGCAAAGAGGTCTGCCTCGCCAAACATGCTCCAAATTAGAGCCACTGTTTAGCAGTGCAACATCCATTCCCCCGACTTGAGCTTCTGTCTCGACAGAAAGTCCGCTGCGATGTTCAGGTCCCCTGGAACGTGAACTGCTCTCAGCGAAAGAAACCTGTCTTGAGCCCAAAGGAGGAGGCGGTGCGCATGCCTGTCGAGGGTGCGCGACCACGAGCCCCCCTGGCGATTTACATGGGACACCACTGCCATGTTGTCCGTCCTGACAATGACATGAGTCCATCATGGCTGGGAGAAATTGATCCAGGGCCAGAGAGACAGCTTGCAACTTGAGGCAATTTATGTGCCACGAGAGAGGCTCGCCCGTCCAAACATCGTACGCTGGTCTGCCCTCGAAGACCGCTCCCCACAAGTCAAAGAGGCGTCCGTCATGACAACCTGCCAATGGCAAACTACACCCATCTTGACCCCCTGAAGTAAAAAGGGGGAGTCTTTCCACCTCCAAAGAGCGTGAAAGCAACTGCACGACACTCTCAGCAGGCGGAAGGCAGACCAAGAAGGGTGGATGCCCCTGAGTTTCATCCAGCACAGGAATGGTCTCATATGAGGGAGACCCAAGGGCAGCACAGGAGAGGCTGCTGCCATGAGCCCCAGAAGCCTGCGACATATGCCCACCGCTACATGATGGCCGAGCCTGAAACGGGCCAAGCACGCACGGAGACTGGAAACTGGAGCAGGGGCCAGACGGGCCTGCATCGAGAGAGAATCGAGTTGGACACCCATGAAAGTGGTCTGCTGAGAAGGAGTTAAGACATTCTTCTGAGCATTCAACCTGAGACCAAGGGTGGTGGAGAATGAGGTGGTGGAGAATGACGTCCCTGTGACGAAACACCAACTCTGTGAAATGAGCCAGAATGAGCTAGTCGTCTAGATAATTTAGTACAAGGATGCCCTGGAGCCTCAAGGGGGCCAGAGCTGCATCCATGCACTTGGAGAATGTCCGCGGAGCCAAAGCTGGACCAAATGGAAGGACCCGATACTGATACGCCTTTCCCCCAAAGGCGTATCTAACCTGAGGTTTAGTATAATGCCACCTTTATACTCAAAAACATCTATAGAGGATGTATTACATATGTATTACCTTATTCAAATTGAAATGAGTGACCATTTTAGAGGGTTCACACACAGGCCTCTGTTCGGGCTAATTCAGAGTTGTTTATGATCAAAGTTATACAACTCCAATTTAAGTTACTTTTGGGTGCAATAATTTTTACATTGAATGTCAAGTCTGTGTTTTAGCAAAAAAAAAGGGTATGTGTCCAAAAACACGTATTGAGTAGGAGTTACATGACATAGGCTAAATCGTTTACATCTCTGGTTAACCACTAACAAAGATAAAACCTTACAGTTATCTCACAAAATCATGTATTCCATAAGTATGTAATCATGTCAGTGCAATTTAGACAAGTCCAATGGATTCATAGACCCAGAAAGCATGGGGTTAGACACCAAGATTACTTGGCTAGGTCAAATAACGAAGGAGTTAGTGTCACGGTGTCAGGTTGTGTTCTCCAGGTGTCCACTAGATGTCCTCCTTCCTCACGGTGTCTGTCACATTTTTTAACTACATTCCCCACGATCCTTGTCTCATCATTGCACTCAGCTGTCCCTTGTCATTAATCATTGCACTCAGCCAATTCCCCATTAGCATTGTCATTTCCCTGTGTATTTAACCCTGTCTGTTTTAGTATGTGTCACGGAGTCCTCGTATTTATCACGTCACTTCTGAGTTCTGTTCTTGCCCGTTTGTCTTGTGCCTGTATATGTTTTGATTGCTACTTTGGTTTTGACCCCTGTTTGGACTGGATATTGATGTAATGGTTTTCCCTTATTAAACTTACTGCAATTGGATCTACTTTTCCTCTGTTCTTGTGTGGATCGTGACAGCTAGGATATTTTAAGGGCTTCCTGCCCATCTTGGACGCCATCTTGAAAATTACACCTTTCTAGTGGTCAAACTTTGGTAAACTTTTAGTATGTTATTAAGGACACCTAATACTAAAAAAAACAGCTGGGAAACCTTTTGTTAGAATTTTTTTAGGGTTAGGTGTTTTTTTTCCATATATGCAGCCGCCTAAACGGTCGCAGTGTTGTCCGTACGGACCAGCACGTCTCTGCCCTGAAGCAGCCTTTTTAAGCGGCTCAGAGCGAGATATACTGCAAGCAACTCGAGGCAGTTGAAGTGCCAATGCAGTTGGGGGCCCGTCCACACCCCTGAGACTGCATGCCCGTTGTACGTGGCACCCCAGCCCTAGACACCTGTTCCAAGGGGACTCCTGCCCAGAGGAACGAGGGGTCTGACCACGGACTGAAGGTCTGGCGGCACTCCGATGTGATTGCCACCCGGTGAGTGCCATGATGCCACGCCCATCTTGGGACTCAGCCATGAACCCAGTGCTGAAGCGGTCTCATATGGAACAGCCCGAGCAGAGTTACCGCTGCTGCCGCTGCCATGTGCCCCAGGAGCCTCTGAAAGAATTTCAGTGGGACCGCCGTCCTGCCTTTGAATGTGTTCAAGCTGTTCAGCACCGACTGAGCGCGCTGCTCTGTGAGGCGCGCTGTCTGTGTGACCGAATCCAACTCCATACCGAGAAAAGAGATCCTCTGCACAGGGGCGAGTTTGCTCTTTTCCCAGTTGACCTGAAGGCCCAGCTGGCTGAGGTGCCTGAGCACGAGGTCCCTGTGTTCGCATAACTGATCTCGAGAGTGTGCTAGTATGAGCCAGTCGTCGAGATAGTTGAGAATGCGAACGCCCTGTTCTCTCATGGCAACAAGAGCCCCCTCCGTGACTTTCGTGAAGACACGGGGAGACAGGGCCAGCCTGAAGGGCAGGACCTTGTACTGATATGCTCGACCCTCGAACACAAATCGCAGAAATGGCCTGTGTCGAGGAAGAATTGAAACATGAAAGTACGCGTCCTTCAGGTCGATTGCTGCAAACCAATCTTGGGGACGGATGCATTCGAAAATGTGTTTCTGCGTGAGCATTTTGAATGGTAGCTTGTGAAGGCTCCGATTCAAAACTCGCAGGTCCAAGATCTGTCGTAACCCACCACCTTTCTTGGGTACAATGAAGTAGGGACTGTAGTGCCCTGACCGGAGTGAGGCAGCGAGGTGGAACGCAGGGGCTCGGCTCGGGAGGCTCTCTCTGGGAGGCGGCCCGTAGCGGAGTCTGAGTGTGCTGAGCAACACTTACCTGGTTCCACGGGGCAGGAGGTGCAGGAGGCGGCTTGGTTGCGTTCTCGAACCGCACACTGTTGCCTGCTGGCGATAGAAGAGGCGATGAGAGTGGTGAGGATTCTCTCCTCCCACTGCTCTCCTGGCCCTCTTCAGACCCAGGGATAATTTTTTAATTTAGGTACCACTGTGACTCCAGTGGTGGAACAGAATTTTGACTCAAAAGATTTGTTCCCCGGCCCTCCACCGGGAGAGAGCAGCTCCACCCATTTCCGGGTCACCCATCTCAGGTGTGATTGTTTCACCAACCACTTAAACAGCAGTTGAGACGGGCGGTGTCATCCTCCTGCAGCGGACAGAGTAGAGCAGGCTGTGCAGGATTTTTTTTTATTTTTTTTTTGGCAGGTGATGACACCCTTGGCGACGAGTAGACTGAGGGGCGGCCCACGAGGCACTCTGGTGGTACGTCGGGGGAAGCGCCTCAGTCTGCTGCTGACTGCGGAGAACTGCTGGGCCAATTCTCAACAGTGTCGCCGAAAAGGCCATCTTGTGAGATGGGAGCATCGAGAAAGCGTACTTTGACGACCTCTCGCACCTCTGCAAGGACAGCCAGGGGCCTTTCTGGACCACCAAGGTGGACATCGTCTGGCCGAGGGCCTGCGCTGTGACTTGAACACGGTCAGTCTACAAGCGCAGCTCAACTCCGGCTCAGAACTACCCTCGTGCATTAAGAGTGCCTTGGCCTCACATGCAGGGCAGAGGTGGCTCGCCAGAGGCTGCACAACTTGTGATGCGCTAGAGAGGGAGGGGCCCTAGGGGGTTGGTTCCCCGAAGGAGAAGCCCTCAGCTCTCAGATCACCCAAGCCATTCTACTGAAGTAGACCTCTCCTGGTGGCCACCAGGGAGGGCGCTACAACGCAGAATAGACACCTAGAGCACCTAGAGCGCCGACCGAGCGCTGGGTTGCCGTGACAACCCGCGCTGCAGCCCGGCAGCTCGACGGCACACGACACGCTGAGGAGCGAGAGACCCGGCGGGTTTTGCCCGGCGGAAGCTCTCACCGATCTCCACGGTCTCCCAGAGTGTCGAGAAGACTTGCTTTTACACACAAGCAGCGGCTGGCCAACAACAGAGGGGACTCAAGCTTTCCAGAGAAAGAAGAGTTGACCGGCGTGCCGACATGGTCATGTTCCCGTGCGAAAACATGAACCACCCACAAACACCGCAACCAGAAACACACGGGTGGAATGTCATCTTTAGAAAGATGCAACTCACACCCATGTAAGTTAAGCTCTTTCAGGGGAATACTCTCCTTGGTACTGAAGCACGCAGGGGAACGGTCGCAGCGGACACAGACAGGAAATATGCAACCTGTCGTGCGCTGTCTCTCTTTACGGCAGTCTTACCAGCCGTAAGAACGGCTATTCAGCGTTCTTGGCGCACCGTTTCCAGCGGTGAAAACAGCTTCTTTTTTTTTTGCTCAGTAACACAAAAATAAAAGAGAGAAAAAAAAAAGAAAGTCGACCCCGCTGCTGCGCTGTATCTCTGTATCTCGTGTACCAGACACGAGAGATAATCTTGAAGAGCTTGCTCGTTGTTTGATCACTCAGTAGATTAAACAGCATCGAAACGCTCGGCTCCGAAGCAAAAAGCTGAAGTGCAATCGCACCAGCTGCTCGTTAAATACCCGCGCTGTGAGGCTGCACAGCTGATGCAAATGATTGCACGCCAATATGCATTGGCTCGTGTAGTTTCACTCGAAGTAGATTGGCCTCTCTAGCGAGATTCCTATTCGTCATTCACCACGACGTACGTCGTAGTGACCGGACGATAGGGAACAACATGAACACCGAAATACTATTTTCACATATTGAATCTAGAATTCAACATTTTATTTTCATGTATCCTTTAGCCAAAGTTAATTGGGGAGGAGATTTCAATATGGTGTTTGATGCAACTATTGATAGATGGCCCCCTAAAAGTAGGCCTGTGCCCGGTTGCATAAAGCACCTTAAGTTTTTCCCTTAAGTATGATACTTAAAGGTCCCGTTTTATGCCCCTTTTCACAAGATGTAAAATAAGTCTCTGATGTCCCCAGAGTGTGTATGTGAAGTTTGAGCTCAAAATACCCAACAGATCATTTTTTACAGCATGTTTAAATTGACATTTTTTGGGGCTCAGAAAAACGAGCTGTTTCAGTGTGTGCCCTTTAAATGCAAATGAGCTGCTGCTGGACGACACAGGGGGCGGAGCTTCATGAGCTCGCGCTCAGTCTGTCAGGAAAAATTCATCTCACGGAATGATGATAATATCAGAAACTCTCAGTAACGGCGTTCATTTCGAGTCGGACAATAATGCCTACAGAGTCAGAGTGCTGTATAGAGATGAAACAGGTATGGTTTAGTAGTTTAATTACGGTTATTATAACGTATTTGTCATCTGCTTGTAGGCTATGTATCCATTATTTATTAATAGCCTACAAGTCTGCTGTCTGAATGATGATCAAACATGTACTGATGAGTTTAATAAAGTTTATTGTACATCACACAAAAGATGAAGCGTCAGTTTTACTTCAGAAAATCACCGTAAGAGCTGAGTAAACACAGTAGCCTAAGTTATAAGAAGTGCGCAAGTAGCCAGTAGAGTTGAGGGAGCATTCCTGTGGGCGGAGGTTAGTCAAGAAACGGTTCTAGTGACATCATTAAAGAAGGAAGTAGAGGGATGTAGTCCAATCGAGCCGTTTTTTGTAGTCAACTTCTGTTAAATAAAATATCTCGCTTGGCATTGAACTTTGAGCTTTATAATTTTACAGATATTATTTATGCTCTAACAGCAACATTACACACTAACTAAAGTTTGAAACATGGGATCACGCAGAACGGGACCTTTAAGGGGCGATTTCCCCTTACCTAAGAGAATAACTTAAGGGTGTTGCATATAATCTCTTAAACGGTTCTCTTAGGTAAGGGAAACATTTAAGTGTTTCACGACATCGATCCTGGATTCATGTTATAAAAGTCTGTTGTTGCCATAGATACGCAAAACACTAACACTTTCGCAATCAAATAAAGTAGGCTAGGATATCGGAATGGATAAAGAAAACAAAAAAAGAGAGCCTAATTGGACAGAGGAGGAGAAATGCATTCTTCTTGACAAATATGGTAAAAGAAAAACAATTTTTGACCGTCGCGTTTAAATGACGGGAAAGCCCCCGCAACCCGGTGAACCTCTCTGCTGACAGACGATTTATGCAGGTGGAAAACATCTCCCGCTAATATTGCGCGTCGATCAAATCGGTATTCCTGCAACAATTTTTTATCGCTAAGATGGTCCAAAGGGTTCTCCCTATCCCTAAAAATGATTCTTGGCACATAATGATCTTCAGCTGGTTCCATAAATTCAGCCATTTCGTCTTATTTTTGTCCGCGCTACTCTTAAGGTTACGATTTCCAAACCTTAAGTTATACTTAGGGAAATGACCGTTAAGGGGTTTTATGCAACACTTGACGCTTTTTAAGGGATTACTTAAGTGAAAAAACAGCGTTTAAGGGAAATTCTAAGTGTTTATGACGTTTCACTTAAAGAAACCCTTAAGTAACACTTAAGGGTTTTTTTCTGCAACACCCTTAGGTTTAAGGGAAACATAAGGGAGAACTTAAGGGAAAATTACACTTAAGGTGCTTAATGCAACCGGGCACTGGCCTTTAGAGTGGACTTGATAATGTATGTTTAAGATTGGGCCTTACTGATGTGTGAAGATATCAGACAGTGAGTAATAAGGACTCATCTCTTCATTCTCGTATTGACTATTGGCTAGTGTCTAATGATTTAACTAATAATGTGACTTCTGTACTGATAGAACCCTGCATAATGACAGATCATAAAGGAATATTCATAAGAATAAATAGGGTGCAAGACAAAGCAGTCAAGAAAACTAATAGTTACTAGAAATTAATTACTGAAAACAATAAATTGCTTGAAAATGATTGCTTAGTGAAAAAAATCAAACATATACAGTAATAAAAAAACATTGGTCACCATTATGGTGATCAGTGTTTCATTTAGTTGGGCAGTTTGACTCTTGGCTTTTGATGCGAGTATGTGATATTTGTAACAGCATTTACCAAAACACATAATTTGTTGCAAATTAAAGCTGGAAAAAAAAATTATCAGGTGATATAGTTTTCAGTATCATAAAATAGAATAAGTCAGTAATCTTGTCCCTGACCAAAAGTGGTTATTTATTATCAATAAATGATGTTCACCATCAATACTTTCTCTCAACAGATCAGACACTCTCTAATTAGACTTTTAAATACATTGTAATTTTTTTTTCTAAAGACACCCACAGACATCAAGAATCAGCATATGAATCTCAACAATGGTGACATGCTTCATGCCGCAATGCATGCTGGGAGCCATGAGTTTTATACTATGGTGACTTCCAGCATGCATTGCGGCATGAAGCATGTCACCATTGTTGAGATTCATCTGCTTATTCTTGATGTCTGTGTGTGTCTGAAGATTTTTTTTCACATAATGTATTTAAAAAAGTAAAATTAGAATGTCTGATCTGTTGCAAGAAAATATTATTGGTAAATAAAATCTATTAATAACAAATATCCACTTTTGGTCAGGAAAAATATTAGTGAATTCTTCTACATTACGATGCTGAAAAGGAATGAAAATTACCTCATCATGATCACCTGATCATCTTTGTTTCTGGCTTTCTTGCAAAAATTTTTTTTTTTGATAAACACTGTTACAAAGACCACAAACTCACATAAAAAGCCAAACTGTCCAACTAAATGAAACACTGATCAATGTAATGGTGACCAATATATTTTCAATAAAACATCAACATCTAAACCTCTGTTAATTCTCAATAAGAACTTCTATAGCCACATGACAGAAATAAAGTAAATTTGGTTTGTAATAAGTGAAGCTGGTAATGCTGTTAAAAACAAAATTCTATGATTGAGTTCAGTTTTTTTGTAATTTGTATACTTCCACATTGGCTACTTCCAACATTGATAGTTTTTTTTATATAGCTTTATGAGTAATACTAAAAGAATAGACGAGAACTTTCAGAATGTGTGTGATAAAGACACAGACACTAAGGAGTTGAGAGAGTGCATTTACTTAAAATAACAAATCTCCAATGATGGGCTAACAGGAGAATTTTATAAGACATTTTCTAAAGAACTTTCACCCTTTTATTATTAGTATTTGTAGAAGCTATACAAAAAGGTGAATTGCCAGCTTCATTAAAACAAGGAGTTATAACACTGATCCACAAACGTAAAAAAGGACAAGTTGCTTATTGAAAATTGAAGGCCTATTAGTTTGCTCAATAATGACAGTAAGTTGTTTGCAATGATATTTTTAATATAAAACAAAATAATTGATATAGACCAGTCTGGTTTTATGCAAGGCTGTCATATTAGGAATAATATTAGACTAGTCTTAGATATGATAGATTATAATTACGTTAATGATGATGATAATTTCGTTTTATTTATTTATTTCTATAAAGCATTTGATACGTGAAAGTAATTAAACACTGTATAATGGATGTAATAGTTTTGTCAAACTTGCTTATGGTACTTTACAAAAGTTTGATATTCATCCTGGCATTAGGAAAGGATGCCCCCTCTCTCCTTTTTCATTTTTGTTAGTCACCCAAATTTTGCCAATGCATGTAAAAAGAAATAAGTATAATGGTATCACAGCTTTAGGTGTAGAATTGAAACTTAGCCAGTTTGCTGATGACACTGCAATTTTTTTGGAAAAACAAATGAGGTACCAAAAATAATTAAATGTATTGAGGCATTCACTGCTGTATCAGGCCTTAAAATGAATAGTGATAAATGTCAATGTCAATGTCAATGTCACTTTTATTTGTATAGCACCATTCAAACAACACATGTTAGTGTTAGTTAATAATCTCGCTGCAGCATTTTGTACCTTTTGCAGCCGTTGAAAAGATGCTTGACTAATACCCTTGTATAAAGAATTGCAGTAGTCAAGTCTTGACGATATAAGAGCATGGATTGCAATTTCAAGGCTCTTATGTGTCAACGATGATTTAATTCTAGCCAAATTTCTCAAATGAAAAAAACTTGACTTGACCACATAATTTACCTGTGCATTCAATTTCAGTGCGCTATCAATATAAACACCCAAGTTTTTAACATGATCTTTCACATATAATGACAGTGATCCGAAATTGAACTCTGCTGCGCCTTTGGTTCCTCTAGGGCCAAACACTACAACCTCGGTCTTTTTTTCATTGAGGTATAAAAAATTACAAGCAAGCCATGATTTAAGATCAGACAGGCAAGACATTAGAGATTGCACATTATTTCCATTTTGTAACGGTAGATATATTTGCAAGTCATCTGCATAACAATGAAATGTGATGTCGTACTTCTTAAAAATGTCTCCCAATGGGAGCATATAGAGAGAAAAAAGCGTAGGGGCTAGGATAGAGCCTTGTGGCACACCACATTTAAGTGATGTCGATCTCGATGTGTACGGGCCCAGTCTGACTGCCATGGTTCTGGCAGTCAAGTAAGACTTAAACCAATTTAGGGCCTTCCCCTGAATCCCTACATATTCCTCTAGTCGCGAAAGCATTACCGTGTGATCTATCGTGTCAAAAGCCGCAGTTAGGTCTAATAAGACTAACACTGCTGAATCACCAGCATCCATTGTCATCAGCAAATCATTGAACACTTTTACAAGGGCAGTCTCTGTGGAATGATGCTTCTTAAAACCAGACTGGTAAACCTCACCAATATTACTCTGTTCTAAGTATACATGTAATTGATTAAACACTACTTTTTCTAAAATCTTTGACATGAATGAAAGATGAGAGACCGGTCTAAAATTGGTCAGGTCAGTTAGATCTAAGTTAGGTTTTTTTAATATAGGTTGCACCAGGGCCTGCTTCAGCATGCTTGGAAAAGTACCTGTGTTCAAGCTTTTATTTACAATCTGTAGAATACTAGGTCCAATAACCTCAATGTTTTCTTTCAAAAACCACGGAGGAACCATATCTATAGCTGACCCAGTAGGTTTCAGTCTGCTTACCGTTTCCAGCAGCTGCGGAAATGATATAAGTTCAAACTGATTTAAAACTGTATTTTGTGTAATATGGCCCAAAAAGTCACCGCTCATTTGTGGGATAATTCTTCTAAGATTCTCAATCTTAGTTGTAAATGAATCTAGAAAATTCTCGCACATCAATGGAGACGGATCTAGGATTAATGTAGGAGGATTTATAACTGTATTTATTATATTAAATAACGTTCTAGGATTGTTAGCGTTCTTTTCTATTATCTCCACGAAATACCTTGATTTGGCTGATTTCATAGTGCTCTGGAATTTTTTCTGTGCTTCCTTAAAAATGTCATAATAAACTTGTAACTTATATTTCTTCCATTTTCTCTCTGCCTGCCTACAGATTCGTCTAAGACCTCTTATCTCATTATTTAACCACGGATCAGACATAACTTTACGCTGTTTAGTATTTTGAGGAGCCACTGCATCCAACACATCTTTACAGGTTGAATACAACCAATACAAGTGTTCATCCACACCCATATCATGTAAAGCAGATTCAGATATTCTACACACCTCATTAAAATTTGTACTAAATTCTGTACCAGTTGTTGCTGAAAAACTGCGAAAGCTTTGCAAAGACTTCACAGGATTAACAAGACAGCATGAGACAGGGATATTAAACAAGATGGGTTTGTGATCCGAGATAACATGGTCATATAATTCTAAGTCTTCAATAAAGAGACCATGTGTTAATACCAGATCTAATGTATGGCCATAAATATGAGTTGGGCCATTTACTGATTGGGTTAGATCAAAAGAATCAATCAAGTTTAAAAAATCTTTCGACATCACATTTTCTGGACAGCAGACATGTATATTAAAATCGCCTAAAATTAACAATTTATCAAATTTTGAGAACAAACCTCCTAGAAAATCCCCAAATTCATTAATAAAATCTTTCTGTGCTTTTGGAGGCCTGTAAATGACAACCATAGCAACAGGACTACCAATGTCTAGTATCAACAGTTGTCGTTCAAATGTTCGGCATTCTTCCGTTGATATTAATCTGCAATTAAACTTCTCTTTAAATATAGAAACCAGTCCTCCCCCTCGACCCGATGAACGAGGGGTATTAAAAAACGTACAGTCTCGCGGTATGAGTTCAGAAAAAGGACTCATGTCCCCAATTGCAATCCACGTTTCAGTAATAAACATTAAATCCAAGTTGTGTGTAATAAAAAAGTCATTTAATATAAATGTCTTGTTCATCACTGACCTCGCGTTGATCAAACCAAACCGGAGTTTTAGTACATCCTCATCCGATTGTGTTGTCCGACGTAACTTTAGCGGTTTAAGATTACACCATCTCACCCCGCCGTGTCGTAGACGTGGAGAGCGTAACAGTTGCAGCGATCCAGAGGAAGTAACGTTAGGGAAAATCGGGACATTCCAGTTATATACTGGTTCGAGGGAGCGCCATCTCACAGAGCAAGAACGGTCTATTCCATCGACGACAAAATCTCTGTGATCATATCTCCGATAACTTCCAAGGGCAATTTTAAGTTTAACCGCAAGACCACCTCTTTTCCCTCTGCGCTTTCGTCGTTTCCTTCCCGACGCCAAACATTGCCCCCGGCGGAGGTAAGGCGGCACAGACGCCAGCAGTGGCGGTGGCGGAGGAATTCCGCAAGCTTCCCACAATAACTGATATGTTTGTCCATCTGCCAGAAGTCCAATATCCAGCAAAGTTTGCCGGTCGTAAACTAACACTGATAACGCACTATGACTTAAGACAACACTTGAATAAAAAACACCATGATTAAAAAGGCAATTAAAAAACCATAGTAAAAACAAACTTGATAATCGCAGAGAGAGACGGCATGCCAAAAACATCGGCGCCATCTTGCCATCATAAATCTGTATTGTTTCCCTTTAAATATTGCTCCTCTACAGAAATAGAGAGCATCCCAGTTTAACAAAAATTAACATAGTAATTTGTAAAAATGAAAAACAGAGGAGTCAGTTAAATTTTGAACCAATTATTGAGAAAACTAAAATGAAATTTAATTTGTGGTTAATGAGGGATATATCAATATTTGGAAGGGTATTATATTATCAAAGGCAGAAGGTATATCTAGATCTGTATCTTAATCATTAGATGTGCCTCCGAATGTGATTAAGGATTTAGATAAGATACTTTATGACTTTAAATTTAAAAAAGGAGGAAATATACACACCAAAGAGCAAGGGAAACTTGAGGTCTTAGATTACAATACACTTAATGACAACTTCAAATTTAAATGGTTAAAGGGTTAGTTCACCCAAAAATGAAAATTCTGTCAGTAATTACTCACCCTCATGTTGTTCCAACCGCGTAAGACCTTCGTTCATCTTCGGAACACAAATTAAGATATTTTTGATGAAATCTGAGTGCTGGATTCACTTCTCCATAGGCTGCTAGGTGGCCCAAACTTGCTGGCCCAGAAAAGTTATTAAAGAGATCGTTAATATAGTCCAAGTGACTACAGTGGCTCAATCTTAAGTATATCAAGCAACGAGAATACTTTTTGTGCGCAAAAACAAGCAAAAATAACGACTTTATTCCACAATTCATTTCCTTCTCTCTGGGCCTCTAGTTGGTTCGCGTAGTGTTTTTAAGCTGCGCGTCACACACATGACCAGCGTCGGCCAATAGTGAGCCTACGTGGTGACGTGTAACACAGACGCGCTACGCAAAAACACTACGAGGCCCAGAGAGAAGGAAATGAATAGTGGAATAAAGTTGTTATTTTTGTTTGTTTTTGCTCACAAAAAGTATTCTCGTCGCTTGATATACTTAAGATTGAGCCACTGTAGTCACTTGGACTATATTAACGATCTCTTTAATAACTTTTCTGGGCCAGCAAGTTTGGGCCACCTAGCAGCCTATGGAGGAGTGAATCCAGCACTCAGATTTCATCAAAAATATCTTAATTTGTGTTCCGAAGATGAACGAAGGTCTTACGCGGTTGGAACAACATGAGGGTGAGTAATTACTGACAGAATTTTCATTTTTGGGTGAACTAACCCTTTAATAGAGTTTTTGAAGAATAGAGAAAGTCTTTGGAACGTATTTCCTAATTATATATTGAATACTATTAGAGGCATAGACTTTTTTTTGGGACAAAATTCCAGTTAAATTGGCCAATTTTCACAGACAAACCCAGCTAGCATGGAAATTGGTATACACAATTTTTCACTGCACAATTATTTCATATAGAATAACAATGACTTACTATTTAAAAACAAATCACTATTCTATCATACTTGGTTCAATAAGGGGATTATATTAGTAAGACAAATGGTTAATTCCAATGGATATTTGTTATCATATACTGAATTTCTACAAATATTTCAATTACCATGAGAGTTTGTTGTTGTTTTTGACGGGATTCCAAAGAGTGTGATGTTGCTCTTAAAGAACTCTAATTAAGTGAAAATCAATATGAACAATCTTTGTGGTCACATTTTCATTGATAATGTTAATGTTTTAAAACATAAATGTAGCAATAAGGATATAAGAAATGCTCTTTGTTCTGTGTCTTTTCCTGCAGCAAGATTATTTTGGTATTCTTTCTTATCTCTTGGGTCAAAGCATTAAAATTGCTAAATAAGTTTTGTATCAATAACAAAACTAAGTGTCTTACAAAATTCTTATGTTTTGGAAAGATTTAAGCTTAATATTTTATATACTTGTGAATTTTGTGTACTAGAAAAGGAAACTATTTTGCATCTATTTTTTTCACTGTATTTACTCAAGATTATTTTGGAAAGATTTAGAAGAAAACTGAAATAGAAATAGAAATTTGTGTATTTGATGTGCTTTTTTTATACTCAGATTCAGAATGACAATTTGAAAAGAAAAGAACACCATATACAGTTATTTATTTTATTAGGAAAATACCATATACATAAAAAGAAGTGGGCTCAATGCGAAAAGAACTCTTTAAATTATATCTAAATCTTTTGATTTGGAAGATGGAACAAACTATCTTTGGTCCACCCAAAGGTTCGGTTTCCTACTATGAAAAATTAAAGGTTCCTTACAACAGACTCAAGGATGATACATGTTTTCGAAGCCTTTGTGTTAGAAGTTTTTGACATTTAAAACAGGACTTTATATCAGAGCAGAACTGAAAACTGTGCATGACTTTCTATTGTCTGAAATGTAATGAACAGCAGCTACACTAATTATTTTCCATTCGCTTTCTCATATGCTTTCAGGGCATCCCGAGGTAACTAGAGATTACACCAGCTCCAGTTTGGATCCAACCTCTTATGAAGATTTTATTTGACCCAACACCTGTGAAGAGTGTTACATTCATACTACAAACATTCATACTATTGTAGCGACACTGACTTGGCATCCGGCCAGATGTTCTGAATTAGCGAATCCTGATTTACAAAACACAGCTTGTTTCTTCTTGAGTAAACAAAGAGCATTCTGTTTACGACCCCCTTGGGGCATGTTGACCAGCGGGGGCGCCGCTCGGGCTAGGGCCTCCCTGGCACATGACACATTTATAACAAGCCGAGCGTTGAGCAAAAGGGTCGACCTAGTCCCTTGATTCAAATCTCGCTAACTCACGGGACTCACATCCTGAAAACCCCCGAAAGGGTGGGGGAAAGGACAAGAGTTCACCAAAGCAGCCTGAATTCTGAATGACACACACACGTACATACACACACACACACACAAACATCCTTTGTGTTTAACTTAACATCCTTTTAATGTATGTAACTCAGACTTGTATCTGAACTTCCTGTATGTATGTGTGATTAATGTTGTTTTGATCATATAGTTATGATCTTCGAGTGTTTTGCTCTGAAATGTATTTTTGAAGAATGTTCTCCCAGTAGAATCGCATCCCGTAACCCGATCTCATTGGCAGGTCATAAAATTTGACCACCAAGCTCATCCAGCCCTATGCAAAGGAGACAACGGGGGCGCAACATTCCAACACACACACACAAACACACTCTGGACTTTGAAACGGAAACCCCCTACAGAAAAGGACTTTTACCCATAAAGTCACTCTTAAATGTACGAAATATATCCCTTTTTGTGTTAAGAGGTGTGTGTAAACCATAGGAAAGCATATATGTCCTATTGTAACATTAATAGAACTGCAAATGCCTATACTAATGCATAATAATGTATCTTTGCATTGCTACAACGTCTATATTCTATTTTTGATATCTCTGTAATCCTCTCCAGCTAACAGAGTTAAATTTCGATAACCAATTGCAGTAATTTGTATCGTTTGACACCTTTCATATGTCTGGAGCAAATCTTCTCAAATTCGATCTCAATCATGACTCATTCGAGTGGGCGTGTCTAACCGGACAAAGGAAAACCTTCCGCTCGAAATGCGCTAAGATGATTCGTCCTCCACGCAAAAGGAGGCGTACACGGGACACTGTTAAAAGTCCGAACCTTCAGTTTACAATCTCTCTCAACTCTTGCTCTCTCGCTCTGACCTTCTCCTCCACGCGCAGCGCTTCTCCTCCCAACGCAACCAGCTGGACAGGCCTTGCCTTGGCCTCTGGGACGCATACCCTCGCGTCATGTAGAAGCTGCCGTTCTTTGCAACTAAGTTATATATATTTGCCTCTCCCTTCCCGGGAGATGAATCTTATTTTCTGGTAACGTTACATTCAGTGAGCCTTTTAACCCTCTGGGGACCAAAAACGCGCCCGCGCGTTTTGCTCGTTTTTTTTTTTAGCAATGAAAAATAAACACAAAATGCTCTGTTAATTTTGATCTTTCATTTTCGTGTAATACATCAATCGATTCTGTTCAGTTTCTATTTTTTTTCTGTATACTCACAATACAAATAAAGTGTTTTGCTTTTTGACAAATAAAGAAAAACTAACATGATGCTATTTCTGCCTTCTCTCTGTCAGTAAACTCCCATTTGAAACGCGTTCGAAAATTATCTATAACTCCGCGAAAATTCAGTCAAACAGGCAAACAGACCCACGGGCATAAAGCTTGAGATCGCAGCTTTTAAATGAAGTAATTTATATAAAAAACAAATATTATCAGCTTCTGTAATCTGTATAAAAAGAGAGCGACTCCAGTCGAGCTCATTACGAGCCATTCAAAAGTAATTTGACCACGCCCCGGAGAGCGCGTGCTATTCAAACGCAAATTCTGAGAACCATTTCAGTCTGTGAAACGCCCCCACATCAGCTGTAAACAAAGAGGCATAATATAGCCTACCTTATGGAGAAAATTTTCCGTGCTGATATGAGGAGCAGATCCCGCTGAGGAGTGAGGTAGGCTAAGTTATCCTTTCTCAAGTGTTAATGTGGAATAACGTTATGGAATAACGTTGTAGGCTTATGTAAACAAAAAGATGAATCGCGTTTCTATAATATGAATCGCGTTTCTGTGAATGAATGAAGGGTACATATTTGTAAAGAGTGTTTAGCCTAAATATGAATCGCGCGTCTGTGTGTGAAAGAATAAACTGCTTTTACAGTTACAGTTACTGCGTTACAGTCAGGCGAAGTATGAAAGACAACATTTTGTTGACTAGATTTGGGTACAGTTTTTACTGTAGAATATACTGTCACATCAAATAAGCTTTTCTGCTCATATATATAAAATACTATTTTGTCAAAAATAAAGTCATAGACTAAGATGTTCCAATGTTGGCTATATTCAAACTAATGAATACATATGATAAAATGTAGGCCTATAATCTTTTTTTTTTTTTTTTTACAAAGAAAGAGTACTTTTTTGCAGAAATATTGCTGAAATTGTAATTATTGTTGTAATTGTAACCTTTTTAATAAAATAGCAAAACATATTTACAAGATAGATGTAAGCAAAATCTTAAATGGTCAATATAAGTCTTCTTCAAAATATATATTTTGTCCTTGCATTGTGGCTCAGTCAGTGTCACACCTGAATGAATGGCTAATTATGCAGAGTCATTATGCAGAGTGGGTGGGACTAAGGTGTAAACTACTCCTCCCCCTCGCATATTGGCTTTCCAAGCAAAACCTGTTTTACACCATTTAAATCAATGTATTTTTTTTTGTGAACGATAAAGCAAGACTATTTTCACATAATTTTGAAGCTAGAACTGAAAGGGACAACATCCATTAGTCAAAAGTCTTGTGGGCACATATTTTGTATGAGTTTTGTGGTCTTATTTCAGCAACTTTCATTTTTATTTTTTTCACGCCTCCCCTCAGACGACTCACGCTGCTCTTAAAGACACACGCAGGACTCTGCCTTCCTTCCTCATACAAAGAGAACCATATGCAAGTATCGATTATTGGATTGAACTTTGAATGTTATTTCTTGGTTGTCTCTCAAGGGTTACTGTCTGTGATTTTTGCCATGGCCTACTGCGATCTCTGATCGCAGATTTTTGCTTTCACTTCCGATCTCATCTCTCCTCCTTCTCTCTCTCTCTCTCATCCTCTCTCTCATCCTTTTCTGTCATTCTATCTTTCTCTAATTCTGATCATTTTATTCTCTCTCTCACGTTATTCCGTATGTTCTTGTTTGGTTAAATGTTTGTTTGTTTTATTGTTTGCATTTTTACGTACGTTTATATTTGTAGCTCATATAATCTCTCTAGTTTACATCTATTAAAATCCATTTATACTTTAACTGTCTCTGTGTTTGAAAACCCACCTTATAAGTCAATGAAATCAAAGATCTAAGCTACAAGCTCGATATTATAGACTACCCTGAGTAGTTTTTAATTCATAAACTCAGAAATTTTGATGTTCGTGGCCAGAAGATAAACTTTCTTGGAGTTTGTAAACAGGGATACTCCTTCTTAACTGTGATAGTCTTACATTTATTCGCTGGACGAATGACTGATGACGAGACCAGTTACAGAACGAGGTATTTCCGAAAATGTATAAAGTAATGTATATGCGATTTATGAATTATGACCATGAGTTATGATTAGTAATATTTCCAGTGGCGTAGCGCAAACTGCGTTGGCCCACCCGCAAGAGTGGAGGCGGGGCCCCTCACCGCATAATTAGATGGGGGATTCACCTTTTCATTCAAAATCGTGAATTAGTACTGTGGAATTTAAGAGTATGTAATTATTTCGTATTTATTTATTAAGAACTTTTCACCAAAAAAAAAAAGAATAAAAGAAACACCAACAATAAAACAGCAATTACATTAACTTGTTAAAATGCAAGGGAGCACATGACGTCAAAATATATTTTCTATCTGCAGTATACAACAAAGATTCATGAC
Source organism: Leuciscus leuciscus (assembly GCF_965113295.1). Taxonomy (NCBI): domain Eukaryota; kingdom Metazoa; phylum Chordata; class Actinopteri; order Cypriniformes; family Leuciscidae; genus Leuciscus; species Leuciscus leuciscus. The sequence continues at coordinate 15,093,420 of NC_138731.1, read as the reverse complement.
GTTTAACATTCAATAAAGGTAATATATATTACCTTTAAAATCCTCCAAAGCGCCCCTTTCTCCTAGCATTTTTCTGCGCAAAGTCCTTGACAATGTCTGTTATGTCCATCTGACGCGCTTGCTGGCTTTCAATGCTGAGTATCGCAAGTTCAGAAAGTCTGTCCTGGCTCATTGTGCTTCTCATGCAGGTTTTTATTAGTTTTAGTTTAGAAAAAGATCTCTCGCCACTTGCCACTGTGACGGGGACGGTTAAAAAAAGCTTCAGAGCTGTAGCCACATCCGTGACACTTGGTAGAAAGGCGTATCATTCACCACAGCCGCGCCCGCGCCCACGTTAGAAGCAGTAATGTCCGTGATGACACTGCTAGCAAACTCCTGAGTAACGTTACCCGTGCTCGCTCTCGCAGCTCCTTCCCGCTGATTTGGAAGAAATATGGATGAAATTTTCAGTAGTTTTGCATTGAATTGCTCTTTTCGGTGTTGGTTAGTCCGTTTTTGAGCTCCGCTGACATATTTTCTTTTACTCATTTTGCGCTCATAAGCTTCACTCTCTAAACAGTTGCGGAAATTCTTAATCGTGATTGGATAACAAGGACAACGGATATGGTCATAATCGCCAAACACGGTAGGCTGCAATTACTACCAAAATAAAAGTCCTATACGTTCACGTTATAAAACTGACAACATTCCTGACAACATTCAAAAGACAGCTGAAAACCAATCTCTTCCGTGAGCACTTAACCTTATAGAAAAAAAAAAAAAAAAAAAAAAAAAAAAAAAATTCCTTTCCCTTTGAAACATCACTTATCAGGCTTATGCTACTCTGAATAATACCTGAACTTCGTATCTTGAGCACTTCTTGCGTTGTTGTTGCTTTTGCCTCTTTATGATGACTCGCTGAATTTAGTCCTAATTTGTAAGTCGCTTTGGATAAAGGCGTCTGCTAAATGACTAAATGTAAATGTAAATGTAAAACGATTTAATTATTTATTCGAGTCAATTTTTTGGGGGCCCCCCACAACGCGGGGCCCCCCCGCAGTACGTGCCCTGCGGGCCCGTCCGCTACGCCACTGAATATTTCCCAAATTCCCTATATTCTTGAGCTAATTCGCATTGACCCAGAGTCGTTTACGTTACACTATATAGAACTTTTTTAATGCTCGCAAAGTAAGAACTAATTCAAAATAAGTACCTACTCAAAGTTGGTATTTCGGACGCTGCTATCATAAGTTATTACCTCTATGAGTCGGTTTTGGACTTTCTGTGTGAGAGTGCCCTCTGAATACGAGTATGAATAAAACATACATTGCATGATAGCGTTTAGCACCAACACCTGTGAAGAGATGACGCCAACCCCTGAGAGGACTTCAGATGACGCCAACTCTGAATCAACATACACAACTGCAAATTTTCTATATGTTGCAATCATTATGATCACAACTTGTAATAATTGCTTTAATGAGCTCATTGTTTCTCCATAAATCAATACATGATGTTAGCTAACTACCTGGTTTGTATTTACTTAGAACTGTACATTTCTGACATATGGATATTACTGTCTTGGACACAGTCACATCTGATACAGATTCATCTAAATTGTAATGTAGAAACATGTATTTTCTGTAAAGCTTCTTTAAAACAATATGTATTGTGAAAAGCGCTATATAAATAAATGTTAATTGAACTGAATTATCTCTTACTATACCATTTTATTCTATAATGTTTTTTATTTTTTATTTTAGCATGATAAGCAGTGTCACAGGCTAACCAAAACCTAACATTTATATATAAAAATATAATGTCTAGTATTTAGATAGTGTCACATATTTTACCGGAGGCTAAAAAATATTATCACTTAATTCACATCATATTTACACATAAGCACATATTTACACTTTTTTTTTTTGTGTACACTCACAATAAAAACAAAGTATTGTGCTTTTCGCAAAAAAAAAAAAAAAAAAACATGATGCGAGTTCTGTCGTCTCTGTCAGTGTAGTCCTTTCTGAAACGCATCCGAAAATGAACTGTAACTGGGCGTTCACACTGCGGCCGGCGAGAGTGGCAAAATTCGCTCTCGCCGCCCTGCCAACGACGCTTTGTAAAAACATGCGGGGACGCTCTGACGTAGATCGAATTACTTGACTGCGTTCTCTGGAATCCTGTCAAGCGGAGGACTTCTTGGTTGCCGCCGAACCGCGTCATAACTCATTACCATAAAGTTGACCTGACTTCAACTCTTCTCGCCGTCCAAGAAGCGCCGCGCCACCCTCGCCGGAGCTCGCCGCCGACTCGCATTGAAATGAATGACTTCCGGCTACTTTGACGCTCTCGGCGGCCATCTTGGTTGAAGGCTCAGGCGGCGGCCATCTTGGCTGAAGACGAGGGCTCAGGCATGGCGGGCATGACGTGAAGAACAGGTTCGTCAGGCATGACGTGAGGATCAGGCTGGTCAGGCAGTGTTCTGGATCGGGGCGCAACGCTCTCCAGACACCTATTAACGGTCTCTTTCCAGTCCAATCTTGTGGTGTCTGGGAGGTCCTTAGGGGGTCCTTAGGGTCTCGACGTCGAGGGCGCTGGTGGCGGCAACATGAAGTTCTTTATAAAAGAAAAAAGGTAAGGGCTGTCCTGAGCCAGGACGATTATTCTGGCCCTATCGTCCATTTCGGGCGGTCCGTTCTTCTGTCACGGTGTGATGTAGGCAGAAGAAGACGAAGAGTCAAAAGCTCCAATACAAACTTTTACTTACAATATAATTCCAACAGGTACAGACAGGCAGAATGTACACACACACTAAATAAGACCGACATATGTTACATCCTGCTTAAATGGCCCTGCTTGTCTGGACAGAATGTTCAAAATATCTTATTTTCATGAGCATAGAAATGTTCTTATTTATTGTTCTATTTATTTTATACTATTGCACTATTGAAACAATAACAAGTTTGCAGTAATGCAAAGATGTCATTATTTAATTTTGTAAAAAATATTATTTTAATTTTAAAACACTGTGCATTTAGTTGTTGTTGCTAGTTTGAGTTGAGAAATACACATTTCAGCATTATCACTAACCTGTGTGTGCATTTTCCTTGAGAAACAAGCTAGTTGACTCATGAAACCATTTGTTTATTATATCGCAATCGCATATTGCAATCGCAATATTGACCTCAATAATTGATGCAGCTTTGCGGGTATCTGCTTAGTGCAAATATTATGTGATTTAAGTGATAATATTTATTAGCCTCAGGTAAAATATGTGACACTGTCTAAATACTGGATATTATATTTTTGTAATATATATGCACATATACATATTGTTTGTGCACATATGTTTGTGAATACAGATGTAAATGTTTGAAATGCGTGCAGTCTATATGACCCATCAACAGATACTCGAGGTGACGCGGTCTATGGCCCATCAATAGATATTTCTCCGTCCTATGGCCCATCATCAACAGATATATACAGTACATACACTGTGCGTCCATACCCATTAATTGCCCATCAGTTTACTTTGGACAATGTATGCTAACAGTTTTTTGTTTTGTTTTTAGGAATGTGGTCGCATCACACTCGCCTTCACCAATACCCCGCAGGTGTCGTTCAGTTCTCAGTGCGATCGAGAATCATACTGAGTAAGTGCACAGACGTAATATTTTACAAATGTAATGTAATTGTGTTAACAATCGTCAGTTAGTTAGAAAGTAAGAAAAGTTAGAAAGAAAGAAAGAATAGTTAGAAAGAAAGATTAGTAAGAAAGAAAGAAAGAAAGAAAGAAAGAAAGAAAGAAAGAAAGAAAGAAAGAAAGAAAGAAAGAATTATTAATTAGAAAGAAAGAAAAGAAAAAGAAAGAAAAGTTAGAAAGAAAGAAAGAAAGAAAGATTAGTTAGATAGAAAAAGAAAGATAGATTAGAAAGAAAGATTAGTTAGAACAAAAAAGAAAGATTAGTTAGAGAGAAAAAAAGAAAGAATAGTTAGAAAGAAAGATTAGTTAGAAAGTTAGAAAGAAAGAAAGAAAGACAGAAAGATTAGTTAGAACGAAAAATAAATAAATAAAGACTAGTTAGAAAGAAAGAAAGAAAGAAAGAAAGAAAGAAAGAAAGAAAGAAAGAAAGAAAGAAAAAGATAGATTAGAAAGAAAGATTAGTTAGAACGAAAAAAGAAAGATTAGTTAGAGAGAAAAAGAGAAAGAATAGTTAGAAAGAAAGATTAGTTAGAAAGAAAAGTTAGAAAGAAAGAAAGATTAGTTAGAAAGAAAGAAAGAAAGAAAGACTAGTTAGAAAGAAAGAAAGAAAGAAAGATTAGTTAGAAAGAAAAAGAAAGAAAGATTAGTTAGAAAGAAAAAGAAAGATTAGTTCAAGTTTTGACTGCAAATGTCACGTCCATAATGCTGGATTTTTCCAATAGTAATTTAAAGATGTGGTAGCTGTAGCAACAATGACATCCGGCCAGCTGCTTTTCAAATTAAGTGAATCATGAGGGTGTCGAACACATCTTCTTTGTCCTTAGGAAGACGAGCTCTGGTTATTATTACTCCCTACGGGGCAATTCACCAGCGCCAGTGTGACTGGGATCCCCCCAGTTCAGCGTGAACTCCCCGTGACTTTATAGACTCGTGACATTCCAGATACTCCACACACACACACACACACACAAACACGTGTGGACTTTGAAACGGACATTTCCACACATGTGATCCAATAGCAATGTTTTTGATATGTATTTTTGTGTGTGTATAATTGGCCAGATAATGTCTGAGGTATCTATGCAACGTTATTATGATAATCAAAATCACTATGCTAGTGATTATGAGGAAATTATGTAACCCTGTATTTCTTTCATGCAAAAACGTCATTCGAGGTGTCAATGTAATGGGAAAAACATGTCGGAGTCGAATCTTGACTGCAAAGTACGATAATATGCATTTATTCCAGGAAATACCATATTTCTGTTATTTTCGATCTCTCACATGACAGTCAAAGTAGGCGTTTCTTCACAAACAAAGAAACCTCTTCCCGCTTCAGATCAGAAGATCCGATTCGCTGTTGCCACGAAAAAGGGGACGTGGGACACCGCTCACGGGACACCGATAAAAGTCCAAACTTTCAGTTTGCTCTCTCTCTCAACTCTCTCTCTCTCTCGCTCTGACCTTCTTCTCCACGCGCAGCGCTTCTCCTCCCAACGCAACCAGCTGGACAGGCCTTGCCTTGGCCTCTGGGACGCATGCCCCATGTCATGTAGAAGCTGCTGTTCTTTTGCAACTAAGTTCCTACTCGCCTTGCCCCTCCACAAGGGAAATGATCTGAACTTTCTCGGTAACGTTAAATTCAAGTGAGCCTTTACATCGTCTTGCGAAACGACCCAGAAGACGAAGCTAGACGCAAACCAGCCGGACACGCGCACACGCGCCCCCCCCCCCCCCCCCCCTCCCCTTTTCAGCACCACCCTGAAAGAGCACAGAATCTTGCTAGTATCCCTCTCTAAAAGCTGATTTCAGGTGTCTAGCTCTTAGGGCTGTGAATTAAGTTACCCTCTATCTCTTCTCTCTCTTTCTTTCTTTCTTTCTTTCTTTCTTTCTTTCATTTCATTTATTCTGACCACGCGATGTTTTATGTTCTTGTTTGGTTAATGTTTGTTTGTTTTATTGTTTGCATTTTTACGTACGTTTATATTTGTAGCTCATATAATCTCTCTAGTTTTATACTTTTAACTGTCTCTGTGTTTGAAAACCCACCTTATAAGTCAATGAAATCAAAGATCTAAGCTACAAGCTCGATATTATAGACTACCTTGAGTAGTTTTAATTCATAAACTCAGAAAGTTTGATGTTCGTGGCCAGAAGATAAACTTTCTTGGAGTTTGTAAACAGGGATACTCCTTCTTAACTGTGATAGTCTTACATTTATTCGCTGGACGAATGAATGATGACGAGACCAGTTACAGAACGAGGTATTTCCGAAAATTGATAAAGTAATGTATAGCCTATGCGATTTATGAATTATGACCATGAGTTATGATTAGTAATATTTCCCAAATTCCCTATATTCTTGAGCTAATTCGCATTGACCCAGAGTCAGATGTATTTACGTTACATAGCATTAGATCTGGACGGGAAGGATAACTCTGGGAGTTGGAAGGGATGTGTCGCGATTCTGCCTTCTCACACCACGACACAGGTTCGTGGACATGAGTATCGCGATTTTGGTTTCATATCGCAAATGAAATAGTAAGAAAGAAAGAAAGATTAGTTAGAAAGAAAGAAAGAAAGATTAGTTAGAAAGAAAGAAAGACAGAAAGATTAGTTAGAAAGAAAAAGAAAGACAGAAAGATTAGTTAGAAAGAAAAATAAATAAATAAAGACTAGTTAGAAAGAAAGAAAGAAAGAAAGAAAGAAAGAAAGAAAGAAAGAAAGAAAGAAAGATTAGTTAGAAAGAAAAATAAATAAATAAAGATTAGTTAGAAAGAAAAATAAATAAATAAAGACTAGTTAGAAAGAAAGAAAGAAAGAAAGAAAGAAAGAAAGAAAGAAAGAAAGAAAGAAAGATTAGTTAGAAAGAAAGAAAAGTTAGAAAGAAAGAAAAGTTAGAAAGAAAGAAAGAAAGAAAGAAATATTAGTTAGAAAGAAAGAAAGAAAGAAAGAAAGAAATATTAGTTAGAAAGAAAGAAAAGTTAAGATAGAAAGAAAGAAAGAAAGAAAGAAAGAAAGAAAGAAAGAAAGAAAGATTAGTTAGAAAGAAAGAAAAGTTAAGATAGAAAGAAAGAAAGAAAGAAAGAAAGAAAGAAAGAAAGAAAGAAAGAAAGAAAGAAATATTAGTTAGAAAGAAAGAAAAGTTAAGAAAGAAAGAAAGAAAGAAAGAAAGAAAGAAAGAAAGAAAGAAAGAAAGAAAGAAAGAAAGGTTAAGATAGAAAGAAAGAAAGAAATATTAGTTAGAAAGAAAGAAAAGTTAAGAAAGAAAGAAAGAAAGAAAGATTAGTTATTAATTATAAAGAAAATAGATAACTTAAAGCTTAAATGAGTATCAAGGGCTTCTGACAGTTAAACAGAGTTTAAACAGTCTTGGACATTTGGTCAATGAAAGTCTATGGAATTTTTATGATTTTTTATATTAATTTTTAAGAAAACTGAAAGTCAAAATCAGTCTGAAAAGATATAGCACACTAAGTCAGAACAGTCTGAAGGTCTGACCGAGTTTGTAACGGACTGAAGTCCAGTTTTGAGTGGAGCATAGGGCACACCGACTGAGATTTTAGAGATCCGGCTAACACTTGGCACTAGTTCAAGTGTAATAATAATAATAATAATAATAATAATAATAATAAAAAGCCCTACCACCCACAGTAGAGAGTATATACTTGGGTATGCCAAGCAAATGGTCATTGCTAGATCTAAGGGCCTGGGCAGGAACATATGGTTGCACTAACTCAGCAAGGTATTGAGGTACGGGGCCATGACAGGCTTTATAAACTAAGACTAAAAGTTTAAACTGGATGCGATTGACCACAGGAAGCCAGTGAAGTTGGTAAAGGATAGGACTGATATGTGCAGATTTTTTATTATATGTAAGGACTAGAGCAGCAGAGTTTTGCACCATTTGAATGCGATGTATATGTGGGTAAGCCGCTAAGGAGTTACAGTAGTCCAATCTGGAGGTTATAAAAGCATGGATAACAGTTTTCAGCATCTCCAAAGTTAAGAGAGGGGCGTATACGAACAATATTCCACAAGTGGAAGAAGCATGATTTAACAATAAGACCAATGTGTGAGTGAAAACATAACGAGGAGTCGAGCAAAACTCCCAGATTCCGCACAGTTTTTGAAGGCCTAATCTGGACACCATCAATATCAATAAAAATGTCATGCTGGAGTAAACTCTGTGATTTAGGGCCAATCAACTTAAATGATTGTGTGTACTTTGTTAATTCATCAACCTAAATTAATGACTGTACTTAGACTGTAAAGGCTAAAAAGGGAATTTATGTTTAGGACAACAAAATGTTGATTGACCAACCTAAAGGGTGAGCCTTACCTCTGTTTAATGAAATGTTCCTCTAGCTAAATGTAAGTGGGAAACCTTGGCTTGACCAAACTAAAGCTATATCAGAGAAGTAATGTTGTTCTGCTTATAGACTATCTGTAGTAGTGGTACCCAAGATCACAAATGCACCAGTTTTGGTCACTAGACAGAGGTATTTGACTATACTGTTTAGACTATACCGCCTTCATTGCTCTATCTAAAAGTATTTTTTGTCTCCATAGATCTGTAATTTAAGTGACGCTATCTCTAGTCAGAGGTCAAGAGTTAAATAGAATAATCAGATGTCTAGATAAATTATCATATAAATGGTCAATAATAAATTGGCATTCTAACCTAAATTCGAGGTTTTGATGAAATGGAGTCAGATAAAAAAAATATTGGAATTAAATTATTTTTGCCACGCTAAAAAGACAGTAGCACGCAGTAAACCTTCACCTGCTTATTGGAAACTGTCGTTGGACTGATTGGGCGGGCCTTACAGCTGTATTGTCCAAATGACAATGTTATGATTGGTATATGTACTATAAACACTTGTGCATTGTCATCATGGATGTCAATTAGCGCTGCATTATTCATATACTTTGTTGTTATAAAAGTACAAGATGGCTTGAAAAACACATAAATCACATATTGTCGTAATAGTGTTTATTGTCTTCACGGTTCATCAGTCAAAATGTTTCTACTTCTTATTGAGCTACAGCGACAGCTGGATGCCTTTGTCCATATAAGTGATTTCCTGGAACGGTGGCTGCATCAGGAATTGCATACTTCGCAACTATATAGTAGGCTAAAAACAGTACGTGACAAGAAGTATATCCGAATTCCCAGTACTCATAAAATAGTAGGCAAAAAGTAACCAGATAACCTACTACTTCTGACGAGATTCTGAAGTGTGCATATGATGGACACTTTATTATCCCATGAGGCCACAGGAGAGAATTTGTGAATGGCTGTGAAGTGACGCAATTTACGCTGGTAGGTCACATGATAATGACAACATAGCACGAATGTAGTACGCCTGGATTACATTCATACTACAAACATTCATACTCAGGGTTTTTCCTGCAAAGAGAATTAGGAGGCGGGCTCAGACGGGCCAAGTTATAAATAATAACAAATTAATTGCGAGTGGGTCACGGGTTGATGAGACATAAATCATTATTGTAAGACACGGAACTCTCATTTCATGGTAAAACGCAACAAACATTTTAAAAGCAACAATTTTACTTTCGTTTTCAACAACATATTTCTCTTCAGGGAAAAGCAATCATGGAAAACATGACTAGAGCACCTTCTAGTGGTCATTATATGAAAAACAAAGAAAAAAACCTACATGAGATTGCTTTATAACTTAACAGCTTTAACTAAAAATATACACAAGCTTAACAGAAAACATAGTGTTTTCCAACAATTATGTAATGAAACGGTGATCATTTAAGTTTGAAGGGTTTTTCTTGGTTCAATTTGCACACTGAACATGGAGCTCTTAATTTTGAAAGCTCAAAGTGCACCAGATTAATGAATTTATCTTCAAAATGTAGCAGGACGAAGGAGGATCCCCTAGCAGGACCAAGGTCCAGCCACCACAGTTTCATAAAATCCTGTGGGAAACACAGTATATGATAGTGTCATTAAAATAATTAGCCTAATAATAATTTTTTTGGGGTTAAAATACCTCAAATACGTGCTAGTAAAAAGTGTTTTCTCCAACCAAGAGCCTCATTTTCAGCCAGAAAAAACCCTGATACCATATAGAACTTTTTTAATGCTCGCAAAGTAAGTACTAATTCAAAATAAGTACATGCTCAAAGAGAGTTTGCGATTTCGGACACTGCTGTCATGAGTTATTACCTCTATGAGTCTGTTTTGGACTTTCTGTGTAAGGGTGCCCTTCGGCTATGAGTATAAATGAAACATACATTACATGAGAGCGTTTAGCACTCCATAATGTTCACATTGCCTCAATCTGGATAAGAATAAAACGTCAGGTTATGCATAGATTTTGTTGTCTCTTTGAATTTAAACCTAGATTTATTTACATTGGCCCATGAAAAGCTCTATGTGAACACACTTGCCCAAAAAAGTGAGGAGGACAAATTTACATTTTATTAAAAGTGTGGGGAACACGCCGGGAGAGGTATTTTGATTCAAGATTATGAGGGCACATACATTAAAAATAAACAATGATGAAAAAATCTTTTATTTAAAAAAATCCATCAATTTTGATTTCGACTCCCATTCAGCCGCTCCCATTCATTAAAAAAAACCTCCTGTGTGGTCGTCATGAAAGCGTTTGACAAAACAACGTCCCTCAGCTTTTAGCTTAAAAATTTGCACATTTAGAGATATATTGATAAATTATAGGTTTACCTCAGATTTCTATAGGAGGATCTTTGTTGACATCTTTGTACGCATGCGCGAGTGGTTGTGTGGCAACAAAAACAGTATGGTGGGCTGTAAAGACGTGACGAGCACTTTCAAGAGAGTTAGCGGGCGAAATCCACAATATATAAGCACTTTAACATCTGAAGACCGGAGGAGGTTTGGAGAGAAGCTCAAAATTTGTATTGGTGACAAAATCGAAGTTATTCAAAGCCCATATGAGATCTGGGATGACAAAAAACGTTGGTCCGACTCGCCCGTGTCTTGGCCACCAATCTGCTGGGGAGACATTTATTCTTATTTAATAGAAACCCCTGGACCCTTCACTCATGAAAGATTAAAGGCTTTCAAAAGTCTGGAGGCCTATGATTATTTTGTTTCTCGAAAAGTTGGGCCCAAACAGAAAGCAGTGATCGTGCTAAAAGCAGAGGTTAGACCTGGCCAAGCAGAGTCACAGCGTGATTCGCATCCTCCGTTTGTATCGCTGAACAGCCTTTTCTTTTGCTTTTAAGTTTTGCGATCCAGAATAGCCCATTTTGATGTGAGGAACATAGTCTGGGTGCTGTGGATCGCGGTTTGGGACACCTGAATCACAATCAGAACGCGAAAACATATGACTCGGTTGATTTGACTCAGTTTTATTGTATTTTTTTATTCAATCTTCTATAAATACATAGTCACTAAGACTTACCATGAACAAAATGAGCCTCACAAACTCGATCAGAAGCTGCAGGAATCCAGGCTTTCTTCGGAGCGTCCAGGTTCAATCGCCTAATTGCACGCAACCATTTCTTTCTTTCGGAGGGAATTCGAAAAAACTTTTTATCAGGCCCCCAACGAGCCGTACAATCGACCACACAGCAAGAGTGAACCATCCTCTTCTCTAAATCCTCCTCCAAACGTGCAAAACAATCAAATTACAGGTATCTAGCGGTGTTTCCTGCCACACGATTCCCATGATGCAACGCGACAAACATAAACAAAGACGTCACAAAAGATCCGCCTATACAGAGGAATAATATTTACTGAATTTATACCCAAAATGGGCCGATGTAATCATTATGAGCGCTGGATACTCTGATGTAATGGCCCTGTCCCAAATGGCACACTTCATATGCACTTTCGGTCTTGTGGACTTACAATGGCTGCTGCTTGCACGTGTCCGTTAAGTCCGTGAGACCGTAGGGTGTCCCATTTGTCATTTTAAGCCTCAGAAGGGTGCTCGCGAGCACCCCCTTTGCGGTCGATATGCGCCCTCGATGCGCACTTTTGCCGAGCCCGCACTTCTTCCCAACAGTCAAAGCGGCATTACGTCACAAAAGTACGGACTCGTAGGAAGACCACAAGTGCTTAGGGTGCCATTTGGGACAGGGCCACTGTGTTTTCAATACACACTGGCAGCCTGAGTTCGCCCTATGCACATTTAGTCCATATATGGAACACATGAAGAAGAGCCATATCATGTGACATTCCAGGAACTACCTGACATAAACCAGGCTTATCAGAGATCTGTAACATGCAGATAAAGATGTTTTGGAGACAATAAACATGATTGCAACGATATATGATTTATCTGTGTTCTTCGAGCCATGTCAGGTATTTTCATAATAATAGATTATATTTATAATGTAATGCTAATCGATATAGATTTTATCATCGTGCAGAATACTATAAAATAATATATTTTCTGAATGATTTTTTTATCTGAAGCCAAATCAGATCACAGAAGGTTATTTAAAACACTTGACTTGCGTTATAAAGTAAGTTTGGAGCAAAAACATGGTTTTAATTTCATAAATTGTTGTGTATTGATGGTGTGCTAAGCTAACATGCTAGCTAGCCCTGATGCACCTGCCACCTAGCTGTTATTTTTATGAAAATGTTTAAATAGGAATGCTAACTGAAAAGGGAATTTGATTCAGTTTCAAATGTGAAGTGAGAACTTTGATAAAAGAAATAAGGGATTGAAACAGCGTGAATAGCCAGTCGTTAGTAATTATAATGAAAACAAAAGAAAAGCATTATTTAGAGCCATAACCAGGCTGGAGAGGTGTGAATGTGAGCAGGGGAGACTGAGACTGAATGGGACTAGTTTGCACCACAAAACAATAGAGACAATAAACTGAATGGATGCCTTACTGTGCGTTCACACCGGACGCGAATAGCGCGTCAAATTCGCGCCTGCCGCGTCTAGTTTGACGCTTGACCACTTTTGTGTTAATTCGCGTGTCAAGAGCGAAATTGACGCGCGTAAAAACAAAAGTTTGAAGCAAAATTTACGCGCGTCAGAGGCGAAAGTTTCGAAACCCGTTGGCGGCCATCTTTTTTAGATGTTTATCGAGCATTAGCATTAGCATTAATCGAGAGAGTCATCGCTCGTATATGGTCTGGAGACCAGAAACAGCTGCGTAGGGGACATCGTCGCTGTACTCGGGTCCACCAGACCCTCCAGAGGGTTTCAGGAGTTTCACAATTTGCTCCAGGAGCTAGGTTTGGTGGACCTAACCAGGGCTCGAGACTAACGGCGTCCTATCGTCCTGGGGACGATAGAAAATGTGTTTAGGACGAACAGAAATATTCTCCAGGACGCCTACAGGACGAAAGACATTTTTGTATGCGTGTTCATTTATTACTAGCCTATTAGGGTAACTTACTTAGAAAATGCCAAAATTAACCAACCAAGCGCTGACTACAACGGAGCGCGTCTTCTCATGCTGTTACTATAGTTACTATCACTGGCCGGCTACTCACCCGGAGACTTGTTTCGCGGTACATCTATCACATGGCTTATTTTCACAGACAAAAACGATACGATAACTAAATAAAACTAGTTTTGAATGACAAAAACCATGACGAAAATCTATTGACATTTTCGTCAACGAATAAAAACTAGACAAAAATGTTAGATAGCCAGTCAGAACTGATGTCCTGCGTTTGTGGTAGATGCGCACATTTGTACTGTAACGTGCTGATCTACCCAGCGGCACACGGATTGATATGCGCTGAATCCTGCATGTCTCATAAAACGTTAAAAAACTTAAACGTCTGGGAGAATGAGTAGAGCAGACATATAGATCTGAATAAGAGTGACGACGCAAAACAAGAGCTCTATTCGGTACGGTTTTCTGTGCGCACACACCCGACCCGAAGCGTGCAGCCATGCACAGAGACACCTATACAGCGGGCGAGTACTGAACTGAGCTCTCTTTCGTCTGAGTGGACAAATACACACAACATTATGTCGAAATGTCCGTTTTGGAGAGTATTCACGTAAACTATGTTGGTTATGTCTTAAACAGTTTTGATAGTATCGGATGTGCATCAGTGCAATTGAATCCGCATGTCATTGGACATGATCCGATGTCTTAAAGTGACAGTGGGTAATAAACCTAATGCGGTCTGTGTCCTTAATATTGATCAAGCAACAAAAGAAAAAGAGAAAAGCATTCACTGCTCGTTAATAGCTTTAATAAGGATTCATTATATTTAATTAATACAAATAAATATGTCTGCTGCTTGAAAGAATAAAGAATGATGATATTTTTGAGATATGTAGTCACCAGTATTTATTTGTTATTTTTTAATCCAACCAACTCAAAAACGTTTTGAGCTGTATGTATTTTTATCTTATTTTTCGTATATGTAAAAAAAGAAAAAGGATTAATAAATCTGTTTTTTACCTGTTTACAGATACCGGTAACTACTTTGAATGGAGCTAAATAAATATAATAATATATATCATAAACATTTTAATGGTGTTTTTATTATGTAACTAACAACTATAGATGATAATTACAAAGTACAGAAACAACATGTTTATTTTGGGACGGTAGACATTCACTTTAGGACGGTTCAAATCGTTTTTCAGGACGGTTCCAGGACGGAGGTGAAAAAAGTTAGTCTGGAGCCCTGCTAACGGTGAGGACGCTGACGAGGACAGCGTAGGCCGTAAGGCCTCGGCCTCGAGTGGTCGCTGCCTGACGAGCCCGCACTCTACAGCCCGGCGCGAGGTTCACCCTCGCCCGCACCCATCTAATCTGTCATTTATTTTTGTTTTGATAATAAATGGAGTCAGCCTCCAAAAGTGAAACCTGTCCTGTGATTTTTGATTTTATACACAAAATTGTGTTTGTTGTCTTTACATTAGAATAATAATGTTTCATATAATCTAGAATAGATATGGAATAAATAGCATTCAATACAAAATGAGTATCTCTCATATATTGAAATCGAGTTTTTATGTGAAAGATTTGCTTTGTTGTGCATTTTAGTCATATTACAAAATAATTTATTGAGGCCAAACATAAAATAACATTGTAAACTGTCACTTCACCACGTGACAGCAGCAAGCAGGCTCCTGATTGGTTAACGCGGCGCGAATTGACGCAGAAGTTCAGATTTTTCAACCCGGGCGGCAGACGCGAATTCGCATCAAACGCGTGAATGCACAAATAGCACTAATAAAATCATTTGCGCGTAACGCGCTTAACGCGCCAGACGCTCAATTCGCGCTATTCGCGCGAATGAGGCATATTCGCGTCTACCGCGCCACGCTCTACGCCTCATTCGCGCCGCAGAAATTTTTTGCGCGCGTAACGCGTCTTTGCATTGACTTAACATTGAAATCACTCGTGCCTATTCGCGTCCGGTGTGAACGCACCATTAGAAGATGACAATAAACATCAGTTTGCATTTTAGAGTCTAATCAAAATAAAGTCATAGATATGATCTTGAAAAACATTTAACTAAATACAGAGTTTTAGACTTATCATCTTCAGATTTTAAATATAACATGGTCAGACATGTGGCTTTCAACCTCTCCTGCAGGGACCCCCTGACAGGCCATGTTTCTGTTTTAACCCTGAAATGGCACACCTGATTCAATTAATGAGTAGTTGTTAGAGTAGGAAGAGTAGGAATTAGTCAATTAATCAATTAGTCAACTACTCATTAAGCCTTTAATTAATTGAATCAGGTGTGCCATTTCAGGGTTAAAACAGAAACATGGCCTGTCAGGGGGTCCCTGCAGGAGAGGTTGAGAACCACTGCTTTAGCTGCAGTGTATTTCTAGATTGATACAATGCCAACTTCAATTTTATTTTCATGAAGATATTTAATACAATTTGATTTCTAATAACTTTACAAAACTTTGAAGCTATTTATAAAAAAAATTCATTATGACAATAATTCATTCTAAATTTACAATAAACTGCCAAGTGTCAGCTTTCAAATGAGATCATACTTGTGCTTTTAGTGCAAAGGGTTCATGAACTGTATCTGTGTTAGTTTGGGTATGCCATTTCTGGGGACTTTTCAAAAGGGTTGCTGGCTAACAGGTTAAAGGGTTAGTTCACCCAAAAATAAAAAATGATGTCATTAATTACTCCAAAGTTAAACATGCAAGATCTTCATTTGTGTTCATTTTCTGAATCTTTTTGATTGAATTTAGATTGAATTTAGGCTTTTATTTACATATAAACATTCATCAGCTCACACATCAGTTGTGACAAACGGAGGCTCAAGCATCTTTGCTTGACATGCAAGAACCAATGAGGTTCATTCTCGTGTGTTATGCAGTTTGAGCTAACCCGGCTTGTAACACCATAAGGGTGAGTAATTAATGACAGAATGACATTTTTGGGTGAATTTACCATTTAAAGTCTGATCACATCTGCCCTACCTGTGTCTTCAGAGCAGTGATTTGTGAAGAAAGTACAACAATCTCTGCTACACATCTGTGAATAATTCAGCAGAAAAAGATTTAACATTAAAGACGATTCCAAATGTAGAACTTTGTATAAATGTAAAAAATGTGATGCATATAAATATAACAGGCTTAGAAGACAAATAATATTCAGTAATATTATCGATTATTAACTGCAATTGAACTGATTTACTTTATCTGCATTGAAATCAACACTGACTGAATATTTGAATAATGACAATTCTGTAGAGCTGCTTATAGTCCAGTCATTTTAAGCCAAAATGGGGGTCAACCTTGAACAAATTGCAACAGAAGAAAACTCAACTGATTTTCGGTATCCTTGGTATGTCCTGAGTAAGGAAAAAAAAGCCCAGAAGAATCCCATTAGGGGAAAGGCTGGTTTCTAATGTACTTCTTCCTGCCTTTATGTATTAATGTTCATGGGTAGCCTAAATGGGTTCCATTCAGACCTTAACATTAAGTATTTTATGTCAACAAGATTCAACAAGACATTTTCGCCAGGCTATACCCAATGTTTAGATCTGTTGTGGTTTTTATGCAAATTAGCACATACGTAATTAGATTATGCACCGTTTGTCCATGTTAACAAACAATTTAAAAAAACGTGTAATACATTTTTTGTTTGTCTTGATGTAAGTAATCAACTCAGTAATTTTCATGGTGATATCTAAAGGTTAAAAATTGTACCTTATTCACGTAAGAAAAATAATGAATAGGCGTATGAATAGGATATTTTTGGGTCTTTTTCGAAACTTTCCCCTAATGGGATTCTTCAGGGGGGTTTTTATTTTATTTTTTTACTCAGGACATATTGAGGATACAAAATCAGTTGAGTTTGCTTCTGTTGCAATTTGTTCAACCTTTTTTCATAAAATGACTGGACTATTATAGATGAATGTAATTTGTTTCATAATTGATGGACTTAACAGCACTGATAAAGTAATTTACCTGAATTGAAACAACATTTAACTAAACTGAGCTAAAAACAATCACAGCTGCAAACATCAACCACACCTTTAACTTGTCAATGCTGGCAAATCCACGGCCACACCTAGCCGTGGATTATAATAAATACTGCAATAGTTCATAAAAAAATAAGAATTGTCCATTTTGATTTCAAAATGTGTGACTTTTGCTAAATATAATTTACAGTGGCGAAATGTTTTCTTTGGGGACCTTTATACATAACGTTACAGTCTAATCTTATGAAAGTCTTATCTACGGTGTAAAGTCATCCATTTACATTAAAGATTGACGTAACGTTAGATATATCCTAACTTACATATAAGTTATGTAACTTAGATCTAACGTTAATTAAACATCTTAAAATATGTGCAGACCCTCGCAGAGATACTTCACAACTAATAAACAGAAGACAATATTCAAACAGCAAACCTCTACAACCCCTAACACAGAATAAACGCATATTAAAAAATGAATTACCTTAATAATGGTTCTGTTGCAAAAACTGTTACTTGTGTATTCAGTGTAACCACGGAAACTGTTTTCCTCTTTCCTATTGGCCAATTCCACAACACAGCCACCCAATCAAGCGTCCGTTCTACCGGGTAATGAACGCATCCGGATGACCAACGGACACGATTTTTTTCGCACCGCACTCGTTCGGACCCGGTTCGCACCCATTCGCATGCGGTCTGCGAATCTCCATAGGAAATTAATGACTTCCGGTCGTTTCGTAGCCGTATCGGAGCTGATTTCAACTGCCAGTGTGAAGGCGGCGTAAGCAATAGAATCTGTCTGCATCCTGCAAGACTTCAAGTTACGCCCCTTCAAATTACGTCATTTCAAGTTACGCCCACTTCAAGTTACGCCCCTTCAAGTTACGTCATTTCAAGTTACGTCCACTTCAAGTTGCTCACTGTTTTTTTCGACTTAAAGCTGCGCTGCACAGACCGGTCGGTGTATAATATCAAAGTAGCCTACCGCGAGAGCGATAAGAGCAAACAGACAGTTCTGAATGCTTTTGAATCGCTCTCGCATGAGTTTAACATAAAAAGAACAAACAGTGTTTCCCACACATAGACTAATTCGTGGCGGTGCGCCACAGAATCAACACCGGCCGCAACATATTGCGTTTCGTTATAAAAAAAGATTTTAAAAAAGTACGCTCGCTATTTAAAACACGTAGCGTATTCATTCAGCTGCATTTCCTTTCCCTGCTCTCCCTCCGTCTCTCTGTCACTCACGCGTCTCTCTCACGAGCGATTTTTTGTCTCGCCAAAGCCTTATTTGATCGGTAAATGATGTAGATGACTGCTGTATGGAAGCAGATTAGTCTCAAATATAATTCACGCAAAAAACATGATTCACAAATGCGTAGACAATTTCACATGCATGAAACCTAATTCACGTGAACACAAAAAAAAAATCCACGTGCGTGAAAAAAAAATATATTCACAAAAAGCAATTCACATGCGCAAAATAAAATTATATACTCATAAAATACATTTCACAAATGCAAAACACAATTCGTAGATATACAACTGTGCACAAAAACCTTTGAATGTTTAAAATGTACGAGTGTATCCTTGCATTTGAATGTGCAAATCGTCATTCACGTACGAATCGCCTTAGATATGTGTGTGTGTGTTTTTGAGACTTTGCTGGCAGCATAACACTCGTAACACAGAGCAGTCGTACTCTTTAGCCAATCAGATTTAAGCTTATCAATCGACCAATCAGTATCACGTGAGGGCGGGCCTACCTACATGTTACGTCATCAGCTTTCGACCAGTTCATGGCTGAGCAGAGGTAAGTGCAGTTAATCGTTCATTTCTGTGTTTAGAAGTTAGAGATCATTTGAAGCAATAGTTTATTAACTGCTGTTTAGTCCACATGTGAATATAAACATTTATTTTTAGTATTGATGGATTTTCATGTCCTGTCCACCACACATTCAACCTATGATAATGTATGTAATGACGTGCATATATAGGAGACATGTTTTGATCTGCATATATTATGTAGTTTTATTGTTTCAGATTTCCAAGACAGATGATGTATGAAGTTGCAGACAACCAGTACTGTGGTCTTACCATTTCTACTGTAATTCATTGAAAACAGTCATGTTGCAAGCCATCCATTTTGACAGTTGTTTCAACAAGTGGTTGAAAGTGATGCATTGTTACTGTATTAATTTGTCTCCTGCGGACTATATGTACACGCTTTAGGAATAAAGCCTGGCTATGCATGCATTATTAAATGTTCTTGTAAGAATTAAAAGATTCAGACATAGTTCAATTTGAAGTTTCTGAATCCTTTGGGAATAAAATATATAAAATGACTTGATCATGATTAATGTTCCTGTTACATATGAAGATCATGAACTGACAGTCTAAACTGTGAAGCACAATATTCAGTACAGAGAAATATACGTCTCTTCAGGAGTTGTGAGATCCAGTCAGAGTGTACTTTGCTTTTAGAGTATATAAATATAAGTGCAATACATCAAGTGAAAAGTTAAAAAATGAATTGTGTTCAGTCCGGTCATCAGTAGACCTCTCTGTTAGGACATATAAGATTTTGTCCTGATATTTAAAGTACTAAAACCCTATAGTACAAGAGTTGCAGAGTCAGACAGAGGACGTGGGAAATTAAGTGATGGTATTTGAATAGAGTTTACTGAGTAATCTTAGTCGCATAATCTTAATTGCCTCTCTATGATAAGTACCTTTGTCTCATCAGCATAAAATCAGATTTGCCTATTTTACTAGGCAAAGTAAAATTAATGCTTCACAATATTGTCCTGAGACCTTAAGATGACAATAAAAAACCTTATTTAAAAACCTTGCAATGACAATACAGCACAAAACATAAGGAAATGCATGTTGAATATATTGCTAACACTCTACAATATGGTACAATTTAACATTAGTTCATGTATTAACCATGAGCAATACATTTGTTGCTGTGTTTGTTAATCTTTATTAACATTAGTTAAAAATACAGCTGTTCATTGTTAGTTTACAGTGCATTTAATAATGTTAACAAGATTTTAATGAAGTATTAGTAAATGTTAACATTAACAAAAAATAATAAAGGCTGTTCACGTGCAGTTCATTATTAGTTCATGTTAACTAATGAAACGTTTTAATAAACTGTTACCAATTAAGACATAAATAAAAAATAAATAAAAAAGTATAAAAGAGAATAAAGAAAAAACATGAATTAAGATGTTCGTGACTGCTATCCAGATGTCACACCAAAGGTGAGTAATCCTGATAAAATGCAGGGAAACAAGTGTTAATAATAATTTAACATCATACACAAATGGCAAAAAACACTGGTTGCTCATTAAAATAGGTCTATTCACTATTTAAAGAACAATCTCGATGGGTATTGACCACAGATGATTGTTTTGCAATCATTAGCGTGATTGTAGCTGTGAGAGCTGTCTGTACCTTCAGCTAAAATACAACAGAACAAGCATCATTCTTCTTCATTTTTGACACGATATGGGACATCTGATTACAACAACACTTGCTTACATCAGTTAATAGTTCATAAACTATTGCTTCAACTGATCTCAAACTTCTTTAACTTCAGTTAACACAGAAATGAACGATTAACTGCACTTACCTCTGCTCAGCCATGAACTGGTCGAAAGCTGATGACGTAACATGTAGGTAGGCCCGCCCTCACGTGATACTGATTGGTCGATTGATAAGCTTAAATCTGATTGGCTAAAGAGTACGACTGCTCTGTGTTACGAGTGTTATGCTGCCAGCAAAGTCTCAAAAACACACACACACACATATCTAAGGCGATTCGTAAGTGAATGACGATTTGCACATTCAAATGCAAGAATACACTCGTACATTTTAAACATTCAAAGGTTTTTGTGCACAGTTGTATATCTACGAATTGTGTTTTGCATTTGTGAAATGTATTTTATGAGTATATAATTTTATTTTGCGCATGTGAATTGCTTTTTGTGAATATATATTTTTTTTCACGAACATGGATTTTTTTTTTGTGCACGTGAATTAGGTTTCATGCATGTGAAATTGTCTACGCATTTGTGAATCATGTTTTTTGCGTGAATTATATTTGAGACTAATCTGCTTCCATACTGCTGTGCTTGCGATAGGAACGAGCAGAGAGCCCCGGTCGCGCGCGCGCGCGTCTTCAAACTGTCTGGCTCTCTCTCTCGCTCCTTCGCGCATATTAATCAAAATCAATTGAGAATTGACACGATGGTAAAAGATCGGAAGACCGAAGTTTCACGTGGAGCATTCGGATATTTTTTTCCTGAATTACCGCTGGGTGTGAATTGTGCTATAAAAAATATATATTATTGAAGAATAATGATCTTTGGTCTTATGTATGTCATTGGTAATTCATTGTGTGTCACAATACTGTCTTTTTTTCTGTCACATTAAATAAAATATCACATGTGACATGATAATTTTACATCCATTTAATTCTGCATACACTCAAAAGTTAAGATTTAAACTAAGGATTGCATCATTAGGCTACTTGATTTTAACTGGTTTTCAAATATTTTCATCATTATAGCAAATACATGGTTGCACAAATTAACTAACATCATTCAACATACTTTTAACAAACATGATTAAAATAAATAAAACAATTTCCTTATTTGCTGAATTATTATTATTTTTCTGTACCTCTGACTACATGTGCTGAAATTTTTTTTTGAAATAATATTTAATAAAAACCTTTAATATATTGCCAAGCTGTCATTTATGTGTATTCATAAAGTCAAAGGGTAATCTAATAATGTGGTTTAAATGTTAAACTTATGACATTACTAATGTCTCTATACGAGCTGGCATCTTGCCGACATCTCCTCATTTTGAGTTTGACATATCGTGTGGTTCTGTGTGATTTGGACAACTTCAAGTTACGCCCACTTCAAGTTACGCCCACTTCCTGTTACTCCCCTCTCTTGCAGTCCGCAGACAGACCCATCTCGGCGTAAGGGCCGCGTGCGGGGTTTAACCAAACTTCCAGTCTGCCGTTGACGTCATGCGTGCTCATGTCCTGAGTGCGGCCCAAGAGGCGAAACTCAATAGAACGCTCCGGAGAGAAAGAGTAGCGACCATAGACTGTAAAAAATTGCGCCACTCCCATAGACCGGCTGTCACTTATTTCCACGGGTTTCAGTACAGCCAGAGCCCTTCTCTGGTACAGCGTAAAAATTGTGACGTTGTAGAGTAGGCGTTCTCCTAATTCCGAATTTGCATAGGTCACCGGTCATGCGCACTAAGTGTACGAGGATACACTGTTTATATACTGTCTCTATGGATACGCCAACGGTCGGTGTTTTCTTTTTTGCCGCTAATAGAAACAATTAAGGTTCAAATTGAGTATTTATGTCATGTCAAAGTAAATTATTTCTAAATCACACGCTAATATATTACACAATCGCGCCATTAAATCAATCTGAAATATTGGGATACAACATGATCCCCGGTCACACTTTTAACAAAAATATAAAATAAACTGTTTTAGTAAAGGAAAAGTGGATGAACTTAACCTTTCTCTACTGACCAGAACTGTTTCTCAACCCATCTATTAATGTAATACAATATGAATAAAAGCGCTTCACATGTTTACACTGATTGCATGATTCTTATAAACCTAGCTACAGTATAATGTAGGCTACTGTCAGTTATTAAAATGGCATAACTTTAGGCCTATTACATGTGCGTCAGATACCAGGGGTTTCATGCGAGATACCTGTCCTAACTAAGTAACATGTGCATCAAATATCTGTGTGTGTGTGTTTACAGGGGCTTCATGCGAGATACCTGTCCTAACGGAGTAATGTGTGCATCAGATACCTGTGTGTGTGTTTACAGGGGCTTCATGCGAGATACCTGTCCTTACTGAGTAATGTGTGCATCAGATACCTGTGTGTGTGTTTACTGGGGCTTCATGCGAGATACCTGTCCTAACTAAGTAATGTGTGCATCAGATACCTGTGTGTGTGTTTACTGGGGCTTCATGCGAGATACCTGTCCTAACTAAGTAATGTGTGCATCAGATACCTGTGTGTGTTTACTGGGGCTTCATGTGAGATACCTGTCCTAACTGAGTAATGTGTGCATCAGATACCTGTGTGTGTGTTTACAGGGGCTTCATGCGAGATACCTGTCCTAACTAAGTAATGTGTGCATCAGATGCCTGTGTGTGTGTTTACAGGGGCTTCATGCGAGATACCTGTCCTAACTAAGTAATGTGTGCATCAGATACCTGTGTGTGTGTTTACTGGGGCTTCATGCGAGATACCTGTCCTAACTGAGTAACGTGCAGCAGATACCTGTGTGTGTTTACAGGGCTTGTGTAATAATGTTTTTATGCAAAATTCATGCTTCTTTAATTAGCTCACAGACTTTACACACGTTCTTAGAGAATTTCAAATAAAATCTGTATATTCTAGTATATCTATTAGAATATAAATATAGATTTTATTTGAAATCATCTTAGAACTTCTGTAAAGTCTAGAGGTAAACCTAGAAATTTACTAACTTTTCCACTGCTTCTTAAAACAACATACTGACAACTATTTGTTCATACTCAACTTTATTAAAAAAAGAAAATATCAAATATTGACAGCAAGCAGAACAAGGCAGGATTTCAGCTTTTGGATGTCTCAGGACACATTCTTTACAGGATAGTCTGATGTACTATCTCCCACACCATCACCTTCCGTATGACTGGAATGTCACACTATATGGAAAAAGAGAACAATCATGTACAGACAAATTTTTATCATGGATTTTGACAAAACATTAAAAGCTTTTGAAGATTTATCAGTGAGTGATATAGTTGCTAAGGTGTTCCATGTTAGTCCTAAGTTTAGAGTGAGGTATAAACTAGTGTGTTAGTGGATAGATATGGTTATTGATAAAGTCAAACAAGTGTTAAGAATAAAGTTTGTGAGAAAAATAAATATTGTAGTTTGATCATGTACCTGTCTGAAAGTAAGTGGCTTTCCTTGAGAAAGGAAGTCTGCATATTTGCAGATAAACACACCACAGTCATTTCCATTTGTCTGTTTTGGAATTGCCTAGAAACAAGTAAGTATAACGGTTAACAAAAGGACACAGTTTAATATGTCAGTTTAATAATATTTGTATAACTTCTTATATGAGGGTATGCATACGTTGGTTCTCATTCGGCCGATGGTCCATCTGGAAGCCTCAAAGCAGCAGGCTTTTTTGATTTTGTGTTCCTCCATGAGATAATTCCTGTTAATTAATCACACATGAGACATGCATACAAGCCTTGAAAGCAGTTTGAGGTTAAAAACCAAAGTTGCAATTGGACATAACTCACAACAATGTGTGACAGATCTCATCATGTCTCTGACCCATGGAGTCAAAGCACTGGATGGTCTGGGATTTGAAATCAATTACCTGGTGATAAGCAAATGGAGGTAAAAGTTTTTCTTTAAATAGTGAAAAAGTATATATACCATTTTTATACTTTTAATAGTGTATAGACATAGTAACAATGTGTTACAAAGGCATTGCTATTCATAAATTACTTGCAGCCAAAGCCCAGTGCAAGCCAAGGTGCAAAGGAACAAGAACTAGGTAAAAGTTTTTCTTTAAATAGTGAAAAAGTATATATACCATTTTTATACTTTTAATAGTGTATAGACATAGTAACAATGTGTTACAAAGGCATTGCTATTCATAAATTACTTGCAGCCAAAGCCCAGTGCAAGCCAAGGTGCAAAGGAACAAGAACTAGATCACAGAGGAAGAGATCCACTGTTTTTGTCCATTTCTTCACTGCTGCATTGCCTGCAAAATGTCCGTCACTACTCAGAAGCTTTGGGTAGAAAAATGTGCTCAAACAGTACACTTTAATGCCTTCCTGCAGTTCATTGCTCCTCTTCATTATCAGAGACAAATAGAAGTTGATAACCTTGAAAACATAAGAGTAAAAACAATCATAATACACATATCCCCAACAGAGCTTTTTAAAATGCTCAGATTAATCAGACCAATGCCAATATTTAAAGAAATCAGAGATTGTTGTGTCCAACTTGATGTCTGTGTGATTTTAATGCAAACAAGCAAAACAGTGATAGATATATAGCAAAGATTATTAGCTACAATATTATTAGTACCATTTATCCAAAAAATAATAATCAATATTTATTGAACGATAAAAAGCATGACAAGTTTACTAAAAGAATTATGCTGGATGAAGTCAATGTGAATGTACACAATTACAACTGACTTTACTTCTATAATGTGACTGAGACAGAAAGAATTTACACCTGAAAAAAAATGGATCTATTCATCAAAAGTGATGTCGATGGTAGTTGGTCAGAGGGGAGGGGTTAAAAAGTCAGCGAAATATGCAGAGTCATCAAGCAAGTAGTTGCATTTTGATTCATTATGAACATTTTCTTTTTTGAGAAAGAAAGTGTACTGGATAATCATAAATAAAGGTAATATTTAATCTTACTGTATGTTCACTTACACTCTTACCATGTCATTGAGCCAGGAACCCTCCTCCAGCGTTGCCAGGTCGCTCTGTCTGATGCATAGTTTGAAAGCTGTGCTTATTACCATGTTTGGGTCATCTTGTTTCAGAATATGTCTCACCTCTGATGCCATGTCCTAAAAACAAATGCAACGTACATATATAAACAAGCTCAAAGAATTTGCTCAGTGGACAGATGTTATTGACAGAACATTTTATTTCACAATCATATTCTCACCTTTGTTAACCTAGGTAAGTTTTCACTATGGTTCACAAGATTGTCAGAGTTTATCAGTGTGGATGCTTTCCTGGTTTCTTCCACAGAGACCTCCACACCACATGACTGAGGAGAAAATCACAAACAACTTAAATTTCAACCATTAATAGCAGATTCATTAATAGTAATGTAACTGTATATTGCCTGGTCTTTGTCCATCTCTGTCATCTTAGACTTTTTATGGAAATGGCCATCACCTGATAAGGAAATGAACAGAATATGAAAAAGAATAAAGAGCATAGAGATATTTTCAACAATGAAATTTTAAAAGGTTGGCAAATGCCAAGACAAGTCATATGTACTATACACCAAGTTGACAGGTCAACAAAACAAAAAAGAAAAATAATACATAATTTACAAAAAATAACCCTTTGACAAACACTGATTATATAGCATTGTAATGCTACAAGATAAAAAAAAAAGGTATTTGATTTTATATACACCATTTAATTGTAATATAACAAACCTTCATTAGCAACTGCCATCGCTCTCATTTTGCGTCTTCTGACAGTTTTTTGTTTGGCCTTCTTACAGCGACTTGGTAAAGCCCGAAGGTTTTGCTTGACAGTTTCTTGCTGCTGGAGAGGAGAACCAGGCCATGATCCTTAGGTAAACTGTCTTTGAGTGTTTTACAAAGCTCATGAACAACACAGGATGCATTCTGAATTGCCTCCTTGTCAGTGCACATATATGATACATCGTGTAAATGTTTGAGCTCTTCGCGCAAGCGCTGCTGATCTGCTCCTACACCAGTTGACTGTGGCTCACTGTTGTGTGTCTGTTTCCTTGGGTAAGGAAGAGGACTAACACAAAAGTCACTAGAGAAGTCTTCTTGAGTGCTGTTCTCAGTGATTGGTGGATTTGTTAGAGCAACACTGAAATCCAGAGTTATATATGGGCTTCGACAATAGACTGGGCTAAGGTCTCCCCATGTTTTGTCAGAGTGGCTAAAAACAGCGAAGAAATGCTTGCATGGTAAGAACGTTGTTTTGAAGAGGACACATTCACAAGATGGGTACCGTTCCGAGTCTCCAAGTTCTACTCTGTACCATGCAGAGGTGGTCTCACTCTTCACCTTGAAAGATTCCTTTCCAAGTACCTCGACATGCTCTTTTGTATAGATGGAAGCTGCTTGGATGCTGTTTAAGCAATGTTTGACAAAACTCCTGGGCCTGTCTCTCAGGAATGTTGGCACATCTGGATTGTATGTTTTGCATTCACTACTGTAGATGAAGTTGAGTCTCCTGTAGGATAGCAATTGTTCAGGGATGAAATCGCATATCATAGTTTCAAGCAGAGATGTAAGACTTCCTGTTCCAGAAAATTTGAGGTAGAAGCTCTTCAATGATTTATTGAGGGCCTCAACTCCATTGTTGGTGGTCACTGCCACAGAGAATCCTTGTGGCACAAAGGCCCTACACCACCGCTGAAAAAGAAAAGAACATATTACTTTGATAAAGGTAGCCGATGCAGAAAAAAATTTAACATTACACCCAGTCTATACTGGATGCATAAAAACGAATATCCTAAACCAGTCCAGGCAGTGGGAAAAATAGATTGAGGCCAGGGTTTCCGTTGTCCGGTAATTGCCGGAAAAAAAATTAAATGTCCGACAAAATTAAATCTCTCCGGTCAAATTGTCAGATTAAAATTGCCTAATAATCCCTAATAAAACAGCAGTTGGTGTAGCCAGTTCAAATTAAAATTTTGGTGTTCAACTTTGCGTTTTAAAAAGACAACAACCGTTCATTTTTCGTTTTTCAATTACGGGTTAAAAAAGGAAAAACGAATGGACACAAAAGTAGCCTACATGGATCGTTTGGACAGAATACGAGACAGAGTTCTTTATTAAATTCGTAAAAGGAACATTAATTAGCCTATACTGGATTCTAAATCTCAAAGAAATGCCACATCAAAACCTCGGAGCAGAAATGAGGGCGAAACACCCAGAAGCTCCTTATATGTGTCGTTCACAGTATAAGGGTCTTTCCCTGCCATTAATGCTTGGATAACACGCCACGTCTCCTTCCTTTAATAATAATAATAATAATAATAATAATAGTCTAATGTGGTGGCTGTGATATTATATAAACCAACGCCCGTTGCCGTGATTTTTGAAATGACTTATCTTGAGAGAAAAAAGGACGTTTTAGTCGCATAACATCGGTTAATGGAAACGCCGTCATTTCGCAATAGTTTTTCATAGATATTTAGATAATAGCGCATTTGAGCACATCTGTAATGGAAACGCGGCTACAGGGAAGTTTTGATTTTAAGTCGGCAGCTGCACAATTCAGCACTGCAAAACAGCGTAAAAAGTAGCCTAAAATGACGCGAGACAATGTTATAGGCCTAGTCATTTGTTTGTTCCAGTTCATTTGACAAGGATTCATTTCACGGTGGCCAATTTAAATGTTACCAGCTAAATGAGTGTATAATTAAGTTCGCTTGAATAAAAACAATAGGCTACTATTCAGATATTTTATGTGGGGAAGGGGGATTGGTTTGTTAAACTATGAATGTGAAACCATAGTAAAAACAATTGGCGTTGATTGACGCCAATCGGACGTTCATGTTTTTTTCTGTCTATTTGAAAGTTATAAACATGTTGCATTCTATACGGCCTGATTATGTCATTTTTTAAGTTACATAGCCTGCCTCCAGTTTTCCTCAACTTGACTAATTAAGAGGCGATATTTGACCGGCATATCATCAAAATGTCCGGAAAAAGAAACCTCTGCCGGTCACTTTGAACGGCACCATTTTTTTCTAGCGGAAACTCTGATTGAGGCATCTATTTCCTAGACTCAGCGCAACTACCATAATCACATGTAGACTGAATCAGTGATGATGATGACTTGCTTTTGTTGTGTCTGTCTGGTGTTGACGGCGTAATCATTTTAGAGAAAACTAAATGCTGGCCTGTCCCTTTTATACCAATCTAAATGTACTGTACAACAATTGAACACGGAACATGTCCAGTGCAGTACCTCACCTCCCGAATATATAGCCACCTTGTATCAACATAATGTCTGACTTCAAATGACTTCTAAACATTGCTCTCCTTCAGTCTGTCAACCTCCCTATCACATGATGATTCACTTGGGGCACTAGCTATCTCACGCAGATGGCCAAGTAGTTCACTTTGCTCAGAGAGGGACAACTTGTTCTTGGCTGCCAGAAAGAGAGTATATGGGATATTAAACACTGTAAAAATAGGAATTACCTATACGTTTCAGATGACTAATTAACAGTACAAATTAAATGCAATTAAATGAAACTAAGAAAACAATGTAATACACTATTTAAAGTATTTTGAAAGATGTTTTTGAAAAACTCAAATGTAAATTTAAGGATGTATTGGTTTACTTATAATGAAAAGTAAAAAAAAAAAGAAAAAAGAAAAAAGAAAAATATACATCACCACATGTCCAGGATTATAATGAAAACCAAAGGCTATAATGGAATTCTGGTATAAAAAAAAAAAAAATGATAGTAATAATTAACTTCAGCTGGACTGTACCTTGTCTTGTCCATCGTATCCAAGCTTGCTCACGATGAAATGAGCATAAATACTTCTGTGCATTTGGAAATGTATGGTCCAGAGCTTGATATTCCTGTTGTGAATAATCAAGCATGAAGTACTTTGGCTCCCAATGCACGTTCCACTGTTTCAGGATGGTAAGAGCTTCAGCTATCGCTGTGGTTGTCTCGTTTTCACATATAAACTCAGCAACCGGTTTGTAGCCAACATTAGTCTGAACAACAACCAGAAACAGGGGCAATGCATATTTGGTAGTTCTGTAGGTGGCATCAAGTAGGACCATATCTCCATAACGCTCAAGTAAATGCTGCTGTTGTTTGTTTTGATGAATAAACAAGAATGTTTCTTGTGATGTGGTCATCTCCGGTGTGTGTGTATCTCCTCAAAATCAGAGTTTTCGTTGACTGGAAATCCACTTCTTTGTGCATTCACTTCAACATGAATTTCTGTCTGATGTCTGTAGTTCTCTGTGCACTGCCTAAAGAAAAACTGGGCACCATCTGTTAGTTTCCATTCATCAATTTTCTTTTCCAGTTGAAGTTGATCAAAGCCAGAGTATTTTCCAGCAAGTAAGGCCTGGTGCACATGGTTTTGAATAACATGGCTTGATGGGTAGTATGAAGGGTCCTGTGGGTGTGGTAGAACACTTCCCATGCAAGAAAGCTCTTTCTGGACAAAGGTTTTCAGAACCTTCTTCAGGAAAGGGACAGAGGTCATTCCAAGTGAAACATATTCATGTATTTTGTCACGCACCCCTTGATGGATCTTATTTGAGAAATGACAGTTTTCTGAAGTGTTGTGCTTTTTGTGTGCTTCTTCCAAAGGTATTTTGACATGAATTACTTCAGAAGTGACAGTGGATTTCTCTTTTATTGACTCCATAAGCCTCTTTATAGCTGCTTGTTTTTCACTTCTAGAACTTTTGTCTCCAACAGCAAAGTTGTCATATCTGCCAAGAACAACATACCATAATGAGTATCTGTCTGAAAAATATCCAGTTAAGTAGTCCCATGTATTAGGTTGTAAAACTTTACCTTTATAATGGTAATAAAGTTATAAATATTAAATGAGTGCATTTAAATTAGCCATGACAGTTAAATTTACCTTAGTATATATCTGACATATAGTTTTGCTGGGCAATCAACTTTCTTGCTGCTTTGAATGTGAAATCTTCTTCTGCTGATATATTCATGTTCAGTATGCTGAAGCCCCAGTAAACACACACACAGGTATCTGATGCACACATTACTTAGTTAGGACAGGTATCTCGCATGAAGCCCCAGTAAACACACACACATGTATCTGATGCACACATTACTCAGTTAGGACAGGTATCTCGCATGAAGCCCCAGTAAACACACGTACACAGCTATCTGATGCACACATTACTCAGTTAGGACAGGTATCTCGCATGAAGCCCCTGTAAACACACACACAGCTATCTGATGCACACATTACTCAGTTAGGACAGGTATCTCGCATGAAGCCCCTGTAAACACACAGGTATCTGATGCATGTTACTCAGTTAGGACAGGTAACGTTATCACGTGAAACCACTCCTTACATTTGAATCCTATCGCATCTTTTACAAAACCGTTTGCTTTTTGATCATAATAAAAGTTCAAAAACAGTTACCGAATTCTCTGTTTTGTCCTTGATTGTCCATGGCTGTTTAATGTTGACCCGTCAGCTCTTCATCGTCCTTCAGTTTGGTTTCCAATTTGAAAAGTGCGCGGGAAGAAGGCACTATATTCTGCGCATGTGCGCTGACCTGCAAATTATTTGTAAAAAAAATTGGAAAGGGGTGTGACGGCCACACCCTCGAAAACGCCCCGTGTGCGTCGCGGTACTGAAACCCCTGTACTTTAGTGAATCCCCCATAGACAGTATATAAACTGGACACAGCGACCCCATAGGTTTCAACGGAGAAAAGTGAAGCAAATTAGAAGCACTCATTTCCTGATTGCCGAGGGAACTGCGCCCCTGAAGCCCCTGTAAACACACACACAGGTATCTGATGCACACATTACTTAGTTAGGACAGGTATCTCGCATGAAGCCCCAGTAAACACACACACAGGTATCTGATGCACACATTACTTAGTTAGGACAGGTATCTCACACGAAGCCCCAGTAAACACACACACACACACACAGGTATCTGATGCACACATTACTCAGTTAGGACAGGTATCTCACATGAAGCCCCAGTAAACACACACACAGGTATCTGATGCACACATTACTCAGTTAGGACAGGTATCTTGCATGAAGCCCCAGTAAACACACACACAGCTATCTGATGCACACATTACTCAGTTAGGACAGGTATCTCGCATGAAGCCCCAGTAAACACACACACAGCTATCTGATGCATGTTACTCAGTTAGGACAGGTAACGTTATCACGTGAAACCACTCCTCCTTACATTTGAATCCTATCGCATCTTTTACAAAACCGTTTGCTTTTTGATCATAATAAAAGTTCAAAAACAGTTACTGAATTCTCTGTTTTGTCCTTGATTGTCCATGGCTGTTTAATGTTGACCCGTCTGCTCTTCATCGTCCTTCAGTTTGGTTTCCAATTTGAAAAGTGCGCGGGAAGAAGGCACTATACTCTGCGCATGTGCGCTGACCTGCAAATTATTTTTTTTTAAATTTGGAAAGGGGTGTGACGGCCACACCCTCGAAAACGCCCCGTGTGCGTTGCGGTACTGAAACCCCTGTACTTTAGTGAATCCCCCATAGGCTGTATATAAACGGAATCCCCCCATGGGTCTCCGTTGTAAAAAATGGCGGCGCTTTTAACCGCCTACTTCCGGGATTTGAAGATCGGATTAGTTCCAAACAATGGGCATTGGGGTCCATTCACCTACATTGCTTCGCGTTGAGTTGTTCCAGAGGTAAGTTGCTGAAATATCGACCTCTTTTGAATTGTCAAGTGTCTTGTATCAGAGGCCCTTTGCGACTGGTCTTCATTTGTATATGCACAGCGTAATTATTTATATTTTATCTTGGTTGATTCAACCAATTTTCTAGCATTGCCTGCTTGCAAGTTAGCTAGCGCGACTTCGCCAGCTGTGAATCTTAGTTCGGTAATGAATCGCTACCACATTTATAGCAATTTTTATTTAATTGAATTTTTGGGATATACTAACTTTTCATTATGTGACGTGTTGGCTGAGTTAGCGCTAGCTAACTAACGTTAGCTAGCAGGCAGTGCTTGAAAATTGGTTGAAACCAACATAAATTATAAATAATTACGCTGTGCATGTACAAATGACATGACAATTCAAAAGAGGTCGATATTTCAGAAACTTACGTTACCTCTGGAACAACTCGACGTGCAGCATTCACCACTCAAACTCAGCCGTCTATATTGTATCAGAGGCCCTTTGCGATGCTTATACTGGTCTTCATTTGTACCAGAACATCGTACAGACATGTTTGTTGGCTCGTACGCAATCATGTACCACACTCTAGCAACCGAGTAGCGAGTTTTGCCACTGCAAGCACCACTCACATTTTCTTCAGGAAATATACATTCTAGTGAAATGTTGCCTCTCCAAATGCAAAACTGACATTAACAAAATGCAATAATGCAATAACAGCTGAAAAAGTACTTGGGTGTGTGTTTTATTTTATATTTACCGTTCAATAATGCAAACGCTGCTGTCTGTCCCATAGAAGAACATGACAGCCAGCGTATGTTTTGGAACTATTGGGGCTTACATGAACCACGTGACAGCCATAGCGGCGAGCCAGGCGACATCAAGGAGTGTCGCAACTCTCACTAAATACTTGGGGTTTCGAGTCTGACGACAACACGAGGGCGTGGTTTGTTCGCAAGGTCATGGAGCATGCGCAGTGTACTTGCTCCAGGATTACCGCAAAACTTAAAACATTAATTAGTTGTAAAAGCGTCATGATCGCGCAGAAGCCCTCGTTGCTTAAGTTTCATTTTAACTCAGTTCAAGCACGAATGATATCATAATGTTAAACGTAAAAAAAAACTTTTTTGCGCACCTGTTGCTATGACAGCAAGTCCAGGGGCTCGTTCTTCGTACGTCGCTAACTCAGTTAGCTGGATTTGATTGTTGACGATTTGGCATGAACTTGGATTGTTTGGTTCTTCGACGCTCATCCTGGGGCTCGTTCTTCGTACGTTGCTTATTACATCCGAGATCAAATGACACATCCAAGATGATATCATCGTGCTAATCATGATCCGGCTAATTAGGTTCTTCGAACACACTTGCCGGATATGATTAGTATAGCTGGATTGAGTTATCTGAGATAATTGCGCGTTCATGCGCTGGGTTAAAGGGGGATATGTATCGATAGTAGAAACATTGATCAGCAACGCTGCTATTGGCTGTTCAGCTTGGCCAAAGAGCGCGCTCAGTTTTTCTCCTCAGCAGAGCAAGAACAGTTGAAGTTTATTCGGAATTTTAATGTTTAATCAAAACGCCAGGGAACACCTCAAAGTCTGCAAAAGCCAGGAGAGAGGACTGGCAAAAAGTAGCAGACAATTTAAATCCGTAAGAAGTGGCCATGTTAGATGTTTTTTATCACTTAATAGCCTATATTTTTGTATTTTAATAGTTGCATAATTACTTTGTTCATTGTAATGTCAGAGTCACCACACTAGAACATGGGAACAAATAAAAGTGAAGTACAAAAATATTCTACATAATGGTAATTTTTTGTTATATTATAGTCTCTTTTATAAAAGGCACTGTTAAATAAATGGTTGTCTGTTTATAAAAGCAATCAAGAAAAAGATCTTAGTAGCCTACACTGTAAAATAATTTTTACTGCATTAAATTAAGGCCGTATAGTCATTTCAACTGTTAAATCTTGAGTAATGATGAATTGCTTTGACTTGTGAAAGTGAAAACTGATAAACTTATGTTAATGTAAAAATATTTTGCCATGAGTTATTGATCACATTTTTCCTGAGTGTAGTTCATTGTAATGGCATTGTGTTTTTCTCTTTTGTGCACTTTTACATAATACACCAACACTTGTATCTGTTCCCAAGAAAGTGGTGGCTGAAATATAAGTGGACATTTTCTAACTTTCCAAAGGAAAGAAAGTATAAGACTTTGTAATGTCCATTTGTTTCCATTGCACTGGACAGTGAATAAACCCTCTCAGATAACTGTCATATGGAGGAACTAGCCTACCTGCAAGTGCATAAATAACTTTACTTATTTTATACTTGTATGCTTTATGGCTGCAATATAAGTTGCAGGATTCCACATCTACAGAAAGGCCTACAGAAGAGTCTGCACAGACAGAGGAGACATAGGCCTACAGGTGGGCAGTGGATAGCCAACTTTTCCTTTTTATTTGTTGCATGAGGCATCTAATATCTCTTGTTGCAGGCACTTGACCACTGGCTTTTCTTTACAAAGAACAATTGAAATAAAACTCAAGGAACTAAGTATATTTGTCTTTTATTAAACATTTAATGAAGTGTTTTTTTTTGTTTGGCAATGTTGTGTAATATGGCACATGCAACAATGTCACAGGCCCTGTCAGGTGTGCAACCCTCAGACTTATCAGACACTGAAATCTTCCCTTTAGTTAGCCAAAGTTCATTTCATTGTGTGCCCTTGTCCTGGCTAGAGCTGCATTGTAACTGGTTTGGGTCAGGGAATGGGGTCATAAAACACCTGTCTGCAGGCAGGAACATGTCATAATCACCTATGAAGAAATGCAGTTCTGTTAGGGTCAGCATAAGTGTATGTAATACAGTGAGCTTGATATTTAATTGTGGAACTTTTCTTACCACTTTCAAATAATGTGCATAAATGTGAATCTCTGAAAATTCTTAAGTCATGCACAGATCCTGGCCATTTTGCTTTCACATTTGTGATATGGAAGATTTTAGTCAACTGCCTTTTTTTTAATTTGATATAATATTATTAATCTGGAATATTAAGAATCCCAATAGTAACTGGGCTGCACAAATACATTGTGAACCACCTTTCTGTTCACATAATCCCCTTCATTGAGGCCTTTATGGCAGTCTAGAGCGCCTATAGTCTATGGTACCAGTCACGTTAGTGAAGCCTGAGTGACATACTGTAATCGGCATTGGTCATGATTGCATGATCTTCATAAAAAATTATGATAGCCTAAAAAATAAAAATTTGCTTTAAAAAAACTGCTTTACAACATTGGGTCTTAAGTGGCTTGGAAATGCCACAAAAAAACCTAAAACTGTTTTTTAAACCTAAAAGCGCCAGGTAAACTCCGAATGACACGACAGACAGCACTTTCCATCAAGTTCTCCGCATCTCCAATAGTGTAAAGGAAAGAGCCACTCGCAAATAATCTTAAGGCAATGCAAACAGTTTGTGCTGCAGTTAAAGCCCGACTCCGACAAGTCGAAAATAAATGTGCGTTTCCAACAATTTTATAATGTAAACGACAATCTCACGAGTCACGAAAAAATATATACATCTCAGAAAGTGCACTATCGCGCTGCGCTGGACTTCCCCATGGACTTCCCATATCAGCTCCGCTTATGAAGCCGCAGTCTAATCCTGTTTACATGAAATAAATAAGCCTGCTCGCGAGCAGGTTTAAGATTGCGCACCTGTTGCTATGACAGCAAGTCCAGGATGAGCGTCGAAGAACCAAACAATCCAAGATCATGCCAAATCGTCAACAATCAAATCCAGCTAACTGAGTTAGCAACGTACGAAGAACGGGCCCCTGGACTTGCTGTCATAGCAACAGGTGCGCAAACTTGAACCTGCTCGGGAGCAGGCTTATTTCATGTAAACAGGATTAGACTGCGGCTTTATAAGCGGAGCTGATATGGGAAGTCCATGGGGAAGTCCAGCGCAGCGCGATAGTGCACTTTCTGAGATGTATAGGCTATATTTTTTTGTGACTCGTGAGATTGTCGTTTACATTATAAAATTGTTGGAAACGCACATTTATTTTCGACTTGTCGGAGTCGGGCTTTAACTACAGCACAAACTGTTTGCATTGCCCTAAGATTATTTGCGAGTGGCTCTTTCCTTTACACTATTGGAGATGCGGAGAACTTGATGGAAAGTGCTGTCTCTCGTGTCATTCGGAGTTTACCTGACGCTTTTAGGTTTAAAAAACAGTTTTAGGTTTTTTTGTGGCATTTCCAAGCCACTTAAGACCCAATGTTGTAAAGCAGTTTTTTTTTAAAGCAGTTTTTTTTTTTTTTAGGCTATCATAATTTTTTTATGAAGATCATGCAATCATGCAATCATGACCATGCCGATTACAGTATATGTCACTCGGGCTTCACTAACGTGATTGGTACCATAGACTGCCATCAAGGCCTCAATGAAGGGGATTATGTGAACAGAAAGGGGGTTCATGGTGTAAATGTGCAGCCCAGTTACTATTGTGATTCTTAATATTCCGGATTAATAATATTATATCAAATAAAAAAAGGCAGTTGACAAATCTTCCATATCACACATGTGAAAGCAAAATGGCCATGATCTGTGCATGACTTATGACATGTATGCACTGTAAGACTGAAAATACTGGTTGAGGCCTGATTTATGGGACAAAAGGGCCATGCTGGCTGATTAACATTTGACCTCCCCCAATACAGCCTTTCTTCCTCTCAGAAACTAGGAACTCACGTAAGAACATGGTTTAATGTGAATATTCAACATTGACTGTTATGCTTTTGGTGTCATTTGAAATGTCTCAAAGTGAGTGGTACAGATATCTCATATCCAGATAGATAAAATAAAAGGAAATAAGGTTTATAGAAGTTCATAGGAAACCGGTTTAGAGATAATGCCAGATAAGGCAACCCCCCTTCTGTGGGATAGAAGCCATTTGAGGGTGGTCTCACCCCATCCCCCTTGTCACCTGGACAGAGGATAAAGGAAGGTGTTCTGGCTCTCTCTGGCGCTTCTTCTTGGCTGGACGTGGAATTGACTAGGTGGTTTCTCTCGCTCTCTCTCTCTCTCTCTCTCTCCCTCTCTCTCTCTTTCTTTCCCTTTCTCTCTCTCTATCTCAGGTACAAGCTGGGTAAGATTATTTGGTGTAACCAATGTATAACAATGCACTAGATATTTGAATTGATTGGAATTGGTCTCTGATATCTGAAATATTAAATTACTACAATGTGATTATTTTAACAGATTTTGATATTGTTCCTTTAATGGTTAAAAGAAATAGTCAAACATTCGCTCACTTTTAGTGAGGCACAGATATTATTAAAACCTTTCATTTATGGAGTCAGATGAATTAACGAGTAAATACATGATTAATGTATTGCA
Organism: Leuciscus leuciscus; assembly: GCF_965113295.1. Taxonomy (NCBI): domain Eukaryota; kingdom Metazoa; phylum Chordata; class Actinopteri; order Cypriniformes; family Leuciscidae; genus Leuciscus; species Leuciscus leuciscus. The sequence goes on along the minus strand of NC_138731.1, from coordinate 15,055,669 downwards.
AATTTAACCAACCAAATACTTTGCATGAGTGAGGACAGAACACGTGACAACCTTCCCCGTGTATTGGCGAACCGGCAGATTGGGCCAATATAGCGGGCCTTACAAAATGGTGACCTCGACGTGATCTCAAAACAGATCAAAACAGTTTCACGAGAAATGTCCTTTTCAGCAAGTATTTGGGATTTTAAAATCAACAAGAGGTTTGAACATCTTCTCTTTCTTCCGCCGCGATGGTAAGTAAACTTTTTCTGCCCTTTATAGAAGTGTTGAAGAAATGTTTGCATTGTTTACGGGTCGGAATTAAAGCCCTTTGTTTAGAACGTGATGCGGTAGCCAGATGAAGAATGAAAAGCCTTGTGCATTAGATTTTAAAGATCTCCTTGTTTTGCCTAAGCAACAAGAAACGAAACCTAAAGTATAGCATCTTCCAAATAATGAATAATCGATGAAGAGCTAAAAAAAGTAAAGACTAAAAGTTTTAAAATCAGGCGCATGTTTTCCGGCCATTGTTGAAACCAGCAACACTCGAAGAGAATGAGCAAACTAACAGAAAACAGAGAAAGAAAAATCTAAGTTTGTAAAAGATCGGAAAACACGTGATTTTATAAATAAAAAAGGCAGATCGATGCATTGTTTATGAAAAGAAAATTTGGGGAAAACAGGATGATATGATTTACAAGCTAAAACTCAAATATCAAGGCTAATGCTAAGTGCTATTGTCAATGCTAAGCCATGCTGTGCCCAAGGCTAATGCTAAAGGCTAAAGCCATGCTGCGTCCAAACGCTTAAACCATGTTTCGTCTCACTGGCTGGGTAGGCCCAAAAGCCACATTGAAAACATTAATATCCTATACTAAACCTAAACTAATCTTGACAAACTCTATATTCCATAAAAATCTTAAACTTTGACACAGATGGAATTAAATTAAGTAATTCAATTTAATTTGGCTTATTTAAGTTCCTCTGAGAAGTAAACCCCTAAAGTATTTTATATGCTGGGATGGAGATAGATCTTTTTTAGAAAGAAGACTATCTAGTCAAAAATCTGGGAAAATTAACTGTAAGCCCATTATTGTGAAATCATGTGTACTGATCATGTCTTGTTTACATTATGGGCCGAAAAGGTTCAGCCTACACTGTACAAACTCAGTAGAAAAGGTCTTAACATGGATGCTATTGACAATGAAATTTTCACTTGGTGGAAAACAGTGGGTAGTAAACAGAAGAAATCAAAACATGGTGAAATAATTGAGGCTTTAAACTTCATAAGTTATAAACGGCTAAATGAGTTAACAAAATTTCTATCTTCGCTTATGAATGCTAAATGTGAAGAAGTGCATTCTAAAAATGCAGAGGCACAAAAGTCTGAGGAAAAGATTCAAGATCTTCAAACACAGCTAGATAAATTACTAGCTGAGCTGTTAGCCCTGACTAAAAAGTGTAAAAATCACAAAGACACCATTGCAGATCTTAAGGCTAAGCTAAATGCTAAAAGCAAGTCTCCCAACAAGCTTAACAGTGATTGGGCTAAAAATGTACACTTCTTAGATGAGGCAGCCTGCTCTAATAATCTTGTATCTTTACAGACAGATGAAGCATGTGATAAAGTTATGAAAAGAGTGCCTGTTTCTGCCCTTAAGGTGATACGGCACCCAAACGGCACAGAGTCAACCATTCGGCGTCCTTTAACAGTAACTGAATGTAGCTTGTTTAAAGCAGAGATCGGACCGTTCCCTTTGAAAGGGCCATTCGAACCATGGTGGAGACACATTGTTAGTCTAAAACATGCATTTCAGCTCGAACCAAAAGATATTTGGCAAATTGTTATCAGCTCAATTCCAGATGTTCTGAACTATCCCAGATAGCAATTACATTTGGCACGGATCCGTTTTAAGCCCCTTGCCTCCGTTTCTATCTTAGAGACGTTTTCTGATTGTGAACCAGATCCGTGCCAGACAGAGGTTTCATCTTAAACAATCTAACTGCCATCAGTTCAGTATTTATATCATTTTACAGATCTGGCCCAGATCACTTTTCCCATAGGTAACCGAAAGACATTAGCTGTGTCTGACACTGATTTGGTCCAGATCTGCAATATGAATCTGAGCCGATACTGTTTTCACATAGGCTACACTGGTGTGGCCCGAATCTGTGATACATATCTGAGCCGACTGCATTTAAAAAAGGGCTAAAAACTGCTCTGGCCCATATCTGCAAAACAGATTTGAGCCAACACTGTTTTGACAGAGACTACCTGATGTGGACCACATCCGAAATACTTTTCTCAAACTGTGTGAAGAACTCCGTGGAATAAACATTTTCAAAACAACATGGTTACCTGTCTGCATATTTATTTTTCTATCTTAGAGCATGAGATAAATGCATTGTCATTAAGCTGAACAATATTATCAGTGTTTAAAAACTATACAGCAACAGGTCCGTTACAGCACACACTGTAAAAAAAAAAGTGTAATTTTACAAGTAATTGTCTGTATTTTTTTTACAGATTTTTACCGTTTTGTCATTATACAGCAAATATTTGCAAATAAAAGGCATTTGCCGTTGCTGCACATTCAGGGCTTTGTGTGTGTGTGAGTGCGCGCGCGCGCGCGCGAGATGACGCAGATTCAAATTCGCCGCCATTACTTTTCCGCTGTTTACTCCCGCCCACAACGGTTAACGTTAGCTGATCAGGATCGAGTTTGGGCAAGCGGGAGATTTGAATTCAGTCTACTCTCGTGAAGTAGACTGTGAGATCAACAGTGGTTCAAAGCAATCGTGTTCGTCAAGAGCAGCCGTGAGCAGGAGCTGTTGTCTGTCAGTCCGTTTGGATTCTTTGGAAATAACACCCTTTTCTGTGAGCCTTGTTCGTCAGCGGACATCATGCCAACCGATCACCGGCTGAGGTAAGAGTCTCATATACTAAGTTACATGTGAACGATATTTTATATTACATTTGTGTTACGTTTACAGTTTTCAAGCTAACGTTAGCATTCTTAAATTATGTTCTGTCATAACTGGCGAGAGCTGGAGGGCAAAACACTGAAAATGTAGCATGCGTCTTTACATTTTCCATCTGTTTTAAGAAAGATCAGTTGAACCCACACCTCAAAAGACCTAAAACAAGCTTTCGTAGACTTGTTATACATATCAAAGTCCGTTTAATTGTGAATAAAATCTTCGTTAATACGCGATAGTATCTGTCAGTAAATCAATCTCTTAAATGGCGGGACATTTTGAATCACTGTCTGGAAGCTGAAAATCTGTAGGGGTAAAATCTTTGCGTGGCAGGGGGAGCTGACACTCGACCAGTCACAGATATATGCGCCTGCCACTGCGTTATATGCGCCCGCCACTCGACCAGTCACGGATATATGCGCCGGCCACTCGACCAGTCACGGATATATGCGCCTGCCACTGCGTTATATGCGCCCGCCACTCGACCAGTCACGGATATATGCGCCGGCCACTCGACCAGTCACGGATATCCCTGCTGAAAAAAACAATAGAAACCATTACAGAATTGCTAATGGTTTCCACTACAAAACCATTACAAACCATCAGCCGTTAACCATTAAAACCATTACCAAGTGGAGTCCATTACGTAGTGTGTTTTGGGCCAAATTCCATTAGGATTTATTGGTTTTAAGGGTTTCCATTACAAATTTGTATTGGTCTGTATTTTAATGGTTTCCATTACAGTTTTGTATTGGTTCTGATGGTTTCATTACAAATTTGTATTGGTCTTGAATTGCACATATTTAATGGTTTCCATTACAGTTTTGTATTGGTTCTGATGGTTTCATTACAAATTTGTATTGGTCTTGATTTGCACATATTTAATGGTTTCCATTACAGTTTTGTATTGGCTAAGATTTGTAGGTTTAATGCTTTTAGCTGTTAATAATTAGGACATTAATTATATTTTTAATAAATGAATGTGAATTATAACTACTATTATACACAATTGATATAAACTTCACACCAACTTTTCAATAGCTTACAGCTCAGGTTTTGTTTTGCAAAGAACAAACTTGCACCTGAAATAAAAATTATAGTATTAAGACCTGCTTTTTTACTCAACCCAGCTGGAAATAAACATCTGACACAAAACATTAATATTACATTTTTATTATTTGATTCACAGTTATTCTTTTACATTGTGTGGCTTCACTGGGGCTGACTGATTAGACCTGCAAAAAGAAGGAGAATTCATTAGAACAATGTACCTCTTAAACCACATTACCAGTACATAAGATTATCCATACATACATTATACATTTAAATATATTCATCCAACATCTTTGGGCATACTTTGATACCCATTTTTCTGTGGGTATCATGACTCCATGTCCTAGATCCTGAAAAAAACAACAACAAAAAAAAACATTAATATGCAGAATAAGACCATTTTAGCTAATTTAAAAGTAGAGGTCGACCATTATATTGGTTTTACTGATTAGTTGGCACCAATAGGTAGCAGGCAGGCTTGGCAGAGTTACTTTAAAAATGTATTCTGTTACAGTTACAAATTACTTTTAAAAAAAGTATTCAGTAACAATCCAACTACCACAATATGAAAGTAATGTAATCTGGTTACTTTTGGATTACTTTAAGGTCACATATATAAATAAAGTTAACGTAAAAATGCTTTTATTTATTAAGAATTTGGTCCAGTGTACAATATTTGCAAAATATAAACTATTCAAGAAAATGTCATATAGCTGTAAGTAACTACAGTGCTATGCATAAGTTTAGACACCCATGCTAAAGTTGACTAAAAAAGAGGAATAAAAAAATCATCTTTTGGAAATTGAACTTAATGCCTTAATTAAAAAAAAATAGGAAAAATCCAACCTTTAAGGACACCAATTTTCTTTGTGAATGAATAATGTATCGTAAATAAATAAATGTTCTTCCTTAAAATACAGGGTGCATAAGTCTGGACACCCCTATGTTAAATTCCCATAGAGGCAGGCAGATTTTTATTTTTAAAGGCCAGTTACTTCATGGATCCAGGATACTATGCATCCTGATAAAGTTCCCTTGGCCTTTGGGCCATCCTTAAAAATATTTTGGTTTGCAATAACAGCAAAAAAAAAGAAAAAAAGGGACGGTAGGTAGGTCTATATTTTTTTATATATAAAAAAATAATATAAAAAAGTATATATATTATTATTTTATTTATTTTTTAAATCGGGGTCGGGTCGGGATACATTTTTCACCTATGTCTAGGGGCTGTTTACACTAGGCCACTTCATGCGTTTTCTCAGATCGGATTCCAATCTGATTTATCAAAACGATTCCATTTACACCTGGGGCTCGTTCTTCGTACGTCGCTAACTCAGTTAGCTGGATTTGATTGTTGACGATTTGGCATGATCTTGGATTGTTTGGTTCTTCGACGCTCATCCTGGACTTGCTGTCATAGCAACAGGTGCGCAAACTTGAACCTGCTCGGGAGCAGGCTTATTTCATGTAAACAGGATTAGATCCCGGCTTCATAAGCGGAGCTGATACGGGAAGTCCAGCGCAGCGCGATAGTGCACTTTCTGAGATTGAAATTTTTTTCTCGTGACTCGTGAGATTGTCGTTTACATTATTAATTTGTTGGAAACGCACATTATTTTCGACTTGTCGGAGTCGGGCTTTAACTACAGCACAAACTGTTTGCATTGCCCTATGATTATTTGCGAGTGGCTCTTTCCTTTACACTATTGGAGCAGAGAACTTGATGGAAAGTGCTGTCTGTCGTGTCATTCGGAGTTTACCTGGCGCTTTTAGGTTTAAAAAACAGTTTTAGGTTTTTAAGACCCAATGTTGTAAAGCAGTTTTTTTAAAGCAGTTTTTTATTTATTTTTTATTTTTTTTTGGCTATCATTTTTTATGAAGATCATGCAATCATGACCATGCCGATTACAGTATGTCACTCAGGCTTCACTAACGTGATTGGTACCATAGACTATAGGCTTCCATAGACTGCCATCAAGGCCTCAATGAAGGGGATTATGTGAACAGAAAGGGGGTTCACAATGTAAATGTGCAGCCCAGTTACTATTGGGAGTCTTAATATTCCAGATTAATAATATTATATCAAATAAAAAAAGTCAGTTGACTAAAATCTTCCATATCACAAATGTGAAAGCAAAATGGCCAGGATCTGTGCATGACTTAAGAATTTTCAGAGATTCACATTTATGCACATTATTTGAAAGTGGTGAGGAAAGTCCCACAATTAAATATCAAGCTCACTGTATTACATACACTTATGCTGATCCTAACAGAACTGCATTTCTTCATAGGTGATTATGACATGTTCCTGCCTGCAGACAGGTGTTTTATGACCCCATTCCCTGACCCAAACCAGTTACAATGCAGTAGCCAGGACAAGGGCACGCAATGAAATGAACTTTGGCTAACTAAAGGGAAGATTTCAGTGTCTGATAAGTCTGAGGTTTGCACACCTGACAGGGCCTGTGACATTGCTGCATGTGCCATATTACACAACATTGCCCAAAAAAAAACAACAAAAAAACTTTTCATTATAATATAATGAAAAGTTTAATAAAAGACCAATATACTTAGTTCCTTGAGTTTTATTTCAATTGTTCTTTGTAAAGAAAAGCCAGTGTTCAAGTGCCTGCAACAAGAGATATTAGACACATGCCTCATGCAACAAATAAAAAGGAAAAGTTGGCTATACACTGGCCACCTGTAGGCCTATGTCTCCTCTGTCTGTGCAGACTCTTCTGTAGGCCTTTCTGGAGATGTGGAATCCTGACACTTATATTGCTGCCATAAAGCATACAAGTATAAATTAAGTAAAGTTATTTATGCACTTGCAGGTAGGCTAGTTCCTCCATATGACAGTTATCTGAGAGGGTTTATTCACTGTCCAGTGAAATGGAAACAAATGGACATTACAAAGTCTTATACTTTCTTTCCTTTGGAAAGTTATAAAAAAAATGTCCACTTACTGCACATATTTCAGCACCACTTTCTTGGGAACAGATACAAGTGTTGGTGTATTATGTAAAAGTGCACAAAAGAGGAAAACACAATGTCATTATATGAACTACACTCTGGAAAAATATTTTTACATTAATATAAGTTTATTAGTTTTGTCAAAGCAATTCATCATTACTCAAGATTTAACAGTTGAAATGACTATACAGCCTTAATTTAATGCAGCAAAAATTATTTTACAGTGTAGGCTACTAAGATCTTTTTTCTTTTTTTTTTTTTTTCTCAGCCTTTTTCTTGGTTGCTTTTATAAACAGCCAACCATTTATTTAACAGTGTCTTTTATAAAAGAGACTATAATATAACAAAAAAATTACCATTATGTAGAATATTTTTGTACTTCACTTTTGTTTGTTCCCATGTTCTAGTGTGGTGACTCTGACATTACAATGAACAAAGTAATTATGCAATTATTCAAATACAAAAATATAGGCTAATAAGTGATAAAAAAACATCTAACATGGCCACTTCTAACGGATTTAAATTGTCTGCTACTTTTTGCCAGCCCTCTCTCCTGGCTTTTGCAGACTTTGAGGTGTTCCCTGGCGTTTTGCATTAAAACATTAAAATTCCGAATAAACTTCGACTATTAGTTATTGCTCTGCTGCGGAGAAAAACTGTGCGCGCTCTTTGGCCATGCTGAACAGCCAATAGCAGCGTTGCTGATCAATGTTTCTACTATCGATACATATCCCCTTTTAACCCAGCGCATGAACGCGCAATTATCTCAGATAACTCAATCCAGCGATACTAATCCTATCCGGCAAGTGTGTTCGAAGAACCGAGTTAGCCAGATCATGATTAGCACGATGATATTATCTTGGATGTGTCATTTGATCTCGGATGTAATAAGCAACGTACGAAGAACGAGCCCCTGGTTACATAAATGTGTGTTGTTGTTTTTTTGCTGATATAAATCCGATCTTCAATTCCCGCTATATGCAGATTTAATGGAGTGCACGTCACCGAAAGCAACGAGATACATTATTTTATTGATCATTAGCTAAAATTTCTGAATCAAAGCCCGCAATAAGAGAAAGCGGAAACAGCCCTGGTAAGATCATTTCGTTTCTTTACATTTAATGAAGATGATTGTGTGTTAAGCGCCTGCGACTTACTTTCACTTTGATTTGCGATAGTTTGCACGTTGATGCAGCTTCTCATCTGCGGCGAGTGTGTTGCAGTAGCGTCGTCATATCTGACTAAAACATGACATATAGCCTATAACACGCTCTCGCATGTTTATTTTTTAATCAACAACATATAAAAATGAAATAATCTTTAGAGTAAAGCCGCAGCCATCATTACCAAGCGCGAACCATTGACAGTGAATGAAACGAAGCGAACTTAGCTTGCAGGCTGTAGTGTGATGCGTTAACCAATGGTGTAAACATAATCATAGATGACGCGCCACGGGTTTTTATTTAAAAGAAAGAACGTAGCTTATGCTTGTATGTAGGTCTAGGCAATTTATATTCACAATACTTAACTAATATTATTTTATTGCATTTGTATTAGTTGTTTTAAGAGTTAAAAAAAATCGGTCGGTCTTAACGCAAGTTTACAACCGGCAAGTCGGTCGGACTAAAAGGGAAAAAAATAATAATAATTGGGTCGGTACTAAATTGACAGGGTCGGTCGGGTTACGGCAAACAAGAATATTTTTAAGGATGGCCGAGTTAAAATAGCCCCACATCATCACATAGCCTTCACCATACCTAGAGATTGACATGGTTTTATTTCAGTTAGCCTAATAGCTGGTTTGATTTGCATTGAGAGATGATCTTATGGAAAGTACTCCATGCCAATCTCTAGGTATGGTGAAGGCTATGTGATGATGTGAAAATAAATATACGAATGTGGAAAAACGCCCGCGGTAGCAGAGGCGCGGCTGTCTGCTTTGCGAGTGGGCGCGCTGCCTGAGGGGTCAGGGACAGGTAACAGGAAGAAGCGTTAACGTTAAACACAAACATTACTAAAGTGTAGGCTACTGTACTGACTGAATAGATATTGCATGAATAAGGTAGGTTAGATACAGCAGTTTCATGCACTGCAGGCTTACACTGGTTTGATTATTTACCGTTTCATGTCAAGGAAAAGTTCCATGTTTACCACAGCACAGCTCGCTCGGAGCATTCAATGTCGGTTCTATATACTGTAAAACTTCAATTAATGTTAATAATATTTGTTTCAATCACTGAATGAAGCCTGCTATATAAGAGTCGCGACCTTAAATTGCTTGCACAAAACTCTAGATCAGCACTCAACATTTGCTTATTGTTGTTGTTCTTTTAAACCGTTATGCGCAGAGAGCGTGACGAGCTCATTCGCGCCGCAAGACCTCCAGACGCGCGTAAACGCGTCTTTACATTGACTTAACATTGAAATCTATTTGTTTTTTGTTTTTAGAGGGAATAGTCGAATGTCATTTTTGAGAAATTTTGACAGCCCTAATGAGTATTACATGCACACAGTGTTGCCTGGGGCTTGCGCGCTAGTGACCGACAACACAGAAACAGAGACAGCTAGCTGCCCTGCTGGAGTTACATCGTATGCCGGTGGAGCGTGTGGCGACATATAATACATCGTTTTATTTTAAAAAAGGAGCTTTACACACAACCTTATCAGAGCTTATGATAATGACCTGTATTGTTATATATTTATGTAGTCTTGATTTGGGTGTGTACAGTGGTTTTACATTTAAAAGGGTTGTAAATCTAGTTCAAGTAGCCTAAATTTTAGCACGCCATAGTCAACTTTTGCTGTAAAAATGCTGTGTGGCTGAGCAAAAAAGTTAATGTAAAGCCCTGGTTATCAGTATCGATCCTCCTAATATTCCATATGTGTCCCCGTAAAACGGTGTCCTCATAGACCAGGATTCTGTCAAACTAACACAACACACTGAGATTCTCTAGTCAAGTTAAACATCAGGAACATGTTCTTATGATGTCCCCAAAAACTGTGTCCTCATAAAACAGGTGTAAGACACACACAACCTGACATAATAAACACCCATATTATGTGATGCATTAAAGCCATGAACATATTGTTTTATCATTCATACCTATCTGTGGTAGTGATATTGCAGTATAGGCCTCTGTGAAGCCAGGATATGTAAAGACTATGCCGTGTTATTTTACAGTTGATTACTCAATTTCTGTACCTAAATTAGACTTACCTGGAATATGAGGCAAAGCTTATTTCACATCTTTGTTACATTTTTTTACACCTATGCTTGCAATTTATTATTTTCTATGCAGATGCAAACCCCTGCAAAATCACACCAATCATTCTAGAATGATAAATTATTTCCAAATAGCGCTATTTAAGTCATTTGGTGAAATAGTTTTTATTGAGATATTGCATTATATATTGCAGAAAAAATGAAATATTGCAATATCAGTTTTTTTGCAATATCGTGCAGGTCTATTACCGTGGGTCATTTTTAACCTTTAATATTACCTTATAATAATAATAAAACAAGTAAAATCATCACTGCAAATAACACATAATGTACCTGCTTTATTAAACAGTGTCACTTAAGCATGGAAACACTGAACTCACCTTTATAATGATGGCTGAATCTGCCCTGGAGCTCATCTTTGTCATTCTCCCGAAGTGTAAACTGTATGTCCTCCTCCAGATCTTGATCTTCTCCTTCACTGACTCACTTCAGCCATCATCTCATGTGTCTGCTGTCAAAGAAAAAGACCCTCAATAATCCTGACCATTGCATTTCTTTTGACATATTATTCAACAAGCTTAAACTTAAGACATAAACTGTGTTTAAGTGAATACTCTCCAAGCTCCAAGGAATATATCGTAAATTAAATTCGGGAGAACCGACCACAAATGTGCAGCATATGTCCTTTTTCATACTCTTACAGAGGATTGCAAAGGGAAAAAAAAGAAAATGATCACGAGGAAAAGAAAGCAGCGACTGAAAAGAGCTCTTGCCATAGATATTCTTGTTATAACATGTCACGTTAAAATACCAAGTATAACGTTATTCTATAGTGGCAGCTATTGTGAAACTCACCTTCTTCATCTACTGAGTGTGGATGGCATCAAGGTCTTGTCCTGAAGAATCACAGGGCCAAACGCTAGGGATTATGTCTCATCTGATAACAAGAGCATAGCCATAAGTTTAAGAACTCTAATGATATCTTTACCCCCTGATATTGCATTCGGGATATAAATTCAGACATTTTAAAGGCTAAGAGTATGAGCCACAGCTGGCCAGATATCTGTGAAAAATAACTTGCGTGCCTGAACCACATTTAGCATTTAAAAGTAAAAAGAATTTAAGTATTTATCAGTAAAAAATACATACAAAATAAATACCCCTGAGTTGGACAGTATGGTGCCTGTCTCATTGGCCAACATAATTCAAAACAGACCTAGAGAAATAAAAATAAAATATACCAATGACCATGATATCCTGTTATCATAATAGTTAAATTAATTATTATAACTACGACCATTATAACATTATATTTGTCGCCTATTATTTATCTGATTATTTAGCCTACAGGCTTCTCAAGGACAATCTGACCTGGGGTTAATGATTTTAAAATGTGAGACTTCTTTCAAAAGCATAAATCTTACAGACCCCAGACTTTTGAACAGTAGTGCACTGTATGTTTGAGGTGGTTTTGCTTACTAGTCATATGGTTCATAGCCGTGGAGATTTTCTTGGACGGGGGTGCAGCAGGCCTTCAGCATGATGATCTAGATTAGAACATAACAACATGCAATTTGTCACAGAGCCAACAATATTACATGGGATTTACAATAGAACATTTACAAGCTAGAGCAGAGCTGAAATGCAGAAAAGAGAAAGAATTATATATATATATATATATATATATATATATATATATATATATATATATATATAAATAATTCTTAAGATAATGTATTGTGAAATAAAGTGACGTCACTGATTAACAGTAAAGTGCATTCTTTTAGGTTAAATAAATTAGCTTACTTCCAATCACCCATTGACAAATTAACGTTTACCAGCAAAACAAAACTATCAAAAATTGTTATCTACACAAAGATGTGGTTACTTAAACCCCCAAATTTTCATAAACAAGAGCTCCAGTCTATAGCCTTAACTTAACGTAAATTAGGCCTAACTTACCTCTTCTGAAAACGGTTGAGATGCTAACGGACTTTTTTGAAGACACAAAACCATTTCTATAAAGTAAATATTCAACAGAAGCGCGTCAATTACACGTAATAAAGGTGTCAGGGACGTTTGTATGTATTATTTGTGTGAATTTGTTGACTAAACTCACCTGAAAGCAGTGAAAACAACAGCGAGAGACGCGAGTTTTGCTGTTTGTCAGTTGATGACGTTTCCCCGTTTCCATCTGCTCTCGCGTGACGCGCTCGCTCCAGTGTTTGAATGTTCACGCGCATTAAAACACTTAAAAGTCACGCAGCACTTAAATAAACATCTAGAATTAAAACATATAACATCATTTAAAATACCATTAATATTAAATCATGAATTTTAAACTCATTGTGTAGGTCTATGACCCATTCATGTGCAAAATGTCAGACCCCAGTTTATATGCCAGGTTTTGTTACAATACTAATAATTGCGTTATATAACAATGGCAAATAAAACAAGAAACATTATTATTATATATATATATATATATATATATATATATATATATATATATATATATGTGATTTATATATATATATATATATATATATATATGTATGTGTGTGTGTGTAAGATGTTCATCAGCTTGTCCAGGCTGACCACCAAATTGTCCAGGCTGGGAAACCAGCTTCATCATACATGCCAGCTGGGAGACCAGATAAAACCAGCTACTTCCATCTTAAACCAGCTAAGACCAGCCAACCAGCTTAAGCAGGTTTTAGCTGGATTTTTCAGCAGGGGGGCCAGGTGTTGATGTTGACGAGGAAGAGAGCCAAACAGCCAATGTAACGGGTAACGTTACGCTATCGAGCTTATTATCCAGTAGGATTGTCTCGATTATTTCAATAAATTTGATTATTAAAAAAGAAAAAGAAAAACTTTAGTAGCCTACATACGGCGGAGGTGATCCAGCAAAGTCTGACATACTTATTGAAGAATAACTTTTGATTTTTAATAGACAAATAAATAAATAAAAACCCAGAGAAAAGGAGAAGAATTCTCATCGGATATCAAAATAAAAGTCTTCACACAACATATACCTGTTAAATAAAAGTATTACAGTGAAACAGATGAGACAGTGGTCATAAGTTTCATATTTCTTTGTCATTTTATTTTTTGTAGAGCCTATTTTTAAAAGGTTATTTAAAAACTTTAAGAAAAGCATTTTGAATAGCTTGTAGCAGTGTGCTACATATTGTGTACTGTTGTTAAACAGTAGCCTAGTGTTCAAATATACATTTCAATATTATAAAATACATTATTTGTGATATATATAACTATGAACCTACGTGAATATGTGTATGAGCAGACCTACACACAACCATACCTTAAACAGAGATGTTGCTTTTAAAGGCATGCAGTGGAACAGAGTCAGAGTCAGAGATAGACCATAGGACAGGCAGCACGAAGCAGAACACTCCTGATCCCCTGTCAGTGATTGACCTACAGCCTGACATGGACACTGCTTTGACTGCCACAGGAACTACCACAAAACCTGAGGCCATGCTCATGATTATGAGCCATGCAGCAAAGCATAAAATAACTGGCTGCCAGTTACATGATTTACTGCAGTTGATAAATAAATTGTTTGGGCAAGAGGTTGTACCTCGATCCAAGTATCTTTTTAACAGAGTGTTTAAAAACAGTTGTGAGAAAGTAGAATTTCAGTTCTACTGTGAAAGTTGTCACTTAAACATAGGAACAGTCCAGGAAATCAGTGACAAACAAATTATATATTAATATCATCAAACCAAAGAAAACACTACATTTGTTGGAGACTTAATGGTTCATATTGGTGTCCAGTAGATACCAACATGTAACCTATAAGTTGCCAAAGGTGTTCTATTGGTCCTTAATGGTATCCAATAGAAAAAACATGCCACCAATAGAAGAAAGCAAATCACCAATAGAGACCTACTAGGACCATTACAGTTTCCATTAAAACCAATACAGACAAATAGACAAAATATGCCACCAATAGAAAAAAGTAAATTACCAATAGAGACCCACTAAGACCATTACAGTTTCCATTAAAACCAATACAGTTTCCAATACAACCATTAAAACCATTAGCAATTCTGTAATGGTTTCTATTGTTTTTTTCAGCAGGGATATGCGCCTGCCACTGCGTTATATGCGCCGGCCACTCGACCAGTCACGGATATATGCGCCGGCCACTCGAACTTACACAATATGTAAGGTTTAAAAAACAAAACAAATGCAGCGCGCGTCTCGTGGCTCTATTAGCATCGCGCCGGCCATACCAGCCACACAATCTCTCACTGTTTACATCCATCAGACACTCCTTATGATACACAAAAGCACACATACAGTGCAATACATATTTTATTTACCTATTTCTCATCTTATCTGGTTTTTTATGTGATCTTTTTACCCGTATGGGAGCGCGCTCGTGGCTAAGCGAAGCGTCGTACCAGCCACACGATCTCTCGCTGTTTACGGCCACTACCAGCCACACGATCTCTCACTGTTTACATCTTTCAGACACTCCTAATGATACACGAGAGCACAAAAACAGTGCAATACATATCTTATTTACCTATTTCTCATCTTATCTTGTTTTTTTTATTTGCTCTTTTTACCCGTATATGGGAGTGCGCGCTCGTGGCTCTATTAGCATCGCGCCGGTCACTACCAGCCACACAATCTCTCACTGTTTACGGCCACTACCAGCCACACGATCTCTCACTGTTTACATCTATCAGACACTCCTAATGATACACGAGAGCACACAGACAGTGCAATACATATCTTATTTACCTATTTCTCATCTAAATCTTATATTCTTTTCGCTCTTTTTACCCGTATGGGAGCGCGCGCTCTTGGCTCTATTAGCATCGCGCCGGCCATACCAGCCACACCAGCCACACAATCTCTCCCTGTTTACATCTATCAGACACTCCTATTGATACACAAAAGCACACATACAGTGCAATACATATCTTATTTACCTATTTCTCATCTTATCTGTTTTTTTATTTGCTCTTTTAGTTTTTACCCGTATGGGAGCGCGCTCGTGGCTATAAGCGAAGCGTCGCACCAGCCACACGATCTCTCGCTGTTTACGGCCACTACCAGCCACACGATCTCTCACTGTTTACATCTTTCAGACACTCCTAATGATACACGAGAGCACACAGACAGTGCAATACATATCTTATTTATCTATTTCTCAACTAAATCTTATTTTTTATTCGCTCTTTTTACCCGTATATGGGAGTGCGCGCTCGTGGCTCTATAGCATCGCGCCGGCCACTACCGGCCACACAATCTCTCACTGTTTACGGCCACTATCCACACGATCTCTCACTGTTTACATCTATCAGACACTCTTACTGATACACGAGAGCACACAGACAATGCAATACAGATCTTATTTACCTATTTCTCACCTTATCTTGTTTTTTATTCGCTCTTTTGACCTGTGCCGCGCCAGCCACACGATCTCTGACTGTTGCAGCTGCCTGATACTCAGATAGACATTCTGAAGAATGATTTTGACCACTCCATTAAGTTTTGTATAAAGTATTTTTTTTAAAGTCTGATTAATTTTGTGTAATTGTATATTCATTTTAATCAATGTTTGACCTAACAATTCCCTTGATTTAATAAATAAGAAGCATATATAGAAGACATATATAGCCTATAGCAATACAATCGTGGCATGGTTTCTGTGCGATCACTTGCATTGTACGTTCCTCACATGCACAATAAATATATAGGCTACAGGGTGTGATTTGCCGGGGGGGGGGGATGCGTGGGATTTCCCCCTTTTTGGTCAATGTATCCCTGCCTCTGCTTAATTATCACGGATCCGTGGTTTGATTAAAGTCAATTTTATTTAAAAATGCGCTACTTAGATATAGCTGCCGCAGCCTCTGCAGACTTGCTCAATGTCCCGCCCACGGCGCTATCTGATTGGTTACACCTCACGAGTAATAGCCTATCAACACTTGCGAGACGGTTGCAGGTCCTGGGCAGTGTTTCGTGTTTCGAAAGGAAGGCATCTTAGCATATTACTGAAGCGGGAATAAACATCACAATCTGATTATCTGTTTCTAATGATGACAAGCAGAGTTAGTGTCCCAGAGTCACGCCACTGAGAATGGCCGAAGTTACACACGGTGTTTCACTCAATTGAGGCTAAAGCAAAGGTTTTTTGATTACTCACTCACTCTTGAGCGTCTGGCGCGAGTGATTTAAATTTCAATGTAAAGACGCGTTTACGCGCGTCTAGAGGTCCTGCGGCGCGGGCGCGTCCAGTTCGCGCGAATGAAGCGAATTGACTAACACAGATAATGCATCTGTCTTTTCTATCATTTCACGGTAGCTCAGCATCGCGATATAAAAATAAGATTTAGATGAGAAATAGGTAAATAAGATCTGTATTGCACTGTCTGCGTGCTCTCGTGTATGATTAGGAATGATAGATGTAAACAGTGAGAGATTGTGTGGCTGGTAGTGGCCGGTAGTGGCCGGCGCGATGCTATAGAGCCACGAGCGCGCACTCCCATATACGGGTAAAAAGAGCGAATAAAAAATAAGATTTAGTTGAGAAATAGGTAAATAAGATATGTATTGTACTGTCTGTGTGCTCTCGTGTATCATTAGGAGTGTCTGAAAGATGTAAACAGTGAGAGATCGTGTGGCTGGTAGTGGCCGTAAACAGCGAGAGATCGTGTGGCTGGTGCGACGCTTCGCTTATAGCCACGAGCGCGCTCCCATAGCCTACGGGTAAAAAGATCAAATAAAAAAACAGATAAGATGAGAAATAGGTAAATAAGATATGTATTGCACTGTATGTGTGCTTTTGTGTATCATAAGGAGTGTCTGATGGATGTAAACAGTGAGAGATTGTGTGGCTGGTATGGCCGGCGCGATGCTAATAGAGCCACGAGACGCGCGCTGCATTTGTTTTGTTTTTTAAACCTTACATATTGTGTAAGTTCGAGTGGCCGGCGCATATATCCGTGACTGGTCGAGTGGCCGGCGCATATAACGCAGTGGCAGGCGCATATGTCCGTGACTGGTCGAGTGGCCGGCGCATATATCCGTGACTGGTCGAGTGGCGGGCGCATATAACGCAGTGGCAGGCGCATATATCCGTGACTGGTCGAGTGGCCGGCGCATATATCCGTGACTGGTCGAGTGGCGGGCGCATATAACGCAGTGGCAGGCGCATATATCCGTGACTGGTCGAGTGGCAGGCGCATATATCCGTGACTGGTCGAGTGGCGGGCGCATATAACGCAGTGGCAGGCGCATATATCTGTGACTGGTCGAGTGGCAGGCGCATATATCCGTGACTGGTCGAGTGGCAGCTCCCCCTGCCACGCAAAGATTTTACCCCCTCTCCTGAAAATTCTTCTCTTAAAAAATATCCTCGGTTTTAACTAACCAATTTTTATTACCATTTTTAATAACCACAGTTATACTACAAAAACAAATAGGCCTAGCTGGCCTACCATGTTTTTTTTCTTGTTTTTTTTCTTTGTGGTTAAACCATAGTTAATTTTCGTAAGGGTTAAACATGGCTAACGTTATCTCAAGACTGTTAAGAAAACGAATTCAGTAAATACTGTACTTGATACAGGAAAGCACATGAGACTAGAATATGAACACAACATGATAAATTGCATATTCTGGCTGCATCTGCTTGCTTGCCAACACGTAGCTATCTAGAATGCATATATGTGCATATATTAGGCTTATAAAATAAAAGTTGATAGAATGTTTGTGTTCTGATGAAGAAATGAACGTATCTACATTTTGGATGGCCTGGGGTCATCATAGTAGCCTTTTTCATAGGATACTTTTGATCATTGGTTATGAAAATTGCATTGATCCAGATGAACAGACAGTTAACTTACACCCCTAAGGTTAGGTGTCTCAGCTCAAAACTTCACTGTTAGCCTTTCCTGCTCAGCTTCCAGATCATAGTCAGTTTAGGTTTTGCATTGTCTCAGTGGAACATATTCTTACATGTGTAAATGTAATACTGAGTTTTTTTTTTTTTTTTTTTTTTTGTGATTTCAGGTCAAGTGGAAAGCAGAATTATCATGGCAAACAAGGTATGGGAAGAAGTAATTTAAAATATTGTAATGGCCGAGTCTTCTGATTCCATATGATTTCACTAAAAGTGGCAGAAAATGTAATTTGTTTTATACTATATTTTCCCATATGAATATTCATTTGATCCTTGTGAGGCCACTGCACAAGGTTTGGTTTTACTACAGTAAGACCACGATTGTGTTAGATTCCACCCATCTATTTAATTTTTTTGTTGTTGTTGGTAGCGTAACTAGGCTTTTTCATTTAGAAACATGACTTTTCCTATCACTTAATGACACATATCTCTACCTTTCATTCCAGCTAAAGGATCTGACGGTTGCTGCTTGCATCTCAGCCTACCTGATGGAAAATTCTTGCTGGATGAATGACTTTCAACTCAACCTTGCCAAGACAGAACTGCTTATGGTTTCAGCCAAACCATCCTTGCTGTGTGATCCTGCTGATTTGCCTTATACAACATCAGAAAGATCCGGCCCTTCCTATCGGAGCCACACAACTCCTTGTCTAAGCTCTTGTTCTATCCAGACTGGACTATTGCAGCTCTTCCAGCATCAGTCAAACCTCTGCAACTGATCCAGATGCTGCAGCAAGACCTAAACTCACTGCTTCAGATCTGTGTGTCTTCAGAAGCTTGTGTTCTGCAAGTGAACGGCGCCTTGTGGTGCCATCATCCCAAAGAGACACACAATCACTTTCACTGACCTTTCCCTGGACTGTTCCCTGCTGGTGGGATGACCTGCCCAACTCAACACATTTTCAAGAAACTGCTAAAGATCCATCTTTTCATAAACACTTGACCCAATAATACTAAATCTTTGTTTTAATAAAAAAATAATTTGTGCACTGTGCTACACTAACTGGGACTTGTCACTGCACTTGTTGCTTCTATTGTTCTCTTAATTTTAAGTCACTTTGGAAAAAATGTAATTGTAAATGTTTAAAACAAGTTATATTAGAGTATAAAGGCATACAGCAATTGCCTTTTAATGTGGATATTTTTACATGTTCTAAATTCTATACTAAGCTTGTATTTCCTATCATTCACGTATCTTGATGTTCAGTGTTTGTTTAATGAATACTGTAAGTGTGCAGGTATTCCGTACTTGTATGTTTAGTTAATTTAACAGAAATTCACTGTACATTTGCTATTATTAAGTACTTAATTAGAGATTGCAGGTCTAGTTTCACAACTTTGACCAAAAATTAAAACTGTAAATATACAAACTTTATATTTGAATGTATGTACTTATTGCATTTTTATACATAACTTCATAGTTATTTTACACAGAAAAACTATATAAGATAATTACTGTAGATAGACAGAGCATTATTATAAAATAACTTTATGTATGCCTAGGTAGCATAGGTTACTATGATACCCTAACTGACAAAAATGCCGAAAATAAGGCAAAAGGACAATCCAGTGGTGATTTAAGTGGAATCGTAACACATCCGGCACAGCTCCGGTAGGCGGAATCGTTTCACGCACCCGTTACGCATCTGTAACGGGATGATCAGGCGGTGCTGGATCGGCGCTGGCACATATCCGCAACAACCCCTAAAAACAGACCAGAAACGGCTTCGGCCCGATGTGCGTTTGGACTCAGGAACGAGTCCGTGAGGCGGATGCGTGCCAGACCCGGCTCTATCGTTTTGCGGTTGCGGCCCTGTTCCGTTACAGCGTCCAGTGGCTATCTGGGATAAGATACCACAGTTTTGATGACAGGCACCATTGTGCAGTCAATGCATCAAAATGAGCCTGAGAGCGAAATCTTGAATAGACTAAAACAATGCCTTCGCGAGCTGCGTGGTTGTAGTCCTGTTGGATGGGAATTGATTTTCAATCGGAAACAGAGTACTGAAGAATCGTTTGAGACATATGCAGAAAATATGTTTGAACTTTTTGAGGAGTATTCTGGAATTGAAGGTATTAACCACAACAATGTAATTCTCCTTGAATTCCTGCTTACAAATGCAGGGCCGCGTGTACAGCAATCACTCATGTGTGGTGCTTCTCCAGCACAAAATACATTCGAAGGTATAGTTAGCTGGGCAACAAGAATTGAGTCACGGAAACAAATGCATGATGAGGTAGCTGTGTTAGAATGTCATGAAGATCCTCCATCTGCAGGAGAATTCAGAAAGCCACTGTCACATGCCTGTCCTGTCTCGTGTAGCACATGTGGTGTTTGTGTTCCTGTCACTGTTTGACCCCACCCTCCTTGTTATCTCATTATTGGTTTCATTTGCCCCACCTGTTGTTCCTCATCACCTGCCTGATTTGTCCCTTTTATAAGTTCCTTTGTGTTTGCTGTCTGTGTCGGATCGTTGTCTTGTACACGTCTCCTGTTCTCCCGTGACCCTTCTGGTATGTTTGTTTTTGAAGTTGTTGTTTTGTATTTAGTTGTGTTTTCCCCCTCGTGGGTGTTTGTTTTACTTTGTTCTTTTGTTTATTAAACCATTCCTCTGCACTTGAGTTTTTTCCTCGTTTTCTTAAGTTTTACCGTGACAGAACGATCCGACCATGTCAAAGACTCAGCAGAGGAATTCCCAGCATCCACTTGTTCCCCCTGTCTCATGCCCACAGTATGAACGCATTCTTCGTGTTCAGGCGCTGTTTGCGCTCCGCCAGCAGGGAGCTGACCTAAGGAAGTTCGCGGTCGAATTCCTTAGTACAGCAGAGGGACTGGGACTTAATGAAGAGCCCCTCAAGGACCTTTTCTTTTACGCCCTTGATGAGCCCATGGATTGGGTGCTTAGAAGGGCATTTGACAGCAGTACTTTTGTGGCTATGGTGGAGGGTCTCGCTCGCTTTCAGGAGCGAGAGGCCAGGAAGAGGGTCCCAGTTCCGGTGGTCCCAGTTCCAGTGGTCCCAGTTCCAGTGGCCCCACTTCCAGTGGTCTCAAAACGGAGGAGGAAGAGGAAGACTCCCTCCGTGACTGTTCCGGTGACCTCAGTTCCGGTGGTCCCGAGTCCGGCGGTCCCAGTTCCGGCGGTCCCAGTTCCGGCGGTCCCAGTTCCGGCGGTCCCAGTTCCGGCGGTCCCAGTTCCGGCGGTCCCAGTTCTGGCGGTCCCTGTTCCGGTGGTCCCTGTTCCGGTGATCCTGCTCGCACTGCCTGCACCACCTCAGCGATCCGTCACGTCTGCCCAGCCAGAGGCGGTTCACGTCACGTCTGACGGGCCTGTGTCTTCGGACAAGATGGCCGTTACAGAGACTGTTCACGTCACGTCTGCCGAGCCTGTGTCTTCAGACAAGATGGCCGCCGCCGAGAGTGTTCACGTCACTTCTGCCGAGCCTGTGTCTTCAGACAAGATGGCCGCCGCCGAGAGTGTTCATGTCACGTCTGCCGAGCCTGTGTCTTCAGACAAGATGGCCGCCGCCGAGAGTGTTCACGTCACGTCTGCCGAGCCTGTGTCTTCAGACAAGATGGCCGCCGCCGAGAGTGTTCACGTCACGTCTGCCGAGCCTGTGTCTTCAGACAAGATGGCCGCCGCCGAGAGTGTTCACGTCACGTCTGCCGAGCCTGTGTCTTCAGACAAGATGGCCGCCGCCGAGAGTGTTCACGTCACATCTGCCGAGCCTGTGTTCCCTGACAAGATGGCCGCCGTCGAGCCTGTGTCTGTTCCTGAACCTGAGCCGGTGGTGTCTGTGCCTGTGTCTGTTCCTGTGCCTGTGTCTGTTCCTGAGCCGGAGCCAGTGTCTGTTCCTGAGCCGGAGCCGGTGGAGTCTGTTCCAGTTCCTGAGCCGGTGGAGTCTGTTCCAGTTCCTGAGCCGGTGGAGTCTGTTCCAGTTCCTGAGCCGGTGGAGTCTGTTCCAGTTCCTGAGCCGGTGGAGTCTGTTCCAGTTCCTGAGCCGGTGGAGTCTGTTCCAGTTCCTGAGCCGGTGGAGTCTGTTCCAGTGCCTGAGCCGATGGTGCCTGTTCCTGAATCGGTGGTGCCAGTTCCTGTTCCAGAGCCGTTGGTGCCAGTTCCAGTTCCAGAGCCGTTGGTGCCAGTTCCAGTGCCTGAGTCGATGGTGCCTGTTCCTGAGTCGGTGGTGCTAGTTCCTGTTCCAGAGCCGGTAGTGCCAGTTCCGGTAGTGCCAGTTCCGGTGATGCCAGTTCCAGTGCCTGAGCCGGTGATGCCAGTTCCAGTGCCTGAGCCGGTGGTGCCAGTTCCACCGTCCGAGGGGTCGTCTCCGCCGTGGCCGCCCGAGGGAGGGTCTCCGCCGTGGCCGCCCGAGGGAGGGTCTCCGCCCTGGCCGCCCGAGGGAGGGTCTCCGCCCTGGCCGCCCGAGGGAGGGTCTCCGCCCTGGCCGCCCGAGGGAGGGTCTCCGCCCTGGCCGCCCGAGGGAGGGTCTCCGCCCAGGCCGCCCGAGGGAGGGTCTCCGCCCAGGCCGCCCGAGGGAGGGTCTCCGCCCTGGCCGCCCGAGGGAAGGTCTCCGCCCTGGTCTGTCCCTCCCGTCCCTAGTGGAGCGTCTGGTAGCCGCTCCTTAAGGAGGGGGTAATGTCACATGCCTGTCCTGTCTCGTGTAGCACATGTGGTGTTTGTGTTCCTGTCACTGTTTGACCCCACCCTCCTTGTTATCTCATTATTGGTTTCATTTGCCCCACCTGTTGTTCCTCATCACCTGCCTGATTTGTCCCTTTTATAAGTTCCTTTGTGTTTGCTGTCTGTGTCGGATCGTTGTCTTGTACACGTCTCCTGTTCTCCCGTGACCCTTCTGGTATGTTTGTTTTTGAAGTTGTTGTTTTGTATTTAGTTGTGTTTTCCCCCTCGTGGGTGTTTGTTTTACTTTGTTCTTTTGTTTATTAAACCATTCCTCTGCACTTGAGTTTTTTCCTCGTTTTCTTAAGTTTTACCGTGACAGCCACACTGTGGCAAACTGAACAGATTCTGTAATTCCTGTCACAAAACAGGCCATACAGAGGAAAAGTGTTGGTCACTGGGCAGAGGCAGACCTCCACCCTATTTCATAAAACGCAGACAATCACAATCTAATGACAAAAACCAGCACTCTGCAAGTAACCAAAGCTCAAATGCATCTAAAACTCTTACTGACCAAACAACTTTGGATGCTCAAGGCCTTCAGCTATTAGCGTCATTTGCTAGTCGGGTAGCAGCCCAATAGCAAATAGCTTAATAGTTTAACATCTAAATTCTGCATTTTCAAATTTGAAATTGTGCTTAACACATCGTGCACTACACATCGTGCACATAGAACACAATTTGGTTGTTTGTGCTACAACATGCACATAGGCTAATTTAAAGTTTATTCTTTAAACACAGGATTACTTTACTGTAAGTGTAGTTGAAACACTTAGGCAAAGGTGATATAGATGTTGTATTCTATTGTTTTGCTGTGGGTGTATTTGGAACACTTAGGTAAAAGGGTTGTAGATGTTGTATTCTAGGCCATGTGTCCTGTGTAAACTGAAGTAACTGAAGTGTGTCTGTGCTGAATTTGATGGCTATAATGTGATTCACAAGGAATTTGAAAATCAGAAACAGCGAACACATCTCATATTTAAGGCTTCAGAGAACTAAATATTTTTATGTTTGAATGCATTCTGAATTACTCTGAGATTTGTTTTTTCCAAAATAGATTAACGGATTCGTATGTTTCCACAAGATTGTGTCAGAGATTGGCGACGGGACGGCTAATAGCTGATATCAGGAAGTGTGCGGGCGACTTGGATGAGAGGATGGGTTAGTCCGACTAGGATCAGCTTTACGCTGGTTGATTAACCTAGCTTGGACGCTTCCGATGACTTCTGTTCTAATTTAATAGTTTTGGAAAACGGTTGAATTGAGTTCCTGAAGGGCATCCAAGAGGGCTACTGATTATATCTTTGATTGTTGCGCGTTGGGATTACGGCAACGTCCTAGATATTTAGCCATTGCCTCAGCTTCTGATCTTCGGGACTGACCACTTGTGTCGTGCATCCTTAGGAGAAGGACTGCAAAGCGATATAGTTTCCTTATCTATAAACGGAAAAATATAAAGTAAGAGTAAATAGAAGAATCAAATGTTATAATGGCCATTTAAAAAGACTAAATGAGAAGAAAAGGTATTTGAAACCTAGCAAAGGGAAAAAGAAAAACAGCGAATGTACATCTTATCAGCCCTGAGCCAAAAGGCCTTTTAATATTCAAATGTATTGACATGAGAACAAGTAGAGATTTGACCATGCGTTAAGTTGGTCCAGAGACCGAAAACAATATAATTTGACTTGTATTGTTAAAGAATATAATTATATTATAACTTGAATTATAATAAACATTATATTACACTCGCCGAGCAGGACAATAATTGGAGAAGTGTGACTTTCATCATTAAAATTGAATTTCTGAAACAGAATTTCATTTGTGTGCTACCCAGTGTCAGCAACACATCCGGACCGTCAGGTTCCATCACCACGCCCACTCGTTCCCAATCACCCGCCTTCTGATCACCTGCACCTGCCGCTCCTCATCAACGCACCTCCATATATACACAGCACTTTCACCAGAACACTGTCAGATCTACTCGTTAGACACTGGACTCAAACTATTGTCTTCAACCACAGTATTATCTACTAGTCTTCCCGCCGTTCTGTTTGTCTACAAGTTAAGTTGGTTCCTGTTTTATGTTTGCTTTTGCATTATTTCTTATGATGTGATTTATGTTCTGAATGAAGCCTTTCTGTTTTGAGTTTATTATTAAAAACATCTTTAAGTTCATTTACATCTCTCTCTCTCTTCCCTCCGAGCGTGACAGAAGATCTGACCTAGACAAGATACAGATCCTTCACTATGTCAACTCGCCCCACTTCTGATCCTCTCCTATCAATCTTCCAGCCTTCACCGAGCACTTCCCCCTTTGCCTCTGGAAGTCCCATGGCCTTACCTGCTTGCTATTCGGGCGAGGCGGACAAATGTAACGGCTTCCTCCTGCAGTGCACTCTGCATTTTGAGATGCAGCCCCAGCGATTTCCCACGGAGCGATCTAAGACGGCGTTCATCACCAGTTTGCTGTCAGGCAGAGCGCTGGATTGGGCTGATGCACTATGGCAAGCGGAAAATCCCATAATCGGTAATTTATCTGCATTCACTAAACACTTCAAGGAAGTTTTTGGAAGGACTACCGGATCCTTATCAGTCTCGGATGAACTGTTACGCCTGCGTCAAGGCTCTTCTTCGGCTGGTGAGTACACTCTCCGGTTCCGCACCCTAGCGACCCTTAGTGGATGGAATGAACCAGCGCTCTGCTCAATCTTCCGTCAGGGGTTGAATTGCAACATCAGACAGCAACTGGTGATTTTCGACGATTCAATCGGTCTCGAAGGGCTCATCCAAAAGACCACCCAGATCGCTCAGCGCCTGTTTGCATGTTCTCCTGACACCATCTCGCTGCCAGCCGCCTCGCCCGTTCCTGGACATTCCCCTCCAACACCAGAGCCGATGCAGACAGACTCCTATCATCTATCCGCTGCTGAGAGATATCGCCGTGTGTCCCAGGGGCTCTGTCTATACTGTGGAGGCAAGAACCACACCATCACTTCCTGTCCTATCAAACCATCACTACCTTCTGTGAGTATTCTAAATATCTCCCCAGACGTAACTAACATGAGAAAACTTTCGGTCATTCTGCTGATTAAAGACTCTGCTTTCACAGTCCAAGCTCTCATCGACTCGGGTGCCTCGGGGAACTTCATCTCCCTCAACACACTGAGAACCCTCAACCTCCCAGCTTTACCTCAACATCCTCAATATCAGATCAACACCATCAGAGGAGAACCCTTGGGACCCGGCCGAGTGAAGCAACGTTCGCCTGACTGCCAACTTCAAATCGGCAACTTCCACGTGGAGGACATCTCATTTCTGGTGTTGGAGGGTGCTACAGTGGACATCGTCCTGGGACGCCCTTGGCTGATTAAGCACTCACCTTCCATGGATTGGGAGAGATGTGACATCCTCAAGTGGAGTTCTAAATGCCACGAATCCTGCCTTCGACACCTACCCGTCCCAAAACTCTCTCTTCAGTCAACCCTCGTCGAGAGTCCTGAATCCACCAAGTGCATCTCCATACCGGAGGACTACAGGGCGTTCCAGGACGTCTTTAGCAAGCAGGCTGCTACCAGATTACCACCTCATAGGCCATGGGACTGCGCCATTGACTTGCTGCCTGGAGCGAAACTTCCCAAGGGTAAGGTCTACCCTCTGTCCATCCCGGAGCAGAAGGCCATGGAGGAGTACATTAAGGAGGCTCTCCACCAAGGTTTCATCGTGCCATCTACCTCGCCAGCCGCCTCCAGTTTCTTCTTCGTGGGGAAGAAGGACGGAGGTTTGCGACCTTGTATTGACTACCGTGTCCTGAATTCCCAGACGGTCAAATTTCCATACCCCCTGCCATTGGTCCCAGCTGCCCTAGATGAACTGCGTGGAGCTCGCATCTTCTCCAAGCTGGACCTGCGTAGCGCCTACAACCTCGTTCGTATCCGCCCTGGGGACGAATGGAAGACCGCCTTCATCACCCCTACTGGCCACTACCATTACCGGGTCATGCCCTATGGCCTGGTCAACGCGCCTTCTGTCTTCCAGGGCTTCATGAACGAGGTGTTCCGAGAGTTCCTCCACCGTTTCGTCATCGTCTACATCGACGACATCCTCATCTACTCTCGGAACCTGGCCGACCATCGCCACCACGTTACGCAGGTCCTCTCGAAGCTGAGACGCCACCACCTGTACCTCAAGGCTGAGAAGTGCGAGTTCCACCAAACCACCATCCAGTTCCTCGGCTACGTCATCAGCCCAGCTGGGATCAGCATGGACACGGACAAGGTCGCAGCCATCAGGGACTGGCCCCAACCCACCTCAGTTAAGGAGCTTCAGCGCTTTCTCGGATTCGCGAACTTCTATCGCCGCTTCATCCACCAGTTCAGCCTTCATTCAGCCAGCCTCACCAACCTGCTTAAGGGCAAACCCAAGACCCTCACCTGGACTCCTGATGCCATCCAAGCCTTCACCTCACTCAAAAATGCCTTCTGTACGGCTCCGGCCCTCATCCTTCCAGATCCTACCAAACCCTTCATCGTGGAAGTAGATGCGTCCACCGTCGGGGCTGGAGCCGTACTCTCACAATACTCCGGAGAGCCTCCCAAACTCCATCCATGTGCCTTCTTTTCCCGGAAGTTTTCCCCAGCGGAACAGAACTACGACATCGGCAATCGGGAACTCCTGGCCATTAAGCTAGCTCTGGAGGAATGGAGGCATTGGCTCGAGGGAGCTACACACCCTTTCAGCGTCATCACCGACCACCGAAACCTGGAATACATCCGAGAGGCCAAGCGGCTGAATCCTCGCCAGGCTCGGTGGGCCCTGTTCTTCTCCAGGTTCTGTTTCACCATCACCTACCGTCCAGGCCACAAGAACCTGAAGGCGGACGCATTATCCCGTATCTACCAGCCAGACCCGCAGCCAATCTCTGATCCTATCCTTCCTCCAGAGCTCTTCCTCAACCCCATCATGTGGAACTTGGACCAACAACTCCAGGAGGCCATATCCCGAGAGCCAGTTCCGCTGGGAGGTCCAGAAGGGAAACAGTACGTCCCTTCCTCCATGCGCTCCTCCCTTCTGGACTCCATACACTCCTCTCCGGGCTCTGGACATCCAGGCAGCAAGCGGACCCTCTCACTTCTTCGCTCCCGGTACTGGTGGCCCAGGATGGCCCGTGAGGTTACCCAACATGTCCGTGCCTGCTCAGTCTGTGCCATGACCAACACTCCACGACAGTTACCGCAAGGAAAACTCCGGCCACTACCTATACCTGCCCGTCCCTGGTCCCACATTGGCGTCGACTTTGTCACCGATCTACCATCATCCAACAATTTCACCTGCATTCTCGTCATCGTAGACCGGTTCTCCAAGTCGTGTAGATTTGTTCCCCTCAAGGGATTGCCCACGGCTATGGAAACCGCAGAAACTCTCTTCCAGTCTGTCTTTCGCTATTTCGGCCTACCTGAAGACATTGTGTCGGACAGGGGACCACAGTTCATCTCCCGGGTATGGCATGCATTCTTCAAAAAACTTCAGGTATCCATCAGTCTATCTTCGGGCTACCACCCTCAAACTAACGGCCAGACTGAGCGGAAGATACAAGAACTCGGACGGTTCCTCCGGGCCTATTGCTCTTCCGACCAGCATGACTGGAGCCGTTACCTTCCCTGGGCCGAATATGTCCAAAACTCTCTGAAACAATCCACTACTGGACTTACTCCCTTTCAGTGTGTACTAGGCTATCAACCCTCTCTGTTTCCCTGGTCGGAAGAGCCCTCCAACATCCCAGCCGTCGACCACTGGTTCCGGGAAAGTGAGAGGGTCTGGGACTCGGCCCATGTTCACCTACAGCAAGCAGTTCGGAGACATAAGACCTTCGCGGATGTCCGACGTCGTCCAGCTCCCACCTTCCAACCTGGAGAGCTAGTGTGGCTCTCCACGAAGGACATCCGCCTCCGACTGCCCTGTAGGAAACTCAGCCCCCGTTACATCGGACCGTTCCCCATCCAGAGGCAAATCAACCCCGTCACCTACCAGCTCCAGCTCCCTGCACACTACCGTATTCACCCTATATTCCATGTCTCCCTACTCAAACCTGCCACTAACCCTCCTCTTACTCCCTCCACAGAACCTGGCGGTGCCGAGGTGCCTCCTCCGGAGGTCCAGGAGGACCCTTCGGTCTACTCTGTCCGGGAGATCCTGGACTCTCGGCGGCGAGGGGGCTTGCTTGAGTACCTCGTGGACTGGGAGGGCTACGGTCCTGAGGAACGGTCCTGGGTTCCTCGCAATGACATTCTCGATCCATCTCTACTCTCGGACTATCATCAACAACATCCGGATCGTCCTGCTCCCAGACCTCGCGGCCGCCATCGCCGTCGTTCCCGGGCATCGGGAGCTGCCCGTGGAGGAGGGGGTACTGTCAGCAACACATCCGGACCGTCAGGTTCCATCACCACGCCCACTCGTTCCCAATCACCCGCCTTCTGATCACCTGCACCTGCCGCTCCTCATCAACGCACCTCCATATATACACAGCACTTTCACCAGAACACTGTCAGATCTACTCGTTAGACACTGGACTCAAACTATTGTCTTCAACCACAGTATTATCTACTAGTCTTCCCGCCGTTCTGTTTGTCTACAAGTTAAGTTGGTTCCTGTTTTATGTTTGCTTTTGCATTATTTCTTATGATGTGATTTATGTTCTGAATGAAGCCTTTCTGTTTTGAGTTTATTATTAAAAACATCTTTAAGTTCATTTACATCTCTCTCTCTCTTCCCTCCGAGCGTGACACCCAGTGCCAAAAGAGGCGGAGTATGCCTTTATTTTTCACCGTTAGAAAACACGGCTAGGAGTGTGGCACAGGTAATAGCACGCTAAATAATCCTTGACTGGGGTGCACCAACTGAATTGAATCTGATAAGATAAGTAAATTTACGAGGAGGGTGTGAAATGCTAAACAGCAGACAGAAGTACCACAGTTTTTTGCAGGTCAAAAAATATCTGCACAAATTAAAATGTGTGAATGCATTGCACATGCAGCAGACTGAAGGCTGAACTGAAAAAGCAGCTTCAGGTGTCACAACACACTGAGACAACAGCAACAATTCAGACGTGGTCAATGAAACTCGGTTTCATGTGACATCTGGAATTAAAATTGCTAACAAGTAAAAGAATTCTACACGTCTGAATTTAATGCTTTTGAAATATTGGAATTATCTGTGGTTCGCTCTCCTCTGTTTTCTGTCTCAGGCTTAGGCTACTTCTGCAAAATGGTGGAGCCCACCTGGAGCAAATCCATGACAGCGGAATTGTTCGAACATAACCTGAGACTCGGGAGATGGGTGAAAAGAGATTATAAAAGGCCTTTTCACACGTCACACTATCACATTACTGCATAAATATGGCCTCCCAGTTTAGAACTGGATCGAAATTTGCAACACAATTGTTATCGATTAGATTCCACCCATCTCCTAGACATGAACACTGAACACACCCCACCATCACTATACCCTCACAGCATCATCACCTGGGGTAGATGGTTTATCCAGGCTGAACACTACACATCAGACGAAGATGTGTCATCTTCACACTAACAGATACAGATAGCTTCACACACACAGGGTGGAGCTGATCTCATGATCATGGTCTAACAGAGACACAGAGAATAGCATACGCTATTCACAACAAACTGCTAACTAATGTAACACACATGAACAACTGAATGGCTACAGTCACAAATCAAGACAAATTCTAAGGCAGACCTGCCATTAAATTTCAAACTCTATGATTGTTGGTGGGAGTTGGAAGATCAGAGGGCCCCTGATTTCTCAACTTACCACTAATAACAGAAACATAATTAAAATGGATAAATCTGAAGTGTGACCGCTTCAATCAATTACAAAATGTACAATTCAACTCTGTCATCGACTGTGACTTAGCCAGATCAATACACACACTCTCAAACACACTCTCTCTCACACACACACACACACACACACACACACACACACACACACACACACACACACACACAAACACTCTCACAGACAAAAACACACTCTGACATTCCAAAAAATTCTCACACAAACACAAAACCATTGATTGGTTTACACCGACCTCTTGCTGCATTTCTGAAACTTATTTTGATTTTAATTTTCTGAAACTTATTTTGATTTCTGCATTTTTCCTTTGAGTAATTCAGAAAAACATTTCTGAAACTTATTTTGATTTTAATTTCTGAAACTTATTTTGATTTCCTTTGAGTAATTCAGAAAAACATTTCTGAAACTTATCTGCATATTTGTATATTGTCCATTTTACTTGCAACAATGTATTTGGACATCAATTCAATTGAATCTTTATGTTTGGTTACACCAAAATAGCACTGGTTGTTTTGTAAGAATGCCATTTATTTAAATGTTTCTAGAAACAGGGTAAGAGCTTGTAAGATCTTCCTTTGTCCTTCCTTGACCCTCTATAGGAGTACTATTGACGTGGTAATTTAAAAATCAGGTAATTAATGAGACCAAACGTACCACTCACAATTGCTGACATGAACATGGTATTTTACATTGAACATGACATGATTTTTCCTTATTGCATTATGCGTTCCTATGCATTTCCTTACGACTGTAAGTTCATATGTGCTCAATCGTGAAGCGGACATTT
Organism: Leuciscus leuciscus; assembly: GCF_965113295.1. Taxonomy (NCBI): domain Eukaryota; kingdom Metazoa; phylum Chordata; class Actinopteri; order Cypriniformes; family Leuciscidae; genus Leuciscus; species Leuciscus leuciscus. The sequence continues at coordinate 15,024,182 of NC_138731.1, read as the reverse complement.
AAGATGCTTTTCAGGTGTCGCACACAAAGCCGTGTGGACCAAAGGAGAACCCCTTCATCCACTGAGGTCTGCCCAGACAACCGTACCGCTGGAGGTGACAGGGTTGGTCAAGAAGGGTCAGATCATCATCGTGGAGAAGGTGCCAGGGAAGCAGAAGTTTCTCCATGAAGGAATGACACATCAACTGAACAAGTCACAAAAGGTCCAGATTGACTCTATGAACTTTGCTCACGTCACAGGATTACAGGAAGAGAACCTGAACGCATTCATCCACCCGCTGGACTCAAGCTATACACCTGGTGGGAACAGGTGTTCTGCAGGTGAACACAGCCCACTGAGCTTCTACAGATGCCAACATTGCAAAGACAATTTTTGTGCTACATCTTCAAGGACTATAACAAACGTCTTACTGTGACCCCGTAAGTGTTCATCAGAATGTGACCCACGGGATCAAGGAGGGAAACTGTAAGACTGAAAATACTGGTTGAGGCCTGATTTATGGGACAAAAGGGCCATGCTGGCTGATTAACATTTGACCTCCCCCAATACAGCCTTTCTTCCTCTCAGAAACTAGGAACTCACGTAAGAACATGGTTTAATGTGAATATTCAACATTGACTGTTATGCTTTTGGTGTCATTTGAAATGTCTCAAAGTGAGTGGTACAGATATCTCATATCCAGATAGATAAAATAAAAGGAAATAAGGTTTATAGAAGTTCATAGGAAACCGGTTTAGAGATAATGCCAGATAAGGCAACCCCCCTTCTGTGGGATAGAAGCCATTTGAGGGTGGTCTCACCCCATCCCCCTTGTCACCTGGACAGAGGATAAAGGAAGGTGTTCTGGCTCTCTCTGGCGCTTCTTCTTGGCTGGACGTGGAATTGACTAGGTGGTTTCTCTCGCTCTCTCTCTCTCTCTCTCCCTCTCTCTCTCTTTCTTTCCCTTTCTCTCTCTCTATCTCAGGTACAAGCTGGGTAAGATTATTTGGTGTAACCAATGTATAACAATGCACTAGATATTTGAATTGATTGGAATTGGTCTCTGATATCTGAAATATTAAATTACTACAATGTGATTATTTTAACAGATTTTGATATTGTTCCTTTAATGGTTAAAAGAAATAGTCAAACATTCGCTCACTTTTAGTGAGGCACAGATATTATTAAAACCTTTCATTTATGGAGTCAGATGAATTAACGAGTAAATACATGATTAATGTATTGCAAATTTAACCAACCAAATACTTTGCATGAGTGAGGACAGAACACGTGACAACCTTCCCCGTGTATTGGCGAACCGGCAGATTGGGCCAATATAGCGGGCCTTACAGCACATTATTTGAAAGTGGTAAGGAAAGTTCCACAATTAAATATCAAGCTCACTGTATTACATACACTTATGCTGATCCTAACAGAACTGCATTTCTTCATAGGTGATTATGACATGTTCCTGCCTGCAGACAGGTGTTTTATGACCCCATTCCCTGACCCAAACCAGTTACAATGCAGCTCTAGCCAGGACAAGGGCACACAATGAAATGAACTTTGGCTAACTAAAGGGGAGATTTCAGTGTCTGAAAAGTCTGAGGGTTGCACACCTGACAGGGCAAAAAAATAAAATAAAGAAAAAACACTTTTCATTAAATGTTTAATAAAAGACAAATATGCTTAGTTCCTTGAGTTTTATTTCAATTGTTCTTTGTAAAGAAAAGCCAGTGGTCAAGTGCCTGCAACAAGAGATATCAGACACATGCCTCATGCAACAAATAAAAGGAAAAGTTGTCTATACACTGCCCACCTGTTACGGCCTATGTCTTCTCTGTCTGTGCAGACTCTAGGCCTTTCTGTAGATGTGGAATCCTGCAACTTATATTGCAGCCATAAAGCATACAAGTATAAATTAAGTAAAGTTCTTTATGCACTAGCAGGTAGTTCCTCCACATGACAGTTATCTGAGAGGGTTTATTCACTGCCCAGTGCAATGGAAACAAATGGACATTACAAAGTCTTATACTTTCTTTCTTTTGGAAAGTTAGAAAATGTCCACTTATGCCTACTGCACATATTTCAGCCACCACTTTCTTGGGAACATACAAGTGTTGGTGTATTATGTAAAAGTGCACAAAAGAGGAAAACACAATGTCATTACAATGAACTACACTGGGGAAACATGTGATCAATAACTCATGGCAAAATATTTTTACATTAACATAAGTTTATCAGTTTTCACTTCACAAGTCAAAGCAATTCATCATTACTCAAGATTTAACAGTTGAAATGACTATACGGCCTTAATTTAATGCAGCAACAATTATTTTACAGTGTAGGCTACTAAGATCTTTTTCTTGATTGCTTTTATAAACAGCCAACCATTTATTTAACAGTGCGTTTTATAAAAGAGACTATAATATAACTAAAAATTACCATTATGTAGAATATTTTTGTACTTCACTTTTATTTGTTCCCATGTTCAAGTGTGGTGACTCTGACATTACAATGAACAAAGTAATTATGCAATTATTAAAATACAAAAATATAGGCTAATAAGTGATAAAAACATCTAACATGGCCACTTCTAACGGATTTAAATTGTCTGCTACTTTTTGCCAGCCCTCTCTCCTGGCTTTTGCAGACTTTGAGGTGTTCCCTGGCGTTTTGATTAAACATTAAAATTCCGAATAAACTTCGACTATCTTGCTCTGCTGAGGAGAAAAACTGTGTAACTAATTGATAACTCAATCCAGCTATACTAATCATATACGGCAAGTGTGTTCGAAGAACCGAGTTAGCCAGATCATGATTAGCACGATGAAATCATCTTGGATGTGTCATTTGATCTCGGATGTAATAAGCAACGTACGAAGAACGAGCCCCAGGTTAGGTGTACAAAGCAAGGACGCATTTTTTAACTGAATTGCAAACAAATGATTTATTTACAATATGCAAGGGAACCAACATATTTAAGGGAAAAATATGTTTACAATAAATAAATAAATAAATAATAAAATATACGGTTTAAAAAAAAATTGTGCTGGGCAATAAATAATCGCATCCAAAATAATATGTGCACTGTGTATAATTATTTTGTATATATAAACACACACACATGCATATATTTAAGAAAAGTGTTATTTATAAAATATTTATATTTACCGGTATATATAATATAAATTATGTATAAACATATATACAGGTCTGAACTGAATTGCACACAAACTATTTATTTACAATATGCAAGGGAACCAACATATTTAAGGGAAAAAGCACTCGGGGAAAGAAGAGTACAAATATTAGCATAACACATTTTGCTTGAGTTTGTGGCACACAAACTTCCTCATTTCCACTGCATGGCGTTGTGTCAGGCCGGGACTGATACCTCTGGTCAGGGCAAGAGCATTCTGGACAGATACATTTAAAATATTGAATGTCACATAAAAGGAGTCATTTATATATTAAAAAAAAAATCTTACAAAAAGAAAAGCTCTGGCTATGAAGCTTTGTAATGCCTTACCAGTAGTACAAAGGCTCCACAATTGTTTCCATCTTTTTGTGACGCAGAGCAGAGACCACCATTTCTCCAGAATCCTCCCAATTCTTTCGTCTTTGTGTACCTCACAGCCATATACTTCCTGAGTAAATAAGTGGAATACATTCAATTATTTACAAGGTAAAAATGAGTATTTCTAATGTGGCCTAGTTCAACTTAAAGGGGACCTATTATGCCCCTTTTTAGGAGATGTTAAATAAGTCTCTGATGTCCCCAGAGTGTGTAAATGAAGTTTTAGTTCAAATTAGTTTTTTTGCAAAAAATATGAAGATCAATATGATGGCCGATAAGCAAGCAGAACTTAGTTCTGTTGGAGTGAAAATATGTACAGTATGACACTACACTATGATTAAAAAAACATGTACAGTAACATTACTCAATTTGTAAAAATCCTTTATCTTACCTCCACATATCAACATACACATATGTGACATTGTTTCCTAAAAATGAGTCCAGTACTGATACTTCCATATTTGGAACATCTGCTACCAGAAGTATCCAGTGATTGCCCCTCACATGGATTGGAAGGAAAATCCACTTCATTCGGGAGAACGCCATCTTAAGGAACGGGGGATAATTCCCCCAAAAATGAAAAATCTGTCATCTTTACTCACCCTTATGTTGTTTCAAACCTGTATACATTTCTTTCTTCTGCTAAACACAAAATATATTTTGAAGAATGTTGATAACCAGACAGTTGATGGTAGCCGTTGACTTCCATAGTAAAAAAAAAAAAAAAAAAAAAAGTCACTGACTACCGTCAGTAGATATCAACATTATTAAAAATATCATATTTTGTGCCCAACAAAAGAAAGATACTCAAACAGGTTTAGAAGAAAATAAGGGTGAGTAAATTACAATTTAAATTTTTGGGTGAATTATCCCTTCAACATAGCAAAATGTAAATATTGCAAGATTTACACTAGTCATAATCACCTTTTCAAACAGCCAGGCATCAAATCTGTCACGTTCCCAGAGCACAGGCATGTATGTAGAAATATTGAAACAGCGGTAGCCAGTGTTTGTTTCGATGTTGTTTTCGAGCGTCAACGTGTCCAAGTATGCATTTATCACCTGTGACAAACAGTAAAGAAACTTAGTTTTGAAGATTTCAACCTTATTCTTTCCTTTTGACCTATCATGATACTTAATTCTACCTTATCATTTAACCAGTGAGGATGTTTCAGAGATTCAAAATCACTGCTCTCTAACACCTGTCCACAGACGGACAATCTAACTCCACTGTCTACCTCAATCTCATGCTTGCTCAGCTCTGCCAGAAATGTCTCAGCCTCTGTCAAATAATATCATATTTTAAATTTCAAAATTGCAATTGTAAATTGCAATAACACACCTAAACAATTTACATCAATATAGCTGCAGTATATTAAATTTATAACTTTAACATACTACTCACCTGGCAAATCTATTGCAGCAAAGTCTGTCAACAAGTTCTTCAAAAAACCAGACTGGTCCCCTGTGTCACGTACAACATAAAAAAAAAAAATTGCATTGAATGATGCATGTTAACATGGATGCAGACAGCAGTCCTTCCCATAGTAACCTTACCACTGTTTCTTTTCTCAATTCTACTTTTTTTGCCTTTCACCTTTCCTTTTCTTTTCCGGGTTGAAAGTACACGCAGTTTCAGCTTGTCATCTTGCTTACTTAGAAGAGGTAGTGAGTCTTCTTTTGGGACAAAGAATTTCATCTTTCCTGTAATTTCATGAATGACTGCAGTTGCGTTTAGCAACAACTCATGATCCACACATATAATAATAATAATAATAATTTAGCAGTTTAGCAACAACTCATGATCCACACATATGTATGATAGATCCTGGAGAATTTTTAATTTCTCTCGCAGGGCACACTGTGCAGTGGAAACTCCATTTGCCTCTGTGTCTGTCTTCGTACACTGAATGTCATGACAGTCTATGGCAACAGGATGTTCAGTTTTGTGTTTGTCATTACATGTCGGTGTGGTGCCCACGAGGCTATTGGCGCAGACAGTATCGTCCTTGTCAATCACTTCTTTCACCTTCAAATTTTTCTGACTTGACACAACATCCGTGTCAAGAGTGACATATGGACTGCTGATGTAATCTGGACACAATGAGTACCATGAGCTGTCAGTGTGTTTGAAAACAGCAAAAAAATGCTTGCAGGGTAAAAAAGTGGACTTAAAAGATCTGCATTCACATGACGGAAAACGGTCTTTGTCTCCGAGATCCACAGAGTACCATTCACATGATTGCTCACTCTGGACTTTATAAAGTCCCTTACTCTGCTCTTGAACTTGTTGGGAGGTATAACAACAAGCTGCCTCTAGGTTTTTCAGGCAATGTTGCACAAAGGTTCTTGGACGGTCCCAGAGGAACTCAGGAACATTAGCACTGTAGACCTTGTGTTCACTGCTGTACATGTAATTAAGTTTAGCGTATTAGACGAGCTGCTCAGGGATGAACTCAGTAACTATTATTTCAACCAAAGATGATACTGTTTTAGTACCCGAAATCTTCAGATAAAAGCTCTTCAATGAGTTGTTCATTGCTTCAGTGCCATTGTTTGTGGTTACAGACACATTAAATCCATGTGGAGAAAATCGTCTGCACCACCTCTGAAAATAAGAAAAAAGTAATTTAACACAAAGTAAAAAAAAATTACTTTCTGATCTCCCTTTACTGTCAATGTACATAAATGCATTACAATTAATTATAAACAATGAAACAAAACATAAAAAAAAATTATTCTCAAGGTGGCACTGTTGTAACCCCTACCTCTTTAATATTGAGCCAGCTTTTCTCAACATAGTTTCGAACTTCTGTATTACTCTTATACAAGACACTGTCCCTGAGCTTACTTGTTTCTGCCTCACATGTTTCTCTATCATGTGCAGAAGCTACACTACGAAGGAGGCCAAGAAGTTCACTGCGATCTTGATCAGATAGATGGTTCTTGCCTGCAACAGGTGCATTTCAATGCCCAATTAGTAATTTCTTCAAAATGTTACAACTATTACTATTTAACACACATGTAATTTCTAGCTTTGTCAAGTTCAATAAACTAACATTACTTTTTTTTCATATTATTTCTCTAATAATAAACATTTATTTGTAGGCAAAGTTCCTCAACATATAGCAGCTGAAGTTATAGGGAAAAAACTTAACGATTATAACAAATATAATTGTTTATCATTTCCCCTAATATTTTGTTTAATATCAATTACTGCAATGTTAATTAAAATACTAATTGTGTGTGGGGCAATTACATATAATTCTTAATGTAGACACATTTGAAATGAGCTGAGATTTGATTTCTGTATTATTGCAGTGCCCAAACAGTGAAATCTGAACTTAGCAGCATGGAAAACAAAATGATTACTCATATTAAATTGTCTGAGTTAAATGAAAAAAAAAAAACTGAGTTATGATACTGATTTGATCGTAGGGAAAAAAGGTTTAATAAGACAACTGTAAAAAAACAACAACAAAAAAACATGTAGGGCTAGACATTCCTGGTCCATCACCACATACATTTTGAGAGAGAGAGAAGAATACTTACTTTCCCTTGTCCAGCGAATCCAGGCTGGCTCTCGATGGAAAGAACACAGGTATTTGTGAGTATTTGGGAAGACCAATTGAAGTGCCTGGTATTCTTGTTCACAATAATCAGTCATGAAATAATTTGGATTCCAGGCATCATTCCATTTTTTTATTAAAGACAAGGCCTCAGAGATCGCCATGGTGGACTCATTCTCACAAATGAACTCTGCAACAGGTTTGTAGCCAACATTTGTCCTGACAACAACAAAAAAAAGTGGCAAGGCATATTTTGTTGTTCTGTATGTGGCATCCAGGAAAACCATGTCTCCATACCGTTTAAGAAGTCTCTGCTGTTCTTGGGACTGATGTACAAACAAAAATGTGTTCTGCATGGTGGACTCCTTTTCTTCACTATTCACACCATCACCATTTGGGATTTATCATCTATGATTTGGGCCTCTGAGCATTTTCTGAAGTAAAAATGTGCAGCAGGATCATCTTCTTTCCATTTATTCAGCTTTATTTCCAAATTAAGCTGATCAAGACCAGAGTACCTTCCTGCTACTATGCAAATGGTTTTGAATGGTATGGCTAGTTGGAAAGTTGGAAAGATCATGTGACTTTGGGAGGACGCAATCCGAAACTGAGAGTTCAGTGTTCACAAACTGCCGAAGCACTTTTTTAAGGAAAGGCACAGATGTAATTCCCAATGACACATAACTCTTGAATTTTTTTCTTCACAAGAGGGTGGATATTTCTTGTGTATCCACTTTCTGCCGAAATCTTGTGGTGTTGGTGTGGTGTTGGTGTTCTGTCTCAAATGGTAAGATGATGTGAATTATTTCAGATGACTCTGCTTCATTTTTCTGTAGAGCTGCTTTCAGAGTGTCCATGACGACTTGTTTTCTCACTTTTGAAGCTCCTTTCTCAATGCTGAATTTGTCGAATAAAAAAAATAAAAAAATAAATGCTTTGTAAGAATATAATTGATTGAAAGAGTTGCTAAACGAACAAAAAATTCTAATGGTTTGATGTATTTTATAAGAGAATATTCTCTGTAAACCCACTTGGAAATTATATTTATAAAATACATACATATATTGTAGGGCTGCCCCGACTAAAGATATTTCTAGTCAACTAGTAGTTATTCATTTAAGTCATTAGTCAACTTAGCCTCTTCCTGTTGACTAACCTTTGTTTGTATATTTGTTGGCATCCCAAAATAAATTTGAATTCAATGCATTTATTTTCAGGTTATACATTAAATATACGTCTCGTCCTTCGGATGAGACGTTAAACCGAGGTCCTGACTCTCTGTGGTCATTAAAAATCCCAGGATGTCCTTCGAAAAAGAGTAGGGGTGTAACCCCGGCATCCTGGCCAAATTTGCCCCTTGGCCTCTGTCCATCATGGCCTCCTAATCATCCCCATATACTGATTGGCTTCATCACTGTCTCCTCTCCACCAGTAAGCTGGTGTGTGGTGAGCGTTCTGGCGCAATATGGCTGCCATCGCATCATCCAAGTGGATGCTGCACATTGGTGGTGGTTGAGGAGATTCCCCCCTTCTATGTAAAGCGCTTTGAGGTTTCAGAAAAAGCGCTATATAAATGTAACGAATTATAGAATAAAACCATCAGTAGGTTAAAAAAAAAGTTGTTAACTTAATACAGAATATGTATTTTTTGCGTTTTAAAATATTTCTAGACAAATGCAATTTGGCTATTGAAATATAAGTTTCCCAACACTATTGTACAGAAGCAATGTAGCTTACCTTCTAATATACCTAATAAAAAGTTTGGCTGTGCAGCCAACTTTTTTGGTCGTTTGAATGTACATTCTCTTCCTTTTGCCGGAATATATATGCTCATCCTCTGAAAAGAGCTGAAATATATGCAAAAGTGTTAACAGAAAAGTATGCTTTTGAAAATTGTGCATTAGTTACCCTAAATGAAAAAAGATATCCCCTGAATCTTACCTCCTGAGTTTTGCAATTCTTTCGTGGATTTCCATGCTGACAGCAATGAATTACTCTGTTTGTGACAGCAAGAGGTACATCCTCAGAAAAATCTTCCACCTGCCAAACCAGACGATGCGGCCCCTTTTCTTTCTTTCTTTTATCATCAGACCTACAAATAAAAGCAAGCACTTAAAGACAAGAAATTGTAATAATCTTCAGTTCTCTAAAAGCAACCAAAACATCTCTTATTCTCATCCTTACCAAGCAATGAAAGACGTCAGAGTTTCTCTCTTGTGGCATTCTAGCACAGTGTTGAGGTCAGCTTTGTTGGTGATGAAGCCAGACACATGGGTTTTTGAAATGTTCAGTACATTAAAACAATCAGGGAGCCATTGTGTGGCAAAAGATTTAGTAAGGTAATCTGTAAAGAAGGACTAGAGAGAACATGGTGCATTTGAAGAAACTTTTGAACTTGAAATAGCATATTCTATGGTAATTCTTACCTGGAGTAATTATGGTCTGGTCTGCCATAATGCACACAAAACAGAAGGCCTAAAAAACATAATGTGATAACAGATTCTTACCATAGCATAGCCTGACGTTACATTATATGTGCTCTTTAAGTGAGTCTTCAATAATTCTATTATAAAGACTATATTAACAATAATATACGATACAAGCATCTTGAAAGAGACACCTATCATAGTATAAAACATTATTCCCAATTGTCAATATGTAATAACGTTTCAGTCCAAAATCATTCAAAATAGTTAAAACGTAATCGGTTACTAACGTAACCTCGGTTCTCTCTAGAAGAGGGAACGAGTATTGCGTAAGTTAGCTTACGCTACGGGTAAAGTCATATTTTCTCGAGATATGAAGCCAAAAAATTATCCTTAATTTTTATTCATTGTCAACGCAGTGCAGCAGCTAGCAGACCTAGAGCAGGCTATCTAGCGCGCTCATTGGCTGCTCCGCGGCAACTGCAGCAGCCTACCAGTGAGCCTGGCGTGACGTCACGCCCAATGAGGGTGCACGCGCCCTCACGCGTCACAGCCCGCCAGAATGGGGGTGGCTTAGCGTATAAAAGGAAGGCTCGGAGGCTGATACCCTGGTTTTCGTCGACTGAAGCGAAATGAGCTTGTGGCGCGAGCACGGCGGGTTACGCAATACTCATTCCCTCTTATAGAGAGAACCGAGGTTACGTTAGTAACCGATTACGTTCTCTTACGAGAGGTTCTCTCGTATTGCGTAAGTTAGCTTACGCTACGGGAACCCCTTGTCAACGCCGTGCGCACCTAGCATCCACTACATGAGTCCCAGGGGAAGCCCGGGGAACACTGATCAGTGGGAAACAGGTGGCCGACAGAGTGGGCCAGCACATGTTCATAAGCACACATTAGGGGGTGTAGAGCGGCTCGGCCGGTCTATACAGATACTGACACAACCCTTTCTGGTGCAGCTCAACCAGGAGAGCTAAATCGAGTAAGTAGCCCGCGCACAATAGTCTGGGCAGGGCATACACACGACTTAGACTGATAGAAGTTTAGCCTGCAGGGCGGGAACTTCCAGGTTATAAAACCTAACAAATGTAGAGGGGGAGGCCCAACCTGCCGCTGTACAAATGTCATGAATGGAAATCCCGCTGGACCATGCCCACGATGAGGCCATGCCTCTGGTGGAATGAGCCCGGATGCCCAAAGGGCACTGCAGGTGTTTAGACGCATAAGCTGCCGCAATAGCGTCTACTAGCCATCTGGACAGACTGTGTTTCGAGGCGGCGAGACCTTTGGTGCGCCCTCCAAACGAAACGAAAAGCTGCTCCGAGCGCCTGAAAGCGGCGGAGCGCATGACGTAATTCCTCAGAGCCCTGACAGGGCAGAGGAGGTTACTATCAACCTCGCTGCCGGATGCCGGTAGGGCTGAGAGAGAAATGCCTGCGCTCTGAAAGGAGTGCCCATCACTTTGGGGACATAACCATGTCTCGGTTTGAGAATGACTTTTGAATCATTAGGTCCGAACTCGAGACACGCCGCGTTAACTGATAACGCGTATAAGTCACCCACGTGTTTACTGAAGACAAAGCTATCAGAAAAATGGTTTTGAACGTGAGGTATTTCAGATCCACAGTGTCTAAGGGTTCGAAGGGATGAGCTTTCGGGGCCTCTAGGACCAAAGACAAATCCCAAATCGGAACCGAGGGGGGCCGGGGGGGATTCATCCTCCTGGCTCCTCTGAGGAAGCGGATGATGAATTCATTCCTTCCTAATGTGCGGCCGCGCGCCGAGTCGGCGAACGCTGCAATAGTCGCAACATAAACTTTGAGCGTGGAGGGGGGACCTGCCCGCGTCCAGCAGCTCTTGAAGGAAGCACAGAACCCACGAAACCCCACACGTTTGTGGGTCTAGATTTTTCCCCGTGCACCACTTGTTAAACACAGACCATTTTGACGCATAGAGCCGTCTCGTAGAGGGGGCTCTAGACTGCGTGATTGTGTTCACGACCCTTTTTTGGCAAATCATCGGGTATCCGTTGATTATCCACACATGCAGAGGCCAGCGCTCTGGATGAGGATGCCAGATCGAACTGCGGACTTGAGAGAGAAGGTCTCTTCTCACCGGGATCGGCCATGGGGCTGTGTCTGCCAGCGAGATCGGGGGAAAAACGTACAGCGGGACGCTGGGCCAGGCTTGGGCCAGCGCATCCTCGCTCTTCGAGAAGAATTTCGGGCAGTGGGCATTGTCGTCTGACGCAAAGAGGTCGACTTCCACTCTGCCGAAAAGGCGCCATAGAAGCTGGACTGTCTGGGGGTGCAGAGACCATTCCCCGGGGGGAACATTATCTCTGGACAGTCTGTCTGGGCCATCGTTCAGGTGACCGGGCAGGTGACCAGCCAGCGCTGAAGCGGGCGCATGCGCAGTAAGCCCAGCTGAAGCACCGCTGCAGCTGAAGCCATGTGGCCCAACATCATCTGAAATGTTTTCAGGGGGAAACACCTGCCTTTCTGAAAAGACGCGGCGAGATGTCGAATACGGCGCGCGCGCTGTGTCGACAGTCTGGCCGTCATAGCCACCGAGTCCAGTTCTATTCCCAAAAAAGAGATTGACTGACTGGGCGTTAATGAGCTCTTGGTCCAGTTGACAGAGAGACCCAAGCTTTTCAGATGGCTGAGAGTGCTAGTCTGTGGGATATGAGTTCTTCCTCTGACTGCGCCAGTATCAGCCAGTCGTCCAAATAGTTCAAAATTCGCATGCCCTGTGTTCTCAGGGGAGCGAGGGCCGAGTCCATGCACTTCGTGAATGTACGGGGTGCCAATGACAGGCCGAACGGGAGGACGGTGTATTGATATACCTGACCGTCGAAGGCGAATCTCAAGAATGGCCTGTGACGGGGTATAATCTGAATCTGAAAGTATGCGTCTTTCAGATCGAGAGAAATAAACCAGTCCCTCGGGCGAATTTGCGCTAGGATTTGTGTGGTTGTGAGCATTTTGAACGGCCGTCTCATGAGAGCTTTGTTCAAATATCTCAGATCTAATATAGGTCTGAGGGCTCCGTCCTTCTTGGGAACGAGGAAATAACGGCTGTCAAAGCCCGTCTCGGTCAGAGAAGGATGCACTCGTTCTATCGCCCCCTTGCACCATAGTTTTGCTATTTCTGTACGAAGCAGATGGGCTGCTTCTGTATTCACTCTTGTCTCGGTCCGTGCTCGAAAGCGCGGGGGACGGCGAGCGAACTGCAGCGAACAGCCCCGTTTCACAATGTTCAGCACCCATTCTGACACGCCCGGGATAGCTTCCCACGCTTCCGCATGCATAGCTAGGGGTCGAATGGCCTCTGGGTCCCGGCCGCTGCACTGCGTGGGATAGGGAACTCGTAGCAGAGAAATTTGCGCGGTGCGCGCGCTGTCGATGCTGGGGAACGGGAGCTCGCTGATAGCGATAACTGGCTGGACAGCACTCAATGACTCGGTCACTGGGACGGAGAAGATTTTGCAGTGAGAATCCCGTGACGCGAGAGCGGCGTGGGTGTTAATGTGTTTATCAGTAAGTGTGAGCGCTCGTGGGCGGGCACAGGGCTTACATTCATAACACGGCCAGTGTTGGGGAGCTTTATGTGATCTAACCCCCGGCAGCTGTGTGACAGAGCGGGCAGTGGGTAGGTGTGAGCACTGAACCGTGGGCACAATTCCTACGCTTATCACTCGAGTGGCGCGTGCCCGCTTTGTGAGAGTGAGCTCTGTGAGAGACACAGGGGAGATCGTGCTTGTGTGTAGGGGTGAGCACTGGGCTGTGGGCACATTTTTTACACTCAAAACACCGTCGGCGTGAGCCGAATAACCAGAATTAATACTCTTTTTCAGATTTATCTGGGTCGCTGTGCGAACGGCGTTTGTGTGCAGGCGAGAGAGTTGTGTAACTGACTCGTTGGCTGCAAAATACACATCTGCAGTCGCCTTTTTAGGTGACTGACAGCGCAAAATGCTTTGAAGGCTCATATGTTTAGACTCTCATAATTACTCGAGCACCATCATAGGGGCGGGTTCACTTTCTGCATGTGAGAAGCTGGCCGCGAGCTCGGAGCAGCGAACAGCATAACATTTTTCTTTTTTTCTTTTTTTGCCGCCAGAGCCGGAATCAAACACGGGTCTCTGCCACTGAGCCACAGGGGGAGAATACATAGGCTATCGGTTCGCGCGAGCATATGAGAGAGTGTCGTCATGTTTCGTGTCAGCGTTAGCTTGCAGGCGTGCGTGTATTATAACAGGCTCGTTTACTGCAATATTAATATTTCCAGCCGCCTGAACTCAGAGGGGACTGAGAAATATGTGAGAATTGGAGGTTGGCCCGGCCTCAGCGGGGCTACAAACACTCTCTCTCCTCCTTTCGCCGGTGAGTGAGTTACGCGGGGTGCTGAACATTGCTCGTGACCGTCCGCTCTGACATCCCTTGAGAACGGCGCAGTTTGCGCGGCACAAGCAAAGGGAGAGAGCGCGGGAAGCGGGGCGAGTAGCCAGAGAGCGTCATCATGTTTTGCAGGCGTGAGTGTACTATAACAGGCTCGTTTACTGCAATATTGATATTACCAGTCGCCTGAACTTGGGAGGGGACTGAGAAATATGTGAGAAATGGCAGTCAGTCAGCCTCGGCGGGACTCACGCACTCTCGTTTCTCCTTTCGCCGGTGAGTGACGGGCGCGGGGGGCGGTAGCTTTCTTGTAACGTAAAGAAAAACTAGCCCCGTGACCGTCCTCTTCTGCGATCCCTTGTGAGCGGCACAGTCTGCGCGGCTCGAACAGAGGGAGAGAGCGCGGGAAGAGGGGCGAGTAGCCAGAGAGCGTGATCATGTTTTGCAGGCGTGCGTGTACTGTAACAGGCTCGTTTACTGCAGTATTGATATTTTCAGTAGCCTGAAGTTAGGAGGGGACTGAGAAATATGTGTGGAATGGAGGTAGTCCAGCCTCGGCGGGGCTAAAACACTCTTTTCTCCTTTCGCCGGGAGACGGGCGTGGGGGGTGGGGTAGCTTTCTTGTAACGTAAAGAAAAACTAGCCCCGTGACCGTACGCTTCTGCAATCCCTTGTGAGCGGCGCAGTTTGTGCGGCTCGAACAGAGGGAGAGAGCGAGCCCCGTAATCGTCCGCATCTCTGACATCCCTTGTGAACGGCGCAGTTGCGCGGTTCGAACAGAGGGAGAGAGAAAGCGGGGAGTGGTGTGAGGCATTTGAAACAACGCCTCGTAGGAAATTTCTCTTTTAGAAGCGAGAGTATGTGTCGCAGCGGCGAACACACACACAGCAGTAAAAGGATATGACGCCGGATAGCGTAGCAGGCAAGGATGGCTGAAGGCGGCGAAGAATCGTCCAGCTTCCTCAGGCGCTGTCCTCTGCTTGCTCTGTCGCTTGCTTCGACGGCAGCGGCTTCTCTCAGAGATCCAGCGATGCAGAGAGCTTCGCTGAAGAGACGAAAATCAGGGTATCAGCCTCCGAGCCTTCCTTTTATACGCTAAGCCACCCCCATTCTGGCGGGCTGTGACGCCTGAGGGCACGTGCGCCCTCAATGGGCGTGACGTCACGCCAGGCTCACTGGTAGGCTGCTGCAGTTGCCGCGGAGCAGCCAATGAGCACGCTAGATAGCCTGCTCTAGGTCTGCTAGCTGCTGCACTGCGTTGACAATGAATACAAATTAAGGATAATTTTTTGGCTTCATATCTCGAGAAAAGATGACTTTACCCGTAGCGTAAGCTAACTTGCGCAATACGGGAGAACCTCTCGTAAGAGAACTGAATCTTACAACGACTAAAACACCAGTAAACATTTGATGAGACATTTGATCAAAAAGAGAATATTTAAACAAACCGTTAAGCATTAAAGTAGTAAAGTCATTCCGTCATTGGCAGTAAAATTTATATTAATGTTATGTCAGTAATGTTACTCCGTCGTTTCGCGGTATTTCCGGAGCAAACCATAGACAGTAAAAGGAAGGAGCAAACAAAGTAAACTGCGCATGCTCCATGACCTTGCGAACAAACCACGCCCTCGTGTTGTCGTCAGACTCGAAACCCCAAGTATTTCGGCTGTTTCTCAAAACCAAGAATGCAAAGAACGGACTTGTGTTCTTGGGGAGAACGCTCTTGCTAGTTGTTCTTGGAAGAATGAACTCACAAGGTGACGATCACATAGAACGCTGTTGACAGTTTGAGACGATGTGTTCTTGCTGGTATTGCGCAATAATACCCCCGCACGTCTGCAGTACCGAAACATAACGCGATTTAAATAATGGTTTAAACGGGTTAAATAACGGGTTTAAATAACCCAAACATAACTCCTTCCTCGAATGCCGAAATGAATGCTGGGATATTTCTGCCGTCAAGTTCACACAAGTTACCAACCGCTGCATCCTCTGTAAAATGGGCGTGTCAAGAACACTTCCGGGATTTTTAACCGTTCTTGCCAAAATGCAAACTTGTGTATTGGGACAGTACTTGGGCAGCGAATGATGACGTTTCACAAGTTCACAAGAACACAAGTACAGACAAGAACGCATATTGAGAAACGGCCTTAGTCTGAGCCCAACACTTTATCTCTCTGGAACGCTCTATAGCAACAGTTGCCCCCATGACGTGACGGCGCGGCCGCCATTATGGACTGAAAACTGAAGGAAAACGCCGAAAAATAATGGGAGTCAATGGCACTGAACCAACTTAACATAACATAACATTTTTCTGGCCGTCATATCTAAATATGAAAACAAATTAAAATACATTAATGAGGATGACCGACGTTAAATTACAGAAAATGTTACGTCTATGTGTTGGTTATGCATGGCCTAATTACCCTTAGGAAAATAGTATTTTGGGACAAAATATTACTATAGGAGTACTAGACTAGTATTAGACTACTATAGAAATATTATAGCGGCTCTAGGATATTATAGAGGTATTACAGAACATAACATACTTCTGTGATGTTCTGTAATACCTCTATAATATTTTAAAGCTGCTATGGTATTTCTACTTCTATAGTATGTCCCAAATTACTATAGTATTCCTATAAGATTACTATAATCTTTTGTCCCAAAATACTATAAGATTCCTATAGTACTTTTTCGTAAGGGTATGTCCCCCACCGAATCGGCTTCATTAGCCTACCACTTACGGTTTGCAAAGATACAATTATAAAATTACTGCAAACCTTTAATCTATCAATATTTATGTTCTATTATGCATTTTCCTTGTTATATGAATAACAGAAATTCATGAAATAATATATAGGCAGACACACAGTAATACGATATTTGCTAGGCGGTTGCTAGGGTATTTTGAGTGGTTGCTAGGTTGCTCTGGGGGGTTACTAGGATGTTTTGGGTGGTTGCTATGGTGTTGCTAGGTGGTTGCTAGGGAATTTTGAGTGGTTACTAGAGTGTTCTGGGTGGTTGCTAGGTGGTTGCTAGGGTGTTTTTGGGTGGTTGCCAGGCGGTTGCTAGGGTGTTCTGGGTAGTTGCTATGGTGTTGCTAGGCAGTTGCTAAGGTATTCTGGGTAGTTGCTAGGTGGTTGCTAGGGTGTTCTGGGTGGTTGCTATACGGTTGCTAGGGTGTTCTGGGTGGTTGCTATGCTGTTGCTAGGATATTCTGGGTGGTTGCTAAGGTGTTGCTAGGTGGTTGCTAAGGTATTTTTGGGTGGTTGCTAGGCGGTTACTAAGGTATTTTGAGTGGTTGCTAGGGTGTTGCTAGGCGGTTGCTAAGGTATTTTGGGTGATTGCTAAGCGGTTGCTAGGGTGTTCTGGGTGGTTGCTATGGTGTTGCTAGGCGGTTACTAAGGTATTTTGGGTGGTTGCTAGGGTGTTGCTCGGATATTTTGGGTGGTTGTTAGGCGGTTGCTAGGATGTTATGGGTGGTCGCTATGGTGTTGCTAGGCGGTTGCTAGTGTATTTTGGGTGGTTGCTAGGGTGTTTTGCTAGGCGGTTGCTAAGGTATGTTGGGTGGTTGTTAAGCGGTTGCTAGGGTGTTCTGGGTGGTTGCTATGGTGTTGCTAGGCGGTTTCTAAGGTTTTTTGGGTGGTTGCTAGGGTGTTGCTAAGCGGTTGATAGGGTATTCTCGGTGGTTGCTAGGCGGTTGCTAGGGTAGTTGCTTTGGTGTTGCTAGGCGGTTGCTAAGGTATTCTGGGTGGTTTGATAGGCGGTTGCTAGGGTGTTCTGGGTGGTTGCTAGGCTGTTTGGGGTGGTTGCTAGGATATTTTGGGTGGTTGCTAGGCAGTTGCTAGGGTGTTCTGGGTGGTTGCTATGGTGTTCTAGGCGGTTGCTAAGGTATTCTGGGTGGTTGATAGTCGGTTGCTAGGATATTTTGGGTGGTTGCTAGGCGGTTGCTAGGGTATTTTGGGTGGTTGCTAGGGTGTTCTGGGTGGTTGCTAGGCGGTTGCTAGGGTGTTATGGGTGGTTACTAGGATGTTTTGGGTGGTTGCTAGGTGGTTGCCAGGGTGTTTTGGGTGGTTACTAGGGTGTTCTGGGTGGTTGCTAAGCGGTTGCTAGGGTGTTATCAGTGGTTGCTTGGCTGTTCTGGGTGGTTTCTAGGCGGTTGCTAGGGTGTTATGGGTGGTTAATAGGATGTTTTGGGTGGTTGCTAGGTGGTTGCTAGGGTATTTTGGGTGGTTACTAGTGTGTTCTGGGTGGTCGCTAGGTGGTTGCTAGGGTGTTATCGGTGGTTGCTTGGCTGTTTTGGGTGGTTGCTAGGTTATTTTGGGTGGTTACTAGAATGTCCTAGGTTGTTGCTAGGTGGTTGCTATTATGTTGTGGGTTGTTGCTAGGGTATTTTGGGCGGTTGCTAGGGTGTTGTGGGTGGTTGCTAGGCGGTTGCAGGGTTGTTCTGGGTGGTTGCTATGGTGTTGTTAGGCGGTTGCTAGGTATTGCTAGGCGGTTGCTAGGATATTTTGAGTGGTTGCTAGGGTGCTCTGGGTGGTTACTAGGATGTTTTGGGCGGTTGCTAGGGTGTTGCTAGGCGGTTGCTAACATATTTTGAGTGGTTGCTAGGGTGCTCTGGGTGGTTACTAGAGTGTTCTGGGTGGTTGCTAGGTGGTTGCTAGGGTGTTTTTGGGTGTTTGCAAGGCGGTTGCTAGGGTGTTCTGGGTGGTTGCTATGGTGTTGCTAGGCAGTTGCTAAGGTATTCTGGGTGGTTGCTAGGGTGTTGCTAAGCGGTTGCTAGGATATTTTGGGTGGTAGCTAGGCGGTTGCTAGGTAGTTCTGGGTGGTTGCTATGGTGTTGCTAGGCGGTTACTAAGGTATTTTGGATGGTTGCTAGGGTGTTGCTAAGCGGTTGCTAGGGTATTCTGGATTGTTGCTAGGTGGTTGCTAGGGTGTTCTGGGTGTTTGCTAAGCGGTTGCTAGGGTGTTCTGGGTGGTTGCAATGGTGTTGCTAGGCGGTTTCTAAGGTTTTTTGGATGGTTGCTAGGGTGTTGCTAAGCGGTTGATAGGGTATTCTGGGTGGTTGCTAGGCGGTTGCTAAGGGTGGTTGCTTTGGTGTTGCTAGGCGGTTGCTAAGGTATTCTTGGTTATTGATAGGCGGTTGCTAAGCGGTTTCTAGTGTATTCTGGATTGTTGCTAGGCGGTTGCTAGGGTGTTCTGGGTGGTTGCTATGGTGTTGCTAGGCGGTTGTTAAGGTATTCTTGGTGGTTGATAGGCGGTTGCTAGGGTGTTCTGGGTGGTTGCTAGGCTGTTTGGGGTGGTTGCTAGGCGGTTGCTAGGATATTTTGGGTGGTTGCTAGGCAGTTGCTAGGGTGTTATCGGTGGTTGCTTGGCTGTTTTGGGTGGTTGCTAGGTTATTTTGGGTGGTTACTAGAGTGTCATGGGTTGTTGCTAGGTTGTTGCTATTATGTTGTGGGTTGTTGCTAGGGTATTTTGGGCGGTTGCTAGGGTGTTGTGGGTGGTTGCTAGGCGGTTGCTAGGTTGTTCTGGGTGGTTGCTATGGTGTTGTTAGGCGGTTGCTAGGTGGTTGCTAGGCGGTTGCTAGGGTATTCTAGGTGGTTGCTAGGCGGTTGCTAGGATATTTTAAGTGGTTGCTAGGGTGCTCTGGGTGGTTACTAGGATGTTTTGGGCGGTTGCTAGTGTGTTGCTAGGCGGTTACTAACATATTTTGAGTGGTTGCTAGGGTGCTCTGGGTGGTTACTAGAGTGTTCTGGGTGGTTGCTAGGTGGTTGCTAGGGTGTTGCTAGGCGATTGCTAACATATTTTGAGTGGTTGCTAGGGTGCTCTGGGTGGTTACTAGAGTGTTCTGGGTGGTTGCTATGTGGTTGCTAGGGTGTTTTTGGGTGTTTGCCAGGCGGTTGCTAGGGTGTTCTGGGTGGTTGCTATGGTGTTGCTAGGGAGTTGCTAAGGTACTCTGGGTGGTTGCTAGGTGGTTGCTAGGGTGTTCTGGGTGGTTGCTATGCGGTTACTAGGATGTTCTGGGTGGTTGCTATGCTGTGTCTAGGCAGTTACTAAGGTATTTTGGGTGGTTGCTAGGGTGTTGCTAAGCGGTTGCTAGGATATTTTGGGTGGTAGCTAGGCGGTTGCTAGGTTGTTCTGGGTGGTTGCTATGGTGTTGCTAGGCGGTTACTAAGGTATTTTGGGTGGTTGCTAGGGTGTTGCTAAGCGGTTGCTAGGGTATTCTGGATTGTTGCTAGGCGGTTGCTAGGGTGTTCTGGGTGGTTGCTAAGCGGTTGCTAGGGTGTTCTGGGTGGTTGCAATGGTGTTGCTAGGCGGTTTCTAAGGTTTTTTGGATGGTTGCTAGGGTGTTGCTAAGCGGTTGATAGGGTATTATGGGTGGTTGCTAGGCGGTTGCTAGGGTGGTTGCTTTGGTGTTGCTAGGCGGTTGCTAAGGTATTCTTAGTTGTTGATAGGCGGTTGCTAAGCGGTTTCTAGTGTATTCTGGATTGTTGCTAGGCGGTTGCTAGGGTGTTCTGGGTGGTTGCTATGGTGTTGCTAGGCGGTTGCTAAGGTATTCTGGGTGGTTGATAGGCAGTTGCTAGGGTTTTCTGGGTGGTTGCTAGGCTGTTTGGGGTGGTTGATAAGCGGTTGCTAGGATATTTTGGGTGGTTGCTAGGCGGTTGCTAGGGTGTTATCGGTGGTTGCTTGGCTGTTTTGGGTGGTTGCTAGGATATTCTGGGTGGTTGCTAGGCGGTTGCTAGGTTATTTCGGGTGGTTGCTAGGGAGTTCTGGGTGGTTGCTAGGTGGTTGCTAGGATGTTGTGGGCGGTCGCTAGGGTATTTCGGGTGGTTGCTAGGGTGTTATGGGTGGTTAATAGGATGCTTTGGGTGGTTGCTAGGTGGTTGCTAGGGTATTTTGGGTGGTTACTAGGGTGTTCTGGGTGGTTGCTAGGCGGTTACTAGGGTGTTATCGGTGGTTGCTTGGCTGTTCTGGGTGGTTGCTAGGTTATTTTTGGTGGTTACTAGAGTGTTCTGGGTGGTTGCCAGGTGGTTGCTAGGTTGTTGTGGGTGGTTGCTAGGGTATTTTGGGCGGTTGCTAGGGTGTTGTGGGTGGTTGCTAGGCGGTTGCTAGGTTGTTCTGGGTGGTTGCTATGGTGTTGTTAGGCGGTTGCTAGACGGTTGCTAGGGTATTCTGGATGGCTGCTAGGCAGTTGCTAGGCGGTTGCTAGGGTGTTATGGGTGGTTGCAATGGTGTTGCTAGACGGTTTCTAAGGTTTTTTGGATGGTTGCTAGGGTGTTGCTAAGCGGTTGATAGGGTGGTTGCTTTGGTGTTGCTAGGCGGTTGCTAAGGTATTCTTAGTTGTTGATAGGCTTTGGTGTTGCTAAGCGGTTTCTAGTGTATTCTGGATTGTTGCTAGGCGGTTGCTAGGGTGTTCTGGGCGGTTGCTATGGTGTTGCTAGGCGGTTGCTAAGGTATTCTGGGTGGTTGATAGGCAGTTGCTAGGGTGTTGCTAGGGTGTTCTGGGTGGTTGCTATGGTGTTGCTAGGCGGTTGCTAAGGTACTCTGGGTGGTTGCAAGGCGGTTGCTAGGGTCTTTTGGGTGGTTGCTAGGGTCTTTTGGGTGGTTTCTAGGCGGTTGCTAGGCGGTTGCTAAGGTATTCTGGGTGGTTGCTAGGCGGTTGCTAAGATATTTTCGGTGGTTGCTAGGGTGTTGCTAGGTGGTTGCTAAGGTATTCTGGGTGGTTGCTAGGCGGTTGCTATGTTGTTCTGGGTGGTTGCTAGGATATTTTCAGTGGTTGCTATGGTCTTTTGAGTGGTTGATAGATCTATCTATCTACTTCAAACTATTTTAAACTTCAAATACTTTAAACTTCAAACTAAATTAAACTTTAAACTAATTTAATCTTTTTAAACGTCAAACTTATATAAATTTTAAGATAATTTAAACTTCAAACTACTAAATTTACTTCATTTTAACTTATAAACTGTGTGTGTATATGTATGTGAGTTAATGTGTGTGTGTGTGTGTGTGTGTGTGTGTGTGTGTGTGTGTAACCGCCTAGAACACAATAGCAACCACTGAGAACAACCTAGCAACCGCCTAGCAACCACCCAGAACACCCTAGCAACCATCCAGAATAACTTAGAACACCATATCAACCACTCAGAACACCCTAGCAACTGCCTAACAACCACCCAGAACACCCTAGCAACCACCTATAATACCTTAGAACACCCTAGCAACACCATAGCAACCACTCAGAACACCGTAGCAACTGCCTAACAACCACCCAGAACACCCTAGCAACCACCCAAAATACCTTAGAACACCCTAGCAACCACTCAGAACACCCTAGCAACCACCCAAAAGACCCTAGCAACCACCCAAAATATTCTAGCAACCGCCTAGCAACCACCCAAAACACCCTAGCAACCGCCTAGAAACCACCCAAAAAACCTTAGCAACGACTCAAAATATCCTAGCAACCGCCTAGCAACCACCTCAGAACACCCTAGCAACCACCCAAAACAGCCTAGCAACACCATAGCAACCACCCAAAATACCTTAGAACACCATAGCAACACCACAGCAGACACTCAGAACACCCTAGCAACCACCCAAAATACCTTAGAAAACCCTAGTAACTCCATAGCAACCAGTCAGAACACCCTAGCAACCACCCAAAATACCTCAGAACAAACTAGCAACTGCCTAGCAACCACCCAAAAGACCTTAGCAACCGCCTAGCAACACCCTAGCAACCACCCAAAATACCTTAGAACACCATAGCAACACCATAGCAACCAGTCAGAACACCCTTGCAACCACGCAAAATACCTCAGAACAGGGGGGCGCTGCTGAGCTCTAATGGAGTAAGACGCGAGTTTGGAAGCTCCTGCCGATTTTGATTAATATTGTAATTCTTTTGCGCTTTTTCGACACATATTTAGTATAGTCTTACTCCGCTGAATTTTTTTTGTTAGGAAGTCTAACTCTGGACTGCGTAAGATGGCTGGAAAGAACTCTAAAACTCGCAAAACTATTCAGACACAACTGCGGCCTAGTCCTCAAATCTCGACCACACCCTCGAGTGGGTCATCTGTTGCTTCAGAGGTCGAGGGCGCCTCGGCGCATGCTAACCTTGACATCGATGCACTCAAGCTCGAGTTGTTGGCCTCGGTGAGGAAAGAGATTGCTGATATTTTTAAAAAGGAACTCCAGGATACACTCGGGGATGCTCTGCCTACTATTAGGCTTGACCTGCAAGCGGTAAAGTCACAGCTGGCGAATGATAAAGCTGCTACCGAGGCTACCATGTCCAAGCTTAAAGGTACGGTTGGAGAAATGGAGCACGCACTCACTGGGTGCTCCGATGACATCGCTGAGATGAAAACAACTATCGAGCGCCTCACAGCTAACGTAGCCACGCTGGAAAATAAATGTGAAGACTTAGAGTCCAGATCACGGCGCAACAACGTTAGGATAGTGGGAGTACCGGAGGGCCCTGACACCTTTACCACTGCAGCTGTGGCCGCCTTGCTGAAGGAAGCGTTCAATCTGGAAAAGGAGCCGCTTTTGGACCGGTCCCACCGGACCCTCCAACCCAAACCCAAGCCTGGTGATCGTCCGCGAGCCATTGTATGCAGGTTTCATTATCACAGTGACTGTGTGGACATTCTGCGCCGCGCTAGAGAGCTCCGACAGATTAAAGTCAGAGGCGTGACCGTCTCAGTCTTCCCTGACCACACCGCCAAGATAGCTCGGGCTCGGGCTGCATTCAATGAGGTCAGACGCCAACTTCGTGGCATTGATGGTGCGCGTTATGGTCTGTTTCATCCAGCGCGACTTCGCATCACATACAACGGTGTTGAGAAGGATTTCGTTTCTGCGGAGGAAGCCAGCGCCTTTGTCAAAACTTTGGTTCCTGGGTGAGCTCCAAAAGCTTTTCAGATCTGTTCTACTCCAGTCTTAATCTCTATTTGTTCAGTATTAGTTTGCTGGCTTGCTACACTTACTAAATTAGTGTAATTATTGTTTGTTTGTAGCAGGTACATTTTTATTTTTTTATATTTATTTTCCTCAATCTTACTGGACATTGTTAACAAGACTATACCATATTTTGTATTTTCTCATTTTATGCCTTCTGCTTCTATTCGCGCAAGACTGAGGGCCTACTGTTATTTGTTCATTTGTATTTTCACGTGCTTTACTGTATTCATGCGCATTTGTTAAATAATGTTGAGATCGGCGGGAGTTTTTTTTTTTTCTTCTCTCTCGCTTTTGTTTGTTCGGCATGGTCTCCGGGTTGTTCAACATTATTGTGGACAACTTGTTGTTTTTGTGGGAAACACTGCTGTCTCCTTTGTTCTGTGGTTATATGGGGACTTTGGGTGTATTTGTGTTTAAGGGATTGTTGGGGTGGGGGGGGTGGGGAGGGTGTTTCACCTCGGCTCTGTACGAACATTTAAAAAAAAAATTATTCAGATGGTTAATGACAATATATATCCCAGCATTGCTGGGTCAGGCACACCTCTCAGATTCATCAGTTGGAATATACGTGGTATGGGTAATCCTGTTAAGAGATCTAAGGTTTTTGCGCACTTGAAACGTTTAAACTCTGATTTAGTATTTTTACAGGAGACTCACCTTCGTGTTAAAGATCAGTGTAGGTTACATTGCCCTTGGGTAGGCCAAGTCTTCCACTCAAATTTTAATTCAAAAGCAAGGGGGGTCGCCATTTTAATTAACAAAAAAGTTCAGTTCTCATCCACTGATGTCATTGCTGATAGGAATGGCAGATATCTCATGGTTGCTGGGACTCTGATGCAAAAAAAGGTTTTGTTGGTAAACGTATACGCCCCGAACTTCGATGATGTTGAATTCGCTAATAGATTTCTGAGTAACATCCCCTTCTTGAATACACACTCGCTGATCCTTGGTGGGGATCTAAATTGTGTTTTTGACCCAATCTTGGATCGGTCTAATCCTCGAAATCTGACTCGATCTGCTATGTTGTGGTGAGATCTGGTATTGCTCTCACGTTCCTGATTAACCCCTAGTATCACTGTGTCTAGGTGATCTTTTGCTGTCAGGTCAGAATAGGAATTATTCCCTCAACTTGCTTGTTTATCATTTATACCAGTAAATCTAGGTGTAGTCCCTACACTCCCAAGGAAACAATAATAGACATTACTAACCAGACATATGAATTAAATTCATGCTTACCTTCCAGCCGAATCGCTCTTGGAACCCTTGTTATCTTCGATTAATAAGGATTAATGTATTGCTCTGTCTTTTGCTCTTAGAACTGTTTGTAAAAGCTGAAGTAAGACTTAACAGTGATTGTCTTTAGAAATAAAAGTTTATTTATACAAAAGATTAAAACACTGGTAGTACAAAAATTAATACTTGTAGCAAATCAAAAAGTAAATGTTACAGGATATAAAACTTCAGCTTATTCAATCTCAACAGGGCAGTCCTGTATGAGTGAATATTACAAAGACTAATTACCTTATCAGCAGTTCAAGCAATTTCAAGTAAATATGAACTCGTTCCCATCCGAGATTTATCAAGTTACAATATTATAGCAGAGCAGTTCAAACCAAAAGAAATTCAGCCAGGATTATACTAGAAGAGATTCGATTCCTCTCTAGGGATGCAATCCGACATCAAAATCAAAAATGCAGCCCTTAACAGTAAAAATGCAGTCATATTTATACAGAACTGGGTTACATTGTTCCAATACAGTTTCTTGGGTTTTTTCCAGAGGAACTCAGTCTCATGACAGAGTCTTGCGACATCAACCATCCATTGTCTCTGAGGGGTTTTTTGGTAACATTGCTGTTTCCCGTATATGGGCATTCTTGCGTCCTTTCCGTCCTCTGCGCTTTGGGCTTCCATGTATGTGTGTGCGTGCATATGTATCCGGAAGTGTGTTTGTACGTTCAAAATACCTATTAAAATTCGCAAATCCTGCCACACCCCCTCCTGGACGTTCAAAAGCACTTTCATTTACAATTCTCCTGTCATTCCCAACACGTTGCTTTCTAATAAAATCCCTTGGGTAAATCACATCCAGTTTATCAATTTTAACCTTAAAAAACATATACCGTAAAGGCATTACGAAATCCATGCAACACTAATGAAACCCATACATTCATTAATTTTCCCGATGGGAGAAACCCATCGTCACTCTTCCGTGCTGGGTCAACAGACTCTCGATGCTCCTGCGGAACCACCGCTGGGACACAGGTTTCCACCTGAACGAGTCCCGATGTCTCGGGGCCTGATTCAATTTTACCAGATCCTCTGGGTAAAGAGCCAGCTCGGAACCACTGTCCGCCAAGCTCTCGTCCAACACCCTCAGCTCCCACCGGGCTTGTGTCAGGCGCCACAGACAGATCTAGTAGATCAAGTACATAAACAATCTGGCCGTTATAACGCGCCTGTTTAGTACAGAACCCCGGAACAACTTTATTATTCCATAGATAGGTTCGAATGTCAACACAGCACGTAGTCCTGGTCACACGTTCCCTGTGCCCAATTAGTAATTCAACTGCTTCATCTAAATTGATGATCAGCCATTTCATTGCAATGATAAATTTCATTGCTTCATAGGTTAAGTAATGAGTGCAGCCTGGATCCGTAAAATTAGCCCCTCGATCATAAAAAGCAAAAAGTCTTCATTTCGGCCATGTAATAACCCTTGGAAAGTATACAAGATTGACATAAGTTTTTAAACTCAAAGCAACCCCGTTTGTGCTTCAGTTTTCAACGGGTAACATTTAACCTTCAGACAGTCATCACACATTTTATATATTCCATGTCCGTTGGCAATTCTCCGCCCATCCGGACCCTATTACAATAACACATCAACTTATGTTATAACAGGCAAATACAGTAACCAAAAGTTCCCAAAAACAAAAATTGCCATCAACTGTAATTCCTAAGTCAAATCTCATTTTCTTGTTATTCAAAAAAAAATAAAAGAAAATAAACTATAATAAATCAAAACATTAAAAATTATCATCAATTTCATACTAGCAGCAGTTTGTTGTTTCCTTTCCTTCCAAATATATATATATATATATATATATTTTAAACAAATCAAAAAGATAGTAAGATAGAGAAAGGGAACATAAAACAATAATTATCAAACCTTCTATGTCCTCCCATAGGAAGGCTGTGTCTGTCATTTAGACAATTGTAGGAAGCCAGGGGGCCCTCCTGACTTACAACAATGTCATTGACTTTGACATATCAAATCTCATGCCGAAAGATCGTTTATAAAAACTTGGTTGTTAACTTGGGTTTAAAAATTTGTAATTAAATCAACATTAAACAAAAACAACCCAACATCACAAGTGAATAAAGAGGGGGTAAAAAATATATATATATAAAAAATCAAAAATTAAAAATGTCAATTGACAATATATATTTCCCTTCTTTGTTTTTTTTTTTTTCAGTTTGTCCATGACAATCATAATAAAATGCCAACAAAATCATAATTATGTTTCGTTTTCTTTTGACTCCACAATCAATCACAAAAATACAAAAAATGAAACAAAATAGTGATCAATCAATTGTTTCAAAATAGAACAAAGTAAATAAATCCCTTCAAATTCTATATGACCACTGTTTTGTCACTGTTTACTTTTTCGTACTTTAATAATACAATAATCTATTTCAGAAAAAAAAAAATCTAAAATCTGAAACACAAAGGAATAATCATTTATATCCAGAAAAAATAGCAAGAAATAATAACTTTGGTTCATTCACATTTACGGAAGTCCCCGCCATCATTAAGATAATGAAATACAGCATTGCCAAGTTTCCACCAATGGTCTTAAAGCTGTATGTCATCAATAATTTAGAATAATCAAAAACATCTAAGTAAGGAACACAAGTTCCAAACCAGCATTTTTGAGCCAAATCATTTTAATATAGCACTGTGCAAAATTATACACAGCGATGGCCACGGAAAATATCATTACTTCGATAATTTCTCATTCGCCAAATAATCTTATTTGCGCACTCCTCAACAGCTAAGACACTAAATTCAGTAATAACGAATAATCGTTCAATACATTATACTGGCCAAGGCTTAAACACATAAAAACGATTTGTTCGGGCATGCGAATGGTTGATATTCCAGATATCCAATAAGAAATCAACCGTAAATTTATAGAGATAATACACACTATCTCCTTTTGGCGGTTCATCGCAATGCCATGTAGAATTGGTGCCATTGCCTGCCAACGTCTTCAGCTGTTGTTGCGCCCAAAGTTTATCAAGGGATTACACTTCGATCCTTTCCCCATTACCAACTTCGTCATCAAATGTCCGTAACCTTGCCACGCCATGTGACCCCCTTATAGCCCCTGTCGCTATAATAGGTCACACCTCCGTTTCTGACTCACTGTCAGTTAGTGGAAGCGAGGCCTTCCTGTTCATCACTGAACCAGACACATCCGAAAGTTTCTTGCAAACCAGCCACATTTTGGACGATTTAATAATCATTACCTTTATTACAATTATTGCTATGATAATTGTTAGGCAGATTATACCCATTTTTAGAAAATACCATGATTATACTATTAGGTCCCAAACAGAAAGCGCAAACTCTCTCACGTTATCTACGACCCATAAAATAGCTTTTACTGTATCTCCAATTAACGTAAAAAAGATCCCACACATTTGGTCTGAGTAGTTGCGAATTGTAATCCGATACGTTAATTAACGTCGGTGCCGCCGAAATTCCTTTTGAGAAAATTGTTGACCGGAAAGAAAAAATCCTTTCAATTCAGATTCGCTATCAACTATCCTGATTAGAGAACATTTATATTGTCATAATTTGATTCTTTGCAATTAACATTAATGGAGCATCACTAGTAATTGAACTAATGTCACTCCATTCTTTACTGCTGCCAACCTTCTTTGATCCTATTCTCCTTAGATTTTTTTTTTTTCAAAATACATGTTCCTTATCATACATCCAAGTAATATTCGGACTTTCCATAAGTCAAACCTCTCAGAGCTTCAATATTGCTCCTCAGTTGGAAACCACAAATATTTGATTTCCTCATCTCGTCTGAATCAAACCTGCCCCAAACCAAAATTCCATCAACTCGACTTTAATCTTTTCTTGATCATTATCTAAATTCTCTGGTCTCAAGCTGTTTCTTGAAAATGGACTAGAAGATCTAACATAAAATTTTAAAGAGGCCATCATTACCCTATAATTACCATACCTTTGTTCCAATTGTTTCAACATTGGTAGATAATACTTGGTACTCTAAAATCCATGAGCTAAATTGTGACTATTTAGACCCATAGTTTAGTTCTTCTTATACGAGATTGAGATTTGGAATATATCCTCATTAGCTCTATACTCAAATTAAACAACCTGCATGTTATCTTACGATTACTGGTTCTATCCAACCCTAATCGCATCACTATGGTTCTTCCAGATGCCTTGATTAGTATGGGTAACTCAGACAACACTAGACCAGCCCATACAATACAAAACAATAGCCGATCTACATTGCCGTTCAGTTATATTTTTTAAACATATTCAATAATACCTGAATGATTCGCTAGCTCCAAAGACAAACCTGGCCGGGGTGCATAACTTAAGGTTATTTGATGAAGTCTACTTCCACCTACCCCGTTGGCCCACAAGGTGTCATTTATAGTCCATGTCGTACGTTTGCCTTCTGCTTTCACCATGTCATTATCTGGGTCCTGTAATCCCATCCATTCATGCCATAGCTTAATAATATTAGCACCATGCCCCTCGAAAATTTTATCATCCCAAATCGAGGTATCATTCAAGTAACACACCCATGCGGATGCTGTTTCATAAGCAGACATACATTGCTTGTCAATGTCTCGACATTTCTCGTGATTTTCACACATTCCAATGGGCATAATCAGTTTTTCACATGTCACCCATTCTAATTCCACATAAGCTGGTTTAGGTCTATTTTTGTATACACCTATTATCAATACATATGGGTTTAGGCCCTTAGGCCAATAACTTAGTTGCAATGGGTTCCGGTTATCCACCGTTTATCCCATTTATTCTTACTAATTATAAACTTCGAGCCTGTCGAGGCAGATTTTCCACTCTGCCTACTGCTCTTTCTTTTATCGTCTATTGACAGGGCAATTGATTTTTAATAACTACCCTTGCCAAGCCAAGATCTCTATACCATTGGGACAATTTGTTTAGTTAAACAATCCCAATCATTCATTTTTGATATCCGTAGCAATGGAGTATTCCATAATCAATATATGACCATAGTAGACATCAAATTAAAAACATCCGAAAGATTATACTTAAGGCCCTGTAATTTGACGTGCGTCCGATTATATCCTTTTAAGTAATTCCATTGTAACCTAGTTTTATTATTAACAATCTTGTCTCCATAAATACTAGGCACCATTGTGGCACTAATACGTTTAGTACCTGTGCAGTTCCAAAATGACTTATCTATATCCTTTATAAATCCTTTAAACATATTCTTTATCATTTTTGGTCCATATTTAGTACCATCAAAATTCACCGTCTGCTTATAACAGATTTTTCTTACAACTTTCTCAACAACAGAACAGGAGGCTACTCCTACCTCATTTGTTTGATTCTCTACTGTGATGCCAAATCCAACTATAAAGAGACAGACTACCAGAACCATCATTAGGGCCAACAGTAACAGTCCTACTTCACTCCGGTCATGAGGCAATTCCTGATACTTCCCCTTTAGTCCGGTTCCTCTTTTCACCATCCTGTTGCTGAAAAACACAAAAAGATATAGATGCACAAAAACCTCCTAAGCTTTCCCTATCTGATCTATAATCCATGCGGTCATTCTGCTCAGTTTGTTAGGTTTTCTGATAATTGTCCTTTCAACTTTGACCCCCTCTATTGATTTGCCTATACTTAGGTAATCAGAGGTCATGGTGATAGAAACTTTCACCTGCCATAATTCACTGGTCCTATGTGAATCTAGCTTGACTTTTATTCTTTCTGTCCCTGAGAATGTCTGTTGTGACCTTGCTCTGACAGTCAGTGAGGTTTCCCGTACAAAATGACTATATTCTCTAGCCATGTATATCGGATATTACTCCTGAAAAGACATTTTTGTTATCAATTCAACCAGTAAGTCATTCATATTTATTTCTTTATACATTCCTTCCTCTTTAAACTGAATTGAGTAATCATTGTCATGAAATGGATCCCTTACAACCTTTTTCCAAAGGTTCAAGTCAGTATCTCTTTTCAGTGTTTCCTCTAAAACACTGCCCCTCAACATTGGATCAGAGTCCAATGGCATCGGGCCACCTGAGCTTAGCAGCCTTCCCTACAGAAAGGCTTTCTCGCTATCACAGACTAAAGCCAGGGGATTTATGTCCCATTTACACATAATTTTATCATCAATTAAGCAGCCTAGACTTGTTTCAGTTTTTCTAGACTGCCAAAATTCTTTCAGACTTGTAAGTATTAACAATCGTTTTCCGATCATTAACTTACACCTAGGGCACTTACTTAGTTGCCCTTGGTTGTCTAGAGTGCATCTACACTCTTGACCTCTAAGACTGTACTTTATCTTACAGTCTATGCAAGCTTTACAACCACAATTCCCCGTGGTTAATTCATATTGCCAGACTGACCAGCGTTGTCTGGACAACCGGCACAATCCACAAATGCTCATATCTCCGCCCGCGCACGATCCCATTGATCTGCCGGAAAAATACCACTCAGGTATAATTGTCATTTGGCTTCTAAGCCAATGCTGACTCCGACCTCCCTAGGTCCTTCCCTCCGAGAGGAGCTGACAAATCTCCTGTTTGCCACAGATCACACAGTCAGTAGGTTTCCTACGGATTGTCGCAGTTCCTGCTTCACAA
Source organism: Leuciscus leuciscus (assembly GCF_965113295.1). Classification (NCBI taxonomy): domain Eukaryota; kingdom Metazoa; phylum Chordata; class Actinopteri; order Cypriniformes; family Leuciscidae; genus Leuciscus; species Leuciscus leuciscus. Next base: position 14,992,330 of record NC_138731.1, on the reverse strand, counting down.
TCCTTATGTCACATCTTCACTAAGAAAGAGTCACTAAAGTCTTTACACACTACAACAGTGCCCTCTGCTGGACATTTAGCGTCTGACTGGAAACTTACTTTTGGTCTGTATACCTTACTCATCGTGAATATTAATCTTTGCTCCCCACAAGATTCCTAATTGACCAAATTCGCTTCAAGCCTAACGGTTGTGCTTGAAGTTAATTCAACTAGGCCTACTTTTTCGGTTCTCGTTTTACCACGAAAACGTACTTGTTTTTGTTTTAATATAAATAAAACCTGTTTTGCCCTTTCGACTTAGGGCTTTTGCTTTTGTCGGTCGATTTAGGAATTTGATCAGTCTTCGAAATCCTACAATTAAGGAAATAAGTTCATAAATCTAAATCCCTAAATCTCCTAGATTTAGATTTTTCAAAAAATCAGTCCTTAAACAAAGGTATTGCACGTACAACCAATCCGCTACCCTGTATTTATCCGCTACTCGGATGGTCGGTTTTCAACCGCCTTAATTAAAATAATACCCTGCTTTTTTGCAAAAGGTCTCCACTTCATGGCCAGTTAAGTTATGTCTGTTATCGCCTCGAACTCATTCGTGCGAACCCTGCTATGTTATCAACCTCTTAAGGCTGTTCAGGACAACAGTAGCCTACCTGTCGCCTGTTAAAATGGGTAGATCTCTATAAAGGTAGAGCAGTTATCCACAATAACTAGGAAGTAAGCGTTTTTTCCTTTTTTGTTTTAGAACTAAACTAGTCTAGCGAAATCTGAACTAATTTCAACGTTCTATTTCTCAGTTTTGATTTTTCCCATAATCAATATAAATACTGGTTATAACCTTCCTACAATCAGGGCAATTTAACTTAAGTTTCTGATCATTAGTTTTTAAGTTCTGAAATATGTAAGCCCATCTGCTGACAATATTTCGCAACATACGTCGTTGGAGGGTGAAACAGTTTATCATGCAGTTTCTGCAGTAAGTCCCCCTCGCTCTGTTTAGTGATCGCTCGTATGCGGATGTATTGATCAAATTCCTTGTTCCCAACTGCCGCAGGCGTTGTCCTGTATTCTGTGGCTAGACTTATGCAATACTTTCGGTTTCACAACCTTGTAATTTTCGCTTATGCTCCTCCACAGTTCCACCTGACGGTTTGCCTTTAGCGTTATAGAAACTATTCTGTTCCCACCTATCCAGGTGTTCAACCAATCATAGCTAAACAAAACCACTGTCCGTTATTAACAAACAGTCCATGTGGTTATTTTCTTTAATAAATAACAATGCCTTCGCTACCGCTGTGACTTCAGCTTCCTGTGCACTTTTGTCATCTTCTATCTTCCTTTTTCTCTGTGGATAATTTGACCTCTCTGCTTAACAAGGAAGCCCCACCATGTTTGTCCTTTATCTGAACTTCCGTCAGTAAAGTAGCACAAATGTGCTTGATTTATTATGGTCTTTTTCTCCTTTTTAGGAGTTTTAACATGTCTAAATTCTATCTGATTGTCACAGATTAGCCTCATTTAGTCCATTTAGACCAGGTAAAAGTGTGAATGCGATTATTTTCATTCACTAAATTATTTTGCTAATAATTCTATTCCTTCACGTTTAGCAATGACTATTACTAATTTTTCTGCAGCCAATGATTTAATAATCAGCAAATTTCTAGCTACCATAGCTAATATATCTACAGGTAACACATTTTCCTGTCTTTTTTGGTTATCTGTTGTTTTTTTTGTTTTTTTTATGAGATCCTCTTTAGTTGATTTTAGCCAAAATCTTATCATCATTTAAACCATTTGTCGCGTTTCTTGCATTAATTAAATATCTGTTTAATAAAGCCTCTATTAATTAAATATTACCCCTTTTCTAGATAATTCTCTTTATTGTTTCTTTTATCTCTTCATACACGGATTTATTTATCAGATATTGATTTTGCAGAACCTGAATTCCTCCCATTACGGTATATTCATATTTATCTGATAGTTTTCCACAATCTTTATTGCTTATATTTTTCAAGTAATTTTTCTAACTAGTTTTTGTCAATAGGGTCTTGTTTTATAACCCTATTATTTCCTGAATCCAGGCCGACTTTTTTAGGCCATCTGATTGTTTCATCATTATCAGTATCTTTTTCCTTAATTTATTTAATTAGAATGTTGTCATTTAGACGCATTAAAGTTGTGCTGTCAACTATACACTGCAATCCTTCCCAGGAATATCTATCTCTGGTCACTGATTTCATTTTATTACTGAAACCTTAATCATTATATTCACCTTCAAATTTTATCGCTCCGTTAGGAACTTTTGTTACACTGGATACCTTTTCTAGGTTATCTAACATAAATTTGATTCCCTTTTATTGGACATGTAATCCTTATTTTTTGTCTCCCCATGTCAGAGGCAGTGGGATTATACTTCCCTACTTCTAGTTTTCGGTTCTGCTATTTTGTTTCGTTTGTTTATGTGGGCTTGTTTCTGCTCTTCAGTCAGTTTTGCCCATTCTTTAGGCTCTATAAATTTAGTTCCTTTTCCGGTCTTCTTAGCTGGCCTAACCTGGGGTTTTAACTTTTTATATAAAGTTTCAGGATGTTCATACCTTACTGTCCTAGCCTCATTTTTATCCTTCGATTTACTTTTAGTTTTCTGATAGGCAGTTTCCCGTTTCATCCTATCCCCCTCTATTGGTTTATTTATGTTTTGGCCTAAGCTTTCTCTGGTCCTATTACTTCTAACCGTTTCCCTGTCATATAGGTCCGCTAAACTAGACATTTCTGACCAGTTGGTAACTGTGGCTAGCCTTTTAAGTCTAGCTAAATCTCCTCCATTTGTCCACCCTTGGGGGGCTTTCTTGGAAAGACATGGCCATCAGCCTCTGGTTTTAACCACTTCTGTCTTTTTCCGTAATTCAGTCTCCTTATCTATACCTATCCCTTTGGAGTGGTATGCATTAAGGTTTTCTAGTTTCATGGATATTCCTGTATGATATTTAATCATCAGTCTTACCAGGCTAGTTGAGGCACCTAGGGTTTTCCCCAGATCAGCCACCATTTTTGCCTTAATCATATTGTTATCTTTTGCCCCTTTGAATTTCATATTTTGTAGGAGCTGGATGACTGTAAAACGGTCTTCCTTAATCTGTCTAGCTGGACCGCGCCTAGGTTTAGAGACCACTTTTTCTTCATATTCAAATTCTGACTGTGTCCTCTCCTTTTTAACTGACAAGGGCTTCTTAGAGCACCTGCTTTCTTTTCTCTTTATCAGAGTCTGAGGTGTATGAGCTGGAGGAAGAATCAGAAGGTTCCCCTCCCTTTTTCAACCTCTCGTCTATACTCTTTCCTTGCTAGATCTCTGTTACTAAAAGGGGAAGGTGATACTTCCTTTTTTTTCTTTTAGGTGCTTTCTACGGTTTTCTTGGAACTCTACCCTTATTGATGGGAGGAAACCTTGCTATGCGTGGCCTCCCATAATTTTCACAAGCCTTTCATCATTGGTACATATCTAATAAAATATAACACAATGTGTTTTGCATTTGATCTAGCTGTTCTGCTAACATGTGACATTTTACTTTTTTGCTGGTTCCCGGCATATTTAGGATATCATTAGCAGTAAGTTCATAAACAAACTGCATTACTTCTGCTCTGGCCCCTTGAGTGCTGTTGAATGTGAATTCACTGAATTAAGCACTTGACCAGTGCAAGTTAGAAATGTTCTACCGCCCCTGGTATTATTTTCTCTTTTATGCGAGCTGTTTTTCCATTCTTTAGACGGGCTTCCAGATTTTGTTAGCACTATCTCTGCGAGGTATTTTCTCGTCTTCTGTACTTTCTGAGCCTAAACTATGATCAGGCTCTCTACCTATCTGCACTTTGGGTTTATTATCGTTTAACTCTCTCCCTGTTGAAGCTTTGTACGATCTAAACCCTGTCTCTCTTATTTCCCCTGATATTTCCCCTGTCATCAGGGATCTGAACCCGGTTACGACATCTTTGTGTTTAGGAATCGTTCCCGTTTCTAAGAGCATTTTTTCATAGTTTTTTATCTATTTGACCATAGTCACATCCTGAGGCCCCTTCCATTTCAGTGTACTCTGAAGGGGTGGGGGATTCAACTGTGATCAGAGCTTCCTGATCAGTAACGCCGTTTCTAGTTACTCTTATGTCTATTCCTTTAACAATTGGTACGGTGGTATCACTGTCCCCAATTTCTACAGTAACCTTTTTACTTCGACTTTTACTGCTAACAACTTGGACTAATTTACTTAATCCAGCTTCATTAGAAGTGTATAAAGTATCGTCAGTAGCCAGTAGTTCTTTATTGCCTACTTGCGTTTTTTTTTTTTTTTTGTCTTGTTTAGTTGATCTTGTGGGAGCAAAATTATATTAGTTATTCTCTCCATGACTGTGTGAATCTGGCTTCTCCTCTGAGGATTTTGGTAACTATCTCTTTATATGAGGTTTCTAAATGGGTACTCTATGGTCCCACAGCGCTGCCCTCGAGATCTCTTGTTACCTCTGTCGTGCCTAACCATAGAACTTTATCTCAGGCGTCCCCGTGATACTTTCTATGGTTAGGAGGAAGTATCTGTTCCTGTAACTTCCTCAATACACTATGGAGACATTATTTTGCATTTGGATTTAGCCGTCGTCTTAGTACTTAAACTATTATTCCCTTAGGTTCTTGTGGGTATTATTGGGCAATTAGAAATTGACCCAATCCCGGACGAGCCCCCATGTGGTGAGATCTGGTATTGCTCTCACGTTCCTGATTAACCCCTAGTATCACTGTGTCTAGGTGATCTTTTGCTGTCAGGTCAGAATAGGAATTATTCCCTCAACTTGCTTGTTTATCATTTATACCAGTAAATCTAGGTGTAGTCCCTACACTCCCAAGGAAACAATAATAGACATTACTAACCAGACATATGAATTAAATTCATGCTTACCTTCCAGCCGAATCGCTCTTGGAACCCTTGTTATCTTCGATTAATAAGGATTAATGTATTGCTCTGTCTTTTGCTCTTAGAACTGTTTGTAAAAGCTGAAGTAAGACTTAACAGTGATTGTCTTTAGAAATAAAAGTTTATTTATACAAAAGATTAAAACACTGGTAGTACAAAAATTAATACTTGTAGCAAATCAAAAAGTAAATGTTACAGGATATAAAACTTCAGCTTATTCAATCTCAACAGGGCAGTCCTGTATGAGTGAATATTACAAAGACTAATTACCTTATCAGCAGTTCAAGCAATTTCAAGTAAATATGAACTCGTTCCCATCCGAGATTTATCAAGTTACAATATTATAGCAGAGCAGTTCAAACCAAAAGAAATTCAGCCAGGATTATACTAGAAGAGATTCGATTCCTCTCTAGGGATGCAATCCGACATCAAAATCAAAAATGCAGCCCTTAACAGTAAAAATGCAGTCATATTTATACAGAACTGGGTTACATTGTTCCAATACAGTTTCTTGGGTTTTTTCCAGAGGAACTCAGTCTCATGACAGAGTCTTGCGACATCAACCATCCATTGTCTCTGAGGGGTTTTTTGGTAACATTGCTGTTTCCCGTATATGGGCATTCTTGCGTCCTTTCCGTCCTCTGCGCTTTGGGCTTCCATGTATGTGTGTGCGTGCATATGTATCCGGAAGTGTGTTTGTACGTTCAAAATACCTATTAAAATTCGCAAATCCTGCCACAATGTCTAAAGCATTCTCTGATTTTATGGAACAGAATAGTCTTATTGATCCATGGAGATCCCGTAACCCCTCTATTAAAAAATTCTCTTTCTTTTCCCAAGTGCACCATTCATACTCTAGAATTGATTACTTTTTTATTGATAGTACACTTAATTCATGTGTTAATTCCTCTGACTATTTAGGTATTGTAATATCTGACCATTCACCTTTATTATTAGATATTCAACTCTCTAATTATAAATCTAGCCCACCACTTTGGAGATTTAACTCTCTTCTTTTGGCAGACAAAGAATTCTGTGAACTCATTTCAAACTCTATTGATGAGTTCTTGTCTTTCAATCATAATGACACCTCTTCGTATTCATTGTTGTGGGAAACACTTAAATGTTGCCTGAGAGGTCAAATTATTTCATACTCTGCTCTTTCTAATAAAAAGATTAATGGTAAGCTTAATGCACTTACATCTGTGATTAGTTACCTTGATCAGAAATATGCATTGAACCCTTCTCCAGAACTTCTTAAGCAGCGTCTCGATTTGCAAGCAGAATTTGATCTTATTTCAACTAAAGAGGCAGAGCGCTTGCTACTATGCAGTCGTGGCTCATACTACGAACATGGTGATAAGGCAAGTCGTTTATTAGCACATCAGATACGACGACAGGCCACTTCCCGTTTGATACCTACTATTAAAAACACTTATGACACTATTACTGCAGACCCCTTAGAAATTAATGCTACTTTTAAATCATTTTACTCTTTATTATATAAATCTGAATTTCCTACTGATAATACTAAAATGAATACATTTCTTCAGAATCTTTCGAACCCTGTCATTGATTCTATTACTGCCATGCAAATGGACTCTCCACTCTCTCTTGAAGAAGTATTAAATGCAATTAATGTCATGCAATCTAATAAATCCCCAGGCCCCGACGGGTTTCCGATTGAATTTTTAAAAAAATGTATTGGCAAATTGGCACCATTACTTTTATCCGTATTCACTCAATCCCTGGAAAGTGGTTCTTTACCACCAACCATGACACAAGCCACTATTGCTCTCCTTCTCAAAAAGGACAAAGATTCAACCTCCTGTGGGTCTTACAGACCATTGTCTTTGCTTAATGCTGACGTCAAGGTATTGGCTAAAGTAATTGCATCCCGCTTAGAGAATGTGCTTCCTCATATTATATCCGAAGAGCAAAATGGTTTTATAAAGGGACGTCAATTGTTTTTTAATACCCGTACACTTTTTAATATAATTTACTCTAAACACTCTGCTGAACTTCCTGAGCTTGTGATTTCTTTGGACGCCGAAAAGGCATTTGATAGGGTAGAGTGGGAGTACTTGTTTGCAGTTTTAAAAAAATTAGGATTTGGTGATAATTTTATTTCTTGGATTCGCCTCCTCTATTCATCTCCTAAGGCCAGTGTTCATACTAATGATGTTTATTCTGATTATTTTACCCTTGAACATGGAACTCGCCAAGGGTGTCCCTTATCACCTTTGCTCTTTGCTATTGCTATCGAGCCTCTGTCAATTACATTAAGATCTTCCCCTTTATTCAAAGGAATCATCCGTAATAGAACTGAATATAAACTATCATTGTATGCGGATGATTTGCTATTGTATATATCTGATCCTTCACTCTCTATCCCTGCTGTTTTAAATATTCTGGAGAACTACAGCTCTTTTTCAGGTTATAAATTAAATTTGGAGAAAAGTGAGTGTTTTCCCATTAATGCTGCAGCATGTCATATGCAACAGTCAGATTTGCCTTTTCGATTTAGTCCATCAGGGTTCAAATATCTCGGTGTTAACGTGACTCGTTCTTTGTCTAGCCTTGCTTCTGCGAATTTCACTCCCCTTATCTCTAAGATTACAACCAATATTCAAAGATGGGGTAACCTCCCCCTTTCTTTAATTGGCAAGATCAATGTTGTTAAAATGAATATTTTACCTAAATTTCTATTCTTATTCCAGTCAATTCCTCTTTTTCTGCCAAAACATTTTTTTGACGCACTCGATAAGTTAATTTGTTCTTTTATTTGGGGTGGAAAACCACCTAGGATTCGTAAAACTCTGCTGCAGAGATGCAGACTTAGTGGAGGACTAGCATTACCTAATTTTTTTAATTACTATTGGGCGGCTCACATTCATAAACTTTGCTACTGGTTAAAATCCCCTGGATCCTCTTGGTGTAAATTGGAACTATCATCCTGTAGAGGATCTTCTGTACCTGCTTTACTTTATACCTCTTTACCCACAAAACCTTCTCTATATACCGATAATCAAGTGGTTCTTAACACGCTCAAAATCTGGTATCAATTTAGACGACACTTTAAATTTGTAAATGGTTCTTCCTTGGGTCCTATCATTGACAACCACTTATTTCCTCCATCGCTTTCGGATTCGACATTTTCACTGTGGCATGACAAGGGTATTACACAATTTAGAGATTTATATGTAGACGGTGTCTTCGACAGTTTTACCAATTTGTCATCTCGCTATGGACTCCCTGTTAGTCATCTGTTTCGCTATTTTCAAACTCGCAATTTTGTGGCTAAGTGTTTCCCTAATTTCCCCTCTTTACCTCCAGAGCATTGCTGGGAAACCATGCTTTCATTTGTCCCCCATAACAGAGGAATCATTTCCAAGCTATGTGACACTATCTTAGCTTTTAGCGATGATCCTAATGACAAACTTAAGTGTACATGGGAAAGGGAACTGGGAATACAAATACAGGAGGAGTCCTGGGAACAGGCTATAGAGAGGATACGTTCCACCACGACTTGCGCTCGTCTTGGACTTATTCAATTTAAGGTCTTACATAGAGTACATTTCTCTAAGCTTAGACTATCTGAAATATATCCGGATGTGGAAGACAAATGCGATAAATGTCATGGCTCACCTTGTCATCTTAGCCACATGTTTTTTTTTTTGTCCTGATTTGAAAGATTTCTGGTTGGGTTATTTTAATATTATGTCCTCTGTTCTTGGGGTAAATCTCCAACCTTGTCCTCTGATTGCTATATTTGGAATTCCTGACCCCTCACTTGCACTTAACCCTACACAAAAGGACATCATAGCTTTTACATCTCTACTAGCAAGACGCTCTTTATTGTTACACCGGAAGTCACCTAAATATCCTTCTGTCTCCCGATGGCTCAGTGACGTCATGTATTTTTTAAAACTTGAGAAAATTAAATACACGTTGAGAGGATGTACAGTCAAATTTTTCCATAAATGGCAACCTTTTATTTCCTATTTCACTGATTTAGTGGTACTACCCAATTGAATGTGTGCCCTTATTTTATTAATTTTATTAATTTTTTTTTTTTTTTTTTTTTTTACTGTTTGTATTGCATAAATAACCAGTAATATGTATGTTGGTCGTGGTGTGCCAAGTGGGTGGGGGGTTGTTCATTGTTTATTATGGTACTTTGTGATCCATTGTAATTATTTTCTCCTACATCTTTATCAAAGTGTTTTTGGATTGTTTTTGATTATGCATTTTTTTATGTGTATGTGTGTGTGTACATATGGATGTATATATATATGTATGTTTTATATGCGTGTATATGCGTCCATGTACATATTCACGTATGTTTAAAGAGGGAGAAAAAAGGAAAAAAAGGGGAAAAAAAGGATAAATTGTATCTGTGAATGGAAATATTGTATTGTTTTGCTTTTCCCAATAAAAAGAAAGTAAAAAAAATAAAAAAAATACCTCAGAACACCCTAGCAACTTCCTAACAACCACCCAGAACACCCTAGCAACCACCTAGCAACCACCCAAAAGACCCTGGCAACCACCCAAAATACCCTAGCAACCGCCTCAACCACACAAAAGACCATAGCAACCACTGAAAATATTCTAGCAACCACCCAGAACACCATAGCAACCGCCTAGCAACCACCAAGAATACCTTAGCAACCACCTAGCAACACCATAGCAAACCACCCAGAACACCCTAGCAACCTCCTAGCAACACCATAGCAACCGCCTAGCAACCACCCAAAATACCTTAGCAACTGCCTAGCAACAACATAGCAACCACCCAGAACACCCAGGCAACCGCCTAGAAACCACCCAGAATACCCTAGCAACCGCCTAGCAACACCATAACGACCACCCATAACATCCTAGCAACTGCCTAGCAACCACCCAGAATACCTTAGTAACCACCTAGCAACACCATAGCAACCACCCAGAACAGCCTAGCAACCGCATAGAAACACCCTAGCAACCACCCAAAATACCTTAGCCATCACTTAGCAACACCATAGCAACCGCCTAGCAACCACCCAGAACACCCTAGAAACCACCCAAAAGACCCTAGCAACCGCCTTGCAACCACCCAGAGTACCTTAGCAACCGCCTAGCAACACCATAGCAACCACCCAGAACACCCTAGCAACCTCCTAGCAACACCCAAGCAACCGCCTAGCAACCACCCAAAATACCTTAGCAACTGCCTAGCAACAACATAGCAACACCCAGGCAACCGCCTAGCAACCACCCAGAAAAACCTAGCAACCACCTAGCAACAAACCAAAAGACCCTGGCAACCACCCATAATATCCTAGCAACCACCCAGAACACACTAGCAACCACCCAAAATACCCTAGCAACCGCCTCAACCACCCAAAAGACCACAGCAACCACTGAAAATATTCTAGCAACCACCCAGAACACGATAGCAACCACATAGCAACCACCCAGAATACCTTAGCAACCACCTAGCAACACCATAGCAACCATCCAGAACACCATAGCAACCGCATAATAACACCCTAGCAACCACCCAAAATACCTTAGCTCTCGCTTAGCAACACCATAGCAACCGCCTAGCAACCACCCAGAACACCCTAGCAACCACCTAGCAACCACCCAAAAGACCCTAGCAACCACCCAAAAGACCCTAGCAACCGCCTTGCAACCACCCAGAGTACCTTGGCAACCGCCTAGCAACACCATAGCATCCACCCAGAACACCCTAGTTACCTCCTAGCAACACCCTAGCAACCGCCTAGCAACCACCCAAAATACCTTAGCAACTGCCTAGCAAAAACATAGCAACCACCCAGAACACCCAGGCAACCGCCTAGAAACAACCCAGAATACCCTAGCAACCGCATAGCAACACCATAACAACCACCCATAACATCCTAGCAACTGCCTAGCAACCACCCAGAATACCTTAGCAACCACCTAGCAACACCATAGCAACCACCCAGAACAGCCTAGCAACCGCATAGAAACACCCTAGCAACCACCCAAAATACCTTAGCTCTCGCTTAGCAACACCATAGCAACCGCCTAGCAACCACCTAGAACACCCTAGCAACCACCTAGCAACCACCCAAAAGACCCTAGCAACCGCCTTGCAACCACCCAGAGTACCTTAGCAACCGCCTAGCAACACCATGGCATCCACCCAGAACACCCTAGCAACCTCCTAGCAACACCCTAGTAACCGCCTAGCAACCACCCAAAATACCTTAGCAACTGCCTAGCAACAACATAGCAACCACCCAGAACACCCAGGCAACCGCCTAGAAACAACCCAGAATACCCTAGCAACCGCCTAGCAACACCATAACGACCACCCATAACATCCTAGCAACTGCCTAGCAACCACCCAGAATACCTTAGCAACCACCTAGCAACACCATAGCAACCACCCAGAACAGCCTAGCAACCGCATAGAAACACCCTAGCAACCACCCAAAATACCTTAGCCATCGCTTAGCAACACCATAGCAACCGCCTAGCAACCACCCAGAACACCCTAGCAACCAACTAGCAACCACCCAAAAGACCCTAGCAACCGCCTTGCAACCACCCAGAGTACCTTAACAACCGCCTAGCAACACCATAGCAACCACCCAGAACACCCTAGCAACCACCCAAAATATTCTAGCAACCGCCTAGCAACCACCCAGAATACCCTAGCAACCACCCAGAACACCCTAGCAACCACCTAGCAACCACCCAAAATACCCTAGCAACCACCTCAACCACCCAAAAGACCATAGCAACCACTGAAAATATCCTAGCAACCACCCAGAACACCATTGCAACCGCCTAGCAACCACCAAGAATACATTAGCAACCGCCTTTCAATACCATAGCAACCACCCAGAACAGCCTAGCAACCGCCTAGAAACACCCTAGCAACCACCCAAAATAACTTAGCAACCGCTTAGCAACACCATAGCAACCGCCTAGCAACCACCCAGAACACCCTAGCAACCACCTAGCAACCACCCAAAAGACCCTGGCAACCACCCATAATATCCTAGCAACCACCCAGAATACACTAGCAACCACTGAAAATATTCTAGCAACCACCCAGAATACCTTAGCAACCACCTAGCAACCCCATAGCAACCTCCTAGCAACACCCTAGCAACCGCTTAGTAACCACCCAAAATACCTTAGCAACTGCCTAGCAACAACATAGCAACCACCCAGAACACCCAGGCAACCGCCTAGAAACCACCCAGAATACCCTAGCAACCGCCTAGCAACACCATAACGACCACCCATAACATCCTAGCAACTGCCTAGCAACCACCCAGAATACCTTAGCAACCACCTAGCAACACCATAGCAACCACCCAGAACAGCCTAGCAACCGCATAGAAACCCCCTAGCAACCACCCAAAATGCCTTAGCCATCGCTTAGCAACACCATAGCAACCGCCTAGCAACCACCCAGAACACCCTAGCAACCACCCAAAAGACCCTAGCAACCACCCAAAAGACCCTATCAACCGCCTTGCAACCACCCAGAGTACCTTAGCAACCGCCTAGCAACACCATAGCAACCACCCAGAACACCCTAGCAACCTCCTAGCAACACCCTAGCAACCGCCTAGCAACCACCCAAAATACCTTAGCAACTGCCTAGCAACAACATAGCAACCACCCAGAACACCCAGGCAACCGCCTAGAAACCACCCAGAATACCCTAGCAACCGCCTAGCAACACCATAACGACCACCCATAACATCCTAGCAACTGCATAGCAAAAAACATTCTGGTCCAAACTTTCTCAAGCCAACTTAAAGTTTGTCTCGACGAACTTTCGCATCTAATTATTATTACTATTATTATCTTAATAATTCTATTATTATTTCTGGTCAAAGGTTCCCTAAAAAGTTTTTAAACTATGTAGGGGTTAAACTATGTAGGGTTTTAAACTTTTAAAGGGGTGGTAGTGGCGCAGTGGATAAGACACATGCCTTTGGTGTGAGAGACCCGGGTTCGAATCCACTGTGAGACACCAATGTGTCCCTGAGCAAGACACTTAACCCCTAGTTGCTCCAGAGGCGTGCGACCTCTGACATATATAGCAATTGTAAGTCGCCTTGGATAAAAGCGTCAGCTAAATGAATAAATGAATGTAAAATTATAGACTCCATCTGATGATAAATATGTCTAACCTCTCCGTCAAAATTTTCTAGTGACGGGTCACATCTATATTTTTAAAATGGCCCAAGTGCGATTCTTGTTGCAATAGTCTGTTAACATTGGCTCAATGAGAAATACGTCAGACTAATTGAATTTTTTTTACAGTGTAACACAAGAAAGAGTCCACTAGTATATATAGAAAGGTCAAGTTTCGAGTACTCCTTGGCCAGAAAAAAATTCAGTATGTCAAAAATGGACTTTTGTCAGGATGGAATAACATCTTTAAGGACTCTTTGGCCAGAAATATGTTCAGTAGGTCAAAAGCGTACCATTGTAATAACATTATGAGCTTTGCACAAACTATCTAACGTTGAGCATCATTAAAGAAACATAGGCTATGCACTTCTTGCATTGCATTACACTAACGATCTAACTTTGTGCAACTTGAAGCATAACATACAGATTATGCACTTCTCGCACTGCAGTGCATTGCACACCAGAACAAAATCATTCCCAGGTTCATTATGAGTGTTATTGCATTGCATTGCACAAACGTTGTGCACTGAAGAATAACATACAGGTTATGCACTTTTTACATTGCATTAAATTGCACACCAGAACTAACTCATTCCCATGTTCAAAGAAGAGATAAAGTGTGTTGTTGCATTGTATTGCACTAAAGATCTAACGTTGTGCACTGAAGAATAACATATAAGTTATGCACTTTTTACAATGCATTAAATTGCACACCAGAACTAACTCATTCCCATGTTGATTAAAGACATAACGTGTGTTGTTGCATTGCATTGCACTAACGATCTAACGTTGTTTACTGAAGAGTAACATATAGGTTATGCACTTCTTACATTGCATTGCATTGCATTGCACACCGGATCAAACTCATTCCCATGTTCATTAAAGACATAACTATGTGTGTTGATCTGACACACAACACACGATCTGACGTTGTGCACTGAATAACAATATGCACTTTTCGCATTGCATTAAATTGCACACCATTGCATTGCGGTTGCACACCAGTACTAACTCATTCCCATGTTGATTAAAGACATAACGTGTGTTGTTGCATTGCACATTGCATTGTATTGCATTGCATTGCATTGCATTGCATTGCACTAACGATCTAACGTTGTGAACTGGAAAATAACACAAGTACTTTTCGCATTGCATTGCATTGCATTGCATGGCATTGCACTGCACTAACGATCTGACGTTGTGCACTGAATAACTATATGCACTTTTTGCATTGCATTGCATTGCACACCAGAACTAAATCCTTCCCATGTTCATTAAAGAGATATGTGTTGTTGCATTGCATTGCAAAAACGATCTAACCGTTGTGCACTGAAGAATAACATATAGGTTATGCACTTTTTGCATTGCATGGCACACCAAACTGTCATTCCCATGTTCATTAAAGAGATAACGTGTGTTGTTGCATTGCATTGCATTGCACTAACATACGTTATGCACTTTTTGCATTGCATTGCATTGCACACCAGAACTAACTCATCCCCATGTTGATTAAAGACATAACGTGTGGTTGCATTGCATTGCATTGCATTGCATTGCTTTGCATTGCATTGCATTGCATTGCATTGCATTGCTTTGCATTGCATTGCATTGCATTGCATTGCATTGCATTGCCTTGTTTTGCTTTGCACTGCATTGCATTGCATTGCATTAACGATCTAACGTTGTGCACTGAAGAATAACATATGCACTTTTCACATTGCATTGCATTGCACACCAGAACTAACTCATTCCCATGTTGATTAAAGACATAACGTGTGGTTGCATTCATTGCATTGCATTGCATTGCATTGCTTTGCATTGCATTGCATTGCATTGCATTGCCTTGTTTTGCTTTGCTTTGCACTGCATTGCATTGCATTGCATTAACGATCTAACGTTGTGCACTGAAGAATAACATATGCACTTTTCACATTGCATTGCATTGCACACCAGAACTAACTCATTCCCATGTTGATTAAAGACATAACGTGTGGTTGCATTGCATTGCATTGCATTGCATTGCTTTGCATTGCATTGCATTGCATTGCATTGCATTGCATTGCATTGCATTGCATTGCATTGCATTGCCTTGTTTTGCTTTGCACTGCATTGCATTGCATTGCATTGCATTAACGATCTAACTTTGTGCACTGAAGAATAACATATGCACTTTTCACATTGCACACCAGAACTAAATCCTTCCCATGTTCATTAAAGAGATATGTGTGTTGTTGCATTGCATTGCACAAACGATCTAACCGTTGTGCACTGAAGAATAACATTGCACACCAGAACTGTCATTCCCATGTTCATTAAAGAGATAACGTGTGTTGTTGCATTGCATTACATTGCACTAACATACGTTATGCACTTTTTGCATTGCATTGCATTGCACACCAGAACTAACTCATCCCCATGTTGATTAAAGACATAACGTGTGGTTGCATTGCATTGCATTGCATTGCATTGCTTTGCATTGCATTGCATTGCATTGCATTGCATTGCATTGCATTGCATTGCATTGCATTGTTTTGCTTTGCACTGCATTGCATTGCATTAACGATCTAACGTTGTGCACTGAAGAATAACATATGCACTTTTCACATTGCATTGCATTGCACACCAGAACTAACTCATTCCCATGTTGATTAAAGACATAACGTGTGGTTGCATTGCATTGCATTGCATTGCCTTGTTTTGCTTTGCACTGCATTGCATTGCATTAACGATCTAACGTTGTGCACTGAAGAATAACATATGCACTTTTCACATTGCATTGCATTGCACACCAGAACTAACTCATTCCCATGTTGATTAAAGACATAACGTGTGGTTGCATTGCATTGCATTGCATTGCATTGCATTGCATTGCTTTGCATTGCATTGCATTGCATTTCATTGCTTTGCATTGCATTGCATTGCTTTGCATTGCATTGCATTGCATTGCATTGCATTGCATTGCATTGCATTGCATTGCCTTGTTTTGCTTTGCACTGCATTGCATTGCATTGCATTGCATTGCATTAACGATCTAACGTTGTGCACTGAAGAATAACATATGCACTTTTCACATTGCACACCAGAACTAAATCCTTCCCATGTTCATTAAAGAGATATGTGTGTTGTTGCATTGCATTGCACAAACGATCTAACCGTTGTGCACTGAAGAATAACATATTGGTTATGCACTTTTTGCATTGCATTGCACACCAGAACTGTCATTCCCATGTTCATTAAAGAGATAACGTGTGTTGTTGCATTGCATTGCAAACGTTATGAACTTTTTGCATTGCATTGCATTGCACACCAGAACTAACTCATTCCCATGTTGATTAAAGACATAACGTGTGGTTGCATTGCATTGCATTGCATTGCATTGCATTGCCTTGTTTTGCTTTACACTGCATTGCATTGCATTGCATTGCATTGCATTGCATTGCATTGCATTGCATTAACGATCTAACGTTGTGCACTGAAGAATAACATATGCACTTTTCACATTGCATTGCATTGCACACCAGAACTAACTCATTCCCATGTTGATTAAAGACATAACGTGTGGTTGCATTGCATTGCATTGTTTTGCTTTGCACTGCATTGCATTGCATTAACGATCTAACGTTGTGCACTGAAGAATAACATATGCACTTTTCACATTGCATTGCATTGCACACCAGAACTAAATCCTTCCCATGTTCATTAAAGAGATATGTGTGTTGTTAACGTTTTGCAATATTATAGCTTATGCACTTTTCGCATTGCATTGCACACCAGAAATAACTCACTGCCATGTTCATTAAAGAGAAATCTCTCTATGTCTTTAATTAACATGGGAATGATTTAGTTCTGGTGTGCAATGCACTGCAAAAAGTACAAAACCTATGGTGTTGCTAGGCGGTTGCTAAGGTATTCTGGGTGTTTGCTAGGCGGTTGCTATGGTGTTGCTAGGATATTTTCAGTGGTTGCTATGGTCTTTTGGGTGGTTGCTAGGCGGTTGCTAGGGTATTTTGGGTGGTTGTTAGGGTGTTCTGGGTGGTTGCAAGGATGTTATGGTTGATTACTAGGGTGTTCTGGGTGGTTGCTAGGCGGTTGCTAGGGTATTTTGGGTGGTTGCTAGGGTCTTCTGGGTGGTTGGCTATGGTGTTATGGATGGTTACTAGGGTGTTTTGGGTGGTTGCTAGGGTGTTGCTAGATGGTTGATAGGGTGTTCTGGGTGGTTGCTATGGTGTTGCTAGGCGGTTGCTAGGGTGTTCTGGGTGGTTGCTAGGCGGTTGCTAGGCGGAGGCTAAGGTATTTTGGGTGGTTGCTAGGCGGTTGCTAGGGTGTTGCTAGGTGGTTGCTAAGATATTTTGGGCGGTTGCTAGGGTTTTGTTAGCGGTTGCTAAGGTATTTTGGGTGGTTGCTAGGGTGTTGATAGGTGGTTGCTATGGTATTCTGGGTGGTTGCAAGGCGGTTGCTAGGGTATTTTGGGTGGTTGCTAGGTGGTTGCTAGGGTGTTGCTAAGCGGTTGCTAAGGTATTTTGGGTGGTTGCTATGGTGTTTCTAGGCGGTTGCTATGGTGTTGCTAGGCGGTTGCTAAGGTATTCTGGGTGGTTGCTGGCGGTTGCTATGTGTTGCTAGGATATTTTCAGTGGTTGCTATGGTCTTTTGGGTGGTTGCTAGGCGGTTGCTAGGGTATTTTGGGTGGTTGTTAGGGGGTTCTGGGTGGTTGCTATGGTGTTGCTAGGTGGTTGCTAAGGTACTCTGGGTGGTTGCAAGGCGGTTGCTAGGGTCTTTTGGGTGGTTGCTAGGTGGTTGCTAGGGTGTTCTGGGTGATTGCTAGGCGGTTGCTATTGTGTTGCTAAGCGATGGCTAAGGTATTTTGGGTGGTTGCTAGGGTGTTTATATGCGGTTGCTAGGCTGTTCTGGGTGGTTGCTATGGTGTTGCTAGGTGGTTGCTAAGGTATTCTGGGTGGTTGCTAGGCAGTTGCTAGGATGTTATGGGTGGTCGTTATGGTGTTGCTAGGCGGTTGCTAGGGTATTCTGGGTTGTTTCTAGGCGGTTGCTATGGTGTTGCTAGGCGGTTGCTAAGGTACTCTGGGTGGTTGCAAGGCGGTTGCTAGGGTCTTTTGGGTAGTTGCTAGGGTCTTTTGGGTGGTTGCTAGGTGGTTGCTACGGTGTTCTGGGTGGTTGCTAGGCGGTTGCTATGGTGTTGCTAAGCGAGAGCTAAGGTATTTTGGGTGGTTGCTAGGGTGTTTCTATGCGGTTGCTAGGCTGTTCTGGGTGGTTGCTATGGTGTTGCTAGGTGGTTGCTAAGGTATTCTGGGTGGTTGCTAGTGTGTTCTGGGTGGTTGCTAGGATATTATGGGTGGTTGCCAGGGTCTTTTGGTTTGTTGCTAGGCAGTTGCTAAGGTAATTTGGGTGGTTGCTAGGGTGTTGCTAGGAGGTTGCTAGGGTGTTCTGGGTGGTTGCTATGGTGTTGCTAGGCGGTTGCTAAGGTATTTTGGGTGGTTGCTAGGCGGTTGCTAGGGTGTTGCCAGGAGGTTGCTAGGGTGTTCTCTGTGGTTGCTATGGTGTTGCTAGGCGGAGGCTAATGTATTTTGGGTGATTGCTAGGCGGTTGCTAGGGTGTTGCTAGGTGGTTGCTAAGATATTTTGGGCGGTTGCTAGGGTTTTGTTAGCGGTTGCTAAGGTATTTTTGGGTGGTTGCTAGGTTGTTGCTAGGTGGTTGCTAGGGTATTCTGGGTTGTTGCTATTGTGTTGCTAGGCGGTTGCTAAGGTATTCTGAGTGGTTGCAAGGCGGTTGCTAGGGTATTTTGGGTGGTTGCTAGGGTCTTTTGGGTGGTTTCTAGGTGGTTGCTAGGCGGTTGCTAAGGTATTCTGGGTGGTTGCTAGGCGGTTGCTAAGATATTTTGGGTGGTTGCTAGGGTGTTGCTAGGCGGTTGCTAAGATATTCTGGGTGGTTGCTAGGCGGTTGCTATGTTGTTCTGGGTGGTTGCTAGGATATTTTCAGTGGTTGCTATGGTCTTTTGAGTGGTTGATAGATCTATCTATCTACTTCAAACTATTTTAAACTTCAAATACGTTAAACTTCAAACTAAATTAAACTTTAAACTAATTTAATCTTTTTAAACGTCAAACTTATATAAACTTTAAGATAATTTAAACTTCAAACTACTAAATTTACTTCATTTTAACTTATAAACTGTAACGCATATAAACTCTGAGTGTGTAAGTGTTATCGAGTTAGTGTATGTGTGTGTGTGTATATGTATGTGAGTTAATGTGTGTGTGTGTGTGTGTGTGTGTGTGTGTGTGTGTGTGTGTGTGTGTGTGTGTGTGTGTGTGTGTGTGTGTGTGTGTGTGTGTGTGTGTGTGTAACCGCCTAGAACACAATAGCAACCACTGAGAACAACCTAGCAACCGCCTAGCAACCACCCAGAACACCCTAGCAACCATCCAGAATAACTTAGAACACCATATCAACCACTCAGAACACCCTAGCAACTGCCTAACAACCACCCAGAACACCCTAGCAACCACCTATAATACCTTAGAACACCCTAGCAACACCATAGCAACCACTCAGAACACCGTAGCAACTGCCTAACAACCACCCAGAACACCCTAGCAACCACCCAAAATACCTTAGAACACCCTAGCAACCACTCAGAACACCCTAGCAACCACCCAAAAGACCCTAGCAACCACCCAAAATATTCTAGCAACCGCCTAGCAACCACCCAAAACACCCTAGCAACCGCCTAGAAACCACCCAAAAAACCTTAGCAACGACTCAAAACATCCTAGTAACCGCCTAGCAACCACCCAGAACACCCTAGCAACCACCCAAAACAGCCTAGCAACACCATAGCAACCACCCAAAATACCTTAGCAACCGCCTAGCAACACCCTAGCAACCACCCAAAATACCTTAGAACATCTGTTCCCAACAGGGGGGTCGCGGCCCACAAGGGGGCCTCAGCGAGCTCTGTGGGGGGTCGCGTCGTATTTTGAATCGTTTTGAGCAATGAGCATTAAATAAATGTCCTTCACTTTTTTCTGTTCAAAATTTACAAAATGTATAGCCCAGTACCTGCGTGACTCGTCATAGACGTACACAGAGAGAAGTAGTTCCGGCTACAATGTTCTTCCGAAAGACGCATTATTCTGTTAATAAACGCAAGTTTATTATCGCTCGCTATAGCGCCAAAAGCGTCAAAAATAAAGCCTCACATTGATAAAGCCTCACAAATAACATGCAAGTATTGAGGTCCCAGACAGCAGTCATTTAGTAATAGCCTATATACTTTTTTTACCTACACACCAGTGTGAATATTTTTGTTATTGCATTTCAAATAGGGCCAATTTATAGGCTACTCCTAGGCTTACGTTTTTAAATTACAAAGGGCCTTCTGATGTTTTTGTTATGGTATTTTCAATATTATAGGCTATTATTTATGCATAAACATTCTGGTTATAGTAAACATACCGTTTGCTTGAAAACAACATATTCTGTCATCCTTGCTGCAAGCTTACAAGAGCGATAATATCATTAAATGTGAAGGGGGGCCCTAAAATATTTTCTTGGGAAAAAGGGGGTCTCAGACATAAAAAGGTTGGGAACCACTGCCTTAGAACACCATAGCAACACCACAGCAGACACTCAGAACACCCTAGCAACCACCCAAAATACCTCAGAACAAACTAGCAACTGCCTAGCAACCACCCAAAAGACCTTAGCAACCGCCTAGCAACACCCTAGCAACCACCCAAAATACCTTAGAACACCATAGCAACACCATAGCAACCAGTCAGAACACCCTTGCAAACACGCAAAATACCTCAGAACACCCTAGCAACTGCCTAACAACCACCCAGAACACCCTAGCAACCACCTAGCAACCACCCAAAAGACCCTGGCAACCACCCAAAATACCCTAGCGACCGCCTCAACCACCCAAAAGACCATAGCAACCACTGAAAATATTCTAGCAACCACCCAGAACACCATAGCAACCGCCTAGCAACCACCCAGAATGCCTTAGCAACCACCTAGCAACACCATAGCAACCACCCAGAACACCCTAGCAACCTCCTAGCAACACCATAGCAACCGCCTAGCAACCACCCAAAATACCTTAGCAACTGCCTAGCAACAACATAGCCACCACCCAGAACACCCAGGCAACCGCCTAGAAACCACCCAGAATACCCTAGCAACCGCCTAGCAACACCGTAACGACCACCCATAACATCCTAGCAACTGCATAGCAAAAAACATTCTGGTCCAAACTTTCTCAAGCCAACTTAAAGTTTGTCACCCTAGCAACCACCCAAAATACCTCAGAACAAACTAGCAACTGCCTAGCAACCACCCAAAAGACCTTAGCAACCGCCTAGCAACACCCTAGCAACCACCCAAAATACCTTAGAACACCATAGCAACACCATAGCAACCAGTCAGAACACCCTTGCAAACACGCAAAATACCTCAGAACACCCTAGCAACTGCCTAACAACCACCCAGAACACCCTAGCAACCACCTAGCAACCACCCAAAAGACCCTGGCAACCACCCAAAATACCCTAGCAACCGCCTCAACCACCCAAAAGACCATAGCAACCACTGAAAATATTCTAGCAACCACCCAGAACACCATAGCAACCGCCTAGCAACCACCCAGAATACCTTAGCAACCTCCTAGCAACACCATAGCAACCGCCTAGCAACCACCCAAAATACCTTAGCAACTGCCTAGCAACAACACAGCAACCACCCAGAACACCCAGGCAACCGCCTAGAAACCACCCAGAATACCCTAGCAACCGCCTAGCAACACCATAACGACCACCCATAACATCCTAGCAACTGCCTAGCAACCACCCAGAATACCTTAGCAACCACCTAGCAACACCATAGCAACCACCCAGAACAGCCTAGCAACCGCATAGAAACACCCTAGCAACCACCCAAAATACCTTAGCTCTCGCTTAGCAACACCATAGCAACCGCCTAGCAACCACCCAGAACACCTTAGCAACCACCTAGCAACCACCCAAAAGACCCTAGCAACCACCTTGCAACCACCCACAGTACCTTAGCAACCGCCTAGCAACACCATAGCATCCACCCAGAACACCCTAGCAACCTCCTAGCAACACCCTAGCAACCGCCTAGCAACCACCCAAAATACCTTAGCAACTGCCTAGCAAAAACATAGCAACCACCCAGAACACCCAGGCAACCGCCTAGAAACAACCCAGAATACCCTAGCAACCGCATAGCAACACCATAACGACCACCCATAACATCCTAGCAACTGCCTAGCAACCACCCAGAATACCTTAGCAACTGCCTAGCAAAAACATAGCAACCACCCAGAACACCCAGGCAACCACCTAGAAACAACCCCGAATACCCTAGCAACCGCATAGCAACACCATAACGACCACCCATAACATCCTAGCAACTGCCTAGCAACCACCCAGAATACCTTAGCAACCACCTAGCAACACCATAGCAACCACCCAGAACAGCCTAGCAACCGCATAGAAACACCCTAGCAACCACCCAAAATACCTTAGCCATCGCTTAGCAACACCATAGCAACCGCCTAGCAACCACCCAGAACACCCTAGCAACCACCTAGCAACCACCCAAAAGTCCCTAGAAACCACCTTGCAACCACCCAGAGTACCTTAGCAACCGCCTAGCAACACCAGAGCATCCACCCAGAACACCCTAGCAACCTCCTAGCAACACCCTAGCAACCGCCTAGCAACCACCCAAAATACCTTAGCAACTGCCTAGCAACAACATAGCAACCACCCAGAACACCCAGGCAACCGCCTAGAAACAACCCAGAATACCCTAGCAACTGCCTAGCAACACCATAACGACCACCCATAACATCCTAGCAACTGCCTAGCAACCACCCAGAATATCTTAGCAACCACCTAGCAACACCATAGCAACCACCCAGAACAGCCTAGCAACCGCATAGAAACACCCTAGCAACCACCCAAAATACCTTAGCCATCGCTTAGCAACACCATAGCAACCGCCTAGCAACCACCCAGAACACCCTAGCAACCAACTAGCAACCACCCAAAAGACCCTAGCAACCACCCAAAAGACCCTAGCAACCGCCTTGCAACCACCCAGAGTACCTTAACAACCGCCTAGCAACACCATAGCAACCACCCAGAACACCCTAGCAACCACCCAAAATATTTTAGCAACCGCCTAGCAACCACCCAGAATACCCTAGCAACCACCCAGAACACCCTAGCAACCGCCTAGCAACCACCCAAAATACCCTAGCAACCGCCTCAACCACCCAAAAGACCATAGCAACCACTGAAAATATCCTAGCAACCACCCAGAACACCATTGCAACCGCCTAGCAACCACCAAGAATACATTAGCAACCGCCTAGCAATACCATAGCAACCACCCAAAATACCTTAGCAACCGCTTAGCAACACCATAGCAACCGCCTAGCAACCACCCAGAACACCCTAGCAACCACCTAGCAACCACCCAAAAGACCCTGGCAACCACCCATAATATCCTAGCAACCACCCCAGAATACACTAGCAACCACTGAAAATATTCTAGCAACCACCCAGAATACCTTAGCAACCACCTAGCAACACCATAGCAACCTCCTAGCAACACCCTAGCAACCGCTTAGCAACCACCTTAGCAACTGCCTAGCAACAACATAGCAACCACCCAAAACACCCAGGCAACCGCCTAGAAACCACCCAGAATACCCTAGCAACCGCCTAGCAACACCATAACGACCACCCATAACATCCTAGGAACTGCCTAGCAACCACCCAGAATACCTTAGCAACCACCTAGCAACACCATAGCAACCACCCAGAACAGCCTAGCAACCGCATAGAAACACCCTAGCAACCACCCAAAATACCTTAGCCATCGCTTAGCAACACCATAGCAACCGCCTAGCAACCACCCAGAACACCCTAGCAACCACCCAAAAGACCCTAGCAACCACCCAAAAGACCCTATCAACCGCCTTGCAACCACCCAGAGTACCTTAGCAACCGCCTAGCAACACCATAGCAACCACCCAGAACACCCTAGCAACCTCCTAGCAACACCCTAGCAACCGCCTAGCAACCACCCAAAATACCTTAGCAACTGCCTAGCAACAACATAGCAACCACCCAGAACACCCAGGCAACCGCCTAGAAACCACCCAGAATACCCTAGCAACCGCCTAGCAACACCATAACGACCACCCATAACATCCTAGCAACTGCATAGCAAAAAACATTCTGGTCCAAACTTTCTCAAGCCAACTTAAAGTTTGTCTCGACGAACTTTCGCATCTAATTATTATTACTATTATTATCTTAATAATTCTATTATTATTTCTGGTCAAAGGTTCCCTAAAAAGTTTTTAAACTATGTAAAATTATAGACTCCATCTGATGATAAATATGTCTAACCTCTCCGTCAAAATTTTCTAGTGACGGGTCACATCTATATTTTTAAAATGGCCCAAGTGCGATTCTTGTTGCAATAGTCTGTTAACATTGGCTCAATGAGAAATACGTCAGACTAATTGAATTTTTTTTACAGTGTAACACAAGAAAGAGTCCACTAGTATATATAGAAAGGTCAAGTTTCGAGTACTCCTTGGCCAGAAAAAAATTCAGTATGTCAAAAATGGACTTTTGTCAGGATGGAATAACATCTTTAAGGACTCTTTGGCCAGAAATATGTTCAGTAGGTCAAAAGCGTACCATTGTAATAACATTATGTGCTTTGCACAAACGATCTAACGTTGAGCATCATTAAAGAAACATAGGCTATGCACTTCTTGCATTGCATTACACTAACGATCTAACGTTGTGCAACTTGAAGCATAACATACAGATTATGCACTTCTCGCACTGCAGTGCATTGCACACCAGAACAAAATCATTCCCAGGTTCATTATGAGTGTTATTGCATTGCACAAACGTTGTGCACTGAAGAATAACATACAGGTTATGCACTTTTTACATTGCATTAAATTGCACACCAGAACTAACTCATTCCCATGTTCAAAGAAGAGATAAAGTGTGTTGTTGCATTGTATTGCACTAAAGATCTAACGTTGTGCACTGAAGAATAACATATAAGTTATGCACTTTTTACAATGCATTAAATTGCACACCAGAACTAACTCATTCCCATGTTGATTAAAGACATAACGTGTGTTGTTGCATTGCATTGCACTAACGATCTAACGTTGTTTAATGAAGAGTAACATATAGGTTATGCACTTCTTAAATTGCATTGCATTGCAAACCGGATCAAACTAATTCCCATGTTCATTAAAGACATAACTATGTGTGTTGATCTGACACACAACACACGATCTGACGTTGTGCACTGAATAACAATATGCACTTTTCGCATTGCATTAAATTGCACACCATTGCATTGCGGTTGCACACCAGAACTAACTCATTCCCATGTTGATTAAAGACATAACGTGTGTTGTTGCATTGCACATTGCATTGTATTGCATGGCATTGCACTGCACTAACGATCTGACGTTGTGCACTGAATAACTATATGCACTTTTTGCATTGCATTGCATTGCACACCAGAACTAACTCATTCCCATGTTGATTAAAGACAACGTGTGGTTGCATTGCATTGCATTGCATTGCATTGCATTGCCTTGTTTTGCTTTGCACTGCATTGCATTGCATTGCATTGCATTAACGATCTAACGTTGTGCACTGAAGAATAACATATGCACTTTTCACATTGCATTGCATTGCACACCAGAACTAAATCCTTCCCATGTTCATTAAAGAGATAACGTGTGTTGTTGCATTGTATTGCATTGCACTAACATACGTTATGCACTTTTTGCATTGCATTGCATTGCACACCAGAACTAACTCATCCCCATGTTGATTAAAGACATAACGTGTGGTTGCATTGCATTGCATTGCATTGCTTTGCATTGCATTGCATTGCATTGCATTGCATTGCATTGCATTGCATTGCATTGCATATTGCTGTAGCGTAAATGCCTCTGGGTTAATGCGAATTAGCTCAAGAATATAGGGAATTTTGGCAATATTAATATTTATAACGCATGGTCATAATTCATAAATCGCATATGCATTTACTTTATCAATTATAGGAAATGCCTCGTTCTGTACTGTCTGATCATTACAGTTAAGAAGAAGTATTCCTGTCTACAAAACTCCAAGAGAGTTTGTCTTCTGGCCACGAAGACAAAACCTCTTTGGGTTTATTAATAAAAACTATTCAAAGTAGTTTTATAATATAGAGCCTGTAGCTTTATAGATCTTTTGTTTCATTGACTTTATAAAAAGTGGGTTTTCAAACACAGAGCCAGTTAAAAGTATAAATGGGTTTATTAATAAAATGGCACACACTAGAGATTATATAAACTACAAACATAAACGTACGTAAAAATGCAAACAAACGAATAAACATTTAACCGAACAAAAACATAAAATGAAAGAAAGAAAGATATAGAGGGAAGATAGAGGGTAACTTAAATCACAGACCTAAGACCTAGACACCTGGAACAGCTTTTATAGGAATCAATATACTTGCGAGTTGTGGTACTCTTTCAGTGTGATGCTGAAAAGGGGACGCGCGCGTGCGCGTGTCCGGCTGGTTTGCGTCTAGCTTTGTCTTCTGGGTCGTTTCGCAAAACGATGTAAAGGCTCACTTGAATTTAACGTTACCGAGAAAGTTCAGATTCGTCTCCCGGGATGGGAGAGGCTGGAAATCTTAGTTGCAAAGACCGGCTGTTACGACTCGAACATGGGTTCGTTCGATGGAGAAGGCCAGGGCCTCCTTAAGATGTTCCTTGGAGAAGCGCTGCGCCGGGGAGGAGGGTCCAGAGAAGTTGGATGAGTTGAGAGGAAGGAAGAGAGAGGGAAGAGAAGAGAGAATCTTCCTTTTAACAGACATCTGTTTACGCCCTGTTTTGGGGACAGAGCGAATCAAAACTTCTGATTTGTAGCGGGAAGAAGTCTTCTTTGTGTGAAGAAAAACACGCCCCCTTTTACCATATGTCTTATGAGGGAAAGGATTCATACTTAGAAATATGATATTTCCTGGAATCAAATGCATATTATTGTACTTTGCAGTCAAGATTCGTCTCCGTGAGATGGAGAGGATTACAGAGATATCAATTATGACAGGTAAAGATTGGGGAAACATAACGTTACACTTATATGCATAATTACACACAAATAAAGTTTGATTAAACACACAATAAAGTTGTCAGTGTTTCCGTTATGGCAAGTGACGACACTTTGAGAAACATAGGAATACATATCAACATTCAGTGGCTTGTTATGTGGAAGAATATCTGTTTCCAAAGTTCCAGAGTGTGTGTGTGTGTGTGTGTGTGTGTGTGTGTGTGTGTGTGTGTGTGTGTGTGTGTGTGTGTGTGTGTGTGTGTGTGTGTGTGTGTGTGTGTGTGTGTGTGTGTGTGTGTGTGTGTGTGTGTGTGTGTGTGTGTGTGTGTGTGTGTGTGTGTGTGTGTGTGTGTGTGTGTGTGTGTGTGTGTGTGTGTGTGTGTGTGTGTGTGTGTTCTGGAATGCCTTTGAGGCTTGGGTCGTAAAGTTTTATGGTCTGAGTTAGGGTTACAACACTATGGAGTGAATATTCTTTCAATGAATCTTCAGAATTAAAGATTTTACTCTAGCAAAACACACCTCTATTATAAGGCAAAGCTAATCACACACATACATATCGGAAGGTATACATTCAGGAGCCATATTTCTACATGACGTTGCACTTTAGTGGCTTTCGTGTGTGTGTGTGTGTGTGTGTGTGTGTGTGTGTGTGTGTGTACGTGTGTGTGTGTTCTGGAATGTCACGAGTCTGTGAGGTTGTAAAAGTCACAGGGAGTCCAGAGCTGAAATGGGGGTTTTAGAGGGGATTCTAAGAAAACAGGGTTTCCTTATGTGACTCAAATGTCCCTCGGGGGAGCCACAAAGATGCAATTTTGACCGTTCAAGCAGACTTGGAGATCAGGATTTACTAATTTGAACAGCATGTGACCGCATGTCATAGTCATTGTCGTTACATATTCCCCCTTTTTGTTAGATAAAGACCTCGGAAGGGCTTTATCGAACAACAAATTAGCGCAATGGTCGATGGCAAGCGGCTGATGACTGAGGACTCAGGTCAAATGAGGTTTAGGCGAGCCCCGGATCGGGACCCCCTTTTTGCGGTTCCATAGGAAACCACCAGACACGGCTTTGTGAGCTTTGCTGTGGCTGCTCACATTTGGTAGGGTCTGGTACAGGGTGAAAGCCAAGACGGGAGTCAGGGCGTGGTCGGTTGCTGTGGAGGTACACAGCGCAGCGTCAGCTGCGGTCCAGGTATGGACACAGGTGAGGTGTTCAGGCTGGGCGGTTGCCCATGCTTGGAGGGACTGTGTTGAGTGCGAGTCCTGCCTTGGTGTTCAGGACTCAGGGTTGCTCTCTCCGTGCGATGCCGGATGCCAGACCTGGTGAGTGTGGCTGCTTTCTCGCGAACCACTGCGGCCTGCATCCTGTTAGAGGAAAGAGGGAGAGAGAGAGAAAGGGAGGAAAAATTTCAGCGATGGAGGTCCTTAGTTGGTTTAGGACAGTCTTTTTGGTTCGCTGAGGTTGGTATGCCACATGCTTTGATGTCCCATGCATGGCTTTTTGGCACATGTGGCGTCATTGTTACGCCTGGCCCCCCCTTGTGCTTTGTGGCTTTACGAGCTGTGGCGCTGTGATGGCAACAGGTGCACAATGCGTATTGAAGTCTTGTGAACGCAACATGTGCGTGGTGGCAGACAGCTGTTTGAGGCACTGGTCGTCAGTGAGCTCAGATGGCCTGCGAGGGTGGTGGAGGGGTAAGTGGTGGCATAGGAAAAGTCTGTTCATCAGAGGCCCGCATGACTTTCTTTGTACACAGCGGAGGTAGCGTTTAGCGGCTCTGAGGCGTGCAGTGTAGTTGGTAAAGTTCGTTTGTGCTGTGTAATCACTGCAATCGTTAGGGTGGGTGGGTGGGTTGTCTGTATGTGGCGCAGACATTGGTTTGGTTACTCAGCTGCGGTTCAGTCATGACCTTGAAGCAGTCGGTGTTAGTGTTCGTTTTCTGTGTCTGTGTCAGACGTGGCTGCACTGTCTTCATCTGTGATGTAAGAAGACTCTGCCTCACCAGTGTTCTGGAGAGAGTGGTTACAGGTTCGACGGTCTGGGCTAGGAGTTCTGGACGGCGGGTGATGCTGGTTCCAGAATCTTTCTGAGCGGTCGGTCCGACGCTTTGGACGGGCACCGTCACCGTCGTGCTGCCATCTGCTGGCCTGGAACGGTGTTGATTCTCTGTGGTAAGGTCTGTGTGCCGACGAAGATCGTCCAGGGCATTTTGAAGTCTTTCAACTTCCTGTTGTAGCGTTGTGTCCGTCTCGTCCTCTTCCTCGGTCAGGAAGATTAGCTGGTCTAGCCGACTCTGTGTGTGGGCTCGGTCCTTCCGGGCTTCTGTGGCCTGGACGCTGTAGTGCGGCTGTCTTTTGCTGCAGGTCGGCGTTGCTCCTTTCGCTGTCCCGGGCCCTGGCGACGAGTTTGAGTGCGAGGTTTCCGAAGATTTTGGACAGCTGCTCGTGGCTGTATGTCTGGGCTGGATCATGGGACTCGAACTGGCTCAGGTCTGTGTCCCGTTGCTCTTGGCTCGAGCGATGTGGGTCCTGGGGCAGCACGGTCTTTGTTATGTCCCTCAGCCATGCCTCAAGGTCGTCCCAGCGGACTGCAGGACAGGGTGAGCTCGACATCTCGGCTTACTGTTGGCGAGAGAAGCACAGCACACACAAAAAGAGACACAATGCAAGTTTGTTTTAGGGTTAATGAGCTATACTCATACGGGCTATGCCGTTTATGAGAATTTCGGGGCTAACTGATGCCGACAGTTAGCTGAGCCAATTTCGTGGGTATGGATGAAACCCACAATAGAAATTTGGACAGGCGGTAGCCTGGGGGTCGTTTTAGCGACGCCCGCTTTGATCGTCACTCTATTATTCAGCTTTTCCTGGGGTCTCTCTTAGGTTCTGTGTCTAAGTGAAATGAAAGAAACAAATCACAACAGAGTGGAGAAAGAGACAAGGTTGAAGGTAGGGAAGATCAGAGGGAAACACAACACAAGGAAGTGAATTGGTCTGCAATGAAATGTCACAAACAATAACACGGGGAGCGTTATTTAAGGAAAATAAATCAAATAAGATAAAATAAAATAAAGAGGCCTAAGCCTTATTAACACTGCGAGAGTTCCTGATCGGGCCAGGAGATGCGTGGGTTATCGGGACAGGACCTCGAAAGAAGGTGTGTCTTAGAGAGAGAAATGTGAGTCCAAGCACTTAAAATACACCCGAAGGAATAGCTAGTATTCTGTGGTTCCTAATAAGTGGATGGGTTCTATCAAATTTTAGTTTACCTGGGGTGAATAGAGGTCATCCAGGTGGAAACCAGCGGGCGCGGTCAGACTCTCCGACGGTCCCAACACCAGACAGAGCGCAGTGTCAGTAACGCCGGACAGATGATCCCGCCCACCGGAAACCACCAGGGATGACTTTTGGATTACCACAGTGCACTGACTGGGTCCTGCCAATAGATACACAATAAGGGATTGAGAGGTTAGACTTAAAGTGAATTAAGGCTTTCTGTTTTCATCAAATTGAGTAAATATGTATGCAGGGGTCAGAGGCAAAGGCTTTACTAAAATAATGATACAATGCAAAGGAATTATGATAACCGATGGTTAATTATCGGAATAACCTACCGATAAGGTTTGAAAAGGCTGGGGAAAGAGAAAAAAAAATTATCAATGAAATAAAATTCAAATAAACAACACAGGCTTGGGACGCAGGCAGAGGGATAGGCCCTGCAGTGGGTTTGTGCCACAAGGGAAAGGGGCGTATTCCTTCTCCGTGGTCCACCTGGTTGTTAGTGAACACAATTTAAATTTAAATTCAAACTAGTTTAAATTAAAATTCAAATAAGCATGCAAGGAGAGGTCCAAAATAATAATAATAAGGAAGGAAAGAAAATCAGAATGATAACAGTGATGTATCAATACTAAAAATAATCAAAACTGAAATTCAGAATGACTTCCTATAATCCTTACAATAACACTGAGGTTATTAGTATTGATTATAAAAATAATCAAACAAAAAGGGTGGCAATGAGACACTTCAATTGCAGGCTGGGGGTTAAACAGATATTGATAAGTCGACCCAAGATCGCCACACGGTGGCGTGCTTCTTCCTAGGTGGACCTTATCAATGAACTGAGTGAATCAAATCTAAGTTTTTAATTCGAAAAGTTTTCCCTTTTTTTTTTTTCGAACTTAACTTAAAGTGTGACAGTCAAAAACAGAAAAAGGAATTGTCTAACTCCAAATAATATCAGCATAAGCTAAGCTTGAATGCAGTTAAGTATTTGAGAGAGAAAATGAATGCAGAGAGAAAAAGAAATTGAAAGCAGGTATTATCTTAGAACGCCACGAGATGGCGTAGTTGCGCTCGCGCAGGCTGACGTCAGTGGGAGGCGACGCTCACGCAGGATGACGTCGGTGGGGGGGGCGCGTAATTTGAGCCCTGCCACACCTCTAGAGGCTGCCCTCTAGTGTCGGTGACGTGATTCAGCAGTTAAGACAGCAGATTTTTTTATCTGTGGAATCACGTGGTGTTTTGCGCTTCTGTTGCATGCGGAAAACTGACGCGAGTTTCACAACATGTGACTAACAGGAATTACACATTATACATTACACATTGAGACGGTTTTAGAATAAGAACAGGGATTATCATCTTTTCTTAATTCATAAAACTGGTCTCCAATTACTCATTACATATAAAACGGTTTACATAAAAACAGGTATTAAAACTTTGTGTTTTAATCACTAGAAACTGTGAGCAAACAGGGATTGAACATCTATTTACTTAAGCTGTGAGCACACCAGGCATCAGAACAGC
Organism: Leuciscus leuciscus; assembly: GCF_965113295.1. Taxonomy (NCBI): domain Eukaryota; kingdom Metazoa; phylum Chordata; class Actinopteri; order Cypriniformes; family Leuciscidae; genus Leuciscus; species Leuciscus leuciscus. The sequence goes on along the minus strand of NC_138731.1, from coordinate 14,960,174 downwards.
TGTGAGCAGGACTTATCATCTGCTCATCTCCCATAAGCATTAATCAAAATAGCACTTTTATGATTTTTGCGTAGGTTTACGAAATTGGATCGCGAGGCCAATTTCTGACCAGGAGCTTTATCGTTAACGTATTGTATAAGGCCTATTACGACTGAAAACTATCAGATTTACGTCTTCGTCCTAAAAGAGATCCTTCGTCTTCATTTAGTCGGTTTAAATCATGTTACATGTATCAACTGCAAAGAGTTTTGCTTCGTCTTTACAGAGACAGATGTAATGTCATGAACTGCAGTTTTAGCAGAGCTGGGCTGGCTTTGTGCCCGCGATCAGCTGGGTGAGTTCGCCTTGGCATCTTATCTCACAATTCAAAACGCGCGTATAGCCTACAATTATTAATACCAATAATACACATTCAACTGAAACTGAATTTGCCCACAAAAATGAAGTTTGAAACTGCCCGAAATGTCTCCACCATAATACATGTAGCGTAAATGCCTCTGGGTTAATGCGAATTAGCTCAAGAATATAGGGAATTTTGGCAATATTAATATTTATAACGCATGGTCATAATTCATAAATCGCATATGCATTTACTTTATCAATTATAGGAAATGCCTCGTTCTGTACTGTCTGATCATTACAGTTAAGAAGAAGTATTCCTGTCTACAAAACTCCAAGAGAGTTTGTCTTCTGGCCACGAAGACAAAACCTCTTTGGGTTTATTAATAAAAACTATTCAAAGTAGTTTTATAATATAGAGCCTGTAGCTTTATAGATCTTTTGTTTCATTGACTTTATAAAAAGTGGGTTTTCAAACACAGAGCCAGTTAAAAGTATAAATGGGTTTATTAATAAAATGGCACACACTAGAGATTATATAAACTACAAACATAAACGTACGTAAAAATGCAAACAAACGAATAAACATTTAACCGAACAAAAACATAAAATGAAAGAAAGAAAGATATAGAGGGAAGATAGAGGGTAACTTAAATCACAGACCTAAGACCTAGACACCTGGAACAGCTTTTATAGGAATCAATATACTTGCGAGTTGTGGTACTCTTTCAGTGTGATGCTGAAAAGGGGACGCGCGCGTGCGCGTGTCCGGCTGGTTTGCGTCTAGCTTTGTCTTCTGGGTCGTTTCGCAAAACGATGTAAAGGCTCACTTGAATTTAACGTTACCGAGAAAGTTCAGATTCGTCTCCCGGGATGGGAGAGGCTGGAAATCTTAGTTGCAAAGACCGGCTGTTACGACTCGAACATGGGTTCGTTCGATGGAGAAGGCCAGGGCCACCTTCAGATGTTCCTTGGAGAAGCGCTGCGCCGGGGAGGAGGGTCCAGAGAAGTTGGATGAGTTGAGAGGAAGGAAGAGAGAGGGAAGAGAAGAGAGAATCTTCCTTTTAACAGACATCTGTTTACGCCCTGTTTTGGGGACAGAGCGAATCAAAACTTCTGATTTGTAGCGGGAAGAAGTCTTCTTTGTGTGAAGAAAAACACGCCCCCTTTTACCATATGTCTTATGAGGGAAAGGATTCATACTTAGAAATATGATATTTCCTGGAATCAAATGCATATTATTGTACTTTGCAGTCAAGATTCGTCTCCGTGAGATGGAGAGGATTACAGAGATATCAATTATGACAGGTAAAGATTGGGGAAACATAACGTTACACTTATATGCATAATTACACACAAATAAAGTTTGATTAAACACACAATAAAGTTGTCAGTGTTTCCGTTATGGCAAGTGACGACACTTTGAGAAACATAGGAATACATATCAACATTCAGTGGCTTGTTATGTGGAAGAATATCTGTTTCCAAAGTTCCAGAGTGTGTGTGTGTGTGTGTGTGTGTGTGTGTGTGTGTGTGTGTGTGTGTGTGTGTGTGTGTGTGTGTGTGTGTGTGTGTACCTGTTTTTCTATCCCGGTGGGGACTTCAACCTGAATGCACACAGACTCATGGGGACTCGTGTCACAGTGGGGACCTAAATAGAGGTCCCCATGGGTAAACAAGCTTATAAATCATACAGAATGAGGTTTTTTTGGAAATGTAAAAATGCAGAAAGTGTTCTGTGATGGGTAGGTTTAGGGGTAGGGTTAGTGTAAGGAGATAGAATATACTGTTTGTACAGTATAAAAACCATTAAGTCTATGGAGAGTCCCCACAAAGATAGTAAACCAGACATGTGTGTGTGTGTGTGTGTGTGTGTGTGTGTGTGTGTGTGTGTTCTGGAATGCCTTTGAGGCTTGGGTCGTAAAGTTTTATGGTCTGAGTTAGGGTTACAACACTATGGAGTGAATATTCTTTCAATGAATCTTCAGAATTAAAGATTTTACTCTAGCAAAACACACCTCTATTATAAGGCAAAGCTAATCACACACATACATTCAGGAAGGTATACATTCAGGAGCCATATTTCTACATGACGTTGCACTTTAGTGGCTTTCGTGTGTGTGTGTGTGTGTGTGTGTGTGTGTGTGTGTGTGTGTGTGTGTGTGTGTGTGTGTGTGTGTGTGTGTGTGTGTGTGTGTGTGTGTGTGTGTGTGTGTGTGTGTGTGTGTGTGTGTGTGTGTGTGTGTGTGTGTGTGTGTGTGTGTGTGTGTGTGTGTGTGTGTGTGTGTGTGTGTGTGTGTGTGTGTGTGTGTGTGTGTGTGTGTGTGTGTGTGTGTACGTGTGTGTGTGTTCTGGAATGTCACGAGTCTGTGAGGTTGTAAAAGTCACAAGGAGTCCAGAGCTGAAATGGGGGTTTTAGAGGGGATTCTAAGAAAACAGGGTTTCCTTATGTGACTCAAATGTCCCTCGGGGGAGCCACAAAGATGCAATTTTGACCGTTCAAGCAGACTTGGAGATCAGGATTTACTAATTTGAACAGCATGTGACCGCATGTCATAGTCATTGTCGTTACATTGCATTGCATTGCATTGCATTGCATTGTATTGCATTGCATTGCATTGCATTGCATTGCATTGCATTGCATTGCATTGCCTTGTTTTGCTTTGCACTGCATTGCATTGCATTGCATTGCATTAACGATCTAACGTTGTGCACTGAAGAATAACATATGCACTTTTCACATTGCATTGCATTGCACACCAGAACTAACTCATTCCCATGTTGATTAAAGTCATAACGTGTGGTTGCATTGCATTGCATTGCATTGCATTGCATTGCATTGCATTGCATTGCATTGCATTGCTTTGCTTTGCATTGCATTGCCTTGTTTTGCTTTGCACTGCATTGCATTGCATTGCATTAACGATCTAACGTTGTGCACTAATGAATAACATATGCACTTTTCACATTGCATTGCATTGCACACCAGAACTAACTCATTCCCATGTTGATTAAAGTCATAACGTGTGGTTGCATTGCATTGCATTGCATTGCATTGCTTTGCATTGCTTTGCATTGCATTGCATTGCATTGCATTGCATTGCATTGCTTTGCATTGCATTGCATTGCTTTGCATTGCATTGCATTGCATTGCATTGCATTGCATTGCATTGCCTTGTTTTGTTTTGTTTTGTTTTGTTTTGCTTTGCACTGCATTGCATTGCATTGCATTGCATTGCATTGCATTGCATTGCATTGCATTGCTTTGCATTGCATTGTTTTGCTTTGCACTGCATTGCATTGCATTAACGATCTAACGTTGTGCACTGAAGAATAACATATGCACTTTTCACATTGCATTGCATTGCACACCAGAACTAACTCATTCCCATGTTGATTAAAGTCATAACGTGTGGTTGCATTGCATTGCATTGCATTGCATTGCTTTGCATTGCATTGCATTGCATTGTTTTGTTTTGCTTTGCACTGCATTGCATTGCATTGCATTGCATTGCTTTGCATTGCATTGCTTTGCATTGCATTGCATTGCATTGCATTGCATTGCATTGCATTGCCTTGTTTTGTTTTGCTTTGCTTTGCACTGCATTGCATTGCATTGCATTGCATTGCATTGCATTAACGATCTAACTTTGTGCACTGAAGAATAACATATGTGCACTGCATTGCATTGCATTGCATTAACGATCTAACGCATTGCATTGCACACCAGAACTAAATCCTTCCCATGTTCATTAAAGAGATATGTGTGTTGTTGCATTGCATTGCACAAACGATCTAACCGTTGTGCACTGAAGAATAACATATAGGTTATGCACTTTTTGCATTGCATTGCACACCAGAACTGTCATTCCCATGTTCATTAAAGAGATAACGTGTGTTGTTGCATTGCATTGCATTGCACTAACATACGTTATGCACTTTTTGCATTGCATTGCATTGCACACCAGAACTAACTCATCCCCATGTTGATTAAAGACATAACGTGTGGTTGCATTGCATTGCTTTGCATTGCATTGCATTGCATTCAGTGGTGGACGAAGTACACATACCATGTACTTGAGTTAAAGTAAAGATACTCAAGGTAAAATATTACTCAAGTAAAAGTAGAAGTGCTGCCTTTAAACATTCACTTGAGTAAAAGTACAAAAGTATTTGCCTTCAAATGTACTTAAGTATCCAAGTACTATGATTTTTTTATGGCTATAATGTCCTATTATAATTTTTGTCACAAGACTCTTGCTTAACTCAGTCTATGTGAAGACTCTAATGTCACTCTTGGCACATCAATCTATTAATAAAATGACATTAATTAGTCATACATATATATATATATATATATATATATATATATATATATATATATATATATATATATATATATATTGAATTGAATACATTTTTTGTGTGTTTAATTTTGGACGGAAGGGGACTGATCCCATAAGGTATAATACATTTACAGTATTTACTGTACATATTTTTCACGAGCGTCTATGGTCATAATTATAAACATCCTAATGTTATGATACATTCACATAAACCTGCACAATGCCATTGAATATATATATATACACACTACATTATGGGAGCAGCCAATTTCCTACAAAATTAAACACCAAAACGTATTAATGCAGTGTTTCTGCTACCCCTCAGAAAAAAAAATGCTATTATATGCAAGTAATTTTAGTGTCAACGTAATAAGCAATGTTCATTATGCGTCAGTATTTACCGATAATTGCTGCAATAATAGCTGCTGCTCTCTGCCCCGCTTAAAATTATTGGCAACACAAATTGTTTGGAACTATTGAGAGCTACACGAATCACGTGACCGCGCGGCGGCGAGATCACAGTAGGCTTGTTCGACTTGAAACGGCACACTGCACAGACCAATCGGTGAATGACATTAAAATACCGCGAGAGCGATTAGAGAGTAGACGGCTCTGTATGCTTTTCAATCGCTCTCGCGATTTCGCTCTATCCGATTGTTAAGTCTGACGTCACGCGTGACGTTTAGCCTTTTCCGGGTCCAAGCGCTCCTCTCGTCCAGAAATAACAATGGTGGAACCTGTAAATTTATTTACGATCACGTCCTTCTTAGTGAGGCACATTTGGCGGTCAAAAAGGGTTTAAATTCCTTTAACACCAACAGAGTGGTTAGTGTAGCTCATCACTCAGGTGGCATAATTAAGGGTAGAGTCCAGGCATCAATGAAAAAGAAGATTTACGAGGTTGAAGTGAGTTAGCTCGGGACACGGGACACGGGACACAGCACTGCGGCATTGTAAAAACACTCAATAATAACCAAAACACTAGCGAAAGCGGTAGGTAGTGTAACGTACCTAAGTTCGAAAAAAAAAAAGGAAAACTTTTCGAATTAAAAACTTAGATTCGATTCACTCAGTTCATTGATAGGTCCGCCTAGGAAGAAGCACGCCACCGTGTGGCGATCTTGGGTCGACTTATCAATATCTGTTTAACCCCCAGTCTGCAATTGAAGTGTCTCCTTGCTCCCCTTTTCGTTTGATTATTTTTATGATCCATACTAATAACCTCAGTGTTATTGTAAGGATTATAGGAAGTCATTCTGAATTTCAGTTTTGATTATTTTTAGTATTGATACATCACTGTTATCATTCTAATTTTCTTTCCTTCCTTATTATTATTATTTTGGACCTCTCATTGCATGCTTATTTGAATTTTAATTTAAACAAGTTTGCATTTTTCAAATTGTGTCTATTCAACCAGGTGGACCACTGAGAGGAAACACGGCCCTCACCCTTGTGGCACAAACCCACTGCCGGGGCCTTTTCCTCTGCCTGCGTCTCAAACCTGTGTTGTTTATTCAAATTTTATTTCATTGATAATTATTTTTCTCTTCCCTCTTTCTCCAGTCTCTCCAAGGGGGGGGGGGGGTAGGTTATTCTGATAATTACAACCAATTATCGTAATTTCCTTTGTTGTATCATTATTTTAGTAAAGCCTTTGCCTCTGACTCCTGCATACCTATTTACTCAATTTGATGAAACCAGAAAGCCTTAATTTACTTTAAGTCTAACATTGTAATCCCTCATTGTGTATCTATTGGCAGGACTCAGTCAGTGCACTGTGGTGAATGAGACGTCATCACTGGTTGGTTTCCGGTGGGCGGGGATCATCTGTCCGACGTTACTGACACTGCACTCCTTCTGGTGTTGGGACCGTCGGAGGGTCTGACCGCGCCCGCTGGTTTCCACCTGGATGACCTCTATTCACCCCAGGTGAACTAAAATTTGATAGAACCCATCCACTTATTAGGAACCACAGAATACTAGCTATTCCTTCGGGTGTATTTTAAGTGCTTGGACTCACCTTTCTCTCTCTAAGACACACTTTCTTTCGAGGTCCTGTCCCGATAACCCACGCATCTCCTGGCCCGATCAGGAACTCTCGCAGTGTTAATAAGGCTTAGGCCTCTTTATTTTATCTTATTTGATTTATTTTCCTTAAATAACGCTCCCCGTGTTATTGTTTGTGACATTTCATTGCAGACCAATTCACTTCCTTGTGTTGTGTTTCCCTCTGATCTTCCCTACCTTCAACCTTGTCTCTTTCTCCACTCTGTTGTGATTTGTTTCTTTCATTTCACTTAGACACAGAACCTAAGAGAGACCCCAGGAAAAGCTGAATAATAGAGTGACGATCAAAGCGGGCGTCGCTAAAACGACCCCCAGGCTACCGCCTGTCCAAATTTCTATTGTGGGTTTCATCCATACCCACGAAATTGGCTCAGCTAACTGTCGGCATCAGTTAGCCCCGAAATTCTCATAAACGGCATAGCCCGTATGAGTATAGCTCATTTGACCCTAAAACAAACTTGCATTTTGTCTCTTTTTGTGTGTGCTGTGCTTCTCTCGCCAACAGTAAGCCGAGATGTCGAGCTCACCCTGTCCTGCAGTCCGCTGGGACGACCTTGAGGCATGGCTGAGGGACATAACAAAGACCGTGCTGCCCCAGGACCCACATCGCTCGAGCCAAGAGCAACGGGACACAGACCTGAGCCAGTTCGAGCCCCATGATCCAGCCCAGACATACAGCCACGAGCAGCTGTCCAAAATCTTCGGAGACCTCGCACTCAAACTCGTCGCCAGGGCCCGGGACAGCGAAAGGAGCAACGCCGACCTGCAGCAAAAGACAGCCGCACTACAGCTCCAGGCCACAGAAGCCCGGAAGGACCGAGCCCACACACAGAGTCGGCTAGACCAGCTAATCTTCCTGACCGAGGAAGAGGACGAGACGGACACAACGCTACAACAGGAAGTTGAAAGACTTCAAAATGCCCTGGACGATCTTCGTCGGCACACAGACCTTACCACAGAGAATCAACACCGTTCCAGGCCAGCAGGTGGCGGCACGACTGTGACGGTGCCCGTCCAAAGCGTCGGACCGACCGCTCGGAAAGATTCTGGAACCAGCATCACCCGCCGTCCAGAACTCCAAGCCCAGACCGTCGAACCTGTAACCACTCTCTCCAGAACACTGGTGAGGCAGAGTCTTCTTACATCACAGATGAAGACAGTGCAGCCACGTCTGACACAGACACAGAAAACGAACACTGACACCTACTGCTTCAAGGTCCTGACTGACCTGCAGTTGAGTAACCAAACCAATGTCTGCGCCACATACAGACAACCCACCCACCCACCCTAACCATTGCAGTGATTACACAGCACAAACGAACTTTACCAACTACACTGCACGCCTCAGAGCCGCTAAAACGCTACCTCCGCTGTGTACAAAGAAAGTCATGCGGGCCTCTGATGAACAGACTTTTCCTATGCCACCACTTACCCCTCCACCACCCTCGCAGGCCATCCGAGCTCACTGACAACCAGTGCCTCAGACAGCTGTCTGCCACCACGCACATGTTGCGTTCACAAGACTTCAATACGCATTGTGCACCTGTTGCCATCACAGCGCCACAGCTCGTAAAGCCACAAAGCACAAAGGGGGGGGGCAGGCGTAACAATGACGCCACATGTGCCAAAAAGCCATGCATGGGACATCAAAGCATGTGGCATACCAACCTCAGCGAACCAAAAAGACTGTCCTAAACCAACTAAGGACCTCCATCGCTGGAATTTTTTTTTTTTCCTCTCCTTCTCTCTCTCTCTCTCCCTATCGCCTCTAACAGGATGCAGGCCGCAGTGGTTCGCGAGAAAGCAGCCACACTCACCAGGTCTGGCATCCGGCATCGCACGGAGAGAGCAACCCTGAGTCCTGAACACCAAGGCAGGACTCGCACTCAACACAGTCCCTCCAAGCATGGGCAACCGCCCAGCCTGAACACCTCACCTGTGTCCATACCTGGACCGCAGCTGACGCTGCGCTGTGTACCTCCACAGCAACCGACCACGCCCTGACTCCCGTCTTGGCTTTCACCCTGTACCAGACCCTACCAAATGTGAGCAGCCACAGCAAAGCTCACAAAGCCGTGTCTGGTGGTTTCCTATGGAACCGCAAAAAGGGGGTCCCGATCCGGGGCTCGCCTAAACCTCATTTGACCTGAGTCCTCAGTCATCAGCCGCTTGCCATCGACCATTGCGCTAATTTGTTGTTCGATAAAGTCCTTCCGAGGTCTTTATCTAACAAAAAGGGGGATATGTAACGACTATGGCTCGATGGTGTGAGCTTCAAAGACATTACTGACATTCCGATCTCAACAGAAAACCCGCTCTGAACACACACACACGTACACACACACACACACACACACGAAAGCCACTAAAGTGCAACGTCATGCAGAAATATGGCTCTTGAATGTATACCTTCCGATATGTATGTGTGTGATTAGCTTTGCCTTATAATAAAGGTGTGTTTTGCTAGAGTAAAATCTTTAATTCTGAAGATTCATTGAAAGAATATTCACTCCATAGTGTTGTAACCCTAACTCAGACCATAAAACTTTACGACCCAAGCCTCAAAGGCATTCCAGAACACACACACACACACACACACACACACACACACACACACACACACACACACACACACACACACACACACACACACACACACACACACACACACACACACACACACACACACACACACACACACACACACACACACACACACACACACTCTGGAACTTTGGAAACAGATATTCTTCCACATAACAAGCCACTGAATGTTGATATGTATTCCTATGTTTCTCAAAGTGTCGTCACTTGCCATAACGGAAACACTGACAACTTTATTGTGTGTTTAATCAAACTTTATTTGTGTGTAATTATGCATATAAGTGTAACGTTATGTGTCCCCAATCTTTACCTGTCATAATTAATATCTCTGTAATCCTCTCCCTCTCACGGAGACGAATCTTGACTGCAAGGTACAATAATATGCATTTGATTCCAGGAAATATCATATTTCTAAGTATGAATCTAAGAGTGAATCGAATCTAAGTTTTTAATTCGAAAAGTTTTCCTTTTTTTTTTTCGAACTTAACTTAAAGTGTGACCGTCGAAAACAGAAAAAGGAATTGTCTAACTCCAAATAATATCAGCATAAGCTAAGCTTGAATGCAGTTAAGTATTTGAGAGAGAAAAATGAATGCAGAGAGAAAAAGAAATTGAAAGCAAGTATTATCTTAGAACGCCACGAGATGGCGTAGTTGCGCTCGCGCAGGCTGACGTCAGTGGGAGGCGACGCTCACGCAGGATGACGTCGGTTGGGGGCGCGTAATTTGAGAACTGCCCCAGACTTAGAGGCTGCCCTCTAGTGTCGGTCAGTGGCGTAATTCAGCAGATTTTTTTTTTTGGAATCACGTGGTGTTTTGCGCTTCTGTTGCATGCGGAAGACTGACGCGAGTTTCACAACATGTGACTAACAGGAATTACACATTATGCATTACACATTGAGACGGTTTTAGAATAAGAACAGGGATTATCGTCTTTTCTTAATTCATAAAACTGGTCTCCAATTTACACATTATATATTATACACATGAGACGGTTTAAAGAAGGAGAACAGGGATTATCATCCGTTTTCTTAATTCATAAAACTGGCCTCCAATTACATATTATACATATAAAACGGTTTACATAACAACAGGCATTAAAACTTCGTGTTTTAATCACTAGAAACTGTGAGCAAACAGGCGTTGAACATCTATTTACTTAAGCTGTGAGCACACCAGGCATCAGAACAGCTGTGAGCAGGACTTATCATCTGCTCATCTCCCATAAGCATTAATCAAAATAGCACTTTTATGATTTTTGCGTAGGTTTACGAAATTGGATCGCGAGGCCAATTTCTGACCAGGAGTTATCGTTAACGTATTGTATATCATAAGGCCTATTACGACTGAAAACTATCAGATTTACGTCTTCGTCCTAAAAGAGATCCTTCGTCTTCATTTAGTCGGTTTAAATCATGTTACATGTATCAACTGCAAAGAGTTTTGCTTCGTCTTTACAGAGACAGATGTAATGTCATGGACTGCAGTTTTAGCAGAGCTGGGCTGGCTTTGTGCCCGCGATCAGCTGGGTGAGTTCGCCTTGGCGACTTATCTCACACTTCAAAACGCGCGTATAGCCTACAATTATTAATACCAATAATACACATTCAACTGAAACTGAATTTGCCCACAAAAATGAAGTTTGAAACTGCTTTTGGATTCTCCACCATAATAATGTAACGTAAACGACTCGGGGTAAATGTGAATTAGCTCAAGACTATAGGGAATATTAATATTTATAACGCATGGTCATAATTCATAAGTCGCATGTACATTTATTTTATCAATTATCGAGATTACCTTGTTCTGTACTGTCTGATCATTACAGTTAAGAAGGGGTATCCCTTTTAAACTCCACGAAAGTTTTATCTTCTGGCCGCGAATATCAAACTTTCTGAGTTTATGAATTAAAACTACTCAAGGTAGTCAATATCGAGCTTGTAGCTTAGATCTTGAAGTTTCATTGACTTTTATAAGGTGGGTTTTCAAACACAGAGACAATTAAAAGTATAGATGGGTTTATTAATAAAATGGCACACACTAGAGATTATATAAACTACAAACATAAACGTACGTAAAAATGCAAACACCAATAAACATTTAACCGAACAAAAACATGAAATGAAAGAAAGAAAGAAAGATATAGAGGGAAGATAGAGGGTAACTTAAATCACAGACCTAAGACCTAGACACCTGGAACAGCTTTTATAGGAATCAATATACTTGCGAGTTGTGGTACTCTTTCAGTGTGATGCTGAAAAGGGGACGCGCGCATGCGCGTGTCCGGCTGGTTTGCGTCTAGCTTTGTCTTCTGGGTCGTTTCGCAAAACGATGTAAAGGCTCACTTGAATTTAACGTTACCGAGAAAGTTCAGATTCGTCTCCCGGGATGGGAGAGGCTGGAAATCTTAGTTGCAGAGACCGGCAGCTACGACTCGAACATGGGTTCGTTCGATGGAGAAGGCCAGGGCCTCCTTCAGATGTTCCTTGGAGAAACGCCGCGCCGAGGCAGAGGGTCCAGAGAAGTTGGATGAGTTGGAAGCGGAAGGATGAGAGAAGGAAGAGAAGAGAGAATCTTCCTTTTAACAGACATCTGTTTACGCCCTGTTTTGGGGACAGAGCGAATCAAAACTTCTGATTTGTAGCGGGAAGAAGTCTTCTTTGTGTGAAGAAAAACACGCCCCCTTTTACCATATGTCTTATGAGGGAAAGGATTCATACTTAGAAATATGATATTTCCTGGAATCAAATGCATATTATTGTACCTTGCAGTCAAGATTCGTCTCCGTGAGAGGGAGAGGATTACAGAGATATTAATTATGACAGGTAAAGATTGGGGACACATAACGTTACACTTATATGCATAATTACACACAAATAAAGTTTGATTAAACACACAATAAAGTTGTCAGTGTTTCCGTTATGGCAAGTGACGACACTTTGAGAAACATAGGAATACATATCAACATTCAGTGGCTTGTTATGTGGAAGAATATCTGTTTCCAAAGTTCCAGAGTGTGTGTGTGTGTGTGTGTGTGTGTGTGTGTGTGTGTGTGTGTGTGTGTGTGTGTGTGTGTGTGTGTGTGTGTGTGTGTGTGTGTGTGTGTGTGTGTGTGTGTGTGTGTGTGTGTGTGTGTGTGTGTGTGTGTGTGTGTGTGTGTGTGTGTTCTGGAATGCCTTTGAGGCTTGGGTCGTAAAGTTTTATGGTCTGAGTTAGGGTTACAACACTATGGAGTGAATATTCTTTCAATGAATCTTCAGAATTAAAGATTTTACTCTAGCAAAACACACCTCTATTATAAGGCAAAGCTAATCACACACATACATATCGGAAGGTATACATTCAAGAGCCATATTTCTGCATGACGTTGCACTTTAGTGGCTTTCGTGTGTGTGTGTGTGTGTGTGTACGTGTGTGTGTGTTCAGAGCGGGTTTTCTGTTGAGATCGGAATGTCAGTAATGTCTTTGAAGCTCACACCATCGAGCCATAGTCGTTACAGTAGGTAGAGAGGACCTGGACTTTGGACCCGGAAAGAGTATTATCGGAGAGTGGTTACGTCACGACTTAACAACCGAATACTTTGATGTCATAAACTGATCGGTCTGTGCAGCGCCGGTTCAAGTCGAACAAGCCGTGTGTGTCGCAACCTCTTATATACTGTCTATGGTCGCAACTCTCATATTTAACGGCTCTGGTTTGCGCTTAGTAGATACCGCCAAGGCAAGTTCAAAACAAAGCGCGCACGTTGTAGGCTACTGTGATTGGTGGCTCGTTTGACCAGTTAAGTTTTTATCCACTCATAAATAAAAAGGAACGACTGATTTTGAAAATGTAGTAGAGTAAAAAGTAAGATATTTGACTTTGAAATGTAGTGGAGTTAAAGTAAAAGTCTTCCCAAATTTAAATACTTCAGTAAAGTACAGATACGCAAAAAAGCTACTTAAGTACAGTAACGAATTACATTTACTTCGTTACTGTCCACCACTGATTGCATTGCATTGCATTGCATTGCATTGCATTGCATTGCTTTGCATTGCATTGCATTGCATTGCATTGCATTGCCTTGTTTTGCTTTGCACTGCATTGCATTGCATTAACGATCTAACGTTGTGCACTGAAGAATAACATATGCACTTTTCACATTGCATTGCATTGCACACCAGAACTAACTCATTCCCATGTTGATTAAAGTCATAACGTGTGGTTGCATTGCATTGCATTGCATAGCATTGCATTGCATTGCATTGCATTGCATTGCATTGCATTAATTTGTTTTGTTTTGTTTTGTTTTGTTTTGCTTTGCACTGCATTGCATTGCATTGCATTGCTTCATTGCATTGCTTCATTGCATTGCATTGCATTGCATTGCATTGCATTGCATTGCATTGCATTGCATTGCATTAACTTGTTTTGCTTTGCACTGCATTGCATTGCATTGCATTAACGATCTAACTTTGAGCACTGAAGAATAACATATGCACTTTTCACATTGCACACCAGAACTAAATCCTTCCAATGTTCATTAAAGAGATAACGTGTGTTGTTGCATTGCATTGCATTGCACTAACATACGTTATGCACTTTTTGCATTGCATTGCATTGCACACCAGAACTAACTCATCCCCATGTTGATTAAAGACATAACGTGTGGTTGCATTGCATTGCATTGCCTTGTTTTGCTTTGCACTGCATTGCATTGCATTAACGATCTAACGTTGTGCACTGAAGAATAACATATGCACTTTTCACATCACATTGCACTTTTCACAATGCAATGCAATGCAATGCAATGCAATGCAATGCAATGCAATGCAATGCAATGCAACCACACGTTATGTCTTTAATCAACATGGGGATGAGTTAGTTCTGGTGTGCAATGCAATGCAATGCAAAAAGTGCATAACGTATGTTAGTGCAATGCAATGCAATGCAACAACACACGTTATCTCTTTAATGAACATGGGAATGACAGTTCTGGTGTGCAATGCAATGCAAAAAGTGCATAACCTATATGTTATTCTTCAGTGCACAACGGTTAGATCGTTTGTAGATCACACCAGAACTAACTCATTCCCATGTTGATTAAAGACATTACGTGTGGTTGCATTGCATTGCATTGCATTGCCTTGTTTTGCTTTGCACTGCATTGCATTGCATTGCATTGCATTGCATTAACGATCTAACGTTGTGCACTGAAGAATAACATATGCACTTTTCACATTGCATTGCATTGCACACCAGAACTATGTTGATTAAAGACATAACGTGTGGTTGCATTGCATTGCATTACATTGCATTGCATTGCATTGCATTGCATTGCATTGCTTTGCATTGCATTGCATTGCATTGCTTTGCATTGCATTGCATTGCACTGCACTGCACTGCACTGCACTGCACTGCATTGCATTGCATTGCATTGCTTTGCATTGCATTGCATTGCATTGCCTTTGTTTTGCTTTGCACTGCATTGCATTGCCTTTGTTTTGCTTTGCACTGCATTGCATTGCATTGCCTTGTTTTGCTTTGCACTGCATTGCATTGCATTGCATTAACGATCTAACGTTGTGCACTGAAGAATAACATATGCACTTTTCACATTGCACACCAGAACTAAATCCTTCCCATGTTCATTAAAGAGATAACGTGTGTTGTTGCATTGCATTGCATACGTTATGCACTTTTTGCATTGCATTGCATTGCACACCAGAACTAACTCATTCCCATGTTGATTAAAGACATAACGTGTGGTTGCATTGCATTGCATTGCATTGCATTACATTGCATTGCATTGCATTGCATTGCATTGCATTGCCTTGTTTTGCTTTGCACTGCATTGCATTGCATTGCATTGCATTAACGATCTAACGTTGTGCACTGAAGAATAACATATGCACTTTTCACATTGCATTGCATTTTACACCAGAACTAACTCATTCCCATGTTGATTAAAGACATAACGTGTGGTTGCATTGCATTGCATTGTTTTGCTTTGCACTGCATTGCATTGCACTGCATTGCATTGCATTGCATTAACGATCTAACGTTGTGCACTGAAGAATAACATATGCACTTTTTAGGGTGTTCTGGGTGGTTGCAAGGATGTTATGGTTGATTACTAGGGTGTTCTGGGTGGTTGCTAGGCGGTTGCTAGGGTATTTTGGGTGGTTGCTAGGGTCTTCTGGGTGGTTGGCTATGGTGTTATGGATGGTTACTAGGGTGTTTTGGGTGGTTGCTAGGGTGTTGCTAGATGGTTGATAGGGTGTTCTGGGTGGTTGCTATGGTGTTGCTAGGCGGTTGCTAGGGTGTTCTGGGTGGTTGCTAGGCGGTTGCTAGGCGGAGGCTAAGGTATTTTGGTTGGTTGCTAGGCGGTTGCTAGGGTGTTGCTAGGTGGTTGCTAAGATATTTTGGGCGGTTGCTAGGGTTTGGTTAGCGGTTGCTAAGGTATTTTGGGTGGTTGCTAGGGTGTTGCTAGGTGGTTGCTAGGGTATTCTGGGTGGTTGCAAGGCGGTTGCTAGGGTATTTTGGGTGGTTGCTAGGTGGTTGCTAGGGTGTTGCTAAGCGGTTGCTAAGGTATTTCGGGTGGTTGCTAGGGTGTTTCTAGGCGGTTGCTATGGTGTTGCTAGGCGGTTGCTAAGGTATTCTGGGTGGTTGCTGGCGGTTGCTATGTGTTGCTAGGATATTTTCAGTGGTTGCTAAGGTACTCTGGGTGGTTGCAAGGCGGTTGCTAGGGTCTTTTGGGTGGTTGCTAGGTGGTTGCTAGGGTGTTCTGGGTGATTGCTAGGCGGTTGCTATTGTGTTGCTAAGCGATGGCTAAGGTATTTTGGGTGGTTGCTAGGGTGTTTATATGCGGTTGCTAGGCTGTTCTGGGTGGTTGCTATGGTGTTGCTAGGTGGTTGCTAAGGTATTCTGGGTGGTTGCTAGGCAGTTGCTAGGATGTTATGGGTGGTCGTTATGGTGTTGCTAGGCGGTTGCTAGGGTATTCTGGGTTGTTTCTAGGCAGTTGCTATGGTGTTGCTAGGCAGTTGCTAAGGTACTCTGGGTGGTTGCAAGGCGGTTGCTAGGGTCTTTTGGGTGGTTGCTAGGGTCTTTTGGGTGGTTGCTAGGTGGTTGCTAGGGTGTTCTGGGTGGTTGCTAGGCGGTTGCTATGGTGTTGCTAAGCGAGAGCTAAGGTATTTTGGGTGGTTGCTAGGGTGTTTCTATGCGGTTGCTAGGCTGTTCTGGGTGGTTGCTATGGTGTTGCTAGGTGGTTGCTAAGGTATTCTGGGTGGTTGCTAGTGTGTTCTGGGTGGTTGCTAGGATATTATGGGTGGTTGCCAGGGTCTTTTGGTTTGTTGCTAGGCAGTTGCTAAGGTATTTTGGGTGGTTGCTAGGCGGTTGCTAGGGTGTTGCTAGGAGGTTGCTAGGGTGTTCTGGGTGGTTGCTATGGTGTTGCTAGGCGGTTGCTAAGGTACTCTGGGTGGTTGCAAGGCGGTTGCTAGGGTCTTTTGGGTGGTTGCTAGGGTCTTTTGGGTGGTTTCTAGGGTGTTCTGGGTGGTTGCTAGGCGGTTGCTATGGTGTTGTTAAGCGATGGCTAAGGTATTTTGGGTGGTTGCTAGGGTGTTCTGGGTGGTTGCTATGGTGTTGCTAGGTGGTTGCTAAGGTATTCTGGGTGGTTGCTAGGCAGTTGCTAGGATGTTATGGGTGGTCGTTATGGTGTTGCTAGGCGGTTGCTAGGGTTTTCTGGGTGGTTTCTAGGCGGTTGCCTGGGTGTTCTGGGTCGTTGCTATGTTGTTGCTAGGCAGTTGCTAAGGTATTTTGGGTGGTTGCTAGGCGGTTGCTAGGGTGTTGCTAGGAGGTTGCTAGGGTGTTCTCGGTGGTTGCTATGGTGTTGCTAGGAGGAGGCAAAAGTATTTTGGGTGGTTGCTAGGGTGTTGCTAGGCGGTTGCTAAGGTATTCTGAGTGGTTGCAAGGCGGTTGCTAGGGTATTTTGGGTGGTTGCTAGGGTCTTTTGGGTGGTTTCTAGGTGGTTGCTAGGCGGTTGCTAAGGTATTCTGGGTGGTTGCTAGGCGGTTGCTAAGATATTTTGGGTGGTTGCTAGGGTGTTGCTAGGCGGTTGCTAAGGTATTCTGGGTGGTTGCTAGGCGGTTGCTATGTTGTTCTGGGTGGTTGCTAGGATATTTTCAGTGGTTGCTATGGTCTTTTGAGTGGTTGATAGATCTATCTATCTACTTCAAACTATTTTAAACTTCAAATACGTTAAACTTCAAACTAAATTAAACTTTAAACTAATTTAATCTTTTAAACGTCAAACTTATATAAACTTTAAGATAATTTAAACTTCAAACTACTAAATTTACTTCATTTAAACTGTAACGCATATAAACTCTGAGTGTGTAAGTGTTATCGAGTTAGTGTATGTGTGTGTGTGTATATGTATGTGAGTTAATGTGTGTGTGTGTGTGTGTGTGTGTGTGTGTGTGTGTGTGTAACCGCCTAGAACACAATAGCAACCACTGAGAACAACCTAGCAACCGCCTAGCAACCACCCAGAACACCCTAGCAACCATCCAGAATAACTTAGAACACCATATCAACCACTCAGAACACCCTAGCAACTGCCTAACAACCACCCAGAACACCCTAGCAACCACCTATAATACCTTAGAACACCCTAGCAACACCATAGCAACCACTCAGAACACCGTAGCGACTGCCTAACAACCACCCAGAACACCCTAGCAACCACCCAAAATACCTTAGAACACCCTAGCAACCACTCAGAACACCCTAGCAACCACCCAAAAGACCCTAGCAACCACCCAAAATATTCTAGCAACCGCCTAGCAACCACCCAAAACACCCTAGCAACCGCCTAGAAACCACCCAAAAAACCTTAGCAACGACTCAAAATATCCTAGCAACCGCCTAGCAACCACCCTAAACAGCCTAGCAACACCATAGCAACCACCCAAAATACCTTAGCAACCGCCTAGCAACACCCTAGCAACCACCCAAAATACCTTAGAACATCTATTCCCAACAGGGGGGTCGCGGCCCACAAGGGGGCCTCAGCGAGCTCTGTGGGGGGTCGCGTCGTATTTTGAATCGTTTTGAGCAATGAGCATTAAATAAAAGTCCTTCACTTTTTTCTGTTCAAAATTTACAAAATTTATATAATGAGCGAGTTCATCATGAATCCATTTTCCAATCCGTGTTTTTGTCTTATCCTAAACCACTATGGTACACCTATAATAAGTTTTTACATTGGGACTATTTCACACTGGTTCGGATCGCTGCCGCTGCGGAGTAGCCCAGTACCTGCGTGACTCGTCATAGACGTACACAGAGAGAAGTAGTTCCGGCTACAATGTTCTTCCGAAAGACGCATTATTCTGTTAATAAACGCAAGTTTATTATCGCTCGCTATAGCGCCAAAAGCGTCAAAAATAAAGCCTCACATTGATAAAGCCTCACAAATAACATGCAAGTATTGAGGTCCCAGACAGCAGTCATTTAGTAATAGCCTATATACTTTTTTTTTTTACCTACACACCAGTGTGAATATTTTTGTTATTGCATTTCAAATAGGGCCAATTTATAGGCTACTCCTAGGCTTACGTTTTTAAATTACAAAGGGCCTTCTGATGTTTTTGTTATGGTATTTTCAATATTATATTATTTATGCATAAACATTCTGGTTATAGTAAACATACCGTTTGCTTGAAAACAACATATTCTGTCATCCTTGCTGCAAGCTTACAAGAGCGATAATATCATTAAATGTGAAGGGGGGCCCTAAAATATTTTCTTGGGAAAAAGGGGGTCTCAGACATAAAAAGGTTGGGAACCACTGCCTTAGAACACCATAGCAACACCACAGCAGACACTCAGAACACCCTAGCAACCACCCAAAATACCTCAGAACAAACTAGCAACTGCCTAGCAACCACCCAAAAGACCTTAGCAACCGCCTAGCAACACCTTAGCAACCACCCAAAATACCTTAGAACACCATAGCAACACCATAGCAACCAGTCAGAACACCCTTGCAAACACGCAAAATACCTCAGAACACCCTAGCAACTGCCTAACAACCACCCAGAACACCCTAGCAACTGCCTAACAACCACCCAGAACACCCTAGCAACCACCTAGCAACCACCCAAAAGACCCTGGCAACCACCCAAAATACCCTAGCAACCGCCTCAACCACCCAAAAGACCATAGCAACCACTGAAAATATTCTAGCAACCACCCAGAACACCATAGCAACCGCCTAGCAACCACCCAGAATACCTTAGCAACCACCTAGCAACACCATAGCAACCACCCAGAACACCCTAGCAACCTCCTAGCAACACCATAGCAACCGCCTACCAACCACCCAAAATACCTTAGCAACTGCCTAGCAACAACATAGCAACCACCTAGAACACCCAGGCAACCGCCTAGAAACCACCCAGAATACCCTAGCAACCGCCTAGCAACACCATAACGACCACCCATAACATCCTAGCAACTGCCTAGCAACCACCCAGAATACCTTAGCAACCACCTAGCAACACCATAGCAACCACCCAGAACAGCCTAGCAACCGCATAGAAACACCCTAGCAACCACCCAAAATACCTTAGCCATCGCTTAGCAACACCATAGCAACCACCTAGCAACCACCCAGAACACCCTAGAAACCACCCAAAAGACCCTAGCAACCGCCTTGCAACCACCCAGAGTACCTTAGCAACCGCCTAGCAACACCATAGCAACCACCCAGAACACCCTAGCAACCTCCTAGCAACACCCTAGCAACCGCCTAGCAACCACCCAAAATACCTTAGCAACTGCCTAGCAACAACATAGCAACACCCAGGCAACCGCCTAGCAACCACCCAGAACACCCTAGCAACCACCTAGCAACAAACCAAAAGACCCTGGCAACCCCCCATAATATCCTAGCAACCACCCAGAACACAATAGCAACCACCCAAAATACCCTAGCAACCGCCTCAACCACCCAAAAGACCACAGCAACCACTGAAAATATTCTAGCAACCACCCAGAACACCATAGCAACCAACTAGCAACCACCCAGAATACCTTAGCAAACACCTAGCAACCATCCAGAACACCATAGCAACCGCATAGAAACAACCTAGCAACCACCCAAAATACCTTAGCTCTCGCTTAGCAACACCATAGCAACCGCCTAGCAACCACCCAGAACACCCTAGCAACCACCCAAAAGACCCTAGCAACCACCCAAAACACCCTAGCAACCGCCTTGCAACCACCCAGAGTACCTTAGCAACCGCCTAGCAACACCAAAGCATCCACCCAGAACACCCTAGCAACCTCCTAGCAACACCCTAGCAACCGCCTAGCAAACCACCCAGAACACCCAGGCAACCGCCTAGAAACAACCCAGAATACCCTAGCAACCGCCTAGCAACACCATAACGACCACCCATAACATCCTAGCAACTGCCTAGCAACCACCCAGAATACCTTAGCAACCACCTAGCAACACCATAGCAACCACCCAGAACAGCCTAGCAACCGCATAGAAACACCCTAGCAACCACCCAAAATACCTTAGCCATCGCTTAGCAACACCATAGCAACCGCCTAGCAACCACCCAGAACACCCTAGCAACCAACTAGCAACCACCCAAAAGACCCTAGCAACCACCCAAAAGACCCTAGCAACCGCCTTGCAACCACCCAGAGTACCTTAACAACCGCCTAGCAACACCATAGCAACCACCCAGAACACCCTAGCAACCACCCAAAATATTCTAGCAACCGCCTAGCAACCACCCAGAATACCCTATCAACCACCCAGAACACCCTAGCAACCAACTAGCAACCACCCAAAAGACCCTAGCAACCACCCAAAAGACCCTAGCAACCGCCTTGCAACCACCCAGAGTACCTTAACAACCGCCTAGCAACACCATAGCAACCACCCAGAACACCCTAGCAACCACCCAAAATATTCTAGCAACCGCCTAGCAACCACCCAGAATACCCTAGCAACCACCCAGAACACCCTAGCAACCGCCTTGCAACCACCCAGAATACCCTAGCAACCGCCTAGCAACACCATAACGACCACCCATAACATCCTAGCAACTGCTTAGCAACCACCCAGAATACCTTAGCAACCACCTAGTAACACCATAGCAACCACCCAAAATACCTTAGCCATCGCTTAGCAACACCATAGCAACCGCCTAGCAACCACCCAGAACACCCTAGCAACCACCCAAAAGACCCTAGCAACCACCCAAAAGACCCTATCAACCGCCTTGCAACCACCTAGTACCTTAGGTGGTTGCCTAGTACCTTAGGTGGTAGCCGCCTTGCAACCGCCTTGCAACCACCTAGTACCTTAGCAACCGCCTAGCAACACCATAGCAACCACCCAGAACACCCTAGCAACCTCCTAGCAACCGCCTAGCAACCACCCAAAATACCTTAGCAACTGGCTAGCAACAACATAGCAACCACCCATTACACCCAGGCAACCGCCTAGAAACCACCCAGAATACCCTAGCAACCGCCTAGCAACACCATAACGACCACCCATAACATCCTAGCAACTGCATAGCAAAAAACATTCTGGTCCAAACTTTCTCAAGCCAACTTAAAGTTTGTCTCGACGAACTTTCGCATCTAATTATTATTACTATTATTATCTTAATAATTCTATTATTATTTCTGGTCAAATGTTCCCTAAAAAGTTTTTAAACTATGTAAAATTATAGACTCCATCTGATGATAAATATGTCTAACCTCTCCGTCAAAATTTTCTAGTGACGGGTCACATCTATATTTTTAAAATGGCCCAAGTGCGATTCTTGTTGCAATAGTCTCATTGGCTCAATGAGAAATACGTCAGACTAATTGAATTTTTTTTACAGTGTAACACAAGAAAGAGTCCACTAGTATATATAGAAAGGTCAAGTTTCGAGTACTCCTTGGCCATAAAAAATTTCAGTATGTCAAAAATGGACTTTTGTCAGGATGGAATAACATCTTTAAGGACTCTTTGGCCAGAAATATGTTCAGTAGGTCAAAAGCGTACCATTGTAATAACATTATGTGCTTTGCACAAACGATCTAACGTTGAGCATCATTAAAGAAACATAGGCTAGTCACTTCTTGCATTGCATTACACTAACGATCTAACGTTGTGCAACTTGAAGCATAACTTACAGATTATGCACTTCTCGCACTGCAGTGCATTGCACACCAGAACAAAATCATTCCTAGGTTCATTATGAGTGTTATTGCATTGCATTGCACAAACGTTGTGCACTGAAGAATAACATACAGGTTATGCACTTTTTACATTGCATTAAATTGCACACCAGAACTAACTCATTCCCATGTTCAAAGAAGAGATAAAGTGTGTTGTTGCATTGCATTGCACTAAAGATCTAACGTTGTGCACTGAAGAATAACATATAAGTTATGCACTTTTTACAATGCATTAAATTGCACACCAGAACTAACTCATTCCCATGTTGATTAAAGACATAACGTGTGTTGTTGCATTGCATTGCACTAACAATCTAACGTTGTTTAATGAAGAGTAACATATAGGTTATGCACTTCTTACATTCCCATGTTCATTAAAGACATAACAATGTGTGTTGATCTGACACACAACACACGATCTGTTGTGCACTGAATAACAATATGCACTTTTCGCATTGCATTAAATTGCACACCATTGCATTGCGGTTGCACACCAGAACTAACTCATTCCCATGTTGATTAAAGACATAACGTGTGTTGTTGCATTGCACATTGCATTGTATTGCATTGCATTGCATTGCATTGCATTGCATTGCATTGCATTGCACTAACGATCTGACGTTGTGCACTGAATTACTATATGCACTTTTTGCATTGCATTGCATTGCACACCAGAACTAACTCATTCCCATGTTGATTATAGACATAACGTGTGGTTGCATTGCATTGCATTGCATTGCATTGCATTGCCTTGTTTTGCTTTGCACTGCATTGCATTGCATTGCATTGCACTGCATTGCATTGCATTGCATTAACGATCTAACGTTGTGCACTGAAGAATAACATATGCACTTTTCACATTGCATTGCATTGCACACCAGAACTAAATCCTTCCCATGTTCATTAAAGAGATATGTGTGTTGTTGCATTGCATTGCAAAAACGATCTAACCGTTGTGCCCTGAAGAATAACATATAGTTTATGCACTTTTTGCATTGCATGGCACACCAAACTGTCATTCCCATGTTCATTAAAGAGATAACGTGTGTTGTTGCATTGCATTGCATTGCACTAACATACGTTATGCACTTTTTGCATTGCATTGCATTGCACACCAGAACTAACTCATCCCCATGTTGATTAAAGACATAACGTGTGGTTGCATTGCATTGCATTGCATTGCATTGCATTGCATTGCATTGTATTGCTTTGCTTTGCATTGCATTGCATTGCATTGCATTGCATTGCTTTGTTTTGCTTTGCACTTGCATTGCATTGCATTGCACACCAGAACTAACTCATTCCCATGTTGATTAAAGACATAACGTGTGGTTGCATTGCATTGCATTGCATTGCATTGCATTGCATTGCATTGCTTTGCATTGCTTTGCACTGTATTGCATTGCATTGCATTGCATTGCATTGCTTTGCATTGCATTGCTCTGCATTGCATTGCATTGCATTGCATTGCATTGCATTGCATTGCTTTGCATTGCATTGCATTGCATTGCATTGCATTGCTTTGCATTGCATTGCATTGCATTGCATTGCATTGCATTGCATTGCATTGCTTTGCATTGCTTTGCACTGTATTGCATTGCATTGCATTGCATTGCTTTGCATTGCATTGCATTGCTCTGCATTGCATTGCATTGCATTGCATTGCTTAGCAAACACCTAGCAACCACCCAGAACACCATAGCAACCGCATAGAAACACCCTAGCAACCACCCAAAATACCTTAGCCATCGCTTAGCAACACCATAGCAACCACCTAGCAACCACCCAGAACACCCTAGAAACCACCCAAAAGACCCTAGCAACCGCCTTGCAACCACCCAGAGTACCTTAGCAACCGCCTAGCAACACCATAGCAACCACCCAGAACACCCTAGCAACCTCCTAGCAACACCCAAGCAACCGCCTAGCAACCACCCAAAATACCTTAGCAACTGCCTAGCAACAACATAGCAACACCCAGGCAACCGCCTAGCAACCACCCAGAACACCCTAGCAACCACCTAGCAACAAACCAAAAGACCCTGGCAACCCCCCATAATATCCTAGCAACCACCCAGAACACAATAGCAACCACCCAAAATACCCTAGCAACCGCCTCAACCACCCAAAAGACCACAGCAACCACTGAAAATATTCTAGCAACCACCCAGAACACCATAGCAACCAACTAGCAACCACCCAGAATACCTTAGCAAACACCTAGCAACCACCCAGAACACCATAGCAACCGCATAGAAACACCCTAGCAACCACCCAAAATACCTTAGCTCTCGCTTAGCAACACCATAGCAACCGCCTAGCAACCACCCAGAACACCCTAGCAACCACCCAAAAGACCCTAGCAACCACCCAAAACACCCTAGCAACCGCCTTGCAACCACCCAGAGTACCTTAGCAACCGCCTAGCAACACCAAAGCATCCACCCAGAACACCCTAGCAACCTCCTAGCAACACCCTAGCAACCGCCTAGCAAACCACCCAGAACACCCAGGCAACCGCCTAGAAACAACCCAGAATACCCTAGCAACCGCCTAGCAACACCATAACGACCACCCATAACATCCTAGCAACTGCATAGAAACACCCTAGCAACCACCCAAAATACCTTAGCCATCGCTTAGCAACACCATAGCAACCGCCTAGCAACCACCCAGAACACCCTAGCAACCAACTAGCAACCACCCAAAAGACCCTAGCAACCACCCAAAAGACCCTAGCAACCGCCTTGCAACCACCCAGAGTACCTTAACAACCGCCTAGCAACACCATAGCAACCACCCAGAACACCCTAGCAACCACCCAAAATATTCTAGCAACCGCCTAGCAACCACCCAGAATACCCTATCAACCACCCAGAACACCCTAGCAACCAACTAGCAACCATCCAAAAGACCCTAGCAACCACCCAAAAGACCCTAGCAACCGCCTTGCAACCACCCAGAGTACCTTAACAACCGCCTAGCAACACCATAGCAACCACCCAGAACACCCTAGCAACCACCCAAAATATTCTAGCAACCGCCTAGCAACCACCCAGAATACCCTAGCAACCACCCAGAACACCCTAGCAACCGCCTTGCAACCACCCAGAATACCCTAGCAACCGCCTAGCAACACCATAACGACCACCCATAACATCCTAGCAACTGCCTAGCAACCACCCAGAATACCTTAGCAACCACCTAGTAACACCATAGCAACCACCCAAAATACCTTAGCCATCGCTTAGCAACACCATAGCAACCGCCTAGCAACCACCCAGAACACCCTAGCAACCACCCAAAAGACCCTAGCAACCACCCAAAAGACCCTATCAACCGCCTTGCGGTTGATAGGGTACCTTCAAGTACCTTAGGTGGTTGCCTAGTACCTTAGGTGGTAGCCGCCTTGCAACCGCCTTGCAACACCATAGCAACCACCCAGAACACCCTAGCAACCTCCTAGCAACACCCTAGCAACCGCCTAGCAACCACCCAAAATACCTTAGCAACTGGCTAGCAACAACATAGCAACCACCCATTACACCCAGGCAACCGCCTAGAAACCACCCAGAATACCCTAGCAACCGCCTAGCAACACCATAACGACCACCCATAACATCCTAGCAACTGCATAGCAAAAAACATTCTGGTCCAAACTTTCTCAAGCCAACTTAAAGTTTGTCTCGACGAACTTTCGCATCTAATTATTATTACTATTATTATCTTAATAATTCTATTATTATTTCTGGTCAAATGTTCCCTAAAAAGTTTTTAAACTATGTAAAATTATAGACTCCATCTGATGATAAATATGTCTAACCTCTCCGTCAAAATTTTCTAGTGACGGGTCACATCTATATTTTTAAAATGGCCCAAGTGCGATTCTTGTTGCAATAGTCTCATTGGCTCAATGAGAAATACGTCAGACTAATTGAATTTTTTTTACAGTGTAACACAAGAAAGAGTCCACTAGTATATATAGAAAGGTCAAGTTTCGAGTACTCCTTGGCCATAAAAAATTTCAGTATGTCAAAAATGGACTTTTGTCAGGATGGAATAACATCTTTAAGGACTCTTTGGCCAGAAATATGTTCAGTAGGTCAAAAGCGTACCATTGTAATAACATTATGTGCTTTGCACAAACGATCTAACGTTGAGCATCATTAAAGAAACATAGGCTAGTCACTTCTTGCATTGCATTACACTAACGATCTAACGTTGTGCAACTTGAAGCATAACTTACAGATTATGCACTTCTCGCACTGCAGTGCATTGCACACCAGAACAAAATCATTCCTAGGTTCATTATGAGTGTTATTGCATTGCATTGCACAAACGTTGTGCACTGAAGAATAACATACAGGTTATGCACTTTTTACATTGCATTAAATTGCACACCAGAACTAACTCATTCCCATGTTCAAAGAAGAGATAAAGTGTGTTGTTGCATTGCATTGCACTAAAGATCTAACGTTGTGCACTGAAGAATAACATATAAGTTATGCACTTTTTACAATGCATTAAATTGCACACCAGAACTAACTCATTCCCATGTTGATTAAAGACATAACGTGTGTTGTTGCATTGCATTGCACTAACAATATAACGTTGTTTAATGAAGAGTAACATATAGGTTATGCACTTCTTACATTCCCATGTTCATTAAAGACATAACAATGTGTGTTGATCTGACACACAACACACGATCTGTTGTGCACTGAATAACAATATGCACTTTTCGCATTGCATTAAATTGCACACCATTGCATTGCGGTTGCACACCAGAACTAACTCATTCCCATGTTGATTAAAGACATAACGTGTGTTGTTGCATTGTATTGCATTGCATTGCATTGCATTGCACTAACGATCTGACGTTGTGCACTGAATTACTATATGCACTTTTTGCATTGCATTGCATTGCACACCAGAACTAACTCATTCCCATGTTGATTATAGACATAACGTGTGGTTGCATTGCAATGCATTGCATTGCATTGCCTTGTTTTGCTTTGCACTGCATTGCATTGCATTGCACTGCATTGCATTGCATTGCATTAACGATCTAACGTTGTGCACTGAAGAATAACATATAGTTTATGCACTTTTTGCATTGCATGGCACACCAAACTGTCATTCCCATGTTCATTAAAGAGATAACGTGTGTTGTTGCATTGCATTGCATTGCACTAACATACGTTATGCACTTTTTGCATTGCATTGCATTGCACACCAGAACTAAATCCTTCCCATGTTCATTAAAGAGATATGTGTGTTGTTGCATTGCATTGCAAAAACGATCTAACCGTTGTGCCCTGAAGAATAACATATAGTTTATGCACTTTTTGCATTGCATGGCACACCAAACTGTCATTCCCATGTTCATTAAAGAGATAACGTGTGTTGTTGCATTGCATTGCATTGCACTAACATACGTTATGCACTTTTTGCATTGCATTGCATTGCACACCAGAACTAACTCATCCCCATGTTGATTAAAGACATAACGTGTGGTTGCATTGCATTGCATTGCATTGCATTGCATTGCATTGTATTGCTTTGCTTTGCATTGCATTGCATTGCATTGCATTGCATTGCTTTGTTTTGCTTTGCACTTGCATTGCATTGCATTGCACACCAGAACTAACTCATTCCCATGTTGATTAAAGACATAACGTGTGGTTGCATTGCATTGCATTGCATTGCATTGCATTGCCTTGTTTTGCTTTGCACTGCATTGCATTGCATTGCATTAACGATCTAACGTTGTGCACTGAAGAATAACATATGCACTTTTCACATTGCATTGCATAGCACACCAGAACTAACTCATTCCCATGTTGATTAAAGACATAACGTGTGGTTGCATTGCATTGCATTGCATTGCATTGCATTGCATTGCATTGCATTGCATTGCATTGCTTTGCAGTGCATTGCATTGCATTGCATTGCATTGCATTGCATTGCATTGCTTTGCTTTGCATTGCATTGCATTGCATTGCATTGCATTGCATTGCATTGCATTGCATTGCATTGCATTGCATTGCATTGCATTGCATTCCATTAAATTGCATTGCATTGCTTTGCATTGCATTGCACACCAGAACTAACTCATTCCCATGTTGATTAAAGACATAACGTGTGGTTGCATTGCATTGCATTGCATTGCATTGCATTGCATTGCATTGCATTGCATTGCTTTGCATTGCTTTGCACTGTATTGCATTGCATTGCATTGCTTTGCTTTGCATTGCATTGCATTGCATTGCATTGCATTGCATTGCATTGCATTGCATTGCATTCCATTAAATTGCATTGCATTGCTTTGCATTGCATTGCACACCAGAACTAACTCATTCCCATGTTGATTAAAGACATAACGTGTGGTTGCATTGCATTGCATTGCATTGCATTGCATTGCATTGCATTGCTTTGCATTGCTTTGCACTGTATTGCATTGCATTGCATTGCATTGCTTTGCATTGCATTGCTCTGCATTGCATTGCATTGCATTGCATTGCATTGCATTGCATTGCATTGCATTGCATTGCATTGCATTGCTTTGCATTGCATTGCATTGCATTGCATTGCATTGCATTGCATTGCATTGCATTGCATTGCTTTGCATTGCATTGCATTGCATTGCTTTGCATTGCTTTGCACTGCATTGCATTGCATTGCATTGCATTGCATTGCTTTGCATTGCATTGCATTGCATTGCTCTGCATTGCATTGCATTGCATTGCATTGCATTGCATTGCTTTGCATTGCATTGCATTGCATTGCATTGCATTGCTTTGCATTGCATTGCATTGCATTGCATTGCATTGCATTGCATTGCTTTGCATTGCATTGCTTTTGCATTGCATTGCATTGCATTGCATTGCATTGCATTGCATTGCATTGCATTGCATTGCATTGCATTGCCTTGTTTTGCTTTGCACTGCATTGCATTGCATTGCATTGCTTTGCATTGCATTGCATTGCTCTGCATTGCATTGCATTGCATTGCATTGCATTGCATTGCATTGCATTGCTCTGCATTGCATTGCATTGCATTGCATTGCATTGCATTGCATTGCATTGCTTTGCTTTGCATTGCATTGCATTGCATTGCATTGCATTGCATTGCATTGCATTGCATTGCATTGCATTGCATTGCATTGCATTGCATTCCATTAAATTGCATTGCTTTGCATTGCATTGCACACCAGAACTAACTCATTCCCATGTTGATTAAAGACATAACGTGTGGTTGCATTGCATTGCATTGCATTGCATTGCATTGCATTGCATTGCTTTGCATTGCATTGCATTGCATTGCATTGCTTTGCATTGCATTGCATTGCATTGCTCTGCATTGCATTGCATTGCATTGCATTGCATTGCATTGCATTGCTTTGCATTGCATTGCATTGCATTGCATTGCTTTGCATTGCATTGCATTGCATTGCATTGCATTGCATTGCATTGCTTTGCTTTGCATTGCATTGCATTGCATTGCTTTGCATTGCATTGCATTGCATTGCATTGCATTGCATTGCATTGCATTGCATTGCATTGCATTGCATTGCATTGCCTTGTTTTGCTTTGCACTGCATTGCATTGCATTGCATTGCATTGCTTTGCATTGCATTGCATTGCTCTGCATTGCATTGCATTGCATTGCATTGCATTGCATTGCATTGCATTGCATTGCATTGCATTGCATTGCATTGCATTGCATTGTTGTTTTGCTTTGCACTGCATTAACGATATAACGTTGTGCACTGAAGAATAACAAATGCATTTTTCACATTGCATTGCACATTAGAACTAACTCATTCCCATGTTGATTAAAGACATAACGTGTGGTTGCATTGCATTGCATTGCATTGCATTGCATTGCATTGCATTGCATTGCTTTGCACTGCATTGCATTGCACTGCATTGCACTGCATTGCACTGCATTGCACTGCATTGCACTGCATTGCACTGCATTGCATTAACGATCTAACGTTGTGCACTGAAGAATAACATATGCACTTTTCACATTGCACACCAGAACTAAATCCTTCCCATGTTCATTAAAGAGATATGTGTGTTGTTGCATTGCATTGCACAAACGATCTAACCGTTGTGCACTGAAGAATAACATATGCATTTTTCACATTGCATTGCATAGCACACCAGAACTAACTCATTCCCATGTTGATTAAAGACATAACGTGTGGTTGCAATGCATTGCATTGCATTGCTTTGCATTGCATTGCATTGCATTGCATTGCATTGCATTGCTTTGCATTGCATTGCATTGCTTTGCTTTGCATTGCATTGCATTGCATTGCATTGCATTGCATTGCATTGCATTGCATTGCATTGCATTGCATTGCCTTGTTTTGCTTTGCACTTGCATTGCATTGCATTGCACACCAGAACTAACTCATTCCCATGTTGATTAACGTGTGGTTGCATTGCATTGCATTGCATTGCATTGCTTTGCATTGCATTGCATTGCTTTGCATTGCATTGCATTGTTGTGCACTGAAGAATAACATATGCATATTGCATTGCATTGCATTGCATTGCCTTGTTTTGCTTTGCACTGCATTGCATTGCATTGCATTGCATTGCATTAACGATATAACGTTGTGCACTGAAGAATAACATATGCACTTTTCGCATTGCACACCAGAACTAAATCCTTCCCATGTTCATTAAAGAGATATGTGTGTTGTTGTATTGCATTGCACAAACGATCTAACCGTTGTGCACTGAAGAATAACATATAGGTTATGCACTTTTTGCATTGCATTGCACACCAGATCTAACTCATTCCCATGTTGATTAAAGACATAACGTGTGGTTGCATTGCATTGCATTGCATTGCATTGCATTGCATTGCATTGCATTGCATTGCATTGCATTGCATTGCATTGCCTTGTTTTGCTTTACACTGCATTAACTATATAACGTTGTGCACTGAAGAATAACATATGCACTTTTCACATTGTATTGCATTGCACATCAGAACTAACTCATTCCCATGTTGATTAAAGACATAACGTGTGGTTGCATTGCATTGCATTGCATTGCATTGCATTGCCTTGTTTTGCTTTGCACTGCATTGCATTGCATTGCATTAACGATCTAACGTTGTGCACTGAAGAATAATTTATGCACTTTTCACATTGCATTGCATAGCACTCCAGAACTAACTCATTCCCATGTTGATTAAAGACATAACGTGTGGTTGCATTGCATTGCATTGCATTGCATTGCATTGCATTGCATTGCATTACTTTGCATTGCATTGCATTGCATTGCATTGCATTGCATTGCTTTGCTTTGCATTGCATTGCATTGCATTGCATTGCATTGCATTGCATTGCATTGCATTGCATTGCATTGCATTGCATTGCATTGCCTTGTTTTGCTTTGCACTTGCATTGCATTGCATTGCACACCAGAACTAACTCATTCCCATGTTGATTAACGTGTGGTTGCATTGCATTGCATTGCATTGCTTTGCATTGCATTGCATTGCTTTGCATTGCATTGCATTGTTGTGCACTGAAGAATAACATATGCATATTGCATTGCATTGCACTGCATTGCATTGCATTGCCTTGTTTTGCTTTGCACTGCATTGCATTGCATTGCATTGCATTGCATTGCATTAACGATCTAATGTTGTGCACTGAAGAATAACATATGCACTTTTCACATTGCATTGCATAGCACTCCAGAACTAACTCATTCCCATGTTGATTAAAGACATAACGTGTGGTTGCATTGCATTGCATTGCATTGCATTGCCTTGTTTTGCTTTGCACTGTATTGCATTGCATTGCATTGCATTGCATTGCTTTGCATTGCATTGCATTGCTCTGCATTGCATTGCATTGCATTGCATTGCATTGCCTTGTTTTGCTTTGCACTGCATTAACGATATAACGTTGTGCACTGAAGAATAACATATGCACTTTTCGCATTGCACACCAGAACTAAATCCTTCCCATGTTCATTAAAGAGATATGTGTGTTGTTGTATTGCATTGCACAAACGATCTAACCGTTGTGCACTGAAGAATAACATATAGGTTATGCACTTTTTGCATTGCATTGCACACCAGATCTAACTCATTCCCATGTTGATTAAAGACATAACGTGTGGTTGCATTGCATTGCATTGCATTGCATTGCATTGCATTGCATTGCATTGCATTGCATTGCATTGCATTGCATTGCATTGCCTTGCATTGCCTTGTTTTGCTTTACACTGCATTAACTATATAACGTTGTGCACTGAAGAATAACATATGCACTTTTCACATTGTATTGCATTGCACATCAGAACTAACTCATTCCCATGTTGATTAAAGACATAACGTGTGGTTGCATTGCATTGCATTGCATTGCATTGCATTGCCTTGTTTTGCTTTGCACTGCATTGCATTGCATTGCATTAACGATCTAACGTTGTGCACTGAAGAATAATTTATGCACTTTTCACATTGCATTGCATAGCACTCCAGAACTAACTCATTCCCATGTTGATTAAAGACATAACTTGTGGTTGCATTGCATTGCATTGCATTGCATTGCATTGCATTGCATTACTTTGCATTGCATTGCATTGCATTGCATTGCATTGCATTGCATTGCATTGCATTGCTTTGCATTGCATTGCATTGCATTGCATTGCATTGCTTCATTGCATTGCATTGCATTGCATTGCATTGCATTGCATTGCATTGCATTGCATTGCATTGCATTGCATTGCTTTGCATTGCATTGCTCTGCATTGCATTGCATTGCATTGCATTGCATTGCATTGCATTGCATTGCATTGCATTGCATTGCATTGCATTGCATTGCATTGCATTGCATTGCCTTGTTTTGCTTTGCACTGCATTAACGATATAACGTTGTGCACTGAAGAATAACATATGCATTTTTCACATTGCATTGCACATCAGAACTAACTCATTCCCATGTTGATTAAAGACATGACGTGTGGTTGCATTGCATTGCATTGCATTGCATTGCATTGCATTGCATTGCATTGCATTGCATTGCATTGCATTGCATTGCTTTGCACTGCATTGCATTGCACTGCATTGCATTAACGATCTAACGTGGTGCACTGAAGAATAACATATGCACTTTTCACATTGCACACCAGAACTAAATCCTTCCCATGTTCATTAAAGAGATATGTGTGTTGTTGCATTGCATTGCACAAACGATCTAACCGTTGTGCACTGAAGAATAACATATAGGTCATGCACTTTTTGCATTGCATTGCACAGGATATAACTCATTCCCATGTTGATTAAAGACATAACGTGTGGTTGCATTGCATTGCATTGCATTGCATTGCATTGCATTGCATTGCATTGCATTGCATTGCATTGCATTGCATTGCATTGCTTTGCATTGCATTGCATTGCTTTGCATTGCATTGCATTGCATTGCATTGCATTGCATTGCATTGCATTGCATTGCATTGCATTGCATTGCATTAACGATCTAACGTTGTGCACTGAAGAATAACATATGCACTTTTCACATTGCATTGCATAGCACACCAGAACTAACTCATTCCCATGTTGATTAAAGACATAACGTGTGGTTGCATTGCATTGCATAGCACACCAGAACTAACTCATTCCCATGTTGATTAAAGACATAACGTGTGGTTGCATTGCATTGCATTGCATTGCATTGCCTTGTTTTGCTTTGCACTGCATTGCATTGCATTGCATTAACGATCTAACGTTGTGCACTGAAGAATAATTTATGCACTTTTCACATTGCATTGCATAGCACTCCAGAACTAACTCATTCCCATGTTGATTAAAGACATAACGTGTGGTTGCATTGCATTGCATTGCATTGCATTGCATTGCATTGCATTACTTTGCATTGCATTGCATTGCATTGCATTGCATTGCATTGCATTGCATTGCATTGCATTGCATTGCTTTGCATTGCATTGCATTGCATTGCATTGCTTCATTGCATTGCATTGCATTGCATTGCATTGCCTTGCATTGCATTGCATTGCATTGCATTGCATTGCATTGCATTGCATTGCATTGCATTGCTTTGCATTGCATTGCATTGCTTTGCTTTGCATTGCATTGCTCTGCATTGCATTGCATTGCATTGCATTGCATTGTATTGTATTGCTTTGCATTGCATTGCCTTGTTTTGCTTTGCACTGTATTGCATTGCATTGCATTGCATTGCTTTGCATTGCATTGCTCTGCATTGCATTGCATTGCATTGCATTGCATTGCATTGCATTGCATTGCATTGCTTTGCATTGCATTGCATTGCATTGCATTGCATTGCTTTGCATTGCATTGCATTGCATTGCATTGCATTGCATTGCATTGCATTGCATTGCATTGCATTGCATTGCATTGCATTGCATTGCATTGCATTGCATTGTATTGCTTTGCATTGCATTGCCTTGTTTTGCTTTGCACTGTATTGCATTGCATTGCATTGCATTGCTTTGCATTGCATTGCTCTGCATTGCATTGCATTGCATTGCATTGCATTGCTTTGCATTGCATTGCATTGCATTGCATTGCATTGCATTGCATTGCTTTGCATTGCATTGCATTGCATTGCATTGCATTGCATTGCATTGCATTGCATTGCATTGCATTGCATTGCCTTGTTTTGCTTTGCACTGCATTAACGATATAACGTTGTGCACTGAAGAATAACATATGCACTTTTCGCATTGCACACCCGAACTAAATCCTTCCCATGTTCATTAAAGAGATATGTGTGTTGTTGTATTGCATTGCACAAACGATCTAACCGTTGTGCACTGAAGAATAACATATGAAGAGTTCAGATGCAAAAGCCTCTAAATGCCATCTGAAATGTTCTTATAGAATGATCATTTTTATCAAGCTTGTATATTTAAATTCAATAATTTCACTTAAATGGCAATGAAGATTACCTATTAATTGTCATTTAAGTGAAATTACTGAACTTAAATATACAAGCTTGATAAAAATTATCATTCTATAAGAAAATTTCAGATGGCATTTAGAGGCTTTTGCATCTGAACTCTTCATATAGGTTATGCACTTTTTGCATTGCATTGCACACCAGATCTAACTCAATCCCATGTTGATTAAAGACATAACGTGTGGTTGCATTGCATTGCATTGCATTGCATTGCATTGCATTGCATTGCTTTGCTTTGCATTGCATTGCTTTGCGTTGCATTGCGTTGCATTGCGTTGCGTTGCGTTGCGTTGCGTTGCATTGCGTTGCGTTGCGTTGCGTTGCGTTGCGTTGCATTGCATTGCGTTGCGTTGCATTGCATTGCATTGCATTGCATTGCATTGCATTGCATTGCTTTGCATTGCATTGCATTGCATTGCATTGCATTGCATTGCATTGCTTTGCATTGCATTGCATTGCATTGCATTGCATTGTATTGTATTGCTTTGCAATTGCATTGCATTGCATTGCCTTGTTTTGCTTTGCACTGCATTGCATTAACTAACGTTGTGAACTGAAGAATAACACATGCACTTTTCACATTGCATTGCATTGCACACCAGAACTAACTCATTCCCATGTTGATTAAAGACATAACGTGTGGTTGCATTGCATTGCATTGCATTGCATTGCATTGCATTGCATTGTTTTGCTTTGCATTGCATTGCATTGCATTGCATTGCATTAACGATCTAACGTTGTGCACTGAAGAATAACATATGCACTTTTCACATTGCACACCAGAACTAAATCCTTCCCATGTTCATTAAAGAGATATGTGTGTTGTTAACGTTGTGCAATATTATAGCTTATGCACTTTTCGCATTGCATTGCATTGCACACCAGAAATAACTCATTGCCATGTTCATTAAAGAGAAATCTCTCTATGTCTTTAATTAACATGGGAATGAGTTAGTTCTGGTGTGCAATGCACTGCAAAAAGTACAAAACCTATGGTGTTGCTAGGTGGTTGCTAAGGTATTCTGGGTGTTTGCTAGGCGGTTGCTATGGTGTTGCTAGGATATTTTCAGTGGTTGCTATGGTCTTTTGGGTGGTTGCTAGGCGGTTGCTAGGGTATTTTGGGTGGTTGCTAGGGTCTTCTAGGTGGTTGGCTATGGTGTTATGGATGGTTACTAGGGTGTTTTGGGTGGTTGCTAGGGTGTTGCTAGATGGTTGATAGGATGTTCTGGGTGGTTGCTATGGTGTTGCTAGGCGGAGGCTAAGGTATTTTGGGTGGTTGCTAGGCGGTTGCTAGGGTGTTGCTAGGTGGTTGCTAAGGTATTTTGGGTGGTTGCTAGGGTGTTGCTAGGTGGTTGCTAGGGTATTCTGGGCGGTTGCTATGGTGTTGCTAGGCGGTTGCTAAGGTATTCTGGGTGGTTGCAAGGCGGTTGCTAGGGTATTTTGGGTGGTTGCTAGGGTATTCTGGGCGGTTGCTATGGTGTTGCTAGGCGGTTGCTTGAATATTTGGGGTGGTTGCTTGAGTCTTTTGGGTGGTTGCAAGGCTGTTGCTATGGTATTTTGGGTGGTTGCTAGGGTGTTCTGGGTGGTTGCTATGGTGTTGCTACGTGGTTGCTAAGGTCCTCTGGGTGGTTGCAAGGCGGTTGCAAGGGTCTTTTGGGTGGTTGCTAGGGTCTTTTGGGTGGTTGCTAGGTGGTTGCTAGGGTGTTCCGGGTGATTGCTAGGCGGTTGCTATTGTGTTGCTAAGCGATGGCTAAGGTATTTTGGGTGGTTGCTACGGTGTTTCTATGCGGTTGCTAGGCTGTTCTGGGTCGTTGCTATGGTGTTGCTAGGTGGTTGCTAAGGTATTCTGGGTGGTTGCTAGGCGGTTGCTATGGTGTTCTGGGTGGTTGCTAGAATATTTTCAATGGTTACTATGGTCTTTTGGGTGGTTGAGGCGGTTGCTAGGGTATTTTGGGTGGTTGCTAGTGTGTTCTGGGTGGTTGCTAGGATATTATGGGTGGTTGCCAGGGTCTTTTGGTTTGTTTTTAGGTGGTTGCTAGGGTGTTCTGGGTGGTTGCTAGGCGGTTGCCTGGGTGTTGCTATGTTGTTGCTAGGCAGTTGCAAAGGTATTTTGGGTGGTTGCTAGGCGGTTGCTAGGAGGTTGCTAGGAGGTTGCTAGGGTATTCTGGGTGGTTGCTATGGTGTTGCTAGGCGGTTGCTAAGGTACTCTGGGTGGTTGCTAGGGTGTTCTGGGTGGTTGCTATGGTGTTGCTAGGTGGTTGCTAAGGTATTCTGGGTGGTTGCTAGGCAGTTGCTAGGATGTTATGGGTGGTCGTTATGGTGTTGCTAGGCGGTTGCTAGGGTATTCTGGGTGGTTTCTAGGCGGTTGCCTGGGTGTTCTGGGTGGTTGCTATGTTGTTGCTAGGGAGTTGCTAAGGTATTTTGGGTGGTTGCTATGCGGTTGCTAGGGTGTTGCTAGGAGGTTGCTAGGGTGTTTTGGGTGGTTGCTATGGTGTTGCTAGGCGGAGGCTAAGGTATTTTGGGTGGTTGCTAGGCGGTTGCTAGGGTGTTGCTAGGTGGTTGCTAAGATATTTTGGGCGGTTGCTAGGGTTTTGTTAGCGGTTGCTAAGGTATTTTGGGTGGTTGCTAGGGTGTTGCTAGGTGGTTGCTAGGGTATTCTGGGTGGTTGCTATTGTGTTGCTAGGCGGTTGCTAAGGTATTCTGAGTGGTTACAAGGCGGTTGCTAGGGTATTTTGGGTGGTTGCTAGGGTCTTTTGGGTGGTTTCTAGGCGGTTGCTAGGCGGTTGCTAAGGTATTCTGGGTGGTTGCAAGGCGGTTGCTAAGATATTTTGGGTGGTTGCTAGGGTGTTGCTAGGCGGTTGCTAAGGTATTCTGGGTGGTTGCTAGGCGGTTGCTATGTTGTTCTGGGTGGTTGCTAGGATATTTTCAGTGGTTGCTATGGTCTTTTGAGTGGTTGATAGATCTATCTATCTACTTCAAACTATTTTAAACTTCAAATACTTTAAACTTCAAACTAAATTAAACTTTAAACTAATTTAAACTTTTTAAACGTCAAACTTATATAAGGGTCATTCCTGGTATGCGGTGACATTTTGGCTTCATAAGTGTTGGGGAAAAAAGTACATGATTTTCATGTTTTTAGCATTCTACCAAAATGGTGACATGTTTAACTATAAGGAATACATATTGGTCAAGCTCAGGGACTCAAAAAATAATTATTATGGGTAGATTGTTCAGACACTGTCCATGAAAATATTCCACCCTGTTAGGGACATATACATAGTTATCACAACATGTTAATAATGTAAATGTTAAACAATAATGAACTTTTCTTGGGTAGTATATGTCCCTTATGCCATCTTAGATTTTTTTTTTCTTCTTGAAACAAGCAAAACAATTTTTGATGAATAGTATATGTCTTGATTATTAAAAACAGGTACTTTTTGTGCCCATTTTTGCAAATAGTATAAATAATTAAAAAAAAAATTGGCTCAAAAACATAGGATGCATTGCGTGCATTCGTGCTCCTCACCTCACAAAATAAGACAAAAGTATACCAAACATTTAACGTTGCTGTCAAATTATTATTTAAAATGACTTGTCTAACAGGGTGGAAAGGAGCATAACAGGGTGGAACGGAATATAACGGTGGAACACCAGTGTTAAAAGGTTCAGTGGATGAGCTTTTTGTCATTGTCCTGCATGGTTTGCCATCAGTAATGTGTGGAACTGCACCTATATAATACTGTTTCAAAACAATAAAATAAAAAAAATTCAAATTTCCTTTGGGGGAGGGACACAAAAAATAGCTATGCGGTTCCTTATCACAATCAATCATGGTGGCAAAACAATTCTCTCTTCAGATGGCTAGAGAAATATTTACAAATTAGAGAAGACAGACATAATAAATTAATTTATGTATTTATATTTGATTAAAAATAAAGATACTATAATTCATTTGAATTAACTAGATTAAGAAACGTATACAAAATTCTATTAGAATTTCCACCCTGTTAGTTTCACATTCCACCCTGTTAGGTTTATAGACCTAACAGGGTGGAATCTAACAGGGTGGAAAATTCTGAGCTAAGTTAGTCATAGCTCTTTGAGTGATCAACATTTAGCAAGCTAACCTTCTACAGATGAACAGAACTTTTATAACTATGTCAGATTTGTTTTTACATTTTTTTTTATAGGACAAACATTCTCAATAACATAGCCTAACAGGGTGGAACTTTAAGGGTGGGACAAGCAGGAATACATTTCAAAAACTATAAAAAAAGTTAGGAGTGAGAGTAGAAGCTTATCTCAGTTTGTACAGTTGAATTCCAGCGGGAAAAAGAAATGATGTCACTTCTTGAAAATGGTCTCAATGAAATTGCAGTCGGATTTGGAAGGCAGAAAAGTACATACTAACAGGGTGGAAGATGACTTCAGGGACGCAGTAATTGAAGAAAATTTAAAGAAAAAGACCTATATTTTCAAATGATTTATATGTATGATTAGAGGCAGTTTAGCCTAGTCAATAACATAATTAAAAAATATTTTGAGGTTTTTGTCATTTCATGGTTTATATTTCTTGCAGAAGTTGATTACTGTGCACTGAGGACATGATAAAATTGAATGCATACATCAATTAAAATTGTGTAAAATACCAAATAGTATTTTTAATGTCTATTATCTCTGTTTAAATGGTAAAGAATATTTAAATCTACAATTTAAGCCATTTATGTGACTCATTTTAGAGAAAATATGAGTAAATAAATCATTGGGACAGGAAAGTCACCGCATACCAGGAATGACCCATAAACTTTAAGATAATTTAAACTTCAAACTACTAAATTTACTTCATTTTAACTTATAAACTGTAACGCATATAAACTCTGAGTGTGTAAGTGTTATCGAGTTAGTGTATGTGTGTGTGTGTATATGTATGTGAGTTAATGTGTGTGTGTGTGTGTGTGTGTGTGTGTGTGTGTGTGTGTGTGTGTGTGTGTGTGTGTGTGTGTGTGTGTGTGTGTGTGTGTGTGTGTGTGTGTGTGTGTGTGTGTGTAACCGCCTAGAACACAATAGCAACCACTGAGAACAACCTAGCAACCGCTTAGCAACCACCCAGAACACCCTAGCAACCATCCAGAATAACTTAGAACACCCTAGCAACACCATAGCAACCACTCAGAACACCGTAGCAACTGCCTAACAACCACCCAGAACACCCTAGTAACCACCCAAAATACCTTAGAACACCCTAGCAACCACTCAGAACACCCTAGCAACCACCCAAAAGACCCTAGCAACCACCCAAAATATTCTAGCAACCGCCTAGCAACCACCCAAAACACCCTAGCAACCGCCTAGAAACCACCCAAAAAAACTTAGCAACGACTCAAAATATCCTAGCAACCGCCTAGCAACCACCCAGAACACCCTAGCAACCACCCAAAACAGCCTAGCAACACCATAGCAACCACCCAAAATACCTTAGCAACCGCCTAGCAACACCCTAGCAACCACCCAAAATACCTTAGAACATCTGTTCCCAACAGGGGGGTCGCGGCCCACAAGGGGGCCTCAGCGAGCTCTCTGGGGGGTCGCGTCGTATTTTGAATCGTTTTGAGCAATGAGCATTAAATAAAAGTCCTTCACTTTTTTCTGTTCAAAATTTACAAAATTTATATAATGAGCGAGTTCATCATGAATCCATTTTCCAAACCGTGTTTTTGTCTTATCCTAAACCACTATGGTACACCTATAATAAGTTTTTACATTGGGACTATTTCACACTGGTTCGGATCGCTGCCGCTGCGGAGTAGCCCAGTACCTGCGTGACTCGTCATAGACGTACACAGAGAGAAGTAGTTCCGGCTACAATGTTCTTCCGAAAGACGCATTATTCTGTTAATAAACGCAAGTTTATTATCGCTCGCTATAGCGCCAAAAGCGTCAAAAATAAAGCCTCACATTGATAAAGCCTCACAAATAACATGCAAGTATTGAGGTCCCAGACAGCAGTCATTTAGTAATAGCCTATATACTTTTTTTTTTTACCTACACACCAGTGTGAATATTTTTGTTATTGCATTTCAAATAGGCCAATTTATAGGCTACTCCTAGGCTTACGTTTTTAAATTACAAAGGGCCTTCTGATATTTTTGTTATGGTATTTTCAATATTATAGGCTATTATTTATGCATAAACATTCTGGTTATAGTAAACATACCGTTTGCTTGAAAACAACATATTCTGTCATCCTTGCTGCAAGCTTACAAGAGCGATAATATCATTAAATGTGAAGGGGGGCCCTAAAATATTTTCTTGGGAAAAAGGGGGTCTCAGACATAAAAAGGTTGGGAACCACTGCCTTAGAACACCATAGCAACACCACAGCAGACACTCAAAACACCCTAGCAACCACCCAAAATACCTCAGAACAAACTAGCAACTGCCTAGCAACCACCCAAAAGACCTTAGCAACCGCCTAGCAACACCCTAGCAACCACCCAAAATACCTTAGAACACCATAGCAACACCATAGCAACCAGTCAGAACACCCTTGCAAACACGCAAAATACCTCAGAACACCCTAGCAACTGCCTAACAACCACCCAGAACACCCTAGCAACCACCTAGCAACCACCCAAAAGACCCTGGCAACCACCCAAAATACCATAGCAACCGCCTCAACCACCCAAAAGACCATAGCAACCACTGAAAATATTCTGCCTAGCAACACCATAACGACCACCCATAACATCCTAGCAACTGCCTAGCAACCACCCAGAATACCTTAGCAACCACCTAGCAACACCATAGCAACCACCCAGAACAGCCTAGCAACCGCATAGAAACACCCTAGCAACCACCCAAAATACCTTAGCCATCGCTTAGCAACACCATAGCAACCGCCTAGCAACCACCCAGAACACCCTAGCAACCAACTATCAACCACCCAAAAGACCCTAGCAACCACCCAAAAGACCCTAGCAACCGCCTTGCAACCACCCAGAGTACCTTAACAACCGCCTAGCAACACCATAGCAACCACCCAGAACACCCTAGCAACCACCCAAAATATTCTAGCAACCGCCTAGCAACCACCCAGAATACCCTAGCAACCACCCAGAACACCCTAGCAACCGCCTAGCAACCACCCAAAATACCCTAGCAACCGCCTCAACCACCCAAAAGACCATAGCAACCACTGAAAATATCCTAGCAACCACCCAGAACACCATTGCAACCGCCTAGCAACCACCAAGAATACATTAGCAACCGCCTAGCAATACCATAGCAACCACCCAAAATACCTTAGCAACCGCTTAGCAACACCATAGCAACCACCTAGCAACCACCCAGAACACCCTATCAACCACCTAGCAACCACCCAAAAGACCCTGGCAACCACCCATAATATCCTAGCAACCACCCAGAATACACTAGCAACCACTGAAAATATTCTAGCAACCACCCAGAATACCTTAGCAACCACCTAGCAACACCATAGCAACCTCCTAGCAACACCCTAGCAACCGCTTAGCAACCACCCAAAATACCTTAGCAACTGCCTAGCAACAACATAGCAACCACCCAGAACACCCAGGCAACCGCCTAGAAACCACCCAGAATACCCTAGCAACCGCCTAGCAACACCATAACGACCACCCATAACATCCTAGCAACTGCCTAGCAACCACCCAGAATACCTTAGCAACCACCTAGCAACACCATAGCAACCACCCAGAACAGCCTAGCAACCGCATAGAAACACCCTAGCAACCACCCAAAATACCTTAGCCATCGCTTAGCAACACCATAGCAACCGCCTAGCAACCACCCAAAAGACCCTAGCAACCACCCAAAAGACCCTATCAACCGCCTTGCAACCACCCAGAGTACCTTAGCAACCGCCTAGCAACACCATAGCAACCACCCAGAACACCCTAGCAACCTCCTAGCAACACCCTAGCAACCGCCTAGCAACCACCCAAAATACCTTAGCAACTGCCTAGCAACAACATAGCAACCACCCAGAACACCCAGGCAACCGCCTAGAAACCACCCAGAATACCCTAGCAACCGCCTAGCAACACCATAACGACCACCCATAACATCCTAGCAACTGCATAGCAAAAAACATTCTGGTCCAAACTTTCTCAAGCCAACTTAAAGTTTGTCTCGACGAACTTTCGCATCTAATTATTATTACTATTATTATCTTAATAATTCTATTATTATTTCTGGTCAAAGGTTCCCTAAAAAGTTTTTAAATTATGTAAAATTATAGACTCTATCTGATGATAAATATGTCTAACCTCTCCGTCAAAATTTTCTAGTGACGGGTCACATCTATATTTTTAAAATGGCCCAAGTGCGATTCTTGTTGCAATAGTCTGTTAACATTGGCTCAATGAGAAATACGTCAGACTAATTGAATTTTTTTTACAGTGTAACACAAGAAAGAGTCCACTAGTATATATAGAAAGGTCAAGTTTCGAGTACTCCTTGGCCAGAAAAAATTTCAGTATGTCAAAAATGGACTTTTGTCAGGATGGAATAACATCTTTAAGGACTCTTTGGCCAGAAATATGTTCAGTAGGTCAAAAGCGTACCATTGTAATAACATTATGTGCTTTGCACAAACGATCTAACGTTGAGCATCATTAAAGAAACATAGGCTATGCACTTCTTGCATTGCATTACACTAACGATCTAACGTTGTGCAACTTGAAGCATAACATACAGATTATGCACTTCTCGCACTGCAGTGCATTGCACACCAGAACAAAATCATTCCCAGGTTCATTATGAGTGTTATTGCATTGCATTGCACAATCGTTGTGCACTGAAGAATAACATACAGGTTATACCAGAACTAACTCATTCCCATGTTCAAAGAAGAGATAAAGTGTGTTGTTGCATTGTATTGCACTAAAGATTTAACGTTGTGCACTGAAGAATAACATATAAGTTATGCACTTTTTACAATGCATTAAATTGCACACCAGAACTAACTCATTCCCATGTTGATTAAAGACATAACGTGTGTTGTTGCATTGCATTGCTAACGATCTAACGTTGTTTACTGAAGAGTAACATATAGGTTATGCACTTCTTACATTGCATTGCATTGCACACCGGATCAAACTCATTCCCATGTTCATTAAAGACATAACTATGTGTGTTGATCTGACACACAACACACGATCTGACGTTGTGCACTGAATAACAATATGCACTTTTCGCA
This sequence comes from Leuciscus leuciscus, assembly GCF_965113295.1. Classification (NCBI taxonomy): domain Eukaryota; kingdom Metazoa; phylum Chordata; class Actinopteri; order Cypriniformes; family Leuciscidae; genus Leuciscus; species Leuciscus leuciscus. The sequence goes on along the minus strand of NC_138731.1, from coordinate 14,915,352 downwards.
TTGCATTAAATTGCACACCATTGCATTGCGGTTGCACACCAGAACTAACTCATTCCCATGTTGATTAAAGACATAACGTGTGTTGTTGCATTGCACATTGCGTTGTATTGCATTGCATTGCATTGCATTGCATTGCACTAACGATCTAATTGTGAACTGGAAAATAACACATGTACTTTTCGCATTGCATTGCATTGCATTGCATGGCATTGCACTGCACTAACGATCTGACGTTGTGCACTGAATAACTATATGCACTTTTTGCATTGCATTGCATTGCACACCAGAACTAACTCATTCCCATGTTGATTAAAGACAACGTGTGGTTGCATTGTATTGCATTGCATTGCATTGCATTGCATTGCATTGCATTGCATTGCATTGCATTGCATTGCCTTGTTTTGTTTTGCTTTGCACTGCATTGCATTGCATTGCATTGCATTGCATTGCATTGCATTGCATTAACGATCTAACGTTGTGCACTGAAGAATAACATATGCACTTTTCACATTGCATTGCATTGCACACCAGAACTAACTCATTCCCATGTTGATTAAAGTCATAACGTGTGGTTGCATTGCATTGCATTGCATTGCATTGCATTGCATTGCATTGCATTGCATTGCATTGCACTGCATTGCATTGCATTGCATTAACGATCTAACGTTGTGCACTGAAGAATAACATATGCACTTTTCACATTGCATTGCATTGCACACCAGAACTAACTCATTCCCATGTTGATTAAAGTCATAACGTGTGGTTGCATTGCATTGCATTGCATTGCATTGCATTGCTTTGCATTGCATTGCATTGCATTGCATTGCATTGCATTGCATTGCATTGCATTGCTTTGCATTGCATTGCATTGCATTGCATTGCATTGCTTTGCATTGCATTGCTTTGCATTGCATTGCATTGCATTGCATTGCATTGCATTGCCTTGTTTTGTTTTGTTTTGTTTTGTTTTGTTTTGATTTGCACTGCATTGCATTGCATTGCATTGCATTGCATTGCATTGCATTGCATTGCATTGCATTGCTTTGCTTTGCATTGCATTGCATTGCATTGCATTGCATTGCATTGCATTGCATTGCATTGCATTGCATTGCATTGCATTGCATTAACTTGTTTTGCTTTGCACTGCATTGCATTGCATTGCATTAACGATCTAACTTTGTGCACTGAAGAATAACATATGCACTTTTCACATTGCACACCAGAACTAAATCCTTCCCATGTTCATTAAAGAGATATGTGTGTTGTTGCATTGCATTGCACAAACGATCTAACCGTTGTGCACTGAAGAATACCATATAGGTTATGCACTTTTTGCATTGCATTGCATTGCATTGCATTGCATTGCCTTGTTTTGCTTTGCACTGCATTGCATTGCATTGCATTGCATTAACGATCTAACGTTGTGCACTGAAGAATAACATATGCACTTTTCACATTGCATTGCATTGCACACCAGAACTAACTCATTCCCATGTTGATTAAAGACATAACGTGTGGTTGCATTGCATTGCATTGCATTGTTTTGCTTTGCACTGCATTGCATTGCATTGCATTAACGATCTAACGTTGTGCACTGAAGAATAACATATGCACTTTTTAGGGTGTTCTGGGTGGTTGCAAGGATGTTATGGTTGATTACTAGGGTGTTCTGGGTGGTTGCTAGGCGGTTGCTAGGGTATTTTGGGTGGTTGCTAGGGTCTTCTGGGTGGTTGGCTATGGTGTTATGGATGGTTACTAGGGTGTTTTGGGTGGTTGCTAGGGTTTTCTGGGTGGTTGCTATGGTGTTGCTAGGCGGTTGCTAGGGTGTTCTGGGTGGTTGCTAGGCGGTTGCTAGGCGGAGGCTAAGGTATTTTGGGTGGTTGCTAGGGTTTTGTTAGCGGTTGCTAAGGTATTTTGGGTGGTTGCTAGGGTGTTGCTAGGTGGTTGCTAGGGTATTCTGGGTGGTTGCAAGGCGGTTGCTAGGGTATTTTGGGTGGTTGCTAGGTGGTTGCTAGGGTGTTGCTAAGCGGTTGCTAAGGTATTTTGGGTGGTTGCTAGGGTGTTTCTAGGTGGTTGCTATGGTGTTGCTAGGCGGTTGCTAAGGTATTCTGGGTGGTTGCTGGCGGTTGCTATGTGTTGCTAGGATATTTTCAGTGGTTGCTATGGTCTTTTGGGTGGTTGCTAGGCGGTTGCTAGGGTATTTTGGGTGGTTGTTAGGGTGTTCTGGGCGGTTGGTAGGATGTTATGGTTGATTACTAGGGTGTTCTGGGTGGTTGCTAGGCGGTTGCTAGGGTATTTTGGGTGGTTGCTAGGGTCTTCTGAGTGGTTGGCTATGGTGTTATGGATGGTTACTAGGGTGTTTTGGGTGGTTGCTAGGGTGTTGCTAGATGGTTGATAGGGTGTTCTGGGTGGTTGCTATGGTATTGCTAGGCGTTTGCTATGGTGTTCTTGGTTGTTGCTATGGTGTTGCTAGGCGGAGGCTAAGGTATTTTGTGTGGTTGCTAGGCGGTTGCTAGGATGTTGCTAGGTGGTTGCTAAGGTATTTTGGGTGGTTGCTAGGGTGTTGCTAGGTGGTTGCTAAGGTATTCTGGGTGGTTGCTAGGCGGTTGCTAGAATATTTTGGGTGGTTGCTAGGCTGTTGCTAGGGTATTTTGGGTTGGTTGCTAGGGTGTTCTGGGTGGTTGCTATGGTGTTGCTAGGTGGTTGCTAAGGTACTCTGGGTGGTTGCAAGGCGGTTGCTAGGGTCTTTTGGGTGGTTGCTAGGTGGTTGCTAGGGTGTTCTGGGTGATTGCTAGGCGGTTGCTATTGTGTTGCTAAGCGATGGCTAAGGTATTTTGGGTGGTTGCTAGGGTGTTTATATGCGGTTGCTAGGCTGTTCTGGCTGGTTGCTATGGTGTTGCTAGGTGGTTGCTAAGGTATTCTGGGTGGTTGCTAGGCAGTTGCTAGGATGTTATGGGTGGTCGTTATGGTGTTGCTAGGCGGTTGCTAGGGTATTCTGGGCTGTTTCTAGGCGGTTGCTATGGTGTTGCAAGGCGGTTGCTAGGGTCTTTTGGGTGGTTGCTAGGGTCTTTTGGGTGGTTGCTAGGTGGTTGCTAGGGTGTTCTGGGTAGTTGCTAGGCGGTTGCTATGGTGTTGCTAAGCGAGAGCTAAGGTATTTTGGGTGGTTGCTAGGGTGTTTCTATGCGGTTGCTAGGCTGTTCTGGGTGGTTGCTATGATGTTGCTAGGTGGTTGCTAAGGTATTCTGGGTGGTTGCTAGTGTGTTCTGGGTGGTTGCTAGGATATTATGGGTGGTTGCCAGGGTCTTTTGGTTTGTTGCTAGGCAGTTGCTAGGGTATTTTGGGTGGTTGCTAGGGTGTTGCTAGGAGGTTGCTAGGGTGTTCTGGGTGGTTGCTAGGGTGTTGCTAGGCGGTTGCTAAGGTATTCTGAGTGGTTGCAAGGCGGTTGCTAGGGTATTTTGGGTGGTTGCTAGGGTCTTTTGGGTGGTTTCTAGGTGGTTGCTAGGCGGTTGCTAAGGTATTCTGGGTGGTTGCTAGGCGGTTGCTAAGATATTTTGGGTGGTTGCTAGGGTGTTGCTAGGCGGTTGCTAAGGTATTCTGGGTGGTTGCTAGGCGGTTGCTATGTTGTTCTGGGTGGTTGCTAGGATATTTTCAGTGGTTGCTATGGTCTTTTGAGTGGTTGATAGATCTATCTATCTACTTCAAACTATTTTAAACTTCAAATACGTTAAACTTCAAACTAAATTAAACTTTAAACTAATTTAATCTTTTTAAACGTCAAACTTATATAAACTTTAAGATAATTTAAACTTCAAACTACTAAATTTACTTCATTTTAACTTATAAACTGTAACGCATATAAACTCTGAGTGTGTAAGTGTTATCGAGTTAGTGTATGTGTGTGTGTGTATATGTATGTGAGTTAATGTGTGTGTGTGTGTGTGTGTGTGTGTGTGTGTGTGTGTGTGTAACCGCCTAGAACACAATAGCAACCACTGAGAACAACCTAGCAACCGCCTAGCAACCACCCAGAACACCCTAGCAACCATCCAGAATAACTTAGAACACCATATCAACCACTCAGAACACCCTAGCAACTGCCTAACAACCACCCAGAACAACCTAGCAACCACCTATAATACCTTAGAACACCCTAGCAACACCACAGCAACCACTCAGAACACCGTAGCAACTGCCTAACAACCACCCAGAACACCCTAGCAACCACCCAAAATACCTTAGAACACCCTAGCAACCACTCAGAACACCCTAGCAACCACCCAAAAGACCCTAGCAACCACCCAAAATATTCTAGCAACCGCCTAGCAACCACCCAAAACACCCTAGCAACCGCCTAGAAACCACCCATAAAACTTAGCAACGACTCAAAATATCCTAGCAACCGCCTAGCAACCACCCAGAACACCCTAGCAACCACCCAAAACAGCCTAGCAACACCATAGCAACCACCCAAAATACCTTAGCAACCGCCTAGCAACACCCTAGCAACCACCCAAAATACCTTAGAACATCTGTTCCCACAAGGGGGCCTCAGCGAGCTCTGTGGGGGGTCGCGTCGTATTTTGAATCGTTTTGAGCAATGAGCATTAAATAAAAGTCCTTCACTTTTTTCTGTTCAAAATGTACAAAATTTATATAATGAGCGAGTTCATCATGAATCCATTTTCCAATCCGTGTTTTTGTCTTATCCTAAACCACTATGGTACACCTATAATAAGTTTTTACATTGGGACTATTTCACACTGGTTCGGATCGCTGCCGCTGCGGAGTAGCCCAGTACCTGCGTGACTCGTCATAGACGTACACAGAGAGAAGTAGAAAGACGCATTATTCTGTTAATAAACGCAAGTTTATTATCGCTCGCTATAGCGTCAAAAGCGTCAAAAATAAAGCCTCACATTGATAAAGCCTCACAAATAACATGCAAGTATTGAGGTCCCAGACAGCAGTCATTTAGTAATAGCCTATATACTTTTTTTTTTTACCTACACACCAGTGTGAATATTTTTATTGCATTTCAAATAGGGCCAATTTATAGGCTACTCCTAGGCTTACGTTTTTAAATTACAAAGGGCCTTCTGATGTTTTTGTTATGGTATTTTCAATATTATAGGCTATTATTTATGCATAAACATTCTGGTTATAGTAAACATACCGTTTGCTTGAAAACAACATATTCTGTCATCCTTGCTGCAAGCTTACAAGAGCGATAATATCATTAAATGTGAAGGGGGGCCCTAAAATATTTTCTTGGGAAAAAGGGGGTCTCAGACATAAAAAGGTTGGGAACCACTGCCTTAGAACACCATAGCAACACCACAGCAGACACTCAGAACACCCTAGCAACCACCCAAAATACCTCAGAACAAACTAGCAACTGCCTAGCAACCACCCAAAAGACCTTAGCAACCGCCTAGCAACACCCTAGCAACCACCCAAAATACCTTAGAACACCATAGCAACACCATAGCAACCAGTCAGAACACCCTTGCAAACACGCAAAATACCTCAGAACACCCTAGCAACTGCCTAACAACCACCCAGAACACCCTAGCAACTGCCTAGCAACCACCCAAAAGACCCTGGCAACCACCCAAAATACCCTAGCAACCGCCTCAACCACCCAAAAGACCATAGCAACCACTGAAAATATTCTAGCAACCACCCAGAACACCATAGCAACCGCCTAGCAACCACCCAGAATACCTTAGCAACCACCTAGCAACACCATAGCAACCACCCAGAACACCCTAGCAACCTCCTAGCAACACCATAGCAACCGCCTACCAACAACATAGCAACCACCTAGAACACCCAGGCAACCGCCTAGAAACCACCCAGAATACCCTAGCAACCGCCTAGCAACACCATAACGACCACCCATAACATCCTAGCAACTGCCTAGCAACCACCCAGAATACCTTAGCAACCACCTAGCAACACAATAGCAACCACCCAGAACAGCCTAGCAACCGCATAGAAACACCCTAGCAACCACCCAAAATACCTTAGCCATCGCTTAGCAACACCATAGCAACCACCTAGCAACCACCCAGAACACCCTAGAAACCACCCAAAAGACCCTAGCAACCGCCTTGCAACCACCCAGAGTACCTTAGCAACCGCCTAGCAACACCATAGCAACCACCCAGAACACCCTAGCAACCTCCTAGCAACACCCTAGCAACCACCTAGCAACAACCCAAAATACCTTAGCAACTGCCTAGCAACAACATAGCAACACCCAGGCAACCGCCTAGCAACCACCCAGAACACCCTAGCAACCACCTAGCAACAAACCAAAAGACCCTGGCAACCCCCCATAATATCCTAGCAACCACCCAGAACACAATAGCAACCACCCAAAATACCTTAGCAACCGCCTCAACCACCCAAAAGACCACAGCAACCACTGAAAATATTCTAGCAACCACCCAGAACACCATAGCAACCACCTAGCAACCACCCAGAATACCTTAGCAAACACCTAGCAACCACCCAGAACACCATAGCAACCGCATAGAAACACCCTAGCAACCACCCAAAATACCTTAGCTCTCGCTTAGCAACACCATAGCAACCGCCTAGCAACCACCCAGAACACCCTAGCAACGACCCAAAAGACCCTAGCAACCACCCAAAAGACCCTAGCAACCGCCTTGCAACCACCCAGAGTACCTTAGCAACCGCCTAGCAACACCAAAGCATCCACCCAGAACACCCTAGCAACCTCCTAGCAACACCCTAGCAACCGCCTAGCAAACCACCCAAAATACCTTAGCAACTGCCTAGCAACAACATAGCAACCACCCAGAACACCCAGGCAACCGCCTAGAAACAACCCAGAATACCCTAGCAACCGCCTAGCAACACCATAACGACCACCCATAACATCCTAGCAACTGCCTAGCAACCGCATAGAAACACCCTAGCAACCACCCAAAATACCTTAGCTCTCGCTTAGCAACACCATAGCAACCGCCTAGCAACCACCCAGAACACCCTAGCAACCACCTAGCAACCACCCAAAAGACCCAAGCAACCGCCTTGCAACCACCCAGAGTACCTTAGCAACCGCCTAGCAACACCATAGCATCCACCCAGAACACCCTAGCAACCTCCTAGCAACACCCTAGCAACCGCCTAGCAACCACCCAAAATACCTTAGCAACTGCCTAGCAAAAACATAGCAACCACCCAGAACACCCAGGCAACCGCCTAGAAACAACCCAGAATACCCTAGCAACCGCATAGCAACACCATAACGACCACCCATAACATCCTAGCAACTGCCTAGCAACCACCCAGAATACCTTAGCAACCACCTAGCAACACCATAGCAACCACCCAGAACAGCCTAGCAACCGCATAGAAACACCCTAGCAACCACCCAAAATACCTTAGCTCTCGCTTAGCAACACCATAGCAACCGCCTAGCAACCACCCAGAACACCCTAGCAACCACCTAGCAACCACCCAAAAGACCCTAGCAACCACCTTGCAACCACCCAGAGTACCTTAGCAACCGCCTAGCAACACCATAGCATCCACCCAGAAAACCCTAGCAACCTCCTAGCAACACCCTAGCAACCGCCTAGCAACCACCCAAAATACCTTAGCAACTGCCTAGCAACAACATAGCAACCACCCAGAACACCCAGGCAACCGCCTAGAAACAACCCAGAATACCCTAGCAACCGCCTAGCAACACCATGACGACCACCCATAACATCCTAGCAACTGCCTAGCAACCACCCAGAATACCTTAGCAACCACCTAGCAACCACCCAGAACAGCCTAGCAACCGCATAGAAACACCCTAGCAACCACCCAAAATACCTTAGCCATCGCTTAGCAACACCATAGCAACCGCCTAGCAACCACCCAGAACACCCTAGCAACCAACTAGCAACCACCCAAAAGACCCTAGCAACCACCCAAAAGACCCTAGCAACCGCCTTGCAACCACCCAGAGTACCTTAACAACCGCCTAGCAACACCATAGCAACCACCCAGAACACCCAAAATATTCTAGCAACCGCCTAGCAACCACCCAGAATACCCTATCAACCACCCAGAACACCCTAGCAACCAACTAGCAACCACCCAAAAGACCCTAGCAACCACCCAAAAGACCCTAGCAACCGCCTTGCAACCACCCAGAGTACCTTAACAACCGCCTAGCAACACCATAGCAACCACCCAGAACACCCTAGCAACCACCCAAAATATTCTAGCAACCGCCTAGCAACCACCCAGAATACCCTATCAACCACCCAGAACAACCTGGCAACCAACTAGCAACCACCCAAAAGACCCTAGCAACCACCCAAAAGACCCTAGCAACAGCCTTGCAACCACCCAGAGTACCTTAACAACCGCCTAGCAACACCATAGCAACCACCCAGAACACCCTAGCAACCACCCAAAATATTCTAGCAACTGCCTAGCAACCACCCAGAATACCCTAGCAACCGCCTAGCAACCACCCAAAATACCCTAGCAACCACTGAAAATATCCTAGCAACCACCCAGAACACCATTGCAACCGCCTAGCAACCACCAAGAATACATTAGCAACCGCCTAGCAATACCATAGCAACCACCCAGAACAGCCTAGCAACCGCCTAGAAACACCCTAGCAACCACCCAAAATAAATTAGCAACCGCTTAGCAACACCATAGCAACTGCCTAGCAACCACCCAGAACACCCTAGCAACCACCCAAAAGACCCTGGCAACCACCCATAATATCCTAGCAACCACCCAGAACACACTAGCAACCACTGAAAATATTCTAGCAACCACCCAGAACACCATAGCAACCACCTAGCAACCACCCAGAATACCTTAGCAAAAACCTAGCAACACCATAGCAACCTCCTAGCAACACCCTAGCAACCGCTTAGCAACCACCCAAAATACCTTAGCAACTGCCTAGCAACAACACATAGCAACCACCAGGAACACCCAGGCAACCGCCTAGAAACCACCCAGAATACCCTAGCAACCGCCTAGCAACACCATAACGACCACACCATAACGACCACCCATCCTAGCAACTGCCTAGCAACCACCCAGAATACCTTAGCAACCGCCTAGCAACACCATAGCAACCACCCAAAATACATTAGCCATCGCTTAGCAACACCATAGCAACCGCCTAGCAACCACCCAGAACACCCTAGCAACCACCCAAAAGACCCTAGCAACCACCCAAAAGACCCTATCAACCGCCTTGCAACCACCCAGAGTACCTTAGCAACCGCCTAGCAACACCATAGCAACCACCCAGAACACCCTAGCAACCTCCTAGCAACACCCTAGCAACCGCCTAGCAACCACCCAAAATACCTTAGCAACTGCCTAGCAACAACATAGCAACCACCCAGAACACCCAGGCAACCGCCTAGAAACCACCCAGAATACCCTAGCAACCGCCTAGCAACACCATAACGACCACCCATAACATCCTAGCAACTGCATAGCAAAAAACATTCTGGTCCAAACTTTCTCAAGCCAACTTAAAGTTTGTCTCGACGAACTTTCGCATCTAATTATTATTACTATTATTATCTTAATAATTCTATTATTATTTCTGGTCAAAGGTTCCCTAAAAAGTTTTTAAATTATGTAAAATTATAGACTCCATCTGATGATAAATATGTCTAACCTCTCCGTCAAAATTTTCTAGTGACGGGTCACATCTATATTTTTAAAATGGCCCAAGTGCGATTCTTGTTGCAATAGTCTGTTAACATTGGCTCAATGAGAAATACGTCAGACTAATTGAATTTTTTTTACAGTGTAACACAAGAAAGAGTCCACTAGTATATATAGAAAGGTCAAGTTTCGAGTACTCCTTGGCCAGAAAAAATTTCAGTATGTCAAAAATGGACTTTTGTCAGGATGGAATAACATCTTTAAGGACTCTTTGGCCAGAAATATGTTCAGTAGGTCAAAAGCGTACCATTGTAATAACATTATGTGCTTTGCACAAACGATCTAACGTTGAGCATCATTAAAGAAACATAGGCTATGCACTTCTTGCATTGCATTACACTAACGATCTAACGTTGTGCAACTTGAAGCATAACATACAGATTATGCACTTCTCGCACTGCAGTGCATTGCACACCAGAACAAAATCATTCCCAGGTTCATTATGAGTGTTATTGCATTGCATTGCACAAACGTTGTGCACTGAAGAATAACATACAGGTTATACCAGAACTAACTCATTCCCATGTTCAAAGAAGAGATAAAGTGTGTTGTTGCATTGTATTGCACTAACGATCTAACGTTGTTTACTGAAGAGTAACATATAGGTTATGCACTTCTTACATTGCATTGCATTGCACACCGGATCAAACTCATTCCCATGTTCATTAAAGACATAACTATGTGTGTTGATCTGACACACAACACACGATCTGACGTTGTGCACTGAATAACAATATGCACTTTTCGCATTGCATTAAATTGCACACCATTGCATTGCGGTTGCACACCAGAACTAACTCATTCCCATGTTGATTAAAGACATAACGTGTGTTGTTGCATTGCACATTGCATTGTATTGCATTGCATTGCATTGCACTAACGATCTAACGTTGTGAACTGGAAAATAACACATGTACTTTTCGCATTGCATTGCATTGCATTGCATGGCATTGCACTGCACTAACGATCTGACGTTGTGCACTGAATAACTATATGCACTTTTTGCATTGCATTGCATTGCATTGCATTGCATTGCATTGCATTGCATTGCATTGCATTGCATTGCCTTGTTTTGCTTTGCTTTGCACTGCATTGCATTGCATTGCATTGCATTGCATTAACGATCTAACGTTGTGCACTGAAGAATAACATATGCACTTTTCACATTGCATTGCATTGCACACCAGAACTAACTCATTCCCATGTTGATTAAAGTCATAACGTGTGGTTGCATTGCATTGCATTGCATTGCATTGCATTGCTTTGCATTGCATTGCATTGCATTTTATTGCATTGCATTGCATTGCATTGCATTGCATTGCTTTGCATTGCTTTGCATTGCATTGCATTGCTTTGCATTGCATTGCATTGCATTGCATTGCATTGCATTGCATTGCTTTGCATTGCATTGCATTGCTTTGCATTGCATTGCATTGCATTGCATTGCATTGCATTGCATTGCATTGCCTTGTTTTGTTTTGTTTTGATTTGCACTGCATTGCATTGCATTGCATTGCATTACATTGCATTGCATTGCATTGCATTGCATTGCATTGCTTTGCATTGCATTGCTTTGCATTTCATTGCATTGCATTGCATTGCATTGCATTGCATTGCATTGCATTGCATTGCATTGCCTTGTTTTGCTTTGCACTGCATTGCATTGCATTAACGATCTAACGTTGTGCACTGAAGAATAACATATGCACTTTTCACATCACATTGCACTTTTCACAATGCAATGCAATGCAATGCAAAGCAATGCAATGCAATGCAATGCAATGCAAAGCAATGCAATGCAACCACATGTTATGTCTTTAATCAACATGGGGATGAGTTAGTTCTGGTGTGCAATGCAATGCAATGCAAAAAGTGCATAACGTATGTTAGTGCAATGCAATGCAATGCAACAACACACGTTATCTCTTTAATGAACATGGGAATGACAGTTCTGGTGTGCAATGCAATGCAAAAAGTGCATAACCTATATGGTATTCTTCAGTGCACTGCATTGACTTTGTTTTGCTTTGCACTGCATTGCATTGCATTGCATTGCATTGCTTTGCATTGCATTGCATTGCATTGCTTTGCATTGCATTGCATTGCATTGCATTGCATTGCTTTGCATTGCATTGCATTACATTGCATTGTATTGCATTGCCTTGTTTTGCTTTGCACTGCATTGCATTGCATTGCATTAACGATCTAACGTTGTGCACTGAAGAATAACATATGCACTTTTCACATTGCACACCAGAACTAAATCCTTCCCATGTTCATTAAAGAGATATGTGTGTTGTTGCATTGCATTGCACAAACGATCTAACCGTTGTGCACTGAAGAATAACATATTGGTTATGCACTTTTTGCATTGCATTGCACACCAGAACTGTCATTCCCATGTTCATTAAAGAGATAACGTGTGGTTGCATTGCATTGCATTGCATTGCATTGCATTGCATTGCATTGCATTGCATTGCATTGCATTAACGATCTAACGTTGTGCACTGAAGAATAACATATGCACTTTTCACATTGCACACCAGAACTAAATCCTTCCCATGTTCATTAAAGAGATATGTGTGTTGTTGCATTGCATTGCACAAACGATCTAACCGTTGTGCACTGAAGAATAACATATTGGTTATGCACTTTTTGCATTGCATTGCACACCAGAACTGTCATTCCCATGTTCATTAAAGAGATAACGTGTGGTTGCATTGCATTGCATTGCATTGCATTGCATTGCAGTGCATTGCATTGCATTGCATTGCATTGCATTGCCTTGTTTTGCTTTGCACTGCATTGCATTGCATTGCATTGCATTAACGATCTAACGTTGTGCACTGAAGAATAACATATGCACTTTTCACATTGCATTGCATTGCACACCAGAACTAACTCATTCCCATGTTGATTAAAGACATAACGTGTGGTTGCATTGCATTGCATTGCATTGCATTGTTTTGCTTTGCACTGCATTGCATTGCATTGCATTGCATTGCATTAACGATCTAACGTTGTGCACTGAAGAATAACATATAAACTTTTTAGGGTGTTCTGGGTGGTTGCAAGGATGTTATGGTTGATTACTAGGGTGTTCTGGGTGGTTGCTAGGCGGTTGCTAGGGTATTTTGGGTGGTTGCTAGGGTCTTCTGGGTGGTTGGCTATGGTGTTATGGATGGTTACTAGGGTGTTTTGGGTGGTTGCTAGGGTGTTGCTAGATGGTTGATAGGGTGTTCTGGGTGGTTGCTATGGTGTTGCTAGGCGGTTGCTAGGGTGTTCTGGGTGGTTGCTAGGCGGTTGCTAGGCGGAGGCTAAGGTATTTTGGGTGGTTGCTAGGGTTTTGTTAGCGGTTGCTAAGGTATTTTGGGTGGTTGCTCGGGTGTTGCTAGGTGGTTGCTAGGGTATTCTGGGTGGTTGCAAGGCGGTTGCTAGGGTATTTTGGGTGGTTGCTAGGTGGTTGCTAGGGTGTTGCTAAGCGGTTGCTAAGGTATTTTGGGTGGTTGCTAGGGTGTTTCTAGGTGGTTGCTATGGTGTTGCTAGGCGGTTGCTAAGGTATTCTGGGTGGTTGCTGGCGGTTGCTATGTGTTGCTAGGATATTTTCAGTGGTTGCTATGGTCTTTTGGGTGGTTGCTAGGCGGTTGCTAGGGTATTTTGGGTGGTTGTTAGGGTGTTCTGGGCGGTTGGTAGGATGTTATGGTTGATTACTAGGGTGTTCTGGGTGGTTGCTAGGCGGTTGCTAGGGTATTTTGGGTGGTTGCTAGGGTCTTCTGAGTGGTTGGCTATGGTGTTATGGATGGTTACTAGGGTGTTTTGGGTGGTTGCTAGGGTGTTGCTAGATGGTTGATAGGGTGTTCTGGGTGGTTGATATGGTATTGCTAGGCGTTTGCTATGGTGTTCTTGGTTGTTGCTATGGTGTTGCTAGGCGGAGGCTAAGGTATTTTGTGTGGTTGCTAGGCGGTTGCTAGGATGCCGCTAGGTGGTTGCTAAGGTATTTTGGGTGGTTGCTAGGGTGTTGCTAGGCGGTTGCTAAGGTATTCTGGGTGGTTGCTAGGCGGTTGCTAGAAAATTTTGGGTGGTTGCTAGGGTCTTTTGGGTGGTTGCAAGGCTGTTGCTAGGGTATTTTGGGTTGGTTGCTAGGGTGTTCTGGGTGGTTGCTATGGTGTTGCTAGGTGGTCGCTAAGGTACTCTGGGTGGTTGCAAGGCGGTTGCTAGGGTCTTTTGGGTGGTTGCTAAGTGGTTGCTAGGGTGTTCTGGGTGATTGCTAGGCGGTTGCTATTGTGTTGCTAAGCGATGGCTAAGGTATTTTGGGTGGTTGCTAGGGTGTTTATATGCGGTTGCTAGGCTGTTCTGGGTGGTTGCTATGGTGTTGCTAGGTGGTTGCTAAGGTATTCTGGGTGGTTGCTAGGCAGTTGCTAGGATGTTATGGGTGGTCGTTATGGTGTTGCTAGGCGGTTGCTAGGGTATTCTGGGTTGTTTCTAGGCGGTTGCTATGGTGTTGCAAGGCGGTTGCTAGGGTCTTTTGGGTGGTTGCTAGGGTCTTTTGGGTGGTTGCTAGGTGGTTGCTAGGGTGTTCTGGGTGGTTGCATTGCATTGCATTGCCTTGTTTTGTTTTGTTTTGATTTGCACTGCATTGCATTGCATTGCATTACATTGCATTGCATTGCATTGCATTGCATTACATTGCATTGCATTGCATTGCATTGCATTGCATTGCTTTGCATTGCATTGCATTGCATTGCTTTGCATTGCATTGCATTGCATTGCATTGCTTTGCATTGCATTGCATTGCATTGCATTGCATTGCATTGCATTGCATTGCATTGCATTAACTTGTTTTGCTTTGCACTGCATTGCATTGCATTGCATTAACGATCTAACTTTGTGCACTGAAGAATAACATATGCACTTTTCACATTGCACACCAGGACTAAATCCTTCCCATGGGTCTTTTGGGTGGTTGCTAGGTGGTTGCTAGGGTGTTCTGGGTGGTTGCTAGGCGGTTGCTATGGTGTTGCTAAGCGAGAGCTAAGGTATTTTGGGTGGTTGCTAGGGTGTTTCTATGCGGTTGCTAGGCTGTTCTGGGTGGTTGCTATGATGTTGCTAGGTGGTTGCTAAGGTATTCTGGGTGGTTGCTAGTGTGTTCTGGGTGGTTGCTAGGATATTATGGGTGGTTGCCAGGGTCTTTTGGTTTGTTGCTAGGCAGTTGCTAAGGTATTTTGGGTGGTTGCTAGGGTGTTGCTAGGAGGTTGCTAGGGTGTTCTGGGTGGTTGCTATGGTGTTGCTAGGCGGTTGCTAAGGTACTCTGGGTGGTTGCAAGGCGGTTGCTAGGGTCTTTTGGGTGGTTGCTAGGGTCTTTTGGGTGGTTTCTAGGGTGTTCTGGGTGGTTGCTAGGCGGTTGCTATGGTGTTGTTAAGCGATGGCTAAGGTATTTTGGGTGGTTGCTAGGGTGTTCTGGGTGGTTGCTATGGTGTTGCTAGGTGGTTGCTAAGGTATTCTGGGTGGTTGCTAGGCAGTTGCTAGGATGTTATGGGTGGTCGTTATGGTGTTGCTAGGCGGTTGCTAGGGTATTCTGGGTGGTTTCTAGGCGGTTGCCTGGGTGTTCTGGGTGGTTGCTATGTTGTTGCTAGGCAGTTGCTAAGGTATTTTGGGTGGTTGCTAGGCGGTTGCTAGGGTGTTGCTAGGAGGTTGCTAGGGTGTTCGCGGTGGTTGCTATGGTGTTGCTAGGCGGAGGCTAAGGTATTTTGGGTGGTTGCTAGGGTGTTGCTAGGCGGTTGCTAAGGTATTCTGAGTGGTTGCAAGGCGGTTGCTAGGGTATTTTGGGTGGTTGCTAGGGTCTTTTGGGTGGTTTCTAGGTGGTTGCTAGGCGGTTGCTATGGTATTCTGGGTGGTTGCTAGGCGGTTGCTAAGATATTTTGGGTGGTTGCTAGGGTGTTGCTAGGCGGTTGCTAAGGTATTCTGGGTGGTTGCTAGGCGGTTGCTATGTTGTTCTGGGTGGTTGCTAGGATATTTTCAGTGGTTGCTATGGTCTTTTGAGTGGTTGATAGATCTATCTATCTACTTCAAACTATTTTAAACTTCAAATACGTTAAACTTCAAACTAAATTAAACTTTAAACTAATTTAATCTTTTTAAACGTCAAACTTATATAAACTTTAAGATAATTTAAACTTCAAACTACTAAATTTACTTCATTTTAACTTATAAACTGTAACGCATATAAACTCTGAGTGTGTAAGTGTTATCGAGTTAGTGTATGTGTGTGTGTGTATATGTATGTGAGTTAATGTGTGTGTGTGTGTGTGTGTGTGTGTGTGTGTGTGTGTGTGTGTGTGTGTAACCGCCTAGAACACAATAGCAACCACTGAGAACAACCTAGCAACCGCCTAGCAACCACCCAGAACACCCTAGCAACCATCCAGAATAACTTAGAACACCATATCAACCACTCAGAACACCCTAGCAACTGCCTAACAACCACCCAGAACAACCTAGCAACCACCTATAATACCTTAGAACACCCTAGCAACACCACAGCAACCACTCAGAACACCGTAGCAACTGCCTAACAACCACCCAGAACACCCTAGCAACCACCCAAAATACCTTAGAACACCCTAGCAACCACTCAGAACACCCTAGCAACCACCCAAAAGACCCTAGCAACCACCCAAAATATTCTAGCAACCGCCTAGCAACCACCCAAAACACCCTAGCAACCGCCTAGAAACCACCCAAAAAACCTTAGCAACGACTCAAAATATCCTAGCAACCGCCTAGCAACCACCCAGAACACCCTAGCAACCACCCAAAACAGCCTAGCAACACCATAGCAACCACCCAAAATACCTTAGCAACCGCCTAGCAACACCCTAGCAACCACCCAAAATACCTTAGAACATCTGTTCCCACAAGGGGGCCTCAGCGAGCTCTGTGGGGGGTCGCGTCGTATTTTGAATCGTTTTGAGCAATGAGCATTAAATAAAAGTCCTTCACTTTTTTTTGTTCAAAATTTACAAAATTTATATAATGAGCGAGTTCATCATGAATCCATTTTCCAATCCGTGTTTTTGTCTTATCCTAAACCACTATGGTACACCTATAATAAGTTTTTACATTGGGACTATTTCACACTGGTTCGGATCGCTGCCGCTGCGGAGTAGCCCAGTACCTGCGTGACTCGTCATAGACGTACACAGAGAGAAGTAGTTCCGGCTACAATGTTCTTCCGAAAGACGCATTATTCTGTTAATAAACGCAAGTTTATTATCGCTCGCTATAGCGCCAAAAGCGTCAAAAATAAAGCCTCACATTGATAAAGCCTCACAAATAACATGCAAGTATTGAGGTCCCAGACAGCAGTCATTTAGTAATAGCCTATATACTTTTTTTTTTTTACCTACACACCAGTGTGAATATTTTTATTGCATTTCAAATAGGGCCAATTTATAGGCTACTCCTAGGCTTACGTTTTTAAATTACAAAGGGCCTTCTGATGTTTTTGTTATGGTATTTTCAATATTATAGGCTATTATTTATGCATAAACATTCTGGTTATAGTAAACATACCGTTTGCTTGAAAACAACATATTCTGTCATCCTTGCTGCAAGCTTACAAGAGCGATAATATCATTAAATGTGAAGGGGGGCCCTAAAATATTTTCTTGGGAAAAAGGGGGTCTCAGACATAAAAAGGTTGGGAACCACTGCCTTAGAACACCATAGCAACACCACAGCAGACACTCAGAACACCCTAGCAACCACCCAAAATACCTCAGAACAAACTAGCAACTGCCTAGCAACCACCCAAAAGACCTTAGCAACCACCTAGCAACACCCTAGCAACCACCCAAAATACCTTAGAACACCATAGCAACACCATAGCAACCAGTCAGAACACCCTTGCAAACACGCAAAATACCTCAGAACACCCTAGCAACTGCCTAACAACCACCCAGAACACCCTAGCAACTGCCTAACAACCACCCAGAACACCCTAGCAACCACCTAGCAACCAACCAAAAGACCCTGGCAACCACCCAAAATACCCTAGCAACCGCCTCAACCACCCAAAAGACCATAGCAACCACTGAAAATATTCTAGCAACCACCCAGAACACCATAGCAACCGCCTAGCAACCACCCAGAATACCTTAGCAACCACCTAGCAACACCATAGCAACCACCCAGAACACCCTAGCAACCTCCTAGCAACACCATAGCAACCGCCTACCAACAACATAGCAACCACCTAGAACACCCAGGCAACCGCCTAGAAACCACCCAGAATACCCTAGCAACCGCCTAGCAACACCATAACGACCACCCATAACATCCTAGCAACTGCCTAGCAACCACCCAGAATACCTTAGCAACCACCTAGCAACACAATAGCAACCACCCAGAACAGCCTAGCAACCGCATAGAAACACCCTAGCAACCACCCAAAATACCTTAGCCATCGCTTAGCAACACCATAGCAACCACCTAGCAACCACCCAGAACACCCTAGAAACCACCCAAAAGACCCTAGCAACCGCCTTGCAACCACCCAGAGTACCTTAGCAACCGCCTAGCAACACCATAGCAACCACCCAGAACACCCTAGCAACCTCCTAGCAACACCCAGGCAACCGCCTAGCAACCACCCAGAACACCCTAGCAACCACCTAGCAACAAACCAAAAGACCCTGGCAACCCCCCATAATATCCTAGCAACCACCCAGAACACAATAGCAACCACCCAAAATACCTTAGCAACCGCCTCAACCACCCAAAAGACCACAGCAACCACTGAAAATATTCTAGCAACCACCCAGAACACCATAGCAACCACCTAGCAACCACCCAGAATACCTTAGCAAACACCTAGCAACCACCCAGAACACCATAGCAACCGCATAGAAACACCCTAGCAACCACCCAAAATACCTTAGCTCTCGTTTAGCAACACCATAGCAACCGCCTAGCAACCACCCAGAACACCCTAGCAACGACCCAAAAGACCCTAGCAACCACCCAAAAGACCCTAGCAACCGCCTTGCAACCACCCAGAGTACCTTAGCAACCGCCTAGCAACACCAAAGCATCCACCCAGAACACCTTAGCAACTGCCTAGCAAAAACATAGCATCCACCCAGAAAACCCTAGCAACCACCCAAAATACCTTAGCTCTCGCTTAGCAACACCATAGCAACCGCCTAGCAACCACCCAGAACACCCTAGCAACCACCTAGCAACCACCCAAAAGACCCTAGCAACCACCTTGCAACCACCCAGAGTACCTTAGCAACCGCCTAGCAATACCATAGCATCCACCCAGAAAACCCTAGCAACCTCCTAGCAACACCCTAGCAACCGCCTAGCAACCACCCAAAATACCTTAGCAACTGCCTAGCAACAACATAGCAACCACCCAGAACACCCAGGCAACCGCCTAGAAACAACCCAGAATACCCTAGCAACCGCCTAGCAACACCATAACGACCACCCATAACATCCTAGCAACTGCCTAGCAACCACCCAGAATACCTTAGCAACCACCTAGCAACCACCCAGAACAGCCTAGCAACCGCATAGAAACACCCTAGCAACCACCCAAAATACCTTAGCCATCGCTTAGCAACACCATAGCAACCGCCTAGCAACCACCCAGAACACCCTAGCAACCAACTCGCAACCACCCAAAAGACCCTAGCAACCACCCAAAAGACCCTAGCAACCGCCTTGCAACCACCCAGAGTACCTTAACAACCGCCTAGCAACACCATAGCAACCACCCAGAACACCCAAAATATTCTAGCAACCGCCTATCAACCACCCAGAACACCCTAGCAACCAACTAGCAACCACCCAAAAGACCCTAGCAACCACCCAAAAGACCCTAGCAACCGCCTTGCAACCACCCAGAGTACCTTAACAACCGCCTAGCAACACCATAGCAACCACCCAGAACACCCTAGCAACCACCCAAAATATTCTAGCAACCGCCTAGCAACCACCCAGAATACCCTATCAACCACCCAGAACACCCTAGCAACCAACTAGCAACCACCCAAAAGACCCTAGCAACCACCCAAAAGACCCTAGCAACCGCCTTGCAACCACCCAGAGTACCTTAACAACCGCCAAGCAACACCATAGCAACCACCCAGAACACCCTAGCAACCACCCAAAATATTCTAGCAACCGCCTAGCAACCACCCAGAATACCCTAGCAACCACCCAGAACACCCTAGCAACCGCCTAGCAACCACCCAAAATACCCTAGCAACCACTGAAAATATCCTAGCAACCACCCAGAACACCATTGCAACCGCCTAGCAACCACCAAGAATACATTAGCAACCGCCTAGCAATACCATAGCAACCACCCAGAACAGCCTAGCAACCGCCTAGAAACACCCTAGCAACCACCCAAAATAAATTAGCAACCGCTTAGCAACACCATAGCAACTGCCTAGCAACCACCCAGAACACCCTAGCAACCACCCAAAAGACCCTGGCAACCACCCATAATATCCTAGCAACCACCCAGAACACCATAGCAACCACCTAGCAACCACCCAGAATACCTTAGCAAAAACCTAGCAACAACATAGCAACCACCCAGAACACCCAGGCAACCGCCTAGAAACCACCCAGAATACCCTAGCAACCGCCTAGCAACACCATAACGACCACCCATAACATCCTAGCAACTGCCTAGCAACCACCCAGAATACCTTAGCAACCACCTAGCAACACCATAGCAACCACCCAAAATACATTAGCCATCGCTTAGCAACGATGGCCATCGATGGACTCTTTGGCCATAGCAACCGCCTAGCAACCACCCAGAACACCCTAGCAACCACCCAAAAGACCCTAGCAACCACCCAAAAGACCCTATCAACCGCCTTGCAACCACCCAGAGTACCTTAGCAACAGCCTAGCAACACCATAGCAACCACCCAGAACACCCTAGCAACATCCTAGCAACACCCTAGCAACCGCCTAGCAACCACCCAAAATACCTTAGCAACTGCCTAGCAACAACATAGCAACCACCCAGAACACCCAGGCAACCGCCTAGAAACCACCCAGAATACCCTAGCAACCGCCTAGCAACACCATAACGACCACCCATAACATCCTAGCAACTGCATAGCAAAAAACATTCTGGTCCAAACTTTCTCAAGCCAACTTAAAGTTTGTCTCGACGAACTTTCGCATCTAATTATTATTACTATTATTATCTTAATAATTCTATTATTATTTCTGGTCAAAGGTTCCCTAAAAAGTTTTTAAATTATGTAAAATTATAGACTCCATCTGATGATAAATATGTCTAACCTCTCCGTCAAAATTTTCTAGTGACGGGTCACATCTATATTTTTAAAATGGCCCAAGTGCGATTCTTGTTGCAATAGTCTGTTAACATTGGCTCAATGAGAAATACGTCAGACTAATTGAATTTTTTTTACAGTGTAACACAAGAAAGAGTCCACTAGTATATATAGAAAGGTCAAGTTTCGAGTACTCCTTGGCCAGAAAAAATTTCAGTATGTCAAAAATGGACTTTTGTCAGGATGGAATAACATCTTTAAGGACTCTTTGGCCAGAAATATGTTCAGTAGGTCAAAAGCGTACCATTGTAATAACATTATGTGCTTTGCACAAACGATCTAACGTTGAGCATCATAAAGAAACATAGGCTATGCACTTCTTGCATTGCATTACACTAACGATCTAACGTTGTGCAACTTGAAGCATAACATACAGATTATGCACTTCTCGCACTGCAGTGCATTGCACACCAGAACAAAATCATTCCCAGGTTCATTATGAGTGTTATTGCATTGCATTGCACAAACGTTGTGCACTGAAGAATAACATACAGGTTATACCAGAACTAACTCATTCCCATGTTCAAAGAAGAGATAAAGTGTGTTGTTGCATTGTATTGCACTAAAGATCTAACGTTGTGCACTGAAGAATAACATATAAGTTATGCACTTTTTACAATGCATTAAATTGCACACCAGAACTAACTCATTCCCATGTTGATTAAAAACATAACGTGTGTTGTTGCATTGCATTGCACTAACGATCTAACGTTGTTTACTGAAGAGTAACATATAGGTTATGCACTTCTTACATTGCATTGCATTGCACACCGGATCAAACTCATTCCCATGTTCATTAAAGACATAACTATGTGTGTTGATCTGACACACAACACACGATCTGACGTTGTGCACTGAATAACAATATGCACTTTTCGCATTGCATTAAATTGCACACCATTGCATTGCGGTTGCACACCAGAACTAACTCATTCCCATGTTGACATAACGTGTGTTGTTGCATTGCACATTGCATTGTATTGCATTGCATTGCATTGCATTGCACTAACGATCTAACGTTGTGAACTGGAAAATAACACATGTACTTTTCGCATTGCATTGCATGGCATTGCACTGCACTAACGATCTGACGTTGTGCACTGAATAACTATATGCACTTTTTGCATTGCATTGCATTGCACACCAGAACTAACTCATTCCCATGTTGATTAAAGACAACGTGTGGTTGCATTGCATTGCATTGCATTGCATTGCATTGCATTGCATTGCATTGCATTGCATTGCATTGCATTGCCTTGTTTTGCTTTGCACTGCATTGCATTGCATTGCATTGCATTAACGATCTAACGTTGTGCACTGAAGAATAACATATGCACTTTTCACATTGCATTGCATTGCACACCAGAACTAACTCATTCCCATGTTGATTAAAGTCATAACGTGTGGTTGCATTGCATTGCATTGCATTGCTTTGCATTGCATTGCATTGCATTTTATTGCATTGCATTGCATTGCTTTGCATTGCTTTGCATTGCATTGCATTGCATTGCATTGCATTGCATTGCATTGCATTGCTTTGCATTGCATTGCATTGCATTGCATTGCTTTGCATTGCATTGCTTTGCATTGCATTGCATTGCATTGCATTGCATTGCATTGCCTTGTTTTGTTTTGTTTTGATTTGCACTGCATTGCATTGCATTGCATTGCATTACATTGCATTGCATTGCATTGCATTACATTGCATTGCATTGCATTGCATTGCATTGCATTGCTTTGCATTGCATTGCATTGCTTTGCATTGCATTGCATTGCATTGCATTGCATTGCATTGCATTGCATTGCATTGCATTGCATTGCATTAACTTGTTTTGCTTTGCACTGCATTGCATTGCATTGCATTAACGATCTAACTTTGTGCACTGAAGAATAACATATGCACTTTTCACATTGCACACCAGGACTAAATCCTTCCCATGTTCATTAAAGAGATATGTGTGTTGTTGCATTGCATTGCACAAACGATCTAACCGTTGTGCACTGAAGAATACCATATAGGTTATGCACTTTTTGCATTGCATTGCACACCAGAACTGTCATTCCCATGTTCATTAAAGAGATAACGTGTGTTGTTGCATTGCATTGCATTGCACTAACATACGTTATGCAAGTTTTGCATTGCATTGCATTGCACACCAGAACTAACTCATCCCCATGTTGATTAAAGACATAACGTGTGGTTGCATTGCATTGCATTGCATTGCATTGCATTGCATTGCATTGCATTGCATTGCCTTGTTTTGCTTTGCACTGCATTGCATTGCATTAACGATCTAACGTTGTGCACTGAAGAATAACATATGCACTTTTCACATCACATTGCACTTTTCACAATGCAATGCAATGCAATGCAAAGCAATGCAATGCAATGCAATGCAATGCAATGCAATGCAAAGCAATGCAATGCAACGCAATGCAATGCAATGCAATGCAATGCAATGCAACCACACGTTATGTCTTTAATCAACATGGGGATGAGTTAGTTCTGGTGTGCAATGCAATGCAATGCAAAAAGTGCATAGCGTATGTTAGTGCAATGCAATGCAATGCAACAACACACGTTATCTCTTTAATGAACATGGGAATGACAGTTCTGGTGTGCAATGCAATGCAAAAAGTGCATAACCTATATGGTATTCTTCAGTGCACTGCATTGACTTTGTTTTGCTTTGCACTGCATTGCATTGCATTGCATTGCTTTGCATTGCATTGCTTTGCATTGCATTGCATTGCATTGCATTGCATTGCATTGCTTTGCATTGCATTGCATTGCATTGCATTGCATTACATTGCATTGTATTGCATTGCCTTGTTTTGCTTTGCACTGCATTGCATTGCATTGCATTGCATTAACGATCTAACGTTGTGCACTGAAGGATAACATATGCACTTTTCACATTGCACACCAGAACTAAATCCTTCCCATGTTCATTAAAGAGATATGTGTGTTGTTGCATTGCATTGCACAAACGATCTAACCGTTGTGCGCTGAAGAATAACATATTGGTTATGCACTTTTTGCATTGCATTGCACACCAGAACTGTCATTCCCATGTTCATTAAAGAGATAACGTGTGGTTGCATTGCATTGCATTGCATTGCATTGCATTAACGATCTAACGTTGTGCACTGAAGAATAACATATGCACTTTTCACATTGCACACCAGAACTAAATCCTTCCCATGTTCATTAAAGAGATATGTGTGTTGTTGCATTGCATTGCACAAACGATCTAACCGTTGTGCACTGAAGAATAACATATTGGTTATGCACTTTTTGCATTGCATTGCACACCAGAACTGTCATTCCCATGTTCATTAAAGAGATAACGTGTGGTTGCATTGCATTGCATTGCATTAACGATCTAACGTTGTGCACTGAAGAATAACATATGCACTTTTCACATTGCATTGCATTGCACACCAGAACTAACTCATTCCCATGTTGATTAAAGACATAACGTGTGGTTGCATTGCATTGCATTGCATTGTTTTGCTTTGCACTGCATTGCATTGCATTGCATTGCATTGCATTAACGATCTAACGTTGTGCACTGAAGAATAACATATGCACTTTTTAGGGTGTTCTGGGTGGTTGCAAGGATGTTATGGTTGATTACTAGGGTGTTCTGGGTGGTTGCTAGGCGGTTGCTAGGGTATTTTGGGTGGTTGCTAGGGTCTTCTGGGTGGTTGGCTATGGTGTTATGGATGGTTACTAGGCGGTTGCTAGGCGGAGGCTAAGGTATTTTGGGTGGTTGCTAGGGTTTTGTTAGCGGTTGCTAAGGTATTTTGGGTGGTTGCTAGGGTGTTGCTAGGTGGTTGCTAGGGTATTCTGGGTGGTTGCAAGGCGGTTGCTAGGGTATTTTGGGTGGTTGCTAGGTGGTTGCTAGGGTGTTGCTAAGCGGTTGCTAAGGTATAATGGGTGGTTGCTAGGGTGTTTCTAGGTGGTTGCTATGGTGTTGCTAGGCGGTTGCTAAGGTATTCTGGGTCGTTGCTGGCGGTTGCTATGTGTTGCTAGGATATTTTCAGTGGTTGCTATGGTCTTTTGGGTGGTTGCTAGGCGGTTGCTAGGGTATTTTGGGTGGTTGTTAGGGTGTTCTGGGCGGTTGGTAGGATGTTATGGTTGATTACTAGGGTGTTCTGGGTGGTTGCTAGGCGGTTGCTAGGGTATTTTGGGTGGTTGCTAGGGTCTTCTGAGTGGTTGGCTATGGTGTTATGGATGGTTACTAGGGTGTTTTGGGTGGTTGCTAGGGTGTTGCTAGATGGTTGATAGGGTGTTCTGGGTGGTTGCTATGGTATTGCTAGGCGTTTGCTATGGTGTTCTTGGTTGTTGCTATGGTGTTGCTAGGCGGAGGCTAAGGTATTTTGTGTGGTTGCTAGGCGGTTGCTAGGATGTTGCTAGGTGGTTGCTAAGGTATTTTGGGTGGTTGCTAGGGTGTTGCTAGGCGGTTGCTAAGGTATTCTGGGTGGTTGCTAGGCGGTTGCTAGAATATTTTGGGTGGTTGCTAGGGTCTTTTGGGTGGTTGCAAGGCTGTTGCTAGGGTATTTTGGGTTGGTTGCTAGGGTGTTCTGGGTGGTTGCTATGGTGTTGCTAGGTGGTCGCTAAGGTACTCTGGGTGGTTGCAAGGCGGTTGCTAGGGTCTTTTGGGTGGTTGCTAAGTGGTTGCTAGGGTGTTCTGGGTGATTGCTAGGCGGTTGCTATTGTGTTGCTAAGCGATGGCTAAGGTATTTTGGGTGGTTGCTAGGGTGTTTATATGCGGTTGCTAGGCTGTTCTGGGTGGTTGCTATGGTGTTGCTAGGTGGTTGCTAAGGTATTCTGGGTGGTTGCTAGGCAGTTGCTAGGATGTTATGGGTGGTCGTTATGGTGTTGCTAGGCGGTTGCTAGGGTATTCTGGGTTGTTTCTAGGCGGTTGCTATGGTGTTGCAAGGCGGTTGCTAGGGTCTTTTGGGTGGTTGCTAGGGTCTTTTGGGTGGTTGCTAGGTGGTTGCTAGGGTGTTCTGGGTGGTTGCTAGGCGGTTGCTATGGTGTTGCTAAGCGAGAGCTAAGGTATTTTGGGTGGTTGCTAGGGTGTTTCTATGCGGTTGCTAGGCTGTTCTGGGTGGTTGCTATGATGTTGCTAGGTGGTTGCTAAGGTATTCTGGGTGGTTGCTAGTGTGTTCTGGGTGGTTGCTAGGATATTATGGGTGGTTGCCAGGGTCTTTTGGTTTGTTGCTAGGCAGTTGCTAAGGTATTTTGGGTGGTTGCTAGGGTGTTGCTAGGAGGTTGCTAGGGTGTTCTGGGTGGTTGCTATGGTGTTGCTAGGCGGTTGCTAAGGTACTCTGGGTGGTTGCAAGGCGGTTGCTAGGGTCTTTTGGGTGGTTGCTAGGGTCTTTTGGGTGGTTTCTAGGGTGTTCTGGGTGGTTGCTAGGCGGTTGCTATGGTGTTGTTAAGCGATGGCTAAGGTATTTTGGGTGGTTGCTAGGGTGTTCTGGGTGGTTGCTATGGTGTTGCTAGGTGGTTGCTAAGGTATTCTGGGTGGTTGCTAGGCAGTTGCTAGGATGTTATGGGTGGTCGTTATGGTGTTGCTAGGCGGTTGCTAGGGTATTCTGGGTGGTTTCTAGGCGGTTGCCTGGGTGTTCTGGGTGGTTGCTATGTTGTTGCTAGGCAGTTGCTAAGGTATTTTGGGTGGTTGCTAGGCGGTTGCTAGGGTGTTGCTAGGAGGTTGCTAGGGTGTTCTCGGTGGTTGCTATGGTGTTGCTAGGCGGAGGCTAAGGTATTTTGGGTGGTTGCTAGGGTGTTGCTAGGCGGTTGCTAAGGTATTCTGAGTGGTTGCAAGGCGGTTGCTAGGGTATTTTGGGTGGTTGCTAGGGTCTTTTGGGTGGTTTCTAGGTGGTTGCTAGGCGGTTGCTAAGGTATTCTGGGTGGTTGCTAGGCGGTTGCTAAGATATTTTGGGTGGTTGCTAGGGTGTTGCTAGGCGGTTGCTAAGGTATTCTGGGTGGTTGCTAGGCGGTTGCTATGTTGTTCTGGGTGGTTGCTAGGATATTTTCAGTGGTTGCTATGGTCTTTTGAGTGGTTGATAGATCTATCTATCTACTTCAAACTATTTTAAACTTCAAATACGTTAAACTTCAAACTAAATTAAACTTTAAACTAATTTAATCTTTTTAAACGTCAAACTTATATCAACTTTAAGATAATTTAAACTTCAAACTACTAAATTTACTTCATTTTAACTTATAAACTGTAACGCATATAAACTCTGAGTGTGTAAGTGTTATCGAGTTAGTGTATGTGTGTGTGTGTATATGTATGTGAGTTAATGTGTGTGTGTGTGTGTGTGTGTGTGTGTGTGTGTGTGTAACCGCCTACAACACAATAGCAACCACTGAGAACAACCTAGCAACCGCCTAGCAACCACCCAGAACACCCTAGCAACCATCCAGAATAACTTAGAACACCATATCAACCACTCAGAACACCCTAGCAACTGCCTAACAACCACCCAGAACAACCTAGCAACCACCTATTATTATAGAACACCCTAGCAACACCACAGCAACCACTCAGAACACCGTAGCAACTGCCTAACAACCACCCAGAACACCCTAGCAACCACCCAAAATACCTTAGAACACCCTAGCAACCACTCAGAACACCCTAGCAACCACCCAAAAGACCCTAGCAACCACCCAAAATATTCTAGCAACCGCCTAGCAACCACCCAAAACACCCTAGCAACCGCCTAGAAACCACCCAAAAAACCTTAGCAACGACTCAAAATATCCTAGCAACCGCCTAGCAACCACCCAGAACACCCTAGCAACCACCCAAAACAGCCTAGCAACACCATAGCAACCACCCAAAATACCTTAGCAACCGCCTAGCAACACCCTAGCAACCACCCAAAATACCTTAGAACATCTGTTCCCACAAGGGGGCCTCAGCGAGCTCTGTGGGGGGTCGCGTCGTATTTTGAATCGTTTTGAGCAATGAGCATTAAATAAAAGTCCTTCACTTTTTTTTGTTCAAAATTTACAAAATTTATATAATGAGCGAGTTCATCATGAATCCATTTTCCAATCCGTGTTTTTGTCTTATCCTAAACCACTATGGTACACCTATAATAAGTTTTTACATTGGGACTATTTCACACTGGTTCGGATCGCTGCCGCTGCGGAGTAGCCCAGTACCTGCGTGACTCGTCATAGACGTACACAGAGAGAAGTAGTTCTGGCTACAATGTTCTTCCGAAAGACGCATTATTCTGTTAATAAACGCAAGTTTATTATCGCTCGCTATAGCGCCAAAAGCGTCAAAAATAAAGCCTCACATTGATAAAGCCTCACAAATAACATGCAAGTATTGAGGTCCCAGACAGCAGTCATTTAGTAATAGCCTATATACTTTTTTTTTTTTACCTACACACCAGTGTGAATATTTTTATTGCATTTCAAATAGGGCCAATTTATAGGCTACTCCTAGGCTTACGTTTTTAAATTACAAAGGGCCTTCTGATGTTTTTGTTATGGTATTTTCAATATTATAGGCTATTATTTATGCATAAACATTCTGGTTATAGTAAACATACCGTTTGCTTGAAAACAACATATTCTGTCATCCTTGCTGCAAGCTTACAAGAGCGATAATATCATTAAATGTGAAGGGGGGCCCTAAAATATTTTCTTGGGAAAAAGGGGGTCTCAGACATAAAAAGGTTGGGAACCACTGCCTTAGAACACCATAGCAACACCACAGCAGACACTCAGAACACCCTAGCAACCACCCAAAATACCTCAGAACAAACTAGCAACTGCCTAGCAACCACCCAAAAGACCTTAGCAACCACCTAGCAACACCCTAGCAACCACCCAAAATACCTTAGAACACCATAGCAACACCATAGCAACCAGTCAGAACACCCTTGCAAACACGCAAAATACCTCAGAACACCCTAGCAACTGCCTAACAACCACCCAGAACACCCTAGCAACTGCCTAACAACCACCCAGAACACCCTAGCAACCACCTAGCAACCAACCAAAAGACCCTGGCAACCACCCAAAATACCCTAGCAACCGCCTCAACCACCCAAAAGACCATAGCAACCACTGAAAATATTCTAGCAACCACCCAGAACACCATAGCAACCGCCTAGCAACCACCCAGAATACCTTAGCAACCACCTAGCAACACCATAGCAACCACCCAGAACACCCTAGCAACCTCCTAGCAACACCATAGCAACCGCCTACCAACAACATAGCAACCACCTAGAACACCCAGGCAACCGCCTAGAAACCACCCAGAATACCCTAGCAACCGCCTAGCAACACCATAACGACCACCCATAACATCCTAGCAACTGCCTAGCAACCACCCAGAATACCTTAGCAACCACCTAGCAACACAATAGCAACCACCCAGAACAGCCTAGCAACCGCATAGAAACACCCTAGCAACCACCCAAAATACCTTAGCCATCGCTTAGCAACACCATAGCAACCACCTAGCAACCACCCAGAACACCCTAGAAACCACCCAAAAGACCCTAGCAACCGCCTTGCAACCACCCAGAGTACCTTAGCAACCGCCTAGCAACACCATAGCAACCACCCAGAACACCCTAGCAACCTCCTAGCAACACCCAGGCAACCGCCTAGCAACCACCCAGAACACCCTAGCAACCACCTAGCAACAAACCAAAAGACCCTGGCAACCCCCCATAATATCCTAGCAACCACCCAGAACACAATAGCAACCACCCAAAATACCTTAGCAACCGCCTCAACCACCCAAAAGACCACAGCAACCACTGAAAATATTCTAGCAACCACCCAGAACACCATAGCAACCACCTAGCAACCACCCAGAATACCTTAGCAAACACCTAGCAACCACCCAGAACACCATAGCAACCGCATAGAAACACCCTAGCAACCACCCAAAATACCTTAGCTCTCGTTTAGCAACACCATAGCAACCGCCTAGCAACCACCCAGAACACCCTAGCAACGACCCAAAAGACCCTAGCAACCACCCAAAAGACCCTAGCAACCGCCTAGCAACCACCCAAAATACCCTAGCAACCACTGAAAATATCCTAGCAACCACCCAGAACACCATTGCAACCGCCTAGCAACCACCAAGAATACATTAGCAACCGCCTAGCAATACCATAGCAACCACCCAGAACACCCTAGCAACCTCCTAGCAACACCCAGGCAACCGCCTAGCAACCACCCAGAACACCCTAGCAACCACCTAGCAACAAACCAAAAGACCCTGGCAACCCCCCATAATATCCTAGCAACCACCCAGAACACAATAGCAACCACCCAAAATACCTTAGCAACCGCCTCAACCACCCAAAAGACCACAGCAACCACTGAAAATATTCTAGCAACCACCCAGAACACCATAGCAACCACCTAGCAACCACCCAGAATACCTTAGCAAACACCTAGCAACCACCCAGAACACCATAGCAACCGCATAGAAACACCCTAGCAACCACCCAAAATACCTTAGCTCTCGTTTAGCAACACCATAGCAACCGCCTAGCAACCACCCAGAACACCCTAGCAACGACCCAAAAGACCCTAGCAACCACCCAAAAGACCCTAGCAACCGCCTAGCAACCACCCAAAATACCCTAGCAACCACTGAAAATATCCTAGCAACCACCCAGAACACCATTGCAACCGCCTAGCAACCACCAAGAATACATTAGCAACCGCCTAGCAATACCATAGCAACCACCCAGAACAGCCTAGCAACCGCCTAGAAACACCCTAGCAACCACCCAAAATAAATTAGCAACCGCTTAGCAACACCATAGCAACTGCCTAGCAACCACCCAGAACACCCTAGCAACCACCCAAAAGACCCTGGCAACCACCCATAATATCCTAGCAACCACCCAGAACACACTAGCAACCACTGAAAATATTCTAGCAACCACCCAGAACACCATAGCAACAACCTAGCAACCACCCAGAATACCTTAGCAAAAACCTAGCAACACCATAGCAACCTCCTAGCAACACCCTAGCAATCGCTTAGCAACCACCCAAAATACCTTAGCAACTGCCTAGCAACAACATAGCAACCACCCAGAACACCCAGGCAACCGCCTAGAAACCACCCAGAATACCCTAGCAACCGCCTAGCAACACCATAACGACCACCCATAACATCCTAGCAACTGCCTAGCAACCACCCAGAATACCTTAGCAACCACCTACAACACCATAGCAACCACCCAAAATACATTAGCCATCGCTTAGCAACACCATAGCAACCGCCTAGCAACCACCCAGAACACCCTAGCAACCACCCAAAAGACCCTAGCAACCACCCAAAAGACCCTATCAACCGCCTTGCAACCACCCAGAGTACCTTAGCAACAGCCTAGCAACACCATAGCAACCACCCAGAACACCCTAGCAACATCCTAGCAACACCCTAGCAACCGCCTAGCAACCACCCAAAATACCTTAGCAACTGCCTAGCAACAACATAGCAACCACCCAGAACACCCAGGCAACCGCCTAGAAACCACCCAGAATACCCTAGCAACCGCCTAGCAACACCATAACGACCACCCTAGCAACTGCATAGCAAAAAACATTCTGGTCCAAACTTTCTCAAGCCAACTTAAAGTTTGTCTCGACGAACTTTCGCATCTAATTATTATTACTATTATTATCTTAATAATTCTATTATTATTTCTGGTCAAAGGTTCCCTAAAAAGTTTTTAAATTATGTAAAATTATAGACTCCATCTGATGATAAATATGTCTAACCTCTCCGTCAAAATTTTCTAGTGACGGGTCACATCTATATTTTTAAAATGGCCCAAGTGCGATTCTTGTTGCAATAGTCTGTTAACATTGGCTCAATGAGAAATACGTCAGACTAATTGAATTTTTTTTACAGTGTAACACAAGAAAGAGTCCACTAGTATATATAGAAAGGTCAAGTTTCGAGTACTCCTTGGCCAGAAAAAATTTCAGTATGTCAAAAATGGACTTTTGTCAGGATGGAATAACATCTTTAAGGACTCTTTGGCCAGAAATATGTTCAGTAGGTCAAAAGCGTACCATTGTAATAACATTATGTGCTTTGCACAAACGATCTAACGTTGAGCATCATAAAGAAACATAGGCTATGCACTTCTTGCATTGCATTACACTAACGATCTAACGTTGTGCAACTTGAAGCATAACATACAGATTATGCACTTCTCGCACTGCAGTGCATATCACACCAGAACAAAATCATTCCCAGGTTCATTATGAGTGTTATTGCATTGCATTGCACAAACGTTGTGCACTGAAGAATAACATACAGGTTATACCAGAACTAACTCATTCCCATGTTCAAAGAAGAGATAAAGTGTGTTGTTGCATTGTATTGCACTAAAGATCTAACGTTGTGCACTGAAGAATAACATATAAGTTATGCACTTTTTACAATGCATTAAATTGCACACCAGAACTAACTCATTCCCATGTTGATTAAAAACATAACGTGTGTTGTTGCATTGCATTGCACTAACGATCTAACGTTGTTTACTGAAGAGTAACATATAGGTTATGCACTTCTTACATTGCATTGCATTGCACACCGGATCAAACTCATTCCCATGTTCATTAAAGACATAACTATGTGTGTTGATCTGACACACAACACACGATCTGACGTTGTGCACTGAATAACAATATGCACTTTTCGCATTGCATTAAATTGCACACCATTGCATTGCGGTTGCACACCAGAACTAACTCATTCCCATGTTGACATAACGTGTGTTGTTGCATTGCACATTGCATTGTATTGCATTGCATTGCATTGCATTGCACTAACGATCTAACGTTGTGAACTGGAAAATAACACATGTACTTTTCGCATTGCATTGCATGGCATTGCACTGCACTAACGATCTGACGTTGTGCACTGAATAGCTATATGCACTTTTTGCATTGCATTGCATTGCACACCAGAACTAACTCATTCCCATGTTGATTAAAGACAACGTGTGGTTGCATTGCATTGCATTGCATTGCATTGCATTGCATTGCATTGCATTGCATTGCATTGCATTGCATTGCATTGCATTGCCTTGTTTTGCTTTGCACTGCATTGCATTGCATTGCATTGCATTAACGATCTAACGTTGTGCACTGAAGAATAACATATGCACTTTTCACATTGCATTGCATTGCACACCAGAACTAACTCATTCCCATGTTGATTAAAGTCATAACGTGTGGTTGCATTGCATTGCATTGCATTGCTTTGCATTGCATTGCATTGCATTGCATTGCTTTGCATTGCTTTGCATTGCATTGCATTGCATTGCATTGCATTGCATTGCATTGCATTGCATTGCATTGCTTTGCATTGCATTGCATTGCATTGCTTTGCATTGCATTGCATTGCATTGCTTTGCATTGCATTGCTTTGCATTGCATTGCATTGCATTGCATTGCATTGCATTGCATTGCATTGCATTGCATTGCCTTGTATTGCCTTGTTTTGTTTTGTTTTGATTTGCACTGCATTGCATTGCATTGCATTGCATTACATTGCATTGCATTGCATTGCATTGCATTACATTGCATTGCTTTGCATTGCATTGCATTGCATTGCATTGCATTGCATTGCATTGCATTAACTTGTTTTGCTTTGCACTGCATTGCATTGCATTGCATTAACGATCTAACTTTGTGCACTGAAGAATAACATATGCACTTTTCACATTGCACACCAGGACTAAATCCTTCCCATGTTCATTAAAGAGATATGTGTGTTGTTGCATTGCATTGCACAAACGATCTAACCGTTGTGCACTGAAGAATACCATATAGGTTATGCACTTTTTGCATTGCATTGCACACCAGAACTGTCATTCCCATGTTCATTAAAGAGATAACGTGTGTTGTTGCATTGCATTGCATTGCACTAACATACGTTATGCAAGTTTTGCATTGCATTGCATTGCACACCAGAACTAACTCATCCCCATGTTGATTAAAGACATAACGTGTGGTTGCATTGCATTGTATTGCATTGCATTGCATTGCATTGCATTGCATTGCCTTGTTTTGCTTTGCACTGCATTGCATTGCATTAACGATCTAACGTTGTGCACTGAAGAATAACATATGCACTTTTCACATCACATTGCACTTTTCACAATGCAATGCAATGCAATGCAAAGCAATGCAATGCAATGCAATGCAATGCAATGCAATGCAATGCAATGCAAAGCAATGCAATGCAATGCAACGCAATGCAATGCAACGCAATGCAATGCAATGCAATGCAATGCAATGCAATGCAACCACACGTTATGTCTTTAATCAACATGGGGATGAGTTAGTTCTGGTGTGCAATGCAATGCAAAGCAAAAAGTGCATAACGTATGTTAGTGCAATGCAATGCAATGCAACAACACACGTTATCTCTTTAATGAACATGGGAATGACAGTTCTGGTGTGCAATGCAATGCAAAAAGTGCATAACCTATATGGTATTCTTCAGTGCACTGCATTGACTTTGTTTTGCTTTGCACTGCATTGCATTGCATTGCATTGCATTGCTTTGCATTGCATTGCTTTGCATTGCATTGCATTGCATTGCTTTGCATTGCATTGCATTGCATTGCATTGCATTGCATTGCATTGCATTGCATTGCAGTGCATTGCATTGCATTGCATTGCATTGCATTGCATTACATTGCATTGTATTGCATTGCCTTGTTTTGCTTTGCACTGCATTGCATTGCATTGCATTAACGATCTAACGTTGTGCACTGAAGAATAACATATGCACTTTTCACATTGCACACCAGAACTAAATCCTTCCCATGTTCATTAAAGAGATATGTGTGTTGTTGCATTGCATTGCACAAACGATCTAACCGTTGTGCGCTGAAGAATAACATATTGGTTATGCACTTTTTGCATTGCATTGCACACCAGAACTGTCATTCCCATGTTCATTAAAGAGATAACGTGTGGTTGCATTGCATTGCATTGCATTAACGATCTAACGTTGTGCACTGAAGAATAACATATGCACTTTTCACATTGCATTGCATTGCACACCAGAACTAACTCATTCCCATGTTGATTAAAGACATAACGTGTGGTTGCATTGCATTGCATTGCATTGTTTTGCTTTGCACTGCATTGCATTGCATTGCATTGCATTGCATTAACGATCTAACGTTGTGCACTGAAGAATAACATATGCACTTTTTAGGGTGTTCTGGGTGGTTGCAAGGATGTTATGGTTGATTACTAGGGTGTTCTGGGTGGTTGCTAGGCGGTTGCTAGGGTATTTTGGGTGGTTGCTAGGGTCTTCTGGGTGGTTGGCTATGGTGTTATGGATGGTTACTAGGCGGTTGCTAGGCGGAGGCTAAGGTATTTTGGGTGGTTGCTAGGGTGTTGCTAGGGTATTTTGGGTGGTTGCTAGGTGGTTGCTAGGGTGTTGCTAAGCGGTTGCTAGGGTGTTTCTAGGTGGTTGCTATGGTGTTGCTAGGCGGTTGCTAAGGTATTCTGGGTCGTTGCTGGCGGTTGCTATGTGTTGCTAGGATATTTTCAGTGGTTGCTATGGTCTTTTGGGTGGTTGCTAGGCGGTTGCTAGGGTATTTTGGGTGGTTGTTAGGGTGTTCTGGGCGGTTGGTAGGATGTTATGGTTGATTACTAGGGTGTTCTGGGTGGTTGCTAGGTGGTTGCTAGGGTATTTTGGGTGGTTGCTAGGGTCTTCTGAGTGGTTGGCTATGGTGTTATGGATGGTTACTAGGGTGTTTTGGGTGGTTGCTAGGGTGTTGCTAGATGGTTGATAGGGTGTTCTGGGTGGTTGCTATGGTATTGCTAGGCGTTTGCTATGGTGTTCTTGGATGTTGCTATGGTGTTGCTAGGCGGAGGCTAAGGTATTTTGTGTGGTTGCTAGGCGGTTGCTAGGATGTTGCTAGGTGGTTGCTAAGGTATTTTGGGTGGTTGCTAGGGTGTTGCTAGGCGGTTGCTAAGGTATTCTGGGTGGTTGCTAGGCGGTTGCTAGAATATTTTGGGTGGTTGCTAGGGTCTTTTGGGTGGTTGCAAGGCTGTTGCTAGGGTATTTTGGGTTGGTTGCTAGGGTGTTCTGGGTGGTTGCTATGGTGTTGCTAGGTGGTCGCTAAGGTACTCTGGGTGGTTGCAAGGCGGTTGCTAGGGTCTTTTGGGTGGTTGCTAAGTGGTTGCTAGGGTGTTCTGGGTGATTGCTAGGCGGTTGCTATTGTGTTGCTAAGCGATGGCTAAGGTATTTTGGGTGGTTGCTAGGGTGTTTATATGCGGTTGCTAGGCTGTTCTGGGTGGTTGCTATGGTGTTGCTAGGTGGTTGCTAAGGTATTCTGGGTGGTTGCTAGGCAGTTGCTAGGATGTTATGGGTGGTCGTTATGGTGTTGCTAGGCGGTTGCTAGGGTATTCTGGGTTGTTTCTAGGCGGTTGCTATGGTGTTGCAAGGTGGTTGCTAGGGTCTTTTGGGTGGTTGCTAGGGTCTTTTGGGTGGTTGCTAGGTGGTTGCTAGGGTGTTCTGGGTGGTTGCTAGGCGGTTGCTATGGTGTTGCTAAGCGAGAGCTAAGGTATTTTGGGTGGTTGCTAGGGTGTTTCTATGCGGTTGCTAGGCTGTTCTGGGTGGTTGCTATGATGTTGCTAGGTGGTTGCTAAGGTATTCTGGGTGGTTGCTAGTGTGTTCTGGGTGGTTGCTAGGATATTATGGGTGGTTGCCAGGGTCTTTTGGTTTGTTGCTAGGCAGTTGCTAAGGTATTTTGGGTGGTTGCTAGGGTGTTGCTAGGAGGTTGCTAGGGTGTTCTGGGTGGTTGCTATGGTGTTGCTAGGCGGTTGCTAAGGTACTCTGGGTGGTTGCAAGGCGGTTGCTAGGGTCTTTTGGGTGGTTGCTAGGGTCTTTTGGGTGGTTTCTAGGGTGTTCTGGGTGGTTGCTAGGCGGTTGCTATGGTGTTGTTAAGCGATGGCTAAGGTATTTTGGGTGGTTGCTAGGGTGTTCTGGGTGGTTGCTATGGTGTTGCTAGGTGGTTGCTAAGGTATTCTGGGTGGTTGCTAGGCAGTTGCTAGGATGTTATGGGTGGTCGTTATGGTGTTGCTAGGCGGTTGCTAGGGTATTCTGGGTTGTTTCTAGGCGGTTGCTATGGTGTTGCAAGGTGGTTGCTAGGGTCTTTTGGGTGGTTGCTAGGGTCTTTTGGGTGGTTGCTAGGTGGTTGCTAGGGTGTTCTGGGTGGTTGCTAGGCGGTTGCTATGGTGTTGCTAAGCGAGAGCTAAGGTATTTTGGGTGGTTGCTAGGGTGTTTCTATGCGGTTGCTAGGCTGTTCTGGGTGGTTGCTATGATGTTGCTAGGTGGTTGCTAAGGTATTCTGGGTGGTTGCTAGTGTGTTCTGGGTGGTTGCTAGGATATTATGGGTGGTTGCCAGGGTCTTTTGGTTTGTTGCTAGGCAGTTGCTAAGGTATTTTGGGTGGTTGCTAGGGTGTTGCTAGGAGGTTGCTAGGGTGTTCTGGGTGGTTGCTATGGTGTTGCTAGGCGGTTGCTAAGGTACTCTGGGTGGTTGCAAGGCGGTTGCTAGGGTCTTTTGGGTGGTTGCTAGGGTCTTTTGGGTGGTTTCTAGGGTGTTCTGGGTGGTTGCTAGGCGGTTGCTATGGTGTTGTTAAGCGATGGCTAAGGTATTTTGGGTGGTTGCTAGGGTGTTCTGGGTGGTTGCTATGGTGTTGCTAGGTGGTTGCTAAGGTATTCTGGGTGGTTGCTAGGCAGTTGCTAGGATGTTATGGGTGGTCGTTATGGTGTTGCTAGGCGGTTGCTAGGGTATTCTGGGTGGTTTCTAGGCGGTTGCCTGGGTGTTCTGGGTGGTTGCTATGTTGTTGCTAGGCAGTTGCTAAGGTATTTTGGGTGGTTGCTAGGCGGTTGCTAGGGTGTTGCTAGGAGGTTGCTAGGGTGTTCTCGGTGGTTGCTATGGTGTTGCTAGGCGGAGGCTAAGGTATTTTGGGTGGTTGCTAGGGTGTTGCTAGGCGGTTGCTAAGGTATTCTGAGTGGTTGCAAGGCGGTTGCTAGGGTATTTTGGGTGGTTGCTAGGGTCTTTTGGGTGGTTTCTAGGTGGTTGCTAGGCGGTTGCTAAGGTATTCTGGGTGGTTGCTAGGCGGTTGCTAAGATATTTTGGGTGGTTGCTAGGGTGTTGCTAGGCGGTTGCTAAGGTATTCTGGGTGGTTGCTAGGCGGTTGCTATGTTGTTCTGGGTGGTTGCTAGGATATTTTCAGTGGTTGCTATGGTCTTTTGAGTGGTTGATAGATCTATCTATCTACTTCAAACTATTTTAAACTTCAAATACGTTAAACTTCAAACTAAATTAAACTTTAAACTAATTTAATCTTTTTAAACGTCAAACTTATATCAACTTTAAGATAATTTAAACTTCAAACTACTAAATTTACTTCATTTTAACTTATAAACTGTAACGCATATAAACTCTGAGTGTGTAAGTGTTATCGAGTTAGTGTATGTGTGTGTGTGTATATGTATGTGAGTTAATGTGTGTGTGTGTGTGTGTGTGTGTGTGTGTGTGTAACCGCCTAGAACACAATAGCAACCACTGAGAACAACCTAGCAACCGCCTAGCAACCACCCAGAACACCCTAGCAACCATCCAGAATAACTTAGAACACCATATCAACCACTCAGAACACCCTAGCAACTGCCTAACAACCACCCAGAACAACCTAGCAACCACCTATTATTATAGAACACCCTAGCAACACCACAGCAACCACTCAGAACACCGTAGCAACTGCCTAACAACCACCCAGAACACCCTAGCAACCACCCAAAATACCTTAGAACACCCTAGCAACCACTCAGAACACCCTAGCAACCACCCAAAAGACCCTAGCAACCACCCAAAATATTCTAGCAACCGCCTAGCAACCACCCAAAACACCCTAGCAACCGCCTAGAAACCACAAAAAAACCTTAGCAACGACTCAAAATATCCTAGCAACCGCCTAGCAACCACCCAGAACACCCTAGCAACCACCCAAAACAGCCTAGCAACACCATAGCAACCACCCAAAATACCTTAGCAACCGCCTAGCAACACCCTAGCAACCACCCAAAATACCTTAGAACATCTGTTCCCACAAGGGGGCCTCAGCGAGCTCTGTGGGGGGTCGCGTCGTATTTTGAATCGTTTTGAGCAATGAGCATTAAATAAAAGTCTTTTTGACTTTATATAAAATCTTTAAAGAAAATTTATATAATGAGCGAGTTCATCATGAATCCATTTTCCAATCCGTGTTTTTGTCTTATCCTAAACCACTATGGTACACCTATAATAAGTTTTTACATTGGGACTATTTCACACTGGTTCGGATCGCTGCCGCTGCGGAGTAGCCCAGTACCTGCGTGACTCGTCATAGATGTACACAGAGAGAAGTAGTTCCGGCTACAATGTTCTTTCGAAAGACGCATAAAGCCAAAAGCGTCAAAAATAAAGCCTCACATTGATAAAGCCTCACAAATAACATGCAAGTATTGAGGTCCCAGACAGCAGTCATTTAGTAATAGCCTATATACTTTTTTTTTTTTACCTACACACCAGTGTGAATATTTTTATTGCATTTCAAATAGGGCCAATTTATAGGCTACTCCTAGGCTTTCGTTTTTAAATTACAAAGGGCCTTCTGATGTTTTTGTTATGGTATTTTCAATATTATAGGCTATTATTTATGCATAAACATTCTGGTTATAGTAAACATACCGTTTGCTTGAAAACAACATATTCTGTCATCCTTGCTGCAAGCTTACAAGAGCGATAATATCATTAAATGTGAAGGGGGGCCCTAAAATATTTTCTTGGGAAAAAGGGGGTCTCAGACATAAAAAGGTTGGGAACCACTGCCTTAGAACACCATAGCAACACCACAGCAGACACTCAGAACACCCTAGCAACCACCCAAAATACCTCAGAACAAACTAGCAACTGCCTAGCAACCACCCAAAAGACCTTAGCAACCACCTAGCAACACCCTAGCAACCACCCAAAATACCTTAGAACACCATAGCAACACCATAGCAACCAGTCAGCCAAGCAACCAAGCAACCTCCTTGCAAACACGCAAAATACCTCAGAACACCCTAGCAACTGCCTAACAACCACCCAGAACACCCTAGCAACTGCCTAACAACCACCCAGAACACCCTAGCAACCACCTAGCAACCAACCAAAAGACCCTGGCAACCACCCAAAATACCCTAGCAACCGCCTCAACCACCCAAAAGACCATAGCAACCACTGAAAATATTCTAGCAACCACCCAGAACACCATAGCAACCGCCTAGCAACCACCCAGAATACCTTAGCAACCACCTAGCAACACCATAGCAACCACCCAGAACACCCTAGCAACCTCCTAGCAACACCATAGCAACCGCCTACCAACAACATAGCAACCACCTAGAACACCCAGGCAACCGCCTAGAAACCACCCAGAATACCCTAGCAACCGCCTAGCAACACCATAACGACCACCCATAACATCCTAGCAACTGCCTAGCAACCACCCAGAATACCTTAGCAACCACCTAGCAACACAATAGCAACCACCCAGAACAGCCTAGCAACCGCATAGAAACACCCTAGCAACCACCCAAAATACCTTAGCCATCGCTTAGCAACACCATAGCAACCACCTAGCAACCACCCAGAACACCCTAGAAACCACCCAAAAGACCCTAGCAACCGCCTTGCAACCACCCAGAGTACCTTAGCAACCGCCTAGCAACACCATAGCAACCACCCAGAACACCCTAGCAACCTCCTAGCAACACCCAGGCAACCGCATAGCAACCACCCAGAACACCCTAGCAACCACCTAGCAACAAACCAAAAGACCCTGGCAACCCCCCATAATATCCTAGCAACCACCCAGAACACAATAGCAACCACCCAAAATACCTTAGCAACCGCCTCAACCACCCAAAAGACCACAGCAACCACTGAAAATATTCTAGCAACCACCCAGAACACCATAGCAACCACCTAGCAACCACCCAGAATACCTTAGCAAACACCTAGCAACCACCCAGAACACCATAGCAACCGCATAGAAACACCCTAGCAACCACCCAAAATACCTTAGCTCTCGTTTAGCAACACCATAGCAACCGCCTAGCAACCACCCAGAACACCCTAGCAACGACCCAAAAGACCCTAGCAACCACCCAAAAGACCCTAGCAACCGCCTAGCAACCACCCAAAATACCCTAGCAACCACTGAAAATATCCTAGCAACCACCCAGAAC
This sequence comes from Leuciscus leuciscus, assembly GCF_965113295.1. Classification (NCBI taxonomy): domain Eukaryota; kingdom Metazoa; phylum Chordata; class Actinopteri; order Cypriniformes; family Leuciscidae; genus Leuciscus; species Leuciscus leuciscus. The sequence goes on along the minus strand of NC_138731.1, from coordinate 14,873,870 downwards.
ACCATTGCAACCGCCTAGCAACCACCAAGAATACATTAGCAACCGCCTAGCAATACCATAGCAACCACCCAGAACAGCCTAGCAACCGCCTAGAAACACCCTAGCAACCACCCAAAATAAATTAGCAACCGCTTAGCAACACCATAGCAACTGCCTAGCAACCACCCAGAACACCCTAGCAACCACCCAAAAGACCCTGGCAACCACCCATAATATCCTAGCAACCACCCAGAACACACTAGCAACCACTGAAAATATTCTAGCAACCACCCAGAACACCATAGCAACAACCTAGCAACCACCCAGAATACCTTAGCAAAAACCTAGCAACACCATAGCAACCTCCTAGCAACACCCTAGCAATCGCTTAGCAACCACCCAAAATACCTTAGCAACTGCCTAGCAACAACATAGCAACCACCCAGAACACCCAGGCAACCGCCTAGAAACCACCCAGAATACCCTAGCAACCGCCTAGCAACACCATAACGACCACCCATAACATCCTAGCAACTGCCTAGCAACCACCCAGAATACCTTAGCAACCACCTAGCAACACCATAGCAACCACCCAAAATACATTAGCCATCGCTTAGCAACACCATAGCAACCGCCTAGCAACCACCCAGAACACCCTAGCAACCACCCAAAAGACCCTAGCAACCACCCAAAAGACCCTATCAACCGCCTTGCAACCACCCAGAGTACCTTAGCAACAGCCTAGCAACACCATAGCAACCACCCAGAACACCCTAGCAACATCCTAGCAACACCCTAGCAACCGCCTAGCAACCACCCAAAATACCTTAGCAACTGCCTAGCAACAACATAGCAACCACCCAGAACACCCAGGCAACCGCCTAGAAACCACCCAGAATACCCTAGCAACCGCCTAGCAACACCATAACGACCACCCTAGCAACTGCATAGCAAAAAACATTCTGGTCCAAACTTTCTCAAGCCAACTTAAAGTTTGTCTCGACGAACTTTCGCATCTAATTATTATTACTATTATTATCTTAATAATTCTATTATTATTTCTGGTCAAAGGTTCCCTAAAAAGTTTTTAAATTATGTAAAATTATAGACTCCATCTGATGATAAATATGTCTAACCTCTCCGTCAAAATTTTCTAGTGACGGGTCACATCTATATTTTTAAAATGGCCCAAGTGCGATTCTTGTTGCAATAGTCTGTTAACATTGGCTCAATGAGAAATACGTCAGACTAATTGAATTTTTTTTACAGTGTAACACAAGAAAGAGTCCACTAGTATATATAGAAAGGTCAAGTTTCGAGTACTCCTTGGCCAGAAAAAATTTCAGTATGTCAAAAATGGACTTTTGTCAGGATGGAATAACATCTTTAAGGACTCTTTGGCCAGAAATATGTTCAGTAGGTCAAAAGCGTACCATTGTAATAACATTATGTGCTTTGCACAAACGATCTAACGTTGAGCATCATTAAAGACACATAGGCTATGCACTTCTTGCATTGCATTACACTAACGATCTAACGTTGTGCAACTTGAAGCATAACATACAGATTATGCACTTCTCGCACTGCAGTGCATTGCACACCAGAACAAAATCATTCCCAGGTTCATTATGAGTGTTATTGCATAGCATTGCACAAACGTTGTGCACTGAAGAATAACATACAGGAATACTCAACATCAAGAATAACATACCAGAACTAACTCATTCCCATGTTCAAAGAAGAGATAAAGTGTGTTGTTGCATTGTATTGCACTAAAGATCTAACGTTGTGCACTGAAGAATAACATATAAGTTATGCACTTTTTACAATGCATTAAATTGCACACCAGAACTAACTCATTCCCATGTTGATTAAAAACATAACGTGTGTTGTTGCATTGCATTGCACTAACGATCTAACGTTGTTTACTGAAGAGTAACATATAGGTTATGCACTTCTTACATTGCATTGCATTGCACACCGGATCAAACTCATTCCCATGTTCATTAAAGACATAACTATGTGTGTTGATCTGACACACAACACACGATCTGACGTTGTGCACTGAATAACAATATGCACTTTTCGCATTGCATTAAATTGCACACCATTGCATTGCGGTTGCACACCAGAACTAACTCATTCCCATGTTGACATAACGTGTGTTGTTGCATTGCACATTGCATTGTATTGCATTGCATTGCATTGCATTGCACTAACGATCTAACGTTGTGAACTGGAAAATAACACATGTACTTTTCGCATTGCATTGCATGGCATTGCACTGCACTAACGATCTGACGTTGTGCACTGAATAACTATATGCACTTTTTGCATTGCATTGCATTGCACACCAGAACTAACTCATTCCCATGTTGATTAAAGACAACGTGTGGTTGCATTGCATTGCATTGCATTGCATTGCATTGCATTGCATTGCATTGCATTGCCTTGTTTTGCTTTGCACTGCATTGCATTGCATTGCATTGCATTAACGATCTAACGTTGTGCACTGAAGAATAACATATGCACTTTTCACATTGCATTGCATTGCACACCAGAACTAACTCATTCCCATGTTGATTAAAGTCATAACGTGTGGTTGCATTGCATTGCATTGCATTGCTTTGCATTGCATTGCATTGCATTTTATTGCATTGCATTGCATTGCATTGCATTGCATTGCATTGCATTGCTTTGCATTGCTTTGCATTGCATTGCATTGCATTGCATTGCATTGCATTGCTTTGCATTGCATTGCATTGCATTGCATTGCTTTGCATTGCATTGCTTTGCATTGCATTGCATTGCATTGCATTGCATTGCCTTGTTTTGTTTTGTTTTGTTTTGATTTGCACTGCATTGCATTGCATTGCATTACATTGCATTGCATTGCATTGCATTGCATTGCATTACATTGCATTGCATTGCATTGCATTGCATTGCATTGCTTTGCATTGCATTGCATTGCTTTGCATTGCATTGCATTGCATTGCATTGCATTGCATTGCATTGCATTGCATTGCATTGCATTGCATTGCATTGCATTGCATTAACTTGTTTTGCTTTGCACTGCATTGCATTGCATTGCATTAACGATCTAACTTTGTGCACTGAAGAATAACATATGCACTTTTCACATTGCACACCAGGACTAAATCCTTCCCATGTTCATTAAAGAGATATGTGTGTTGTTGCATTGCATTGCACAAACGATCTAACCGTTGTGCACTGAAGAATACCATATAGGTTATGCACTTTTTGCATTGCATTGCACACCAGAACTGTCATTCCCATGTTCATTAAAGAGATAACGTGTGTTGTTGCATTGCATTGCATTGCACTAACATACGTTATGCAAGTTTTGCATTGCATTGCATTGCACACCAGAACTAACTCATCCCCATGTTGATTAAAGACATAACGTGTGGTTGCATTGCATTGTATTGCATTGCATTGCATTGCATTGCATTGCATTGCATTGCATTGCCTTGTTTTGCTTTGCACTGCATTGCATTGCATTAACGATCTAACGTTGTGCACTGAAGAATAACATATGCACTTTTCACATCACATTGCACTTTTCACAATGCAATGCAATGCAATGCAAAGCAAAGCAATGCAATGCAATGCAATGCAATGCAATGCAATGCAATGCAATGCAATGCAAAGCAATGCAATGCAACGCAATGCAATGCAATGCAATGCAATGCAATGCAATGCAATGCAATGCAACCACACGTTATGTCTTTAATCAACATGGGGATGAGTTAGTTCTGGTGTGCAATGCAATGCAATGCAAAAAGTGCATAGCGTATGTTAGTGCAATGCAATGCAATGCAACAACACACGTTATCTCTTTAATGAACATGGGAATGACAGTTCTGGTGTGCAATGCAATGCAAAAAGTGCATAACCTATATGGTATTCTTCAGTGCACTGCATTGACTTTGTTTTGCTTTGCACTGCATTGCATTGCATTGCATTGCTTTGCATTGCATTGCTTTGCATTGCATTGCATTGCATTGCATTGCATTGCATTGCATTGCATTGCTTTGCATTGCATTGCATTGCATTGCATTGCATTGCATTACATTGCATTGTATTGCATTGCCTTGTTTTGCTTTGCACTGCATTGCATTGCATTGCATTAACGATCTAACGTTGTGCACTGAAGAATAACATATGCACTTTTCACATTGCACACCAGAACTAAATCCTTCCCATGTTCATTAAAGAGATATGTGTGTTGTTGCATTGCATTGCACAAACGATCTAACCGTTGTGCGCTGAAGAATAACATATTGGTTATGCACTTTTTGCATTGCATTGCACACCAGAACTGTCATTCCCATGTTCATTAAAGAGATAACGTGTGGTTGCATTGCATTATTGCATTGCATTAACGATCTAACGTTGTGCACTGAAGAATAACATATGCACTTTTCACATTGCACACCAGAACTAAATCCTTCCCATGTTCATTAAAGAGATATGTGTGTTGTTGCATTGCATTGCACAAACGATCTAACCGTTGTGCACTGAAGAATAACATATTGGTTATGCACTTTTTGCATTGCATTGCACACCAGAACTGTCATTCCCATGTTCATTAAAGAGATAACGTGTGGTTGCATTGCATTGCATTGCATTAACGATCTAACGTTGTGCACTGAAGAATAACATATGCACTTTTCACATTGCATTGCATTGCACACCAGAACTAACTCATTCCCATGTTGATTAAAGACATAACGTGTGGTTGCATTGCATTGCATTGCATTGTTTTGCTTTGCACTGCATTGCATTGCATTGCATTGCATTGCATTAACGATCTAACGTTGTGCACTGAAGAATAACATATGCACTTTTTAGGGTGTTCTGGGTGGTTGCAAGGATGTTATGGTTGATTACTAGGGTGTTCTGGGTGGTTGCTAGGCGGTTGCTAGGGTATTTTGGGTGGTTGCTAGGGTCTTCTGGGTGGTTGGCTATGGTGTTATGGATGGTTACTAGGCGGTTGCTAGGCGGAGGCTAAGGTATTTTGGGTGGTTGCTAGGGTTTTGTTAGCGGTTGCTAAGGTATTTTGGGTGGTTGCTAGGGTGTTGCTAGGTGGTTGCTAGGGTATTCTGGGTGGTTGCAAGGCGGTTGCTAGGGTATTTTGGGTGGTTGCTAGGTGGTTGCTAGGGTGTTGCTAAGCGGTTGCTAAGGTATAATGGGTGGTTGCTAGGGTGTTTCTAGGTGGTTGCTATGGTGTTGCTAGGCGGTTGCTAAGGTATTCTGGGTCGTTGCTGGCGGTTGCTATGTGTTGCTAGGATATTTTCAGTGGTTGCTATGGTCTTTTGGGTGGTTGCTAGGCGGTTGCTAGGGTATTTTGGGTGGTTGTTAGGGTGTTCTGGGCGGTTGGTAGGATGTTATGGTTGATTACTAGGGTGTTCTGGGTGGTTGCTAGGCGGTTGCTAGGGTATTTTGGGTGGTTGCTAGGGTCTTCTGAGTGGTTGGCTATGGTGTTATGGATGGTTACTAGGGTGTTTTGGGTGGTTGCTAGGGTGTTGCTAGATGGTTGATAGGGTGTTCTGGGTGGTTGCTATGGTATTGCTAGGCGTTTGCTATGGTGTTCTTGGTTGTTGCTATGGTGTTGCTAGGCGGAGGCTAAGGTATTTTGTGTGGTTGCTAGGCGGTTGCTAGGATGTTGCTAGGTGGTTGCTAAGGTATTTTGGGTGGTTGCTAGGGTGTTGCTAGGCGGTTGCTAAGGTATTCTGGGTGGTTGCTAGGCGGTTGCTAGAATATTTTGGGTGGTTGCTAGGGTCTTTTGGGTGGTTGCAAGGCTGTTGCTAGGGTATTTTGGGTTGGTTGCTAGGGTGTTCTGGGTGGTTGCTATGGTGTTGCTAGGTGGTCGCTAAGGTACTCTGGGTGGTTGCAAGGCGGTTGCTAGGGTCTTTTGGGTGGTTGCTAAGTGGTTGCTAGGGTGTTCTGGGTGATTGCTAGGCGGTTGCTATTGTGTTGCTAAGCGATGGCTAAGGTATTTTGGGTGGTTGCTAGGGTGTTTATATGCGGTTGCTAGGCTGTTCTGGGTGGTTGCTATGGTGTTGCTAGGTGGTTGCTAAGGTATTCTGGGTGGTTGCTAGGCAGTTGCTAGGATGTTATGGGTGGTCGTTATGGTGTTGCTAGGCGGTTGCTAGGGTATTCTGGGTTGTTTCTAGGCGGTTGCTATGGTGTTGCAAGGCGGTTGCTAGGGTCTTTTGGGTGGTTGCTAGGGTCTTTTGGGTGGTTGCTAGGTGGTTGCTAGGGTGTTCTGGGTGGTTGCTAGGCGGTTGCTATGGTGTTGCTAAGCGAGAGCTAAGGTATTTTGGGTGGTTGCTAGGGTGTTTCTATGCGGTTGCTAGGCTGTTCTGGGTGGTTGCTATGATGTTGCTAGGTGGTTGCTAAGGTATTCTGGGTGGTTGCTAGTGTGTTCTGGGTGGTTGCTAGGATATTATGGGTGGTTGCCAGGGTCTTTTGGTTTGTTGCTAGGCAGTTGCTAAGGTATTTTGGGTGGTTGCTAGGGTGTTGCTAGGAGGTTGCTAGGGTGTTCTGGGTGGTTGCTATGGTGTTGCTAGGCGGTTGCTAAGGTACTCTGGGTGGTTGCAAGGCGGTTGCTAGGGTCTTTTGGGTGGTTGCTAGGGTCTTTTGGGTGGTTTCTAGGGTGTTCTGGGTGGTTGCTAGGCGGTTGCTATGGTGTTGTTAAGCGATGGCTAAGGTATTTTGGGTGGTTGCTAGGGTGTTCTGGGTGGTTGCTATGGTGTTGCTAGGTGGTTGCTAAGGTATTCTGGGTGGTTGCTAGGCAGTTGCTAGGATGTTATGGGTGGTCGTTATGGTGTTGCTAGGCGGTTGCTAGGGTATTCTGGGTGGTTTCTAGGCGGTTGCCTGGGTGTTCTGGGTGGTTGCTATGTTGTTGCTAGGCAGTTGCTAAGGTATTTTGGGTGGTTGCTAGGCGGTTGCTAGGGTGTTGCTAGGAGGTTGCTAGGGTGTTCTCGGTGGTTGCTATGGTGTTGCTAGGCGGAGGCTAAGGTATTTTGGGTGGTTGCTAGGGTGTTGCTAGGCGGTTGCTAAGGTATTCTGAGTGGTTGCAAGGCGGTTGCTAGGGTATTTTGGGTGGTTGCTAGGGTCTTTTGGGTGGTTTCTAGGTGGTTGCTAGGCGGTTGCTAAGGTATTCTGGGTGGTTGCTAGGCGGTTGCTAAGATATTTTGGGTGGTTGCTAGGGTGTTGCTAGGCGGTTGCTAAGGTATTCTGGGTGGTTGCTAGGCGGTTGCTATGTTGTTCTGGGTGGTTGCTAGGATATTTTCAGTGGTTGCTATGGTCTTTTGAGTGGTTGATAGATCTATCTATCTACTTCAAACTATTTTAAACTTCAAATACGTTAAACTTCAAACTAAATTAAACTTTAAACTAATTTAATCTTTTTAAACGTCAAACTTATATCAACTTTAAGATAATTTAAACTTCAAACTACTAAATTTACTTCATTTTAACTTATAAACTGTAACGCATATAAACTCTGAGTGTGTAAGTGTTATCGAGTTAGTGTATGTGTGTGTGTGTATATGTATGTGAGTTAATTGTATATGTGTATATGTATGTGAGTAATGTGTGTGTGTGTGTGTGTGTGTGTGTGTGTGTGTGTAACCGCCTACAACACAATAGCAACCACTGAGAACAACCTAGCAACCGCCTAGCAACCACCCAGAACACCCTAGCAACCATCCAGAATAACTTAGAACACCATATCAACCACTCAGAACACCCTAGCAACTGCCTAACAACCACCCAGAACAACCTAGCAACCACCTATTATTATAGAACACCCTAGCAACACCACAGCAACCACTCAGAACACCGTAGCAACTGCCTAACAACCACCCAGAACACCCTAGCAACCACCCAAAATACCTTAGAACACCCTAGCAACCACTCAGAACACCCTAGCAACCACCCAAAAGACCCTAGCAACCACCCAAAATATTCTAGCAACCGCCTAGCAACCACCCAAAACACCCTAGCAACCGCCTAGAAACCACCCAAAAAACCTTAGCAACGACTCAAAATATCCTAGCAACCGCCTAGCAACCACCCAGAACACCCTAGCAACCACCCAAAACAGCCTAGCAACACCATAGCAACCACCCAAAATACCTTAGCAACCGCCTAGCAACACCCTAGCAACCACCCAAAATACCTTAGAACATCTGTTCCCACAAGGGGGCCTCAGCGAGCTCTGTGGGGGGTCGCGTCGTATTTTGAATCGTTTTGAGCAATGAGCATTAAATAAAAGTCCTTCACTTTTTTTTGTTCAAAATTTACAAAATTTATATAATGAGCGAGTTCATCATGAATCCATTTTCCAATCCGTGTTTTTGTCTTATCCTAAACCACTATGGTACACCTATAATAAGTTTTTACATTGGGACTATTTCACACTGGTTCGGATCGCTGCCGCTGCGGAGTAGCCCAGTACCTGCGTGACTCGTCATAGACGTACACAGAGAGAAGTAGTTCCGGCTACAATGTTCTTCCGAAAGACGCATTATTCTGTTAATAAACGCAAGTTTATTATCGCTCGCTATAGCGCCAAAAGCGTCAAAAATAAAGCCTCACATTGATAAAGCCTCACAAATAACATGCAAGTATTGAGGTCCCAGACAGCAGTCATTTAGTAATAGCCTATATACTTTTTTTTTTTTACCTACACACCAGTGTGAATATTTTTATTGCATTTCAAATAGGGCCAATTTATAGGCTACTCCTAGGCTTACGTTTTTAAATTACAAAGGGCCTTCTGATGTTTTTGTTATGGTATTTTCAATATTATAGGCTATTATTTATGCATAAACATTCTGGTTATAGTAAACATACCGTTTGCTTGAAAACAACATATTCTGTCATCCTTGCTGCAAGCTTACAAGAGCGATAATATCATTAAATGTGAAGGGGGGCCCTAAAATATTTTCTTGGGAAAAAGGGGGTCTCAGACATAAAAAGGTTGGGAACCACTGCCTTAGAACACCATAGCAACACCACAGCAGACACTCAGAACACCCTAGCAACCACCCAAAATACCTCAGAACAAACTAGCAACTGCCTAGCAACCACCCAAAAGACCTTAGCAACCACCTAGCAACACCCTAGCAACCACCCAAAATACCTTAGAACACCATAGCAACACCATAGCAACCAGTCAGAACACCCTTGCAAACACGCAAAATACCTCAGAACACCCTAGCAACTGCCTAACAACCACCCAGAACACCCTAGCAACTGCCTAACAACCACCCAGAACACCCTAGCAACCACCTAGCAACCAACCAAAAGACCCTGGCAACCACCCAAAATACCCTAGCAACCGCCTCAACCACCCAAAAGACCATAGCAACCACTGAAAATATTCTAGCAACCACCCAGAACACCATAGCAACCGCCTAGCAACCACCCAGAATACCTTAGCAACCACCTAGCAACACCATAGCAACCACCCAGAACACCCTAGCAACCTCCTAGCAACACCATAGCAACCGCCTACCAACAACATAGCAACCACCTAGAACACCCAGGCAACCGCCTAGAAACCACCCAGAATACCCTAGCAACCGCCTAGCAACACCATAACGACCACCCATAACATCCTAGCAACTGCCTAGCAACCACCCAGAATACCTTAGCAACCACCTAGCAACACAATAGCAACCACCCAGAACAGCCTAGCAACCGCATAGAAACACCCTAGCAACCACCCAAAATACCTTAGCCATCGCTTAGCAACACCATAGCAACCACCTAGCAACCACCCAGAACACCCTAGAAACCACCCAAAAGACCCTAGCAACCGCCTTGCAACCACCCAGAGTACCTTAGCAACCGCCTAGCAACACCATAGCAACCACCCAGAACACCCTAGCAACCTCCTAGCAACACCCAGGCAACCGCCTAGCAACCACCCAGAACACCCTAGCAACCACCTAGCAACAAACCAAAAGACCCTGGCAACCCCCCATAATATCCTAGCAACCACCCAGAACACAATAGCAACCACCCAAAATACCTTAGCAACCGCCTCAACCACCCAAAAGACCACAGCAACCACTGAAAATATTCTAGCAACCACCCAGAACACCATAGCAACCACCTAGCAACCACCCAGAATACCTTAGCAAACACCTAGCAACCACCCAGAACACCATAGCAACCGCATAGAAACACCCTAGCAACCACCCAAAATACCTTAGCTCTCGTTTAGCAACACCATAGCAACCGCCTAGCAACAACCCAGAACACCCTAGCAACGACCCAAAAGACCCTAGCAACCACCCAAAAGACCCTAGCAACCGCCTAGCAACCACCCAAAATACCCTAGCAACCACTGAAAATATCCTAGCAACCACCCAGAACACCATTGCAACCGCCTAGCAACCACCAAGAATACATTAGCAACCGCCTAGCAATACCATAGCAACCACCCAGAACAGCCTAGCAACCGCCTAGAAACACCCTAGCAACCACCCAAAATAAATTAGCAACCGCTTAGCAACACCATAGCAACTGCCTAGCAACCACCCAGAACACCCTAGCAACCACCCAAAAGACCCTGGCAACCACCCATAATATCCTAGCAACCACCCAGAACACACTAGCAACCACTGAAAATATTCTAGCAACCACCCAGAACACCATAGCAACAACCTAGCAACCACCCAGAATACCTTAGCAAAAACCTAGCAACACCATAGCAACCTCCTAGCAACACCCTAGCAATCGCTTAGCAACCACCCAAAATACCTTAGCAACTGCCTAGCAACAACATAGCAACCACCCAGAACACCCAGGCAACCGCCTAGAAACCACCCAGAATACCCTAGCAACCGCCTAGCAACACCATAACGACCACCCATAACATCCTAGCAACTGCCTAGCAACCACCCAGAATACCTTAGCAACCACCTAGCAACACCATAGCAACCACCCAAAATACATTAGCCATCGCTTAGCAACACCATAGCAACCGCCTAGCAACCACCCAGAACACCCTAGCAACCACCCAAAAGACCCTAGCAACCACCCAAAAGACCCTATCAACCGCCTTGCAACCACCCAGAGTACCTTAGCAACAGCCTAGCAACACCATAGCAACCACCCAGAACACCCTAGCAACATCCTAGCAACACCCTAGCAACCGCCTAGCAACCACCCAAAATACCTTAGCAACTGCCTAGCAACAACATAGCAACCACCCAGAACACCCAGGCAACCGCCTAGAAACCACCCAGAATACCCTAGCAACCGCCTAGCAACACCATAACGACCACCCTAGCAACTGCATAGCAAAAAACATTCTGGTCCAAACTTTCTCAAGCCAACTTAAAGTTTGTCTCGACGAACTTTCGCATCTAATTATTATTACTATTATTATCTTAATAATTCTATTATTATTTCTGGTCAAAGGTTCCCTAAAAAGTTTTTAAATTATGTAAAATTATAGACTCCATCTGATGATAAATATGTCTAACCTCTCCGTCAAAATTTTCTAGTGACGGGTCACATCTATATTTTTAAAATGGCCCAAGTGCGATTCTTGTTGCAATAGTCTGTTAACATTGGCTCAATGAGAAATACGTCAGACTAATTGAATTTTTTTTACAGTGTAACACAAGAAAGAGTCCACTAGTATATATAGAAAGGTCAAGTTTCGAGTACTCCTTGGCCAGAAAAAATTTCAGTATGTCAAAAATGGACTTTTGTCAGGATGGAATAACATCTTTAAGGACTCTTTGGCCAGAAATATGTTCAGTAGGTCAAAAGCGTACCATTGTAATAACATTATGTGCTTTGCACAAACGATCTAACGTTGAGCATCATTAAAGAAACATAGGCTATGCACTTCTTGCATTGCATTACACTAACGATCTAACGTTGTGCAACTTGAAGCATAACATACAGATTATGCACTTCTCGCACTGCAGTGCATTGCACACCAGAACAAAATCATTCCCAGGTTCATTATGAGTGTTATTGCATAGCATTGCACAAACGTTGTGCACTGAAGAATAACATACAGGTTATACCAGAACTAACTCATTCCCATGTTCAAAGAAGAGATAAAGTGTGTTGTTGCATTGTATTGCACTAAAGATCTAACGTTGTGCACTGAAGAATAACATATAAGTTATGCACTTTTTACAATGCATTAAATTGCACACCAGAACTAACTCATTCCCATGTTGATTAAAAACATAACGTGTGTTGTTGCATTGCATTGCACTAACGATCTAACGTTGTTTACTGAAGAGTAACATATAGGTTATGCACTTCTTACATTGCATTGCATTGCACACCGGATCAAACTCATTCCCATGTTCATTAAAGACATAACTATGTGTGTTGATCTGACACACAACACACGATCTGACGTTGTGCACTGAATAACAATATGCACTTTTCGCATTGCATTAAATTGCACACCATTGCATTGCGGTTGCACACCAGAACTAACTCATTCCCATGTTGACATAACGTGTGTTGTTGCATTGCACATTGCATTGTATTGCATTGCATTGCATTGCATTGCACTAACGATCTAACGTTGTGAACTGGAAAATAACACATGTACTTTTCGCATTGCATTGCATGGCATTGCACTGCACTAACGATCTGACGTTGTGCACTGAATAACTATATGCACTTTTTGCATTGCATTGCATTGCACACCAGAACTAACTCATTCCCATGTTGATTAAAGACAACGTGTGATTGCATTGCATTGCATTGCATTGCATTGCATTGCATTGCATTGCATTGCATTGCCTTGTTTTGCTTTGCACTGCATTGCATTGCATTGCATTGCATTAACGATCTAACGTTGTGCACTGAAGAATAACATATGCACTTTTCACATTGCATTGCATTGCACACCAGAACTAACTCATTCCCATGTTGATTAAAGTCATAACGTGTGGTTGCATTGCATTGCATTGCATTGCTTTGCATTGCATTGCATTGCATTTTATTGCATTGCATTGCATTGCATTGCATTGCATTGCATTGCATTGCTTTGCATTGCTTTGCATTGCATTGCATTGCATTGCATTGCATTGCATTGCTTTGCATTGCATTGCATTGCATTGCATTGCTTTGCATTGCATTGCTTTGCATTGCATTGCATTGCATTGCATTGCATTGCATTGCCTTGTTTTGTTTTGTTTTGTTTTGATTTGCACTGCATTGCATTGCATTACATTGCATTGCATTGCATTGCATTGCATTACATTGCATTGCATTGCATTGCATTGCATTGCATTGCATTGCTTTGCATTGCATTGCATTGCTTTGCATTGCATTGCATTGCATTGCATTGCATTGCATTGCATTGCATTGCATTGCATTGCATTGCATTGCATTGCATTGCATTGCATTGCATTGCATTGCATTGCATTGCATTAACTTGTTTTGCTTTGCACTGCATTGCATTGCATTGCATTAACGATCTAACTTTGTGCACTGAAGAATAACATATGCACTTTTCACATTGCACACCAGGACTAAATCCTTCCCATGTTCATTAAAGAGATATGTGTGTTGTTGCATTGCATTGCACAAACGATCTAACCGTTGTGCACTGAAGAATACCATATAGGTTATGCACTTTTTGCATTGCATTGCACACCAGAACTGTCATTCCCATGTTCATTAAAGAGATAACGTGTGTTGTTGCATTGCATTGCATTGCACTAACATACGTTATGCAAGTTTTGCATTGCATTGCATTGCACACCAGAACTAACTCATCCCCATGTTGATTAAAGACATAACGTGTGGTTGCATTGCATTGTATTGCATTGCATTGCATTGCATTGCATTGCATTGCATTGCATTGCATTGCCTTGTTTTGCTTTGCACTGCATTGCATTGCATTAACGATCTAACGTTGTGCACTGAAGAATAACATATGCACTTTTCACATCACATTGCACTTTTCACAATGCAATGCAATGCAATGCAAAGCAAAGCAATGCAATGCAATGCAATGCAATGCAATGCAATGCAATGCAATGCAAAGCAATGCAATGCAATGCAACGCAATGCAATGCAATGCAATGCAATGCAATGCAATGCAATGCAATGCAATGCAACCACACGTTATGTCTTTAATCAACATGGGGATGAGTTAGTTCTGGTGTGCAATGCAATGCAATGCAAAAAGTGCATAGCGTATGTTAGTGCAATGCAATGCAATGCAACAACACACGTTATCTCTTTAATGAACATGGGAATGACAGTTCTGGTGTGCAATGCAATGCAAAAAGTGCATAACCTATATGGTATTCTTCAGTGCACTGCATTGACTTTGTTTTGCTTTGCACTGCATTGCATTGCATTGCATTGCTTTGCATTGCATTGCTTTGCATTGCATTGCATTGCATTGCATTGCATTGCATTGCATTGCATTGCTTTGCATTGCATTGCATTGCATTGCATTGCATTGCATTACATTGCATTGTATTGCATTGCCTTGTTTTGCTTTGCACTGCATTGCATTGCATTGCATTAACGATCTAACGTTGTGCACTGAAGAATAACATATGCACTTTTCACATTGCACACCAGAACTAAATCCTTCCCATGTTCATTAAAGAGATATGTGTGTTGTTGCATTGCATTGCACAAACGATCTAACCGTTGTGCGCTGAAGAATAACATATTGGTTATGCACTTTTTGCATTGCATTGCACACCAGAACTGTCATTCCCATGTTCATTAAAGAGATAACGTGTGGTTGCATTGCATTGCATTGCATTGCATTGCATTAACGATCTAACGTTGTGCACTGAAGAATAACATATGCACTTTTCACATTGCACACCAGAACTAAATCCTTCCCATGTTCATTAAAGAGATATGTGTGTTGTTGCATTGCATTGCACAAACGATCTAACCGTTGTGCACTGAAGAATAACATATTGGTTATGCACTTTTTGCATTGCATTGCACACCAGAACTGTCATTCCCATGTTCATTAAAGAGATAACGTGTGGTTGCATTGCATTGCATTGCATTAACGATCTAACGTTGTGCACTGAAGAATAACATATGCACTTTTCACATTGCATTGCATTGCACACCAGAACTAACTCATTCCCATGTTGATTAAAGACATAACGTGTGGTTGCATTGCATTGCATTGCATTGTTTTGCTTTGCACTGCATTGCATTGCATTGCATTGCATTGCATTAACGATCTAACGTTGTGCACTGAAGAATAACATATGCACTTTTTAGGGTGTTCTGGGTGGTTGCAAGGATGTTATGGTTGATTACTAGGGTGTTCTGGGTGGTTGCTAGGCGGTTGCTAGGGTATTTTGGGTGGTTGCTAGGGTCTTCTGGGTGGTTGGCTATGGTGTTATGGATGGTTACTAGGCGGTTGCTAGGCGGAGGCTAAGGTATTTTGGGTGGTTGCTAGGGTTTTGTTAGCGGTTGCTAAGGTATTTTGGGTGGTTGCTAGGGTGTTGCTAGGTGGTTGCTAGGGTATTCTGGGTGGTTGCAAGGCGGTTGCTAGGGTATTTTGGGTGGTTGCTAGGTGGTTGCTAGGGTGTTGCTAAGCGGTTGCTAAGGTATAATGGGTGGTTGCTAGGGTGTTTCTAGGTGGTTGCTATGGTGTTGCTAGGCGGTTGCTAAGGTATTCTGGGTCGTTGCTGGCGGTTGCTATGTGTTGCTAGGATATTTTCAGTGGTTGCTATGGTCTTTTGGGTGGTTGCTAGGCGGTTGCTAGGGTATTTTGGGTGGTTGTTAGGGTGTTCTGGGCGGTTGGTAGGATGTTATGGTTGATTACTAGGGTGTTCTGGGTGGTTGCTAGGCGGTTGCTAGGGTATTTTGGGTGGTTGCTAGGGTCTTCTGAGTGGTTGGCTATGGTGTTATGGATGGTTACTAGGGTGTTTTGGGTGGTTGCTAGGGTGTTGCTAGATGGTTGATAGGGTGTTCTGGGTGGTTGCTATGGTATTGCTAGGCGTTTGCTATGGTGTTCTTGGTTGTTGCTATGGTGTTGCTAGGCGGAGGCTAAGGTATTTTGTGTGGTTGCTAGGCGGTTGCTAGGATGTTGCTAGGTGGTTGCTAAGGTATTTTGGGTGGTTGCTAGGGTGTTGCTAGGCGGTTGCTAAGGTATTCTGGGTGGTTGCTAGGCGGTTGCTAGAATATTTTGGGTGGTTGCTAGGGTCTTTTGGGTGGTTGCAAGGCTGTTGCTAGGGTATTTTGGGTTGGTTGCTAGGGTGTTCTGGGTGGTTGCTATGGTGTTGCTAGGTGGTCGCTAAGGTACTCTGGGTGGTTGCAAGGCGGTTGCTAGGGTCTTTTGGGTGGTTGCTAAGTGGTTGCTAGGGTGTTCTGGGTGATTGCTAGGCGGTTGCTATTGTGTTGCTAAGCGATGGCTAAGGTATTTTGGGTGGTTGCTAGGGTGTTTATATGCGGTTGCTAGGCTGTTCTGGGTGGTTGCTATGGTGTTGCTAGGTGGTTGCTAAGGTATTCTGGGTGGTTGCTAGGCAGTTGCTAGGATGTTATGGGTGGTCGTTATGGTGTTGCTAGGCGGTTGCTAGGGTATTCTGGGTTGTTTCTAGGCGGTTGCTATGGTGTTGCAAGGCGGTTGCTAGGGTCTTTTGGGTGGTTGCTAGGGTCTTTTGGGTGGTTGCTAGGTGGTTGCTAGGGTGTTCTGGGTGGTTGCTAGGCGGTTGCTATGGTGTTGCTAAGCGAGAGCTAAGGTATTTTGGGTGGTTGCTAGGGTGTTTCTATGCGGTTGCTAGGCTGTTCTGGGTGGTTGCTATGATGTTGCTAGGTGGTTGCTAAGGTATTCTGGGTGGTTGCTAGTGTGTTCTGGGTGGTTGCTAGGATATTATGGGTGGTTGCCAGGGTCTTTTGGTTTGTTGCTAGGCAGTTGCTAAGGTATTTTGGGTGGTTGCTAGGGTGTTGCTAGGAGGTTGCTAGGGTGTTCTGGGTGGTTGCTATGGTGTTGCTAGGCGGTTGCTAAGGTACTCTGGGTGGTTGCAAGGCGGTTGCTAGGGTCTTTTGGGTGGTTGCTAGGGTCTTTTGGGTGGTTTCTAGGGTGTTCTGGGTGGTTGCTAGGCGGTTGCTATGGTGTTGTTAAGCGATGGCTAAGGTATTTTGGGTGGTTGCTAGGGTGTTCTGGGTGGTTGCTATGGTGTTGCTAGGTGGTTGCTAAGGTATTCTGGGTGGTTGCTAGGCAGTTGCTAGGATGTTATGGGTGGTCGTTATGGTGTTGCTAGGCGGTTGCTAGGGTATTCTGGGTGGTTTCTAGGCGGTTGCCTGGGTGTTCTGGGTGGTTGCTATGTTGTTGCTAGGCAGTTGCTAAGGTATTTTGGGTGGTTGCTAGGCGGTTGCTAGGGTGTTGCTAGGAGGTTGCTAGGGTGTTCTCGGTGGTTGCTATGGTGTTGCTAGGCGGAGGCTAAGGTATTTTGGGTGGTTGCTAGGGTGTTGCTAGGCGGTTGCTAAGGTATTCTGAGTGGTTGCAAGGCGGTTGCTAGGGTATTTTGGGTGGTTGCTAGGGTCTTTTGGGTGGTTTCTAGGTGGTTGCTAGGCGGTTGCTAAGGTATTCTGGGTGGTTGCTAGGCGGTTGCTAAGATATTTTGGGTGGTTGCTAGGGTGTTGCTAGGCGGTTGCTAAGGTATTCTGGGTGGTTGCTAGGCGGTTGCTATGTTGTTCTGGGTGGTTGCTAGGATATTTTCAGTGGTTGCTATGGTCTTTTGAGTGGTTGATAGATCTATCTATCTACTTCAAACTATTTTAAACTTCAAATACGTTAAACTTCAAACTAAATTAAACTTTAAACTAATTTAATCTTTTTAAACGTCAAACTTATATCAACTTTAAGATAATTTAAACTTCAAACTACTAAATTTACTTCATTTTAACTTATAAACTGTAACGCATATAAACTCTGAGTGTGTAAGTGTTATCGAGTTAGTGTATGTGTGTGTGTGTATATGTATGTGAGTTAATGTGTGTGTGTGTGTGTGTGTGTGTGTGTGTGTGTGTAACCGCCTACAACACAATAGCAACCACTGAGAACAACCTAGCAACCGCCTAGCAACCACCCAGAACACCCTAGCAACCATCCAGAATAACTTAGAACACCATATCAACCACTCAGAACACCCTAGCAACTGCCTAACAACCACCCAGAACAACCTAGCAACCACCTATTATTATAGAACACCCTAGCAACACCACAGCAACCACTCAGAACACCGTAGCAACTGCCTAACAACCACCCAGAACACCCTAGCAACCACCCAAAATACCTTAGAACACCCTAGCAACCACTCAGAACACCCTAGCAACCACCCAAAAGACCCTAGCAACCACCCAAAATATTCTAGCAACCGCCTAGCAACCACCCAAAACACCCTAGCAACCGCCTAGAAACCACCCAAAAAACCTTAGCAACGACTCAAAATATCCTAGCAACCGCCTAGCAACCACCCAGAACACCCTAGCAACCACCCAAAACAGCCTAGCAACACCATAGCAACCACCCAAAATACCTTAGCAACCGCCTAGCAACACCCTAGCAACCACCCAAAATACCTTAGAACATCTGTTCCCACAAGGGGGCCTCAGCGAGCTCTGTGGGGGGTCGCGTCGTATTTTGAATCGTTTTGAGCAATGAGCATTAAATAAAAGTCCTTCACTTTTTTTTGTTCAAAATTTACAAAATTTATATAATGAGCGAGTTCATCATGAATCCATTTTCCAATCCGTGTTTTTGTCTTATCCTAAACCACTATGGTACACCTATAATAAGTTTTTACATTGGGACTATTTCACACTGGTTCGGATCGCTGCCGCTGCGGAGTAGCCCAGTACCTGCGTGACTCGTCATAGACGTACACAGAGAGAAGTAGTTCCGGCTACAATGTTCTTCCGAAAGACGCATTATTCTGTTAATAAACGCAAGTTTATTATCGCTCGCTATAGCGCCAAAAGCGTCAAAAATAAAGCCTCACATTGATAAAGCCTCACAAATAACATGCAAGTATTGAGGTCCCAGACAGCAGTCATTTAGTAATAGCCTATATACTTTTTTTTTTTTACCTACACACCAGTGTGAATATTTTTATTGCATTTCAAATAGGGCCAATTTATAGGCTACTCCTAGGCTTACGTTTTTAAATTACAAAGGGCCTTCTGATGTTTTTGTTATGGTATTTTCAATATTATAGGCTATTATTTATGCATAAACATTCTGGTTATAGTAAACATACCGTTTGCTTGAAAACAACATATTCTGTCATCCTTGCTGCAAGCTTACAAGAGCGATAATATCATTAAATGTGAAGGGGGGCCCTAAAATATTTTCTTGGGAAAAAGGGGGTCTCAGACATAAAAAGGTTGGGAACCACTGCCTTAGAACACCATAGCAACACCACAGCAGACACTCAGAACACCCTAGCAACCACCCAAAATACCTCAGAACAAACTAGCAACTGCCTAGCAACCACCCAAAAGACCTTAGCAACCACCTAGCAACACCCTAGCAACCACCCAAAATACCTTAGAACACCATAGCAACACCATAGCAACCAGTCAGAACACCCTTGCAAACACGCAAAATACCTCAGAACACCCTAGCAACTGCCTAACAACCACCCAGAACACCCTAGCAACTGCCTAACAACCACCCAGAACACCCTAGCAACCACCTAGCAACCAACCAAAAGACCCTGGCAACCACCCAAAATACCCTAGCAACCGCCTCAACCACCCAAAAGACCATAGCAACCACTGAAAATATTCTAGCAACCACCCAGAACACCATAGCAACCGCCTAGCAACCACCCAGAATACCTTAGCAACCACCTAGCAACACCATAGCAACCACCCAGAACACCCTAGCAACCTCCTAGCAACACCATAGCAACCGCCTACCAACAACATAGCAACCACCTAGAACACCCAGGCAACCGCCTAGAAACCACCCAGAATACCCTAGCAACCGCCTAGCAACACCATAACGACCACCCATAACATCCTAGCAACTGCCTAGCAACCACCCAGAATACCTTAGCAACCACCTAGCAACACAATAGCAACCACCCAGAACAGCCTAGCAACCGCATAGAAACACCCTAGCAACCACCCAAAATACCTTAGCCATCGCTTAGCAACACCATAGCAACCACCTAGCAACCACCCAGAACACCCTAGAAACCACCCAAAAGACCCTAGCAACCGCCTTGCAACCACCCAGAGTACCTTAGCAACCGCCTAGCAACACCATAGCAACCACCCAGAACACCCTAGCAACCTCCTAGCAACACCCAGGCAACCGCCTAGCAACCACCCAGAACACCCTAGCAACCACCTAGCAACAAACCAAAAGACCCTGGCAACCCCCCATAATATCCTAGCAACCACCCAGAACACAATAGCAACCACCCAAAATACCTTAGCAACCGCCTCAACCACCCAAAAGACCACAGCAACCACTGAAAATATTCTAGCAACCACCCAGAACACCATAGCAACCACCTAGCAACCACCCAGAATACCTTAGCAAACACCTAGCAACCACCCAGAACACCATAGCAACCGCATAGAAACACCCTAGCAACCACCCAAAATACCTTAGCTCTCGTTTAGCAACACCATAGCAACCGCCTAGCAACAACCCAGAACACCCTAGCAACGACCCAAAAGACCCTAGCAACCACCCAAAAGACCCTAGCAACCGCCTAGCAACCACCCAAAATACCCTAGCAACCACTGAAAATATCCTAGCAACCACCCAGAACACCATTGCAACCGCCTAGCAACCACCAAGAATACATTAGCAACCGCCTAGCAATACCATAGCAACCACCCAGAACAGCCTAGCAACCGCCTAGAAACACCCTAGCAACCACCCAAAATAAATTAGCAACCGCTTAGCAACACCATAGCAACTGCCTAGCAACCACCCAGAACACCCTAGCAACCACCCAAAAGACCCTGGCAACCACCCATAATATCCTAGCAACCACCCAGAACACACTAGCAACCACTGAAAATATTCTAGCAACCACCCAGAACACCATAGCAACAACCTAGCAACCACCCAGAATACCTTAGCAAAAACCTAGCAACACCATAGCAACCTCCTAGCAACACCCTAGCAATCGCTTAGCAACCACCCAAAATACCTTAGCAACTGCCTAGCAACAACATAGCAACCACCCAGAACACCCAGGCAACCGCCTAGAAACCACCCAGAATACCCTAGCAACCGCCTAGCAACACCATAACGACCACCCATAACATCCTAGCAACTGCCTAGCAACCACCCAGAATACCTTAGCAACCACCTAGCAACACCATAGCAACCACCCAAAATACATTAGCCATCGCTTAGCAACACCATAGCAACCGCCTAGCAACCACCCAGAACACCCTAGCAACCACCCAAAAGACCCTAGCAACCACCCAAAAGACCCTATCAACCGCCTTGCAACCACCCAGAGTACCTTAGCAACAGCCTAGCAACACCATAGCAACCACCCAGAACACCCTAGCAACATCCTAGCAACACCCTAGCAACCGCCTAGCAACCACCCAAAATACCTTAGCAACTGCCTAGCAACAACATAGCAACCACCCAGAACACCCAGGCAACCGCCTAGAAACCACCCAGAATACCCTAGCAACCGCCTAGCAACACCATAACGACCACCCTAGCAACTGCATAGCAAAAAACATTCTGGTCCAAACTTTCTCAAGCCAACTTAAAGTTTGTCTCGACGAACTTTCGCATCTAATTATTATTACTATTATTATCTTAATAATTCTATTATTATTTCTGGTCAAAGGTTCCCTAAAAAGTTTTTAAATTATGTAAAATTATAGACTCCATCTGATGATAAATATGTCTAACCTCTCCGTCAAAATTTTCTAGTGACGGGTCACATCTATATTTTTAAAATGGCCCAAGTGCGATTCTTGTTGCAATAGTCTGTTAACATTGGCTCAATGAGAAATACGTCAGACTAATTGAATTTTTTTTACAGTGTAACACAAGAAAGAGTCCACTAGTATATATAGAAAGGTCAAGTTTCGAGTACTCCTTGGCCAGAAAAAATTTCAGTATGTCAAAAATGGACTTTTGTCAGGATGGAATAACATCTTTAAGGACTCTTTGGCCAGAAATATGTTCAGTAGGTCAAAAGCGTACCATTGTAATAACATTATGTGCTTTGCACAAACGATCTAACGTTGAGCATCATTAAAGAAACATAGGCTATGCACTTCTTGCATTGCATTACACTAACGATCTAACGTTGTGCAACTTGAAGCATAACATACAGATTATGCACTTCTCGCACTGCAGTGCATTGCACACCAGAACAAAATCATTCCCAGGTTCATTATGAGTGTTATTGCATTGCATTGCACAAACGTTGTGCACTGAAGAATAACATACAGGTTATACCAGAACTAACTCATTCCCATGTTCAAAGAAGAGATAAAGTGTGTTGTTGCATTGTATTGCACTAAAGATCTAACGTTGTGCACTGAAGAATAACATATAAGTTATGCACTTTTTACAATGCATTAAATTGCACACCAGAACTAACTCATTCCCATGTTGATTAAAAACATAACGTGTGTTGTTGCATTGCATTGCACTAACGATCTAACGTTGTTTACTGAAGAGTAACATATAGGTTATGCACTTCTTACATTGCATTGCATTGCACACCGGATCAAACTCATTCCCATGTTCATTAAAGACATAACTATGTGTGTTGATCTGACACACAACACACGATCTGACGTTGTGCACTGAATAACAATATGCACTTTTCGCATTGCATTAAATTGCACACCATTGCATTGCGGTTGCACACCAGAACTAACTCATTCCCATGTTGACATAACGTGTGTTGTTGCATTGCACATTGCATTGTATTGCATTGCATTGCATTGCATTGCACTAACGATCTAACGTTGTGAACTGGAAAATAACACATGTACTTTTCGCATTGCATTGCATGGCATTGCACTGCACTGCACTAACGATCTGACGTTGTGCACTGAATAACTATATGCACTTTTTGCATTGCATTGCATTGCACACCAGAACTAACTCATTCCCATGTTGATTAAAGACAACGTGTGGTTGCATTGCATTGCATTGCATTGCATTGCATTGCATTGCATTGCATTGCATTGCATTGCATTGCATTGCATTGCATTGCCTTGTTTTGCTTTGCACTGCATTGCATTGCATTGCATTGCATTAACGATCTAACGTTGTGCACTGAAGAATAACATATGCACTTTTCACATTGCATTGCATTGCACACCAGAACTAACTCATTCCCATGTTGATTAAAGTCATAACGTGTGGTTGCATTGCATTGCATTGCATTGCTTTGCATTGCATTGCATTGCATTTTATTGCATTGCATTGCATTGCATTGCATTGCATTGCATTGCATTGCTTTGCATTGCTTTGCATTGCATTGCATTGCATTGCATTGCATTGCATTGCATTGCATTGCATTGCTTTGCATTGCATTGCATTGCATTGCATTGCTTTGCATTGCATTGCTTTGCATTGCATTGCATTGCATTGCATTGCATTGCCTTGTTTTGTTTTGTTTTGATTTGCACTGCATTGCATTGCATTGCATTACATTGCATTGCATTGCATTGCATTGCATTGCATTACATTGCATTGCATTGCATTGCATTGCATTGCATTGCATTGCATTGCATTGCTTTGCATTGCATTGCATTGCTTTGCATTGCATTGCATTGCATTGCATTGCATTGCATTGCATTGCATTGCATTAACTTGTTTTGCTTTGCACTGCATTGCATTGCATTGCATTAACGATCTAACTTTGTGCACTGAAGAATAACATGCACTTTTCACATTGCACACCAGGACTAAATCCTTCCCATGTTCATTAAAGAGATATGTGTGTTGTTGCATTGCATTGCACAAACGATCTAACCGTTGTGCACTGAAGAATACCATATAGGTTATGCACTTTTTGCATTGCATTGCACACCAGAACTGTCATTCCCATGTTCATTAAAGAGATAACGTGTGTTGTTGCATTGCATTGCATTGCACTAACATACGTTATGCAAGTTTTGCATTGCATTGCATTGCACACCAGAACTAACTCATCCCCATGTTGATTAAAGACATAACGTGTGGTTGCATTGCATTGTATTGCATTGCATTGCATTGCATTGCATTGCATTGCATTGCCTTGTTTTGCTTTGCACTGCATTGCATTGCATTAACGATCTAACGTTGTGCACTGAAGAATAACATATGCACTTTTCACATCACATTGCACTTTTCACAATGCAATGCAATGCAAAGCAATGCAATGCAATGCAATGCAATGCAATGCAATGCAATGCAATGCAAAGCAATGCAATGCAACGCAATGCAATGCAACGCAATGCAATGCAACGCAATGCAATGCAATGCAATGCAACCACACGTTATGTCTTTAATCAACATGGGGATGAGTTAGTTCTGGTGTGCAATGCAATGCAATGCAAAAAGTGCATAGCGTATGTTAGTGCAATGCAATGCAATGCAACAACACACGTTATCTCTTTAATGAACATGGGAATGACAGTTCTGGTGTGCAATGCAATGCAAAAAGTGCATAACCTATATGGTATTCTTCAGTGCACTGCATTGACTTTGTTTTGCTTTGCACTGCATTGCATTGCATTGCATTGCTTTGCATTGCATTGCTTTGCATTGCATTGCATTGCATTGCATTGCATTGCATTGCATTGCATTGCTTTGCATTGCATTGCATTGCATTGCATTGCATTACATTGCATTGTATTGCATTGCCTTGTTTTGCTTTGCACTGCATTGCATTGCATTGCATTAACGATCTAACGTTGTGCACTGAAGAATAACATATGCACTTTTCACATTGCACACCAGAACTAAATCCTTCCCATGTTCATTAAAGAGATATGTGTGTTGTTGCATTGCATTGCACAAACGATCTAACCGTTGTGCGCTGAAGAATAACATATTGGTTATGCACTTTTTGCATTGCATTGCACACCAGAACTGTCATTCCCATGTTCATTAAAGAGATAACGTGTGGTTGCATTGCATTGCATTGCATTGCATTGCATTAACGATCTAACGTTGTGCACTGAAGAATAACATATGCACTTTTCACATTGCACACCAGAACTAAATCCTTCCCATGTTCATTAAAGAGATATGTGTGTTGTTGCATTGCATTGCACAAACGATCTAACCGTTGTGCACTGAAGAATAACATATTGGTTATGCACTTTTTGCATTGCATTGCACACCAGAACTGTCATTCCCATGTTCATTAAAGAGATAACGTGTGGTTGCATTGCATTGCATTGCATTAACGATCTAACGTTGTGCACTGAAGAATAACATATGCACTTTTCACATTGCATTGCATTGCACACCAGAACTAACTCATTCCCATGTTGATTAAAGACATAACGTGTGGTTGCATTGCATTGCATTGCATTGTTTTGCTTTGCACTGCATTGCATTGCATTGCATTGCATTAACGATCTAACGTTGTGCACTGAAGAATAACATATGCACTTTTTAGGGTGTTCTGGGTGGTTGCAAGGATGTTATGGTTGATTACTAGGGTGTTCTGGGTGGTTGCTAGGCGGTTGCTAGGGTATTTTGGGTGGTTGCTAGGGTCTTCTGGGTGGTTGGCTATGGTGTTATGGATGGTTACTAGGCGGTTGCTAGGCGGAGGCTAAGGTATTTTGGGTGGTTGCTAGGGTTTTGTTAGCGGTTGCTAAGGTATTTTGGGTGGTTGCTAGGGTGTTGCTAGGTGGTTGCTAGGGTATTCTGGGTGGTTGCAAGGCGGTTGCTAGGGTATTTTGGGTGGTTGCTAGGTGGTTGCTAGGGTGTTGCTAAGCGGTTGCTAAGGTATAATGGGTGGTTGCTAGGGTGTTTCTAGGTGGTTGCTATGGTGTTGCTAGGCGGTTGCTAAGGTATTCTGGGTCGTTGCTGGCGGTTGCTATGTGTTGCTAGGATATTTTCAGTGGTTGCTATGGTCTTTTGGGTGGTTGCTAGGCGGTTGCTAGGGTATTTTGGGTGGTTGTTAGGGTGTTCTGGGCGGTTGGTAGGATGTTATGGTTGATTACTAGGGTGTTCTGGGTGGTTGCTAGGCGGTTGCTAGGGTATTTTGGGTGGTTGCTAGGGTCTTCTGAGTGGTTGGCTATGGTGTTATGGATGGTTACTAGGGTGTTTTGGGTGGTTGCTAGGGTGTTGCTAGATGGTTGATAGGGTGTTCTGGGTGGTTGCTATGGTATTGCTAGGCGTTTGCTATGGTGTTCTTGGTTGTTGCTATGGTGTTGCTAGGCGGAGGCTAAGGTATTTTGTGTGGTTGCTAGGCGGTTGCTAGGATGTTGCTAGGTGGTTGCTAAGGTATTTTGGGTGGTTGCTAGGGTGTTGCTAGGCGGTTGCTAAGGTATTCTGGGTGGTTGCTAGGCGGTTGCTAGAATATTTTGGGTGGTTGCTAGGGTCTTTTGGGTGGTTGCAAGGCTGTTGCTAGGGTATTTTGGGTTGGTTGCTAGGGTGTTCTGGGTGGTTGCTATGGTGTTGCTAGGTGGTCGCTAAGGTACTCTGGGTGGTTGCAAGGCGGTTGCTAGGGTCTTTTGGGTGGTTGCTAAGTGGTTGCTAGGGTGTTCTGGGTGATTGCTAGGCGGTTGCTATTGTGTTGCTAAGCGATGGCTAAGGTATTTTGGGTGGTTGCTAGGGTGTTTATATGCGGTTGCTAGGCTGTTCTGGGTGGTTGCTATGGTGTTGCTAGGTGGTTGCTAAGGTTTTCTGGGTGGTTGCTAGGCAGTTGCTAGGATGTTATGGGTGGTCGTTATGGTGTTGCTAGGCGGTTGCTAGGGTATTCTGGGTTGTTTCTAGGCGGTTGCTATGGTTTTGCAAGGCGGTTGCTAGGGTCTTTTGGGTGGTTGCTAGGGTCTTTTGGGTGGTTGCTAGGTGGTTGCTAGGGTGTTCTGGGTGGTTGCTAGGCGGTTGCTATGGTGTTGCTAAGCGAGAGCTAAGGTATTTTGGGTGGTTGCTAGGGTGTTTCTATGCGGTTGCTAGGCTGTTCTGGGTGGTTGCTATGATGTTGCTAGGTGGTTGCTAAGGTATTCTGGGTGGTTGCTAGTGTGTTCTGGGTGGTTGCTAGGATATTATGGGTGGTTGCCAGGGTCTTTTGGTTTGTTGCTAGGCAGTTGCTAAGGTATTTTGGGTGGTTGCTAGGGTGTTGCTAGGAGGTTGCTAGGGTGTTCTGGGTGGTTGCTATGGTGTTGCTAGGCGGTTGCTAAGGTACTCTGGGTGGTTGCAAGGCGGTTGCTAGGGTCTTTTGGGTGGTTGCTAGGGTCTTTTGGGTGGTTTCTAGGGTGTTCTGGGTGGTTGCTAGGCGGTTGCTATGGTGTTGTTAAGCGATGGCTAAGGTATTTTGGGTGGTTGCTAGGGTGTTCTGGGTGGTTGCTATGGTGTTGCTAGGTGGTTGCTAAGGTATTCTGGGTGGTTGCTAGGCAGTTGCTAGGATGTTATGGGTGGTCGTTATGGTGTTGCTAGGCGGTTGCTAGGGTATTCTGGGTGGTTTCTAGGCGGTTGCCTGGGTGTTCTGGGTGGTTGCTATGTTGTTGCTAGGCAGTTGCTAAGGTATTTTGGGTGGTTGCTAGGCGGTTGCTAGGGTGTTGCTAGGAGGTTGCTAGGGTGTTCTCGGTGGTTGCTATGGTGTTGCTAGGCGGAGGCTAAGGTATTTTGGGTGGTTGCTAGGGTGTTGCTAGGCGGTTGCTAAGGTATTCTGAGTGGTTGCAAGGCGGTTGCTAGGGTATTTTGGGTGGTTGCTAGGGTCTTTTGGGTGGTTTCTAGGTGGTTGCTAGGCGGTTGCTAAGGTATTCTGGGTGGTTGCTAGGCGGTTGCTAAGATATTTTGGGTGGTTGCTAGGGTGTTGCTAGGCGGTTGCTAAGGTATTCTGGGTGGTTGCTAGGCGGTTGCTATGTTGTTCTGGGTGGTTGCTAGGATATTTTCAGTGGTTGCTATGGTCTTTTGAGTGGTTGATAGATCTATCTATCTACTTCAAACTATTTTAAACTTCAAATACGTTAAACTTCAAACTAAATTAAACTTTAAACTAATTTAATCTTTTTAAACGTCAAACTTATATCAACTTTAAGATAATTTAAACTTCAAACTACTAAATTTACTTCATTTTAACTTATAAACTGTAACGCATATAAACTCTGAGTGTGTAAGTGTTATCGAGTTAGTGTATGTGTGTGTGTGTATATGTATGTGAGTTAATGTGTGTGTGTGTGTGTGTGTGTGTGTGTGTGTAACCGCCTACAACACAATAGCAACCACTGAGAACAACCTAGCAACCGCCTAGCAACCACCCAGAACACCCTAGCAACCATCCAGAATAACTTAGAACACCATATCAACCACTCAGAACACCCTAGCAACTGCCTAACAACCACCCAGAACAACCTAGCAACCACCTATTATTATAGAACACCCTAGCAACACCACAGCAACCACTCAGAACACCGTAGCAACTGCCTAACAACCACCCAGAACACCCTAGCAACCACCCAAAATACCTTAGAACACCCTAGCAACCACTCAGAACACCCTAGCAACCACCCAAAAGACCCTAGCAACCACCCAAAATATTCTAGCAACCGCCTAGCAACCACCCAAAACACCCTAGCAACCGCCTAGAAACCACCCAAAAAACCTTAGCAACGACTCAAAATATCCTAGCAACCGCCTAGCAACCACCCAGAACACCCTAGCAACCACCCAAAACAGCCTAGCAACACCATAGCAACCACCCAAAATACCTTAGCAACCGCCTAGCAACACCCTAGCAACCACCCAAAATACCTTAGAACATCTGTTCCCACAAGGGGGCCTCAGCGAGCTCTGTGGGGGGTCGCGTCGTATTTTGAATCGTTTTGAGCAATGAGCATTAAATAAAAGTCCTTCACTTTTTTTTGTTCAAAATTTACAAAATTTATATAATGAGCGAGTTCATCATGAATCCATTTTCCAATCCGTGTTTTTGTCTTATCCTAAACCACTATGGTACACCTATAATAAGTTTTTACATTGGGACTATTTCACACTGGTTCGGATCGCTGCCGCTGCGGAGTAGCCCAGTACCTGCGTGACTCGTCATAGACGTACACAGAGAGAAGTAGTTCCGGCTACAATGTTCTTCCGAAAGACGCATTATTCTGTTAATAAACGCAAGTTTATTATCGCTCGCTATAGCGCCAAAAGCGTCAAAAATAAAGCCTCACATTGATAAAGCCTCACAAATAACATGCAAGTATTGAGGTCCCAGACAGCAGTCATTTAGTAATAGCCTATATACTTTTTTTTTTTTACCTACACACCAGTGTGAATATTTTTATTGCATTTCAAATAGGGCCAATTTATAGGCTACTCCTAGGCTTACGTTTTTAAATTACAAAGGGCCTTCTGATGTTTTTGTTATGGTATTTTCAATATTATAGGCTATTATTTATGCATAAACATTCTGGTTATAGTAAACATACCGTTTGCTTGAAAACAACATATTCTGTCATCCTTGCTGCAAGCTTACAAGAGCGATAATATCATTAAATGTGAAGGGGGGCCCTAAAATATTTTCTTGGGAAAAAGGGGGTCTCAGACATAAAAAGGTTGGGAACCACTGCCTTAGAACACCATAGCAACACCACAGCAGACACTCAGAACACCCTAGCAACCACCCAAAATACCTCAGAACAAACTAGCAACTGCCTAGCAACCACCCAAAAGACCTTAGCAACCACCTAGCAACACCCTAGCAACCACCCAAAATACCTTAGAACACCATAGCAACACCATAGCAACCAGTCAGAACACCCTTGCAAACACGCAAAATACCTCAGAACACCCTAGCAACTGCCTAACAACCACCCAGAACACCCTAGCAACTGCCTAACAACCACCCAGAACACCCTAGCAACCACCTAGCAACCAACCAAAAGACCCTGGCAACCACCCAAAATACCCTAGCAACCGCCTCAACCACCCAAAAGACCATAGCAACCACTGAAAATATTCTAGCAACCACCCAGAACACCATAGCAACCGCCTAGCAACCACCCAGAATACCTTAGCAACCACCTAGCAACACCATAGCAACCACCCAGAACACCCTAGCAACCTCCTAGCAACACCATAGCAACCGCCTACCAACAACATAGCAACCACCTAGAACACCCAGGCAACCGCCTAGAAACCACCCAGAATACCCTAGCAACCGCCTAGCAACACCATAACGACCACCCATAACATCCTAGCAACTGCCTAGCAACCACCCAGAATACCTTAGCAACCACCTAGCAACACAATAGCAACCACCCAGAACAGCCTAGCAACCGCATAGAAACACCCTAGCAACCACCCAAAATACCTTAGCCATCGCTTAGCAACACCATAGCAACCACCTAGCAACCACCCAGAACACCCTAGAAACCACCCAAAAGACCCTAGCAACCGCCTTGCAACCACCCAGAGTACCTTAGCAACCGCCTAGCAACACCATAGCAACCACCCAGAACACCCTAGCAACCTCCTAGCAACACCCAGGCAACCGCCTAGCAACCACCCAGAACACCCTAGCAACCACCTAGCAACAAACCAAAAGACCCTGGCAACCCCCCATAATATCCTAGCAACCACCCAGAACACAATAGCAACCACCCAAAATACCTTAGCAACCGCCTCAACCACCCAAAAGACCACAGCAACCACTGAAAATATTCTAGCAACCACCCAGAACACCATAGCAACCACCTAGCAACCACCCAGAATACCTTAGCAAACACCTAGCAACCACCCAGAACACCATAGCAACCGCATAGAAACACCCTAGCAACCACCCAAAATACCTTAGCTCTCGTTTAGCAACACCATAGCAACCGCCTAGCAACAACCCAGAACACCCTAGCAACGACCCAAAAGACCCTAGCAACCACCCAAAAGACCCTAGCAACCGCCTAGCAACCACCCAAAATACCCTAGCAACCACTGAAAATATCCTAGCAACCACCCAGAACACCATTGCAACCGCCTAGCAACCACCAAGAATACATTAGCAACCGCCTAGCAATACCATAGCAACCACCCAGAACAGCCTAGCAACCGCCTAGAAACACCCTAGCAACCACCCAAAATAAATTAGCAACCGCTTAGCAACACCATAGCAACTGCCTAGCAACCACCCAGAACACCCTAGCAACCACCCAAAAGACCCTGGCAACCACCCATAATATCCTAGCAACCACCCAGAACACACTAGCAACCACTGAAAATATTCTAGCAACCACCCAGAACACCATAGCAACAACCTAGCAACCACCCAGAATACCTTAGCAAAAACCTAGCAACACCATAGCAACCTCCTAGCAACACCCTAGCAATCGCTTAGCAACCACCCAAAATACCTTAGCAACTGCCTAGCAACAACATAGCAACCACCCAGAACACCCAGGCAACCGCCTAGAAACCACCCAGAATACCCTAGCAACCGCCTAGCAACACCATAACGACCACCCATAACATCCTAGCAACTGCCTAGCAACCACCCAGAATACCTTAGCAACCACCTAGCAACACCATAGCAACCACCCAAAATACATTAGCCATCGCTTAGCAACACCATAGCAACCGCCTAGCAACCACCCAGAACACCCTAGCAACCACCCAAAAGACCCTAGCAACCACCCAAAAGACCCTATCAACCGCCTTGCAACCACCCAGAGTACCTTAGCAACAGCCTAGCAACACCATAGCAACCACCCAGAACACCCTAGCAACATCCTAGCAACACCCTAGCAACCGCCTAGCAACCACCCAAAATACCTTAGCAACTGCCTAGCAACAACATAGCAACCACCCAGAACACCCAGGCAACCGCCTAGAAACCACCCAGAATACCCTAGCAACCGCCTAGCAACACCATAACGACCACCCTAGCAACTGCATAGCAAAAAACATTCTGGTCCAAACTTTCTCAAGCCAACTTAAAGTTTGTCTCGACGAACTTTCGCATCTAATTATTATTACTATAATTATCTTAATAATTCTATTATTATTTCTGGTCAAAGGTTCCCTAAAAAGTTTTTAAATTATGTAAAATTATAGACTCCATCTGATGATAAATATGTCTAACCTCTCCGTCAAAATTTTCTAGTGACGGGTCACATCTATATTTTTAAAATGGCCCAAGTGCGATTCTTGTTGCAATAGTCTGTTAACATTGGCTCAATGAGAAATACGTCAGACTAATTGAATTTTTGTTACAGTGTAACACAAGAAAGAGTCCACTAGTATATATAGAAAGGTCAAGTTTCGAGTACTCCTTGGCCAGAAAAAATTTCAGTATGTCAAAAATGGACTTTTGTCAGGATGGAATAACATCTTTAAGGACTCTTTGGCCAGAAATATGTTCAGTAGGTCAAAAGCGTACCATTGTAATAACATTATGTGCTTTGCACAAACGATCTAACGTTGAGCATCATTAAAGAAACATAGGCTATGCACTTCTTGCATTGCATTACACTAACGATCTAACGTTGTGCAACTTGAAGCATAACATACAGATTATGCACTTCTCGCACTGCAGTGCATTGCACACCAGAACAAAATCATTCCCAGGTTCATTATGAGTGTTATTGCATTGCATTGCACAAACGTTGTGCACTGAAGAATAACATACAGGTTATACCAGAACTAACTCATTCCCATGTTCAAAGAAGAGATAAAGTGTGTTGTTGCATTGTATTGCACTAAAGATCTAACGTTGTGCACTGAAGAATAACATATAAGTTATGCACTTTTTACAATGCATTAAATTGCACACCAGAACTAACTCATTCCCATGTTGATTAAAAACATAACGTGTGTTGTTGCATTGCATTGCACTAACGATCTAACGTTGTTTACTGAAGAGTAACATATAGGTTATGCACTTCTTACATTGCATTGCATTGCACACCGGATCAAACTCATTCCCATGTTCATTAAAGACATAACTATGTGTGTTGATCTGACACACAACACACGATCTGACGTTGTGCACTGAATAACAATATGCACTTTTCGCATTGCATTAAATTGCACACCATTGCATTGCGGTTGCACACCAGAACTAACTCATTCCCATGTTGACATAACGTGTGTTGTTGCATTGCACATTGCATTGTATTGCATTGCATTGCATTGCATTGCACTAACGATCTAACGTTGTGAACTGGAAAATAACACATGTACTTTTCGCATTGCATTGCATGGCATTGCACTGCACTAACGATCTGACGTTGTGCACTGAATAACTATATGCACTTTTTGCATTGCATTGCATTGCACACCAGAACTAACTCATTCCCATGTTGATTAAAGACAACGTGTGGTTGCATTGCATTGCATTGCATTGCATTGCATTGCATTGCATTGCATTGCATTGCATTGCATTGCCTTGTTTTGCTTTGCACTGCATTGCATTGCATTGCATTGCATTAACGATCTAACGTTGTGCACTGAAGAATAACATATGCACTTTTCACATTGCATTGCATTGCACACCAGAACTAACTCATTCCCATGTTGATTAAAGTCATAACGTGTGGTTGCATTGCATTGCATTGCATTGCTTTGCATTGCATTGCATTGCATTTTATTGCATTGCATTGCATTGCATTTTATTGCATTGCATTGCATTGCATTGCATTGCTTTGCATTGCTTTGCATTGCATTGCATTGCATTGCATTGCATTGCATTGCATTGCATTGCTTTGCATTGCATTGCATTGCATTGCATTGCTTTGCATTGCATTGCTTTGCATTGCATTGCATTGCATTGCATTGCATTGCATTGCATTGCATTGCATTGCATTGCATTGCATTGCATTGCATTGCATTGCATTGCCTTGTTTTGTTTTGTTTTGATTTGCACTGCATTGCATTGCATTGCATTACATTGCATTGCATTGCATTGCATTACATTGCATTGCATTGCATTGCATTGCATTGCATTGCATTGCATTGCATTGCTTTGCATTGCATTGCATTGCTTTGCATTGCATTGCATTGCATTGCATTGCATTGCATTGCATTGCATTGCATTGCATTGCATTGCATTGCATTGCATTAACTTGTTTTGCTTTGCACTGCATTGCATTGCATTGCATTAACGATCTAACTTTGTGCACTGAAGAATAACATATGCACTTTTCACATTGCACACCAGGACTAAATCCTTCCCATGTTCATTAAAGAGATATGTGTGTTGTTGCATTGCATTGCACAAACGATCTAACCGTTGTGCACTGAAGAATACCATATAGGTTATGCACTTTTTGCATTGCATTGCACACCAGAACTGTCATTCCCATGTTCATTAAAGAGATAACGTGTGTTGTTGCATTGCATTGCATTGCACTAACATACGTTATGCAAGTTTTGCATTGCATTGCATTGCACACCAGAACTAACTCATCCCCATGTTGATTAAAGACATAACGTGTGGTTGCATTGCATTGTATTGCATTGCATTGCATTGCATTGCATTGCATTGCATTGCCTTGTTTTGCTTTGCACTGCATTGCATTGCATTAACGATCTAACGTTGTGCACTGAAGAATAACATATGCACTTTTCACATTGCACACCAGAACTAAATCCTTCCCATGTTCATTAAAGAGATATGTGTGTTGTTG
This sequence comes from Leuciscus leuciscus, assembly GCF_965113295.1. Lineage (NCBI taxonomy): Eukaryota > Metazoa > Chordata > Actinopteri > Cypriniformes > Leuciscidae > Leuciscus > Leuciscus leuciscus. The sequence continues at coordinate 14,839,064 of NC_138731.1, read as the reverse complement.
CATTGCATTGCACAAACGATCTAACCGTTGTGCACTGAAGAATAACATATTGGTTATGCACTTTTTGCATTGCATTGCACACCAGAACTGTCATTCCCATGTTCATTAAAGAGATAACGTGTGGTTGCATTGCATTGCATTGCATTAACGATCTAACGTTGTGCACTGAAGAATAACATATGCACTTTTCACATTGCATTGCATTGCACACCAGAACTAACTCATTCCCATGTTGATTAAAGACATAACGTGTGGTTGCATTGCATTGCATTGCATTGTTTTGCTTTGCACTGCATTGCATTGCATTGCATTGCATTGCATTGCATTGCATTAACGATCTAACGTTGTGCACTGAAGAATAACATATGCACTTTTTAGGGTGTTCTGGGTGGTTGCAAGGATGTTATGGTTGATTACTAGGGTGTTCTGGGTGGTTGCTAGGCGGTTGCTAGGGTATTTTGGGTGGTTGCTAGGGTCTTCTGGGTGGTTGGCTATGGTGTTATGGATGGTTACTAGGCGGTTGCTAGGCGGAGGCTAAGGTATTTTGGGTGGTTGCTAGGGTTTTGTTAGCGGTTGCTAAGGTATTTTGGGTGGTTGCTAGGGTGTTGCTAGGTGGTTGCTAGGGTATTCTGGGTGGTTGCAAGGCGGTTGCTAGGGTATTTTGGGTGGTTGCTAGGTGGTTGCTAGGGTGTTGCTAAGCGGTTGCTAAGGTATAATGGGTGGTTGCTAGGGTGTTTCTAGGTGGTTGCTATGGTGTTGCTAGGCGGTTGCTAAGGTATTCTGGGTCGTTGCTGGCGGTTGCTATGTGTTGCTAGGATATTTTCAGTGGTTGCTATGGTCTTTTGGGTGGTTGCTAGGCGGTTGCTAGGGTATTTTGGGTGGTTGTTAGGGTGTTCTGGGCGGTTGGTAGGATGTTATGGTTGATTACTAGGGTGTTCTGGGTGGTTGCTAGGCGGTTGCTAGGGTATTTTGGGTGGTTGCTAGGGTCTTCTGAGTGGTTGGCTATGGTGTTATGGATGGTTACTAGGGTGTTTTGGGTGGTTGCTAGGGTGTTGCTAGATGGTTGATAGGGTGTTCTGGGTGGTTGCTATGGTATTGCTAGGCGTTTGCTATGGTGTTCTTGGTTGTTGCTATGGTGTTGCTAGGCGGAGGCTAAGGTATTTTGTGTGGTTGCTAGGCGGTTGCTAGGATGTTGCTAAGTGGTTGCTAAGGTATTTTGGGTGGTTGCTAGGGTGTTGCTAGGCGGTTGCTAAGGTATTCTGGGTGGTTGCTAGGCGGTTGCTAGAATATTTTGGGTGGTTGCTAGGGTCTTTTGGGTGGTTGCAAGGCTGTTGCTAGGGTATTTTGGGTTGGTTGCTAGGGTGTTCTGGGTGGTTGCTATGGTGTTGCTAGGTGGTCGCTAAGGTACTCTGGGTGGTTGCAAGGCGGTTGCTAGGGTCTTTTGGGTGGTTGCTAAGTGGTTGCTAGGGTGTTCTGGGTGATTGCTAGGCGGTTGCTATTGTGTTGCTAAGCGATGGCTAAGGTATTTTGGGTGGTTGCTAGGGTGTTTATATGCGGTTGCTAGGCTGTTCTGGGTGGTTGCTATGGTGTTGCTAGGTGGTTGCTAAGGTATTCTGGGTGGTTGCTAGGCAGTTGCTAGGATGTTATGGGTGGTCGTTATGGTGTTGCTAGGCGGTTGCTAGGGTATTCTGGGTTGTTTCTAGGCGGTTGCTATGGTGTTGCAAGGCGGTTGCTAGGGTCTTTTGGGTGGTTGCTAGGGTCTTTTGGGTGGTTGCTAGGTGGTTGCTAGGGTGTTCTGGGTGGTTGCTAGGCGGTTGCTATGGTGTTGCTAAGCGAGAGCTAAGGTATTTTGGGTGGTTGCTAGGGTGTTTCTATGCGGTTGCTAGGCTGTTCTGGGTGGTTGCTATGATGTTGCTAGGTGGTTGCTAAGGTATTCTGGGTGGTTGCTAGTGTGTTCTGGGTGGTTGCTAGGATATTATGGGTGGTTGCCAGGGTCTTTTGGTTTGTTGCTAGGCAGTTGCTAAGGTATTTTGGGTGGTTGCTAGGGTGTTGCTAGGAGGTTGCTAGGGTGTTCTGGGTGGTTGCTATGGTGTTGCTAGGCGGTTGCTAAGGTACTCTGGGTGGTTGCAAGGCGGTTGCTAGGGTCTTTTGGGTGGTTGCTAGGGTCTTTTGGGTGGTTTCTAGGGTGTTCTGGGTGGTTGCTAGGCGGTTGCTATGGTGTTGTTAAGCGATGGCTAAGGTATTTTGGGTGGTTGCTAGGGTGTTCTGGGTGGTTGCTATGGTGTTGCTAGGTGGTTGCTAAGGTATTCTGGGTGGTTGCTAGGCAGTTGCTAGGATGTTATGGGTGGTCGTTATGGTGTTGCTAGGCGGTTGCTAGGGTATTCTGGGTGGTTTCTAGGCGGTTGCCTGGGTGTTCTGGGTGGTTGCTATGTTGTTGCTAGGCAGTTGCTAAGGTATTTTGGGTGGTTGCTAGGCGGTTGCTAGGGTGTTGCTAGGAGGTTGCTAGGGTGTTCTCGGTGGTTGCTATGGTGTTGCTAGGCGGAGGCTAAGGTATTTTGGGTGGTTGCTAGGGTGTTGCTAGGCGGTTGCTAAGGTATTCTGAGTGGTTGCAAGGCGGTTGCTAGGGTATTTTGGGTGGTTGCTAGGGTCTTTTGGGTGGTTTCTAGGTGGTTGCTAGGCGGTTGCTAAGGTATTCTGGGTGGTTGCTAGGCGGTTGCTAAGATATTTTGGGTGGTTGCTAGGGTGTTGCTAGGCGGTTGCTAAGGTATTCTGGGTGGTTGCTAGGCGGTTGCTATGTTGTTCTGGGTGGTTGCTAGGATATTTTCAGTGGTTGCTATGGTCTTTTGAGTGGTTGATAGATCTATCTATCTACTTCAAACTATTTTAAACTTCAAATACGTTAAACTTCAAACTAAATTAAACTTTAAACTAATTTAATCTTTTTAAACGTCAAACTTATATCAACTTTAAGATAATTTAAACTTCAAACTACTAAATTTACTTCATTTTAACTTATAAACTGTAACGCATATAAACTCTGAGTGTGTAAGTGTTATCGAGTTAGTGTATGTGTGTGTGTGTATATGTATGTGAGTTAATGTGTGTGTGTGTGTGTGTGTGTGTGTGTGTGTAACCGCCTACAACACAATAGCAACCACTGAGAACAACCTAGCAACCGCCTAGCAACCACCCAGAACACCCTAGCAACCATCCAGAATAACTTAGAACACCATATCAACCACTCAGAACACCCTAGCAACTGCCTAACAACCACCCAGAACAACCTAGCAACCACCTATTATTATAGAACACCCTAGCAACACCACAGCAACCACTCAGAACACCGTAGCAACTGCCTAACAACCACCCAGAACACCCTAGCAACCACCCAAAATACCTTAGAACACCCTAGCAACCACTCAGAACACCCTAGCAACCACCCAAAAGACCCTAGCAACCACCCAAAATATTCTAGCAACCGCCTAGCAACCACCCAAAACACCCTAGCAACCGCCTAGAAACCACCCAAAAAACCTTAGCAACGACTCAAAATATCCTAGCAACCGCCTAGCAACCACCCAGAACACCCTAGCAACCACCCAAAACAGCCTAGCAACACCATAGCAACCACCCAAAATACCTTAGCAACCGCCTAGCAACACCCTAGCAACCACCCAAAATACCTTAGAACATCTGTTCCCACAAGGGGGCCTCAGCGAGCTCTGTGGGGGGTCGCGTCGTATTTTGAATCGTTTTGAGCAATGAGCATTAAATAAAAGTCCTTCACTTTTTTTTGTTCAAAATTTACAAAATTTATATAATGAGCGAGTTCATCATGAATCCATTTTCCAATCCGTGTTTTTGTCTTATCCTAAACCACTATGGTACACCTATAATAAGTTTTTACATTGGGACTATTTCACACTGGTTCGGATCGCTGCCGCTGCGGAGTAGCCCAGTACCTGCGTGACTCGTCATAGACGTACACAGAGAGAAGTAGTTCCGGCTACAATGTTCTTCCGAAAGACGCATTATTCTGTTAATAAACGCAAGTTTATTATCGCTCGCTATAGCGCCAAAAGCGTCAAAAATAAAGCCTCACATTGATAAAGCCTCACAAATAACATGCAAGTATTGAGGTCCCAGACAGCAGTCATTTAGTAATAGCCTATATACTTTTTTTTTTTTACCTACACACCAGTGTGAATATTTTTATTGCATTTCAAATAGGGCCAATTTATAGGCTACTCCTAGGCTTACGTTTTTAAATTACAAAGGGCCTTCTGATGTTTTTGTTATGGTATTTTCAATATTATAGGCTATTATTTATGCATAAACATTCTGGTTATAGTAAACATACCGTTTGCTTGAAAACAACATATTCTGTCATCCTTGCTGCAAGCTTACAAGAGCGATAATATCATTAAATGTGAAGGGGGGCCCTAAAATATTTTCTTGGGAAAAAGGGGGTCTCAGACATAAAAAGGTTGGGAACCACTGCCTTAGAACACCATAGCAACACCACAGCAGACACTCAGAACACCCTAGCAACCACCCAAAATACCTCAGAACAAACTAGCAACTGCCTAGCAACCACCCAAAAGACCTTAGCAACCACCTAGCAACACCCTAGCAACCACCCAAAATACCTTAGAACACCATAGCAACACCATAGCAACCAGTCAGAACACCCTTGCAAACACGCAAAATACCTCAGAACACCCTAGCAACTGCCTAACAACCACCCAGAACACCCTAGAAACTGCCTAACAACCACCCAGAACACCCTAGCAACCACCTAGCAACCAACCAAAAGACCCTGGCAACCACCCAAAATACCCTAGCAACCGCCTCAACCACCCAAAAGACCATAGCAACCACTGAAAATATTCTAGCAACCACCCAGAACACCATAGCAACCGCCTAGCAACCACCCAGAATACCTTAGCAACCACCTAGCAACACCATAGCAACCACCCAGAACACCCTAGCAACCTCCTAGCAACACCATAGCAACCGCCTACCAACAACATAGCAACCACCTAGAACACCCAGGCAACCGCCTAGAAACCACCCAGAATACCCTAGCAACCGCCTAGCAACACCATAACGACCACCCATAACATCCTAGCAACTGCCTAGCAACCACCCAGAATACCTTAGCAACCACCTAGCAACACAATAGCAACCACCCAGAACAGCCTAGCAACCGCATAGAAACACCCTAGCAACCACCCAAAATACCTTAGCCATCGCTTAGCAACACCATAGCAACCACCTAGCAACCACCCAGAACACCCTAGAAACCACCCAAAAGACCCTAGCAACCGCCTTGCAACCACCCAGAGTACCTTAGCAACCGCCTAGCAACACCATAGCAACCACCCAGAACACCCTAGCAACCTCCTAGCAACACCCAGGCAACCGCCTAGCAACCACCCAGAACACCCTAGCAACCACCTAGCAACAAACCAAAAGACCCTGGCAACCCCCCATAATATCCTAGCAACCACCCAGAACACAATAGCAACCACCCAAAATACCTTAGCAACCGCCTTAACCACCCAAAAGACCACAGCAACCACTGAAAATATTCTAGCAACCACCCAGAACACCATAGCAACCACCTAGCAACCACCCAGAATACCTTAGCAAACACCTAGCAACCACCCAGAACACCATAGCAACCGCATAGAAACACCCTAGCAACCACCCAAAATACCTTAGCTCTCGTTTAGCAACACCATAGCAACCGCCTAGCAACCACCCAGAACACCCTAGCAACGACCCAAAAGACCCTAGCAACCACCCAAAAGACCCTAGCAACCGCCTAGCAACCACCCAAAATACCCTAGCAACCACTGAAAATATCCTAGCAACCACCCAGAACACCATTGCAACCGCCTAGCAACCACCAAGAATACATTAGCAACCGCCTAGCAATACCATAGCAACCACCCAGAACAGCCTAGCAACCGCCTAGAAACACCCTAGCAACCACCCAAAATAAATTAGCAACCGCTTAGCAACACCATAGCAACTGCCTAGCAACCACCCAGAACACCCTAGCAACCACCCAAAAGACCCTGGCAACCACCCGTAATATCCTAGCAACCACCCAGAACACACTAGCAACCACTGAAAATATTCTAGCAACCACCCAGAACACCATAGCAACAACCTAGCAACCACCCAGAATACCTTAGCAAAAACCTAGCAACACCATAGCAACCTCCTAGCAACACCCTAGCAATCGCTTAGCAACCACCCAAAATACCTTAGCAACTGCCTAGCAACAACATAGCAACCACCCAGAACACCCAGGCAACCGCCTAGAAACCACCCAGAATACCCTAGCAACCGCCTAGCAACACCATAACGACCACCCATAACATCCTAGCAACTGCCTAGCAACCACCCAGAATACCTTAGCAACCACCTAGCAACACCATAGCAACCACCCAAAATACATTAGCCATCGCTTAGCAACACCATAGCAACCGCCTAGCAACCACCCAGAACACCCTAGCAACCACCCAAAAGACCCTAGCAACCACCCAAAAGACCCTATCAACCGCCTTGCAACCACCCAGAGTACCTTAGCAACAGCCTAGCAACACCATAGCAACCACCCAGAACACCCTAGCAACATCCTAGCAACACCCTAGCAACCGCCTAGCAACCACCCAAAATACCTTAGCAACTGCCTAGCAACAACATAGCAACCACCCAGAACACCCAGGCAACCGCCTAGAAACCACCCAGAATACCCTAGCAACCGCCTAGCAACACCATAACGACCACCCTAGCAACTGCATAGCAAAAAACATTCTGGTCCAAACTTTCTCAAGCCAACTTAAAGTTTGTCTCGACGAACTTTCGCATCTAATTATTATTACTATAATTATCTTAATAATTCTATTATTATTTCTGGTCAAAGGTTCCCTAAAAAGTTTTTAAATTATGTAAAATTATAGACTCCATCTGATGATAAATATGTCTAACCTCTCCGTCAAAATTTTCTAGTGACGGGTCACATCTATATTTTTAAAATGGCCCAAGTGCGATTCTTGTTGCAATAGTCTGTTAACATTGGCTCAATGAGAAATACGTCAGACTAATTGAATTTTTGTTACAGTGTAACACAAGAAAGAGTCCACTAGTATATATAGAAAGGTCAAGTTTCGAGTACTCCTTGGCCAGAAAAAATTTCAGTATGTCAAAAATGGACTTTTGTCAGGATGGAATAACATCTTTAAGGACTCTTTGGCCAGAAATATGTTCAGTAGGTCAAAAGCGTACCATTGTAATAACATTATGTGCTTTGCACAAACGATCTAACGTTGAGCATCATTAAAGAAACATAGGCTATGCACTTCTTGCATTGCATTACACTAACGATCTAACGTTGTGCAACTTGAAGCATAACATACAGATTATGCACTTCTCGCACTGCAGTGCATTGCACACCAGAACAAAATCATTCCCAGGTTCATTATGAGTGTTATTGCATTGCATTGCACAAACGTTGTGCACTGAAGAATAACATACAGGTTATACCAGAACTAACTCATTCCCATGTTCAAAGAAGAGATAAAGTGTGTTGTTGCATTGTATTGCACTAAAGATCTAACGTTGTGCACTGAAGAATAACATATAAGTTATGCACTTTTTACAATGCATTAAATTGCACACCAGAACTAACTCATTCCCATGTTGATTAAAAACATAACGTGTGTTGTTGCATTGCATTGCACTAACGATCTAACGTTGTTTACTGAAGAGTAACATAAAGGTTATGCACTTCTTACATTGCATTGCATTGCACACCGGATCAAACTCATTCCCATGTTCATTAAAGACATAACTATGTGTGTTGATCTGACACACAACACACGATCTGACGTTGTGCACTGAATAACAATATGCACTTTTCGCATTGCATTAAATTGCACACCATTGCATTGCGGTTGCACACCAGAACTAACTCATTCCCATGTTGACATAACGTGTGTTGTTGCATTGCACATTGCATTGTATTGCATTGCATTGCATTGCATTGCACTAACGATCTAACGTTGTGAACTGGAAAATAACACATGTACTTTTCGCATTGCATTGCATGGCATTGCACTGCACTAACGATCTGACGTTGTGCACTGAATAACTATATGCACTTTTTGCATTGCATTGCATTGCACACCAGAACTAACTCATTCCCATGTTGATTAAAGACAACGTGTGGTTGCATTGCATTGCATTGCATTGCATTGCATTGCATTGCATTGCATTGCATTGCCTTGTTTTGCTTTGCACTGCATTGCATTGCATTGCATTGCATTAACGATCTAACGTTGTGCACTGAAGAATAACATATGCACTTTTCACATTGCATTGCATTGCACACCAGAACTAACTCATTCCCATGTTGATTAAAGTCATAACGTGTGGTTGCATTGCATTGCATTGCATTGCTTTGCATTGCATTGCATTGCATTTTATTGCATTGCATTGCATTGCATTGCATTGCATTGCTTTGCATTGCTTTGCATTGCATTGCATTGCATTGCATTGCATTGCATTGCATTGCTTTGCATTGCATTGCATTGCATTGCATTGCTTTGCATTGCATTGCTTTGCATTGCATTGCATTGCATTGCATTGCATTGCATTGCATTGCATTGCATTGCATTGCATTGCATTGCATTGCATTGCCTTGTTTTGTTTTGTTTTGATTTGCACTGCATTGCATTGCATTGCATTACATTGCATTGCATTGCATTGCATTGCATTACATTGCATTGCAGTGCATTGCATTGCATTGCATTGCTTTGCATTGCATTGCATTGCTTTGCATTGCATTGCATTGCATTGCATTGCATTGCATTGCATTGCATTGCATTGCATTGCATTGCATTGCATTGCATTGCATTGCATTGCATTGCATTGCATTGCATTAACTTGTTTTGCTTTGCACTGCATTGCATTGCATTGCATTAACGATCTAACTTTGTGCACTGAAGAATAACATATGCACTTTTCACATTGCACACCAGGACTAAATCCTTCCCATGTTCATTAAAGAGATATGTGTGTTGTTGCATTGCATTGCACAAACGATCTAACCGTTGTGCACTGAAGAATACCATATAGGTTATGCACTTTTTGCATTGCATTGCACACCAGAACTGTCATTCCCATGTTCATTAAAGAGATAACGTGTGTTGTTGCATTGCATTGCATTGCACTAACATACGTTATGCAAGTTTTGCATTGCATTGCATTGCACACCAGAACTAACTCATCCCCATGTTGATTAAAGACATAACGTGTGGTTGCATTGCATTGTATTGCATTGCATTGCATTGCATTGCATTGCATTGCATTGCATTGCCTTGTTTTGCTTTGCACTGCATTGCATTGCATTAACGATCTAACGTTGTGCACTGAAGAATAACATATGCACTTTTCACATTGCACACCAGAACTAAATCCTTCCCATGTTCATTAAAGAGATATGTGTGTTGTTGCATTGCATTGCACAAACGATCTAACCGTTGTGCACTGAAGAATAACATATTGGTTATGCACTTTTTGCATTGCATTGCACACCAGAACTGTCATTCCCATGTTCATTAAAGAGATAACGTGTGGTTGCATTGCATTGCATTGCATTAACGATCTAACGTTGTGCACTGAAGAATAACATATGCACTTTTCACATTGCATTGCATTGCACACCAGAACTAACTCATTCCCATGTTGATTAAAGACATAACGTGTGGTTGCATTGCATTGCATTGCATTGTTTTGCTTTGCACTGCATTGCATTGCATTGCATTGCATTGCATTAACGATCTAACGTTGTGCACTGAAGAATAACATATGCACTTTTTAGGGTGTTCTGGGTGGTTGCAAGGATGTTATGGTTGATTACTAGGGTGTTCTGGGTGGTTGCTAGGCGGTTGCTAGGGTATTTTGGGTGGTTGCTAGGGTCTTCTGGGTGGTTGGCTATGGTGTTATGGATGGTTACTAGGCGGTTGCTAGGCGGAGGCTAAGGTATTTTGGGTGGTTGCTAGGGTTTTGTTAGCGGTTGCTAAGGTATTTTGGGTGGTTGCTAGGGTGTTGCTAGGTGGTTGCTAGGGTATTCTGGGTGGTTGCAAGGCGGTTGCTAGGGTATTTTGGGTGGTTGCTAGGTGGTTGCTAGGGTGTTGCTAAGCGGTTGCTAAGGTATAATGGGTGGTTGCTAGGGTGTTTCTAGGTGGTTGCTATGGTGTTGCTAGGCGGTTGCTAAGGTATTCTGGGTCGTTGCTGGCGGTTGCTATGTGTTGCTAGGATATTTTCAGTGGTTGCTATGGTCTTTTGGGTGGTTGCTAGGCGGTTGCTAGGGTATTTTGGGTGGTTGTTAGGGTGTTCTGGGCGGTTGGTAGGATGTTATGGTTGATTACTAGGGTGTTCTGGGTGGTTGCTAGGCGGTTGCTAGGGTATTTTGGGTGGTTGCTAGGGTCTTCTGAGTGGTTGGCTATGGTGTTATGGATGGTTACTAGGGTGTTTTGGGTGGTTGCTAGGGTGTTGCTAGATGGTTGATAGGGTGTTCTGGGTGGTTGCTATGGTATTGCTAGGCGTTTGCTATGGTGTTCTTGGTTGTTGCTATGGTGTTGCTAGGCGGAGGCTAAGGTATTTTGTGTGGTTGCTAGGCGGTTGCTAGGATGTTGCTAGGTGGTTGCTAAGGTATTTTGGGTGGTTGCTAGGGTGTTGCTAGGCGGTTGCTAAGGTATTCTGGGTGGTTGCTAGGCGGTTGCTAGAATATTTTGGGTGGTTGCTAGGGTCTTTTGGGTGGTTGCAAGGCTGTTGCTAGGGTATTTTGGGTTGGTTGCTAGGGTGTTCTGGGTGGTTGCTATGGTGTTGCTAGGTGGTCGCTAAGGTACTCTGGGTGGTTGCAAGGCGGTTGCTAGGGTCTTTTGGGTGGTTGCTAAGTGGTTGCTAGGGTGTTCTGGGTGATTGCTAGGCGGTTGCTATTGTGTTGCTAAGCGATGGCTAAGGTATTTTGGGTGGTTGCTAGGGTGTTTATATGCGGTTGCTAGGCTGTTCTGGGTGGTTGCTATGGTGTTGCTAGGTGGTTGCTAAGGTATTCTGGGTGGTTGCTAGGCAGTTGCTAGGATGTTATGGGTGGTCGTTATGGTGTTGCTAGGCGGTTGCTAGGGTATTCTGGGTTGTTTCTAGGCGGTTGCTATGGTTTTGCAAGGCGGTTGCTAGGGTCTTTTGGGTGGTTGCTAGGGTCTTTTGGGTGGTTGCTAGGTGGTTGCTAGGGTGTTCTGGGTGGTTGCTAGGCGGTTGCTATGGTGTTGCTAAGCGAGAGCTAAGGTATTTTGGGTGGTTGCTAGGGTGTTTCTATGCGGTTGCTAGGCTGTTCTGGGTGGTTGCTATGATGTTGCTAGGTGGTTGCTAAGGTATTCTGGGTGGTTGCTAGTGTGTTCTGGGTGGTTGCTAGGATATTATGGGTGGTTGCCAGGGTCTTTTGGTTTGTTGCTAGGCAGTTGCTAAGGTATTTTGGGTGGTTGCTAGGGTGTTGCTAGGAGGTTGCTAGGGTGTTCTGGGTGGTTGCTATGGTGTTGCTAGGCGGTTGCTAAGGTACTCTGGGTGGTTGCAAGGCGGTTGCTAGGGTCTTTTGGGTGGTTGCTAGGGTCTTTTGGGTGGTTTCTAGGGTGTTTTGGGTGGTTGCTAGGCGGTTGCTATGGTGTTGTTAAGCGATGGCTAAGGTATTTTGGGTGGTTGCTAGGGTGTTCTGGGTGGTTGCTATGGTGTTGCTAGGTGGTTGCTAAGGTATTCTGGGTGGTTGCTAGGCAGTTGCTAGGATGTTATGGGTGGTCGTTATGGTGTTGCTAGGCGGTTGCTAGGGTATTCTGGGTGGTTTCTAGGCGGTTGCCTGGGTGTTCTGGGTGGTTGCTATGTTGTTGCTAGGCAGTTGCTAAGGTATTTTGGGTGGTTGCTAGGCGGTTGCTAGGGTGTTGCTAGGAGGTTGCTAGGGTGTTCTCGGTGGTTGCTATGGTGTTGCTAGGCGGAGGCTAAGGTATTTTGGGTGGTTGCTAGGGTGTTGCTAGGCGGTTGCTAAGGTATTCTGAGTGGTTGCAAGGCGGTTGCTAGGGTATTTTGGGTGGTTGCTAGGGTCTTTTGGGTGGTTTCTAGGTGGTTGCTAGGCGGTTGCTAAGGTATTCTGGGTGGTTGCTAGGCGGTTGCTAAGATATTTTGGGTGGTTGCTAGGGTGTTGCTAGGCGGTTGCTAAGGTATTCTGGGTGGTTGCTAGGCGGTTGCTATGTTGTTCTGGGTGGTTGCTAGGATATTTTCAGTGGTTGCTATGGTCTTTTGAGTGGTTGATAGATCTATCTATCTACTTCAAACTATTTTAAACTTCAAATACGTTAAACTTCAAACTAAATTAAACTTTAAACTAATTTAATCTTTTTAAACGTCAAACTTATATCAACTTTAAGATAATTTAAACTTCAAACTACTAAATTTACTTCATTTTAACTTATAAACTGTAACGCATATAAACTCTGAGTGTGTAAGTGTTATCGAGTTAGTGTATGTGTGTGTGTGTATATGTATGTGAGTTAATGTATGTGTGTGTGTGTGTGTGTGTGTGTGTGTGTGTGTGTAACCGCCTACAACACAATAGCAACCACTGAGAACAACCTAGCAACCGCCTAGCAACCACCCAGAACACCCTAGCAACCATCCAGAATAACTTAGAACACCATATCAACCACTCAGAACACCCTAGCAACTGCCTAACAACCACCCAGAACAACCTAGCAACCACCTATTATTATAGAACACCCTAGCAACACCACAGCAACCACTCAGAACACCGTAGCAACTGCCTAACAACCACCCAGAACACCCTAGCAACCACCCAAAATACCTTAGAACACCCTAGCAACCACTCAGAACACCCTAGCAACCACCCAAAAGACCCTAGCAACCACCCAAAATATTCTAGCAACCGCCTAGCAACCACCCAAAACACCCTAGCAACCGCCTAGAAACCACCCAAAAAACCTTAGCAACGACTCAAAATATCCTAGCAACCGCCTAGCAACCACCCAGAACACCCTACCAACCACCCAAAACAGCCTAGCAACACCATAGCAACCACCCAAAATACCTTAGCAACCGCCTAGCAACACCCTAGCAACCACCCAAAATACCTTAGAACATCTGTTCCCACAAGGGGGCCTCAGCGAGCTCTGTGGGGGGTCGCGTCGTATTTTGAATCGTTTTGAGCAATGAGCATTAAATAAAAGTCCTTCACTTTTTTTTGTTCAAAATTTACAAAATTTATATAATGAGCGAGTTCATCATGAATCCATTTTCCAATCCGTGTTTTTGTCTTATCCTAAACCACTATGGTACACCTATAATAAGTTTTTACATTGGGACTATTTCACACTGGTTCGGATCGCTGCCGCTGCGGAGTAGCCCAGTACCTGCGTGACTCGTCATAGACGTACACAGAGAGAAGTAGTTCCGGCTACAATGTTCTTCCGAAAGACGCATTATTCTGTTAATAAACGCAAGTTTATTATCGCTCGCTATAGCGCCAAAAGCGTCAAAAATAAAGCCTCACATTGATAAAGCCTCACAAATAACATGCAAGTATTGAGGTCCCAGACAGCAGTCATTTAGTAATAGCCTATATACTTTTTTTTTTTTACCTACACACCAGTGTGAATATTTTTATTGCATTTCAAATAGGGCCAATTTATAGGCTACTCCTAGGCTTACGTTTTTAAATTACAAAGGGCCTTCTGATGTTTTTGTTATGGTATTTTCAATATTATAGGCTATTATTTATGCATAAACATTCTGGTTATAGTAAACATACCGTTTGCTTGAAAACAACATATTCTGTCATCCTTGCTGCAAGCTTACAAGAGCGATAATATCATTAAATGTGAAGGGGGGCCCTAAAATATTTTCTTGGGAAAAAGGGGGTCTCAGACATAAAAAGGTTGGGAACCACTGCCTTAGAACACCATAGCAACACCACAGCAGACACTCAGAACACCCTAGCAACCACCCAAAATACCTCAGAACAAACTAGCAACTGCCTAGCAACCACCCAAAAGACCTTAGCAACCACCTAGCAACACCCTAGCAACCACCCAAAATACCTTAGAACACCATAGCAACACCATAGCAACCAGTCAGAACACCCTTGCAAACACGCAAAATACCTCAGAACACCCTAGCAACTGCCTAACAACCACCCAGAACACCCTAGCAACTGCCTAACAACCACCCAGAACACCCTAGCAACCACCTAGCAACCAACCAAAAGACCCTGGCAACCACCCAAAATACCCTAGCAACCGCCTCAACCACCCAAAAGACCATAGCAACCACTGAAAATATTCTAGCAACCACCCAGAACACCATAGCAACCGCCTAGCAACCACCCAGAATACCTTAGCAACCACCTAGCAACACCATAGCAACCACCCAGAACACCCTAGCAACCTCCTAGCAACACCATAGCAACCGCCTACCAACAACATAGCAACCACCTAGAACACCCAGGCAACCGCCTAGAAACCACCCAGAATACCCTAGCAACCGCCTAGCAACACCATAACGACCACCCATAACATCCTAGCAACTGCCTAGCAACCACCCAGAATACCTTAGCAACCACCTAGCAACACAATAGCAACCACCCAGAACAGCCTAGCAACCGCATAGAAACACCCTAGCAACCACCCAAAATACCTTAGCCATCGCTTAGCAACACCATAGCAACCACCTAGCAACCACCCAGAACACCCTAGAAACCACCCAAAAGACCCTAGCAACCGCCTTGCAACCACCCAGAGTACCTTAGCAACCGCCTAGCAACACCATAGCAACCACCCAGAACACCCTAGCAACCTCCTAGCAACACCCAGGCAACCGCCTAGCAACCACCCAGAACACCCTAGCAACCACCTAGCAACAAACCAAAAGACCCTGGCAACCCCCCATAATATCCTAGCAACCACCCAGAACACAATAGCAACCACCCAAAATACCTTAGCAACCGCCTCAACCACCCAAAAGACCACAGCAACCACTGAAAATATTCTAGCAACCACCCAGAACACCATAGCAACCACCTAGCAACCACCCAGAATACCTTAGCAAACACCTAGCAACCACCCAGAACACCATAGCAACCGCATAGAAACACCCTAGCAACCACCCAAAATACCTTAGCTCTCGTTTAGCAACACCATAGCAACCGCCTAGCAACCACCCAGAACACCCTAGCAACGACCCAAAAGACCCTAGCAACCACCCAAAAGACCCTAGCAACCGCCTAGCAACCACCCAAAATACCCTAGCAACCACTGAAAATATCCTAGCAACCACCCAGAACACCATTGCAACCGCCTAGCAACCACCAAGAATACATTAGCAACCGCCTAGCAATACCATAGCAACCACCCAGAACAGCCTAGCAACCGCCTAGAAACACCCTAGCAACCACCCAAAATAAATTAGCAACCGCTTAGCAACACCATAGCAACTGCCTAGCAACCACCCAGAACACCCTAGCAACCACCCAAAAGACCCTGGCAACCACCCATAATATCCTAGCAACCACCCAGAACACACTAGCAACCACTGAAAATATTCTAGCAACCACCCAGAACACCATAGCAACAACCTAGCAACCACCCAGAATACCTTAGCAAAAACCTAGCAACACCATAGCAACCTCCTAGCAACACCCTAGCAATCAGAATCAGAATCAGAATCAGAATCAGAAATCAGAATCAGAAAGAGCTTTATTGCCAAGTGTGCTTGCACCCACAAGGAATTTTTCTTGGTACTGAAGCTTCCAGTGCACATATACAAATACAAATACAACAAGAAACATAGTAATACAAATTCTAAGAATAAAATATATAAAAAAATAAAATAAAAAAAAATAGTATAAAAAGTAAAAAAAAGGGGTCACAGTTGGGTTTAGTCTGAATAAACATTTACAGATTATGAACATATTTACAGTATTTTGAGAAGTATGAATAATATAAATATAAATATCACCTGAGTTAGAGAATATTACACTAGACAGTGGGAGTCTAGTGCATGTTACAGATTATGAACATATTTACAGTATTTTGAGTAGTATGAATAATATAAATATAAATATCACCTGAGTTAAGAGAATATTGCACTAGACAGTGGGAGTATTGCACTTGCAGGCATATGCCTTGGGGGGCATGTTAAGTGTTCAGAAGGGAAATGGCCTGTGGAAAGAAACTGTTCCTGTGCCTGGATGTTCTTGTGGCCAGTGATCTGTGTCGCCGTCCTGACGGTAACAGTTCAAACAGGGGGTGTCCAGGGTGAGTGGAGTCTGTGATGATTTTACCTGCTCTCTTCCTCACTCTGGAAGAGTACAGGTCCTGGAGGGTTGGCAGGGGGGCACCAATAATCCTCTCTGCTGTCCGGACTGTCCGTTGTAGTCTCCTGATGTCCGATTTGGTAGCTGAACCAAACCAGACAGTGATGGAAGTGCTTAAAACAGACTCAATGACGGCTGAGTAGAACTGGATCAGCAGCTCCTGTGGCAGATTGAACTTCTTCAGCTGGCGAAGGAAGTACAGTCTCTGCTGGGCCTTTTTCACAATGGAGTCAATGTGATTTGCCCACTTCAGGTCCTGAGAGATGGTAGAGCCCAGGAACCTGAATGACTCCACTGCTTCCACAGTGCTGTTCATGATGGTGAGAGGGGGGAGTGCTGGGGATTTTCTCCTGAAATCCACAATCATCTCCACTGTTTTGAGCGTGTTCAGCTCAAGGTTGTTATAGCTGCACCAGACAGCCAGCTGTTCAACCCCCAGTCTGTAAGCAGACTCGTCACCATTTTGGATGAGACCGATGACGGTGGTGTCGTCTGCAAATTTCAGGAGCTTGACAGAGGGGTCTTTAGAAGTGCAGTCATTAGTGTACAGGGAGAAGAGCAGTGGGGAGAGAACGCACCCTTGGGGGGCGCCAGTGCTGATGGTGAGGGTCCTGGATGTGAGCTTCCCCAGTCTCACTCGCTGCTGCCGGTCTGTCAGGAAGCTGGAGATCCACTGACAGATTGAGGATGGCATGGAGAGCTGAGTCAGTTTGGCTGTGAGAAGATCAGGGATGATGGTATTGAAGGCCGAACTGAAGTCCACAAATAAGATCCGTGCATAAGTCCCAGGTCTGTCAAGATGTTGCAGGATATAGTGCAGTCCCATGTTGACTGCATCATCCACAGACCTGTTTGCTCTGTAAGCAAACTGAAAGGGATCCAGAAGGGGTCCAGTGATGTCCTTCAGATAGGCCAACACCAGTCTTTCAAACGACTTCATGACCACAGACGTGAGAGCGACAGGTCTGTAGTCATTAAGTCCAGTGATTTTAGGTTTTTTGGGAACCGGAATGATAGTGGAGCGTTTGAAGCAGCAGGGAACTTCACACTGCTCCAATGATCTGTTGAAGATCTGCGTGAAGACTGGGGCCAGTTGGTCAGCGCAGGCTTTTAGACAAGCAGATGAGATGCCGTCTGGGCCTGAAGCTTTCCTAGTCTTCTGTTTTTTGAAGACTCGGCTCACGTCCTCCACACAGACCTTAAGCTCAGGTTGGATGGCAGAAGGGGGGAGGAGAGGGGTTGCAGGAGGTGATGGTGGATGTGTGAAGTGCACATCAGAGCGGGTGTGAGGTGTGAGTCTGGGCTTCTCAAACCTGCAATAGAATGCATTGAGAGTGTCAGCCAGTTGTTGATTCTCCACAGATCGGGGGGATGGTGATTTGTAGTTGGTGATGTTCCTCAGGCCTCTCCAGACTGATGCCGGGTCGTTGGCTGAAAACTGGTTTTTCAGCTTTTCAGAGTAGCTTCTTTTAGCAACTCTGATCTCCTTTGTCAGTCTGTTTCTGGCCTGGTTATACAAGATTTTATCCCCACTTCTGTAAGCATCCTCTTTGGCATGACGAAGCTGTTTGAGTTTCCCAGTAAACCATGGTTTATCATTAGTGAATGATAAGAATGTCCTGGTAGGAATGCATGTATCCTCACAGAAACTGATATATGATGTTACAGTATCTGTGAGCTCATCCAGATCGGTGGCTGCAGCTTCAAAAACAGTCCAATCAGTGCAATCGAAGCAGGCCTGTAGATCCTGCTCTGCTTCGTTGGTCCATCTTTTTACAGTCCTTATTACAGGTTTAGCTGATTTCAGTTTCTGCCTGTAGGTCGGTATAAGATGAACCAAACAATGATCAGAGAGCCCCAAAGCTGCCCGTGGGACGGAGTGATACGCATTCTTTATCGTGGTGTAACAGTGGTCCAATATATTACTGTCTCTGGTAGGACATGTAACATGCTGTCTGTATTTTGGCAGTTCACGGGAGAGATTTGCTTTGTTAAAATCCCCAAGAATGATTAAAAGAGAGTCTGGGTACCTTTGTTCCATTTCAGCTATATGTTCAGCCAGCTGTTGTATCGCCGCGCTCACACACGCGTCTGGAGGAATGTAAACATTCGCGAGAATGAATGAGGAAAACTCCCGCGGCGAGTAGAAAGGTTTACAGTTTATGAAATGTGCCTCTAAATTAGGAGAGCACATCTTCTTCAGTGTTGTTACATCTGAACACCAACTTTCGTTAATGTAGAAACACAATCCACCACCTCTCGTTTTCCCCGTTAGTTCCGCGATGCGATCCGCTCGGAACAGCTGAAAGCCCGGCAGATGTAGTGCGTTGTCCGGTATGGCTTCACTCAGCCAGGTTTCAGTGAAGCACAGAGCAGCGGAGTTTAAAAAATCCTTGTTAGTGCGGGTGAGGAGAAGAAGTTCGTCCATTTTGTTAGGAAGAGATCGGAGATTCGCAAGATGAATACTGGGGAGTGCAGTACGGAGGCCGCGCTCGCGGAGTTTAACCAGCGCGCCAGCGCGCTTCCCGCGTTTGCGTCTGACCGCGCGTTTGAACAACACCGCTGCCCCTCCGACGAGAATGTCCAGTAAAACGTCTGAGTAATCAAAATCTGTAAAAAAGTTGTCTGGTGTGTGTTTCCTAATGTCCAGTAGTTCGTCTTTGGTGAAACTGATAGGAAAAGAATGACTAAACGCAGAACAAACCAACAAAAACAACACAATAACTGGAGAGCTCCACACCGAGGCAGCCATCCGCGGCGCCATCTTGGATATTTATCGCTTAGCAACCACCCAAAATACCTTAGCAACTGCCTAGCAACAACATAGCAACCACCCAGAACACCCAGGCAACCGCCTAGAAACCACCCAGAATACCCTAGCAACCGCCTAGCAACACCATAACGACCACCCATAACATCCTAGCAACTGCCTAGCAACCACCCAGAATACCTTAGCAACCACCTAGCAACACCATAGCAACCACCCAAAATACATTAGCCATCGCTTAGCAACACCATAGCAACCGCCTAGCAACCACCCAGAACACCCTAGCA
This sequence comes from Leuciscus leuciscus, assembly GCF_965113295.1. Taxonomy (NCBI): domain Eukaryota; kingdom Metazoa; phylum Chordata; class Actinopteri; order Cypriniformes; family Leuciscidae; genus Leuciscus; species Leuciscus leuciscus. The sequence continues at coordinate 14,819,560 of NC_138731.1, read as the reverse complement.
ACCACCCAAAAGACCCTAGCAACCACCCAAAAGACCCTATCAACCGCCTTGCAACCACCCAGAGTACCTTAGCAACAGCCTAGCAACACCATAGCAACCACCCAGAACACCCTAGCAACATCCTAGCAACACCCTAGCAACCGCCTAGCAACCACCCAAAATACCTTAGCAACTGCCTAGCAACAACATAGCAACCACCCAGAACACCCAGGCAACCGCCTAGAAACCACCCAGAATACCCTAGCAACCGCCTAGCAACACCATAACGACCACCCTAGCAACTGCATAGCAAAAAACATTCTGGTCCAAACTTTCTCAAGCCAACTTAAAGTTTGTCTCGACGAACTTTCGCATCTAATTATTATTACTATAATTATCTTAATAATTCTATTATTATTTCTGGTCAAAGGTTCCCTAAAAAGTTTTTAAATTATGTAAAATTATAGACTCCATCTGATGATAAATATGTCTAACCTCTCCGTCAAAATTTTCTACTGACGGGTCACATCTATATTTTTAAAATGGCCCAAGTGCGATTCTTGTTGCAATAGTCTGTTAACATTGGCTCAATGAGAAATACGTCAGACTAATTGAATTTTTGTTACAGTGTAACACAAGAAAGAGTCCACTAGTATATATAGAAAGGTCAAGTTTCGAGTACTCCTTGGCCAGAAAAAATTTCAGTATGTCAAAAATGGACTTTTGTCAGGATGGAATAACATCTTTAAGGACTCTTTGGCCAGAAATATGTTCAGTAGGTCAAAAGCGTACCATTGTAATAACATTATGTGCTTTGCACAAACGATCTAACGTTGAGCATCATTAAAGAAACATAGGCTATGCACTTCTTGCATTGCATTACACTAACGATCTAACGTTGTGCAACTTGAAGCATAACATACAGATTATGCACTTCTCGCACTGCAGTGCATTGCACACCAGAACAAAATCATTCCCAGGTTCATTATGAGTGTTATTGCATTGCATTGCACAAACGTTGTGCACTGAAGAATAACATACAGGTTATACCAGAACTAACTCATTCCCATGTTCAAAGAAGAGATAAAGTGTGTTGTTGCATTGTATTGCACTAAAGATCTAACGTTGTGCACTGAAGAATAACATATAAGTTATGCACTTTTTACAATGCATTAAATTGCACACCAGAACTAACTCATTCCCATGTTGATTAAAAACATAACGTGTGTTGTTGCATTGCATTGCACTAACGATCTAACGTTGTTTACTGAAGAGTAACATATAGGTTATGCACTTCTTACATTGCATTGCATTGCACACCGGATCAAACTCATTCCCATGTTCATTAAAGACATAACTATGTGTGTTGATCTGACACACAACACACGATCTGACGTTGTGCACTGAATAACAATATGCACTTTTCGCATTGCATTAAATTGCACACCATTGCATTGCGGTTGCACACCAGAACTAACTCATTCCCATGTTGACATAACGTGTGTTGTTGCATTGCACATTGCATTGTATTGCATTGCATTGCATTGCATTGCACTAACGATCTAACGTTGTGAACTGGAAAATAACACATGTACTTTTCGCATTGCATTGCATGGCATTGCACTGCACTAACGATCTGACGTTGTGCACTGAATAACTATATGCACTTTTTGCATTGCATTGCATTGCACACCAGAACTAACTCATTCCCATGTTGATTAAAGACAACGTGTGGTTGCATTGCATTGCATTGCATTGCATTGCATTGCATTGCATTGCATTGCATTGCCTTGTTTTGCTTTGCACTGCATTGCATTGCATTGCATTGCATTAACGATCTAACGTTGTGCACTGAAGAATAACATATGCACTTTTCACATTGCATTGCATTGCACACCAGAACTAACTCATTCCCATGTTGATTAAAGTCATAACGTGTGGTTGCATTGCATTGCATTGCATTGCATTGCATTGCATTAACTTGTTTTGCTTTGCACTGCATTGCATTGCATTGCATTAACGATCTAACTTTGTGCACTGAAGAATAACATATGCACTTTTCACATTGCACACCAGGACTAAATCCTTCCCATGTTCATTAAAGAGATATGTGTGTTGTTGCATTGCATTGCACAAACGATCTAACCGTTGTGCACTGAAGAATACCATATAGGTTATGCACTTTTTGCATTGCATTGCACACCAGAACTGTCATTCCCATGTTCATTAAAGAGATAACGTGTGTTGTTGCATTGCATTGCATTGCACTAACATACGTTATGCAAGTTTTGCATTGCATTGCATTGCGCACCAGAACTAACTCATCCCCATGTTGATTAAAGACATAACGTGTGGTTGCATTGCATTGTATTGCATTGCATTGCATTGCATTGCATTGCCTTGTTTTGCTTTGCACTTGCATTGCATTGCATTAACGATCTAACGTTGTGCACTGAAGAATAACATATGCACTTTTCACATCACATTGCACTTTTCACAATGCAATGCAATGCAATGCAAAGCAATGCAATGCAATGCAATGCAATGCAATGCAATGCAAAGCAATGCAATGCAATGCAACGCAATGCAATGCAACGCAATGCAATGCAATGCAATGCAATGCAATGCAACCACACGTTATGTCTTTAATCAACATGGGGATGAGTTAGTTCTGGTGTGCAATGCAATGCAATGCAAAAAGTGCATAACGTATGTTAGTGCAATGCAATGCAATGCAACAACACACGTTATCTCTTTAATGAACATGGGAATGACAGTTCTGGTGTGCAATGCAATGCAAAAAGTGCATAACCTATATGGTATTCTTCAGTGCACTGCATTGACTTTGCTTTGCATTGCATTGCATTGCTTTGCATTGCATTGCATTGCATTGCATTGCATTGCATTGCATTGCATTGCATTGCATTGCATTGCATTGCATTGCTTTGCATTGCATTGCATTGCATTGCATTACATTGCATTGTATTGCATTGCCTTGTTTTGCTTTGCACTGCATTGCATTGCATTGCATTAACGATCTAACGTTGTGCACTGAAGAATAACATATGCACTTTTCACATTGCACACCAGAACTAAATCCTTCCCATGTTCATTAAAGATATATGTGTGTTGTTGCATTGCATTGCACAAACGATCTAACCGTTGTGCGCTGAAGAATAACATATTGGTTATGCACTTTTTGCATTGCATTGCACACCAGAACTGTCATTCCCATGTTCATTAAAGAGATAACGTGTGGTTGCATTGCATTGCATTGCATTGCATTGCATTAACGATCTAACGTTGTGCACTGAAGAATAACATATGCACTTTTCACATTGCACACCAGAACTAAATCCTTCCCATGTTCATTAAAGAGATATGTGTGTTGTTGCATTGCATTGCACAAACGATCTAACCGTTGTGCACTGAAGAATAACATATTGGTTATGCACTTTTTGCATTGCATTGCACACCAGAACTGTCATTCCCATGTTCATTAAAGAGATAACGTGTGGTTGCATTGCATTGCATTGCATTAACGATCTAACGTTGTGCACTGAAGAATAACATATGCACTTTTCACATTGCATTGCATTGCACACCAGAACTAACTCATTCCCATGTTGATTAAAGACATAACGTGTGGTTGCATTGCATTGCATTGCATTGTTTTGCTTTGCACTGCATTGCATTGCATTGCATTGCATTAACGATCTAACGTTGTGCACTGAAGAATAACATATGCACTTTTTAGGGTGTTCTGGGTGGTTGCAAGGATGTTATGGTTGATTACTAGGGTGTTCTGGGTGGTTGCTAGGCGGTTGCTAGGGTATTTTGGGTGGTTGCTAGGGTCTTCTTGGTGGTTGGCTATGGTGTTATGGATGGTTACTAGGCGGTTGCTAGGCGGAGGCTAAGGTATTTTGGGTGGTTGCTAGGGTTTTGTTAGCGGTTGCTAAGGTATTTTGGGTGGTTGCTAGGGTGTTGCTAGGTGGTTGCTAGGGTATTCTGGGTGGTTGCAAGGCGGTTGCTAGGGTATTTTGGGTGGTTGCTAGGTGGTTGCTAGGGTGTTGCTAAGCGGTTGCTAAGGTATTTTGGGTGGTTGCTAGGGTGTTTCTAGGTGGTTGCTATGGTGTTGCTAGGCGGTTGCTAAGGTATTCTGGGTGGTTGCTGGCGGTTGCTATGTGTTGCTAGGATATTTTCAGTGGTTGCTATGGTCTTTTGGGTGGTTGCTAGGCGGTTGCTAGGGTATTTTGGGTGGTTGTTAGGGTGTTCTGGGCGGTTGGTAGGATGTTATGGTTGATTACTAGGGTGTTCTGGGTGGTTGCTAGGCGGTTGCTAGGGTATTTTGGGTGGTTGCTAGGGTCTTCTGAGTGGTTGGCTATGGTGTTATGGATGGTTACTAGGGTGTTTTGGGTGGTTGCTAGGGTGTTGCTAGATGGTTGATAGGGTGTTCTGGGTGGTTGCTATGGTATTGCTAGGCGTTTGCTATGGTGTTCTTGGTTGTTGCTATGGTGTTGCTAGGCGGAGGCTAAGGTATTTTGTGTGGTTGCTAGGCGGTTGCTAGGATGTTGCTAGGTGGTTGCTAAGGTATTTTGGGTGGTTGCTAGGGTGTTGCTAGGCGGTTGCTAAGGTATTCTGGGTGGTTGCTAGGCGGTTGCTAGAATATTTTGGGTGGTTGCTAGGGTCTTTTGGGTGGTTGCAAGGCTGTTGCTAGGGTATTTTGGGTTGGTTGCTAGGGTGTTCTGGGTGGTTGCTATGGTGTTGCTAGGTGGTCGCTAAGGTACTCTGGGTGGTTGCAAGGTGGTTGCTAGGGTCTTTTGGGTGGTTGCTAAGTGGTTGCTAGGGTGTTCTGGGTGATTGCTAGGCGGTTGCTATTGTGTTGCTAAGCGATGGCTAAGGTATTTTGGGTGGTTGCTAGGGTGTTTATATGCGGTTGCTAGGCTGTTCTGGGTGGTTGCTATGGTGTTGCTAGGTGGTTGCTAAGGTATTCTGGGTGGTTGCTAGGCAGTTGCTAGGATGTTATGGGTGGTCGTTATGGTGTTGCTAGGCGGTTGCTAGGGTATTCTGGGTTGTTTCTAGGCGGTTGCTATGGTGTTGCAAGGCGGTTGCTAGGGTCTTTTGGGTGGTTGCTAGGGTCTTTTGGGTGGTTGCTAGGTGGTTGCTAGGGTGTTCTGGGTGGTTGCTAGGCGGTTGCTATGGTGTTGCTAAGCGAGAGCTAAGGTATTTTGGGTGGTTGCTAGGGTGTTTCTATGCGGTTGCTAGGCTGTTCTGGGTGGTTGCTATGATGTTGCTAGGTGGTTGCTAAGGTATTCTGGGTGGTTGCTAGTGTGTTCTGGGTGGTTGCTAGGATATTATGGGTGGTTGCCAGGGTCTTTTGGTTTGTTGCTAGGCAGTTGCTAAGGTATTTTGGGTGGTTGCTAGGGTGTTGCTAGGAGGTTGCTAGGGTGTTCTGGGTGGTTGCTATGGTGTTGCTAGGCGGTTGCTAAGGTACTCTGGGTGGTTGCAAGGCGGTTGCTAGGGTCTTTTGGGTGGTTTCTAGGGTGTTCTGGGTGGTTGCTAGGTGGTTGCTATGGTGTTGCTAAGCGATGGCTAAGGTATTTTGGGTGGTTGCTAGGGTGTTTCTATGCGGTTGCTAGGCTGTTCTGGGTGGTTGCTATTGTGTTGCTAGGTGGTTGCTAAGGTATTCTGGGTGGTTGCTAGGCAGTTGCTAGGATGTTATGGGTGGTCGTTATGGTGTTGCTAGGCGGTTGCTAGGGTATTCTGGGTGGTTTCTAGGCGGTTGCCTGGGTGTTCTAGGTGGTTGCTATGTTGTTGGTAGGCGGTTGCTATGGTGTTGCTAGGAGGTTGCTAGGGTGTTCTGGGTGGTTGCTATGGTGTTGCTAGGTGGTTGCTAAGGTATTCTGGGTGGTTGCTAGGCGGTTGCTATGGTGTTCTGGGTGGTTGCTAGAATATTTTCAGTGGTTGCTATGGTCTTTTGGGTGGTTGAGGCGGTTGCTAGGGTATTTTGGGTGGTTGCCAGGGTCTTTTGGTTGGTTGCTAGGTGGTTGCTAGGGTGTTCTGGGTGGTTGTTAGGCAGTTGCTAGGGTGTTCTGGGTGGTTGTTAGGCAGTTGCTAGGGTGTTCTGAGGTATTTTGCGTGTTTGCAAGGGTGTTCTGACTGGTTGCTATGGTGTTGCTATGGTGTTCTAAGGTATTTTGGGTGGTTGCTAGGGTGTTGCTAGGTGGTTGCTAAGGTCTTTTGGGTGGTTGCTAGGCAGTTGCTAGTTTGTTCTGAGGTATTTTGGGTGGTTGCTAGGGTGTTCTGAGTGTCTGCTGTGGTGTTGCTATGGTGTTCTAAGGCAGTGGTTCCCAACCTTTTTATGTCTGAGACCCCCTTTTTCCCAAGAAAATATTTTAGGGCCCCCCTTCACATTTAATGATATTATCGCTCTTGTAAGCTTGCAGCAAGGATGACAGAATATGTTGTTTTCAAGCAAACGGTATGTTTACTATAACCAGAATGTTTATGCATAAATAATAGCCTATAATATTGAAAATACCATAACAAAAACATCAGAAGGCCCTTTGTAATTTAAAAACGTAAGCCTAGGAGTAGCCTATAAATTGGCCCTATTTGAAATGCAATAAAAATATTCACACTGGTGTGTAGGTAAAAAAAAAAAAGTATATAGGCTATTACTAAATGACTGCTGTCTGGGACCTCAATACTTGCATGTTATTTGTGAGGCTTTATCAATGTGAGGCTTTATTTTTGACGCTTTTGGCGCTATAGCGAGCGATAATAAACTTGCGTTTATTAACAGAATAATGCGTCTTTCGGAAGAACATTGTAGCCGGAACTACTTCTCTCTGTGTACGTCTATGACGAGTCACGCAGGTACTGGGCTACTCCGCAGCGGCAGCGATCCGAACCAGTGTGAAATAGTCCCAATGTAAAAACTTATTATAGGTGTACCATAGTGGTTTAGGATAAGACAAAAACACGGATTGGAAAATGGATTCATGATGAACTCGCTCATTATATAAATTTTGTAAATTTTGAACAAAAAAAAGTGAAGGACTTTTATTTAATGCTCATTGCTCAAAACGATTCAAAATACGACGCGACCCCCCACAGAGCTCGCTGAGGCCCCCTTGTGGGAACAGATGTTCTAAGGTATTTTGGGTGGTTGCTAGGGTGTTGCTAGGCGGTTGCTAAGGTATTTTGGGTGGTTGCTATGGTGTTGCTAGGCTGTTTTGGGTGGTTGCTAGGGTATTGCACAAACGTTGTGCACTGAAGAATAACATACAGGTTATACCAGAACTAACTCATTCCCATGTTCAAAGAAGAGATAAAGTGTGTTGTTGCATTGTATTGCACTAAAGATCTAACGTTGTGCACTGAAGAATAACATATAAGTTATGCACTTTTTACAATGCATTAAATTGCACACCAGAACTAACTCATTCCCATGTTGATTAAAAACATAACGTGTGTTGTTGCATTGCATTGCACTAACGATCTAACGTTGTTTACTGAAGAGTAACATATAGGTTATGCACTTCTTACATTGCATTGCATTGCACACCGGATCAAACTCATTCCCATGTTCATTAAAGACATAACTATGTGTGTTGATCTGACACACAACACACGATCTGACGTTGTGCACTGAATAACAATATGCACTTTTCGCATTGCATTAAATTGCACACCATTGCATTGCGGTTGCACACCAGAACTAACTCATTCCCATGTTGACATAACGTGTGTTGTTGCATTGCACATTGCATTGTATTGCATTGCATTGCATTGCATTGCACTAACGATCTAACGTTGTGAACTGGAAAATAACACATGTACTTTTCGCATTGCATTGCATGGCATTGCACTGCACTAACGATCTGACGTTGTGCACTGAATAACTATATGCACTTTTTGCATTGCATTGCATTGCACACCAGAACTAACTCATTCCCATGTTGATTAAAGACAACGTGTGGTTGCATTGCATTGCATTGCATTGCATTGCATTGCATTGCATTGCATTGCATTGCATTGCATTGCATTGCATTGCATTGCCTTGTTTTGCTTTGCACTGCATTGCATTGCATTGCATTAACGATCTAACGTTGTGCACTGAAGAATAACATATGCACTTTTCACATTGCATTGCATTGCACACCAGAACTAACTCATTCCCATGTTGATTAAAGTCATAACGTGTGGTTGCATTGCATTGCATTGCATTGCATTGCATTGCTTTGCATTGCATTGCATTGCATTTTATTGCATTGCATTGCATTGCATTGCATTGCATTGCATTGCTTTGCATTGCTTTGCATTGTATTGCATTGCATTGCATTGCATTGCATTGCATTGCATTGCATTGCATTGCATTGCATTGCATTGCATTGCCTTGTTTTGTTTTGTTTTGATTTGCACTGCATTGCATTGCATTGCATTGCATTGCCTTGTTTTGTTTTGTTTTGATTTGCACTGCATTGCATTGCATTGCATTGCATTACATTGCATTGCATTGCATTGCATTGCATTGCATTGCATTACATTGCATTGCATTGCATTGCATTGCATTAACTTGTTTTGCTTTGCACTGCATTGCATTGCATTGCATTAACGATCTAACTTTGTGCACTGAAGAATAACATATGCACTTTTCACATTGCACACCAGGACTAAATCCTTCCCATGTTCATTAAAGAGATATGTGTGTTGTTGCATTGCATTGCACAAACGATCTAACCGTTGTGCACTGAAGAATACCATATAGGTTATGCACTTTTTGCATTGCATTGCACACCAGAACTGTCATTCCCATGTTCATTAAAGAGATAACGTGTGTTGTTGCATTGCATTGCATTGCACTAACATACGTTATGCAAGTTTTGCATTGCATTGCATTGCACACCAGAACTAACTCATCCCCATGTTGATTAAAGACATAACGTGTGGTTGCATTGCATTGTATTGCATTGCATTGCATTGCATTGCATTGCATTGCATTGCCTTGTTTTGCTTTGCACTGCATTGCATTGCATTAACGATCTAACGTTGTGCACTGAAGAATAACATATGCACTTTTCACATCACATTGCACTTTTCACAATGCAATGCAATGCAAAGCAATGCAATGCAATGCAATGCAATGCAATGCAATGCAATGCAATGCAAAGCAATGCCATGCAACGCAATGCAATGCAATGCAATGCAATGCAATGCAATGCAATGCAATGCAACCACACGTTATGTCTTTAATCAACATGGGGATGAGTTAGTTCTGGTGTGCAATGCAATGCAATGCAAAAAGTGCATAGCGTATGTTAGTGCAATGCAATGCAATGCAACAACACACGTTATCTCTTTAATGAACATGGGAATGACAGTTCTGGTGTGCAATGCAATGCAAAAAGTGCATAACCTATATGGTATTCTTCAGTGCACTGCATTGACTTTGTTTTGCTTTGCACTGCATTATTGCATTGCATTGCATTGCTTTGCATTGCATTGCTTTGCATTGCATTGCATTGCATTGCATTGCATTGCATTGCATTGCATTGCATTGCATTGCATTGCATTACATTGCATTGTATTGCATTGCCTTGTTTTGCTTTGCACTGCATTGCATTGCATTGCATTAACGATCTAACGTTGTGCACTGAAGAATAACATATGCACTTTTCACATTGCACACCAGAACTAAATCCTTCCCATGTTCATTATAGAGATATGTGTGTTGTTGCATTGCATTGCACAAACGATCTAACCGTTGTGCGCTGAAGAATAACATATTGGTTATGCACTTTTTGCATTGCATTGCACACCAGAACTGTCATTCCCATGTTCATTAAAGAGATAACGTGTGGTTGCATTGCATTGCATTGCATTAACGATCTAACGTTGTGCACTGAAGAATAACATATGCACTTTTCACATTGCATTGCATTGCACACCAGAACTAACTCATTCCCATGTTGATTAAAGACATAACGTGTGGTTGCATTGCATTGCATTGCATTGTTTTGCTTTGCACTGCATTGCATTGCATTGCATTGCATTGCATTAACGATCTAACGTTGTGCACTGAAGAATAACATATGCACTTTTTAGGGTGTTCTGGGTGGTTGCAAGGATGTTATGGTTGATTACTAGGGTGTTCTGGGTGGTTGCTAGGCGGTTGCTAGGGTATTTTGGGTGGTTGCTAGGGTCTTCTGGGTGGTTGGCTATGGTGTTATGGATGGTTACTAGGCGGTTGCTAGGCGGAGGCTAAGGTATTTTGGGTGGTTGCTAGGGTTTTGTTAGCGGTTGCTAAGGTATTTTGGGTGGTTGCTAGGGTGTTGCTAGGTGGTTGCTAGGGTATTCTGGGTGGTTGCAAGGCGGTTGCTAGGGTATTTTGGGTGGTTGCTAGGTGGTTGCTAGGGTGTTGCTAAGCGGTTGCTAAGGTATAATGGGTGGTTGCTAGGGTGTTTCTAGGTGGTTGCTATGGTGTTGCTAGGCGGTTGCTAAGGTATTCTGGGTCGTTGCTGGCGGTTGCTATGTGTTGCTAGGATATTTTCAGTGGTTGCTATGGTCTTTTGGGTGGTTGCTAGGCGGTTGCTAGGGTATTTTGGGTGGATGTTAGGGTGTTCTGGGCGGTTGGTAGGATGTTATGGTTGATTACTAGGGTGTTCTGGGTGGTTGCTAGGCGGTTGCTAGGGTATTTTGGGTGGTTGCTAGGGTCTTCTGAGTTGTTGGCTATGGTGTTATGGATGGTTACTAGGGTGTTTTGGGTGGTTGCTAGGGTGTTGCTAGATGGTTGATAGGGTGTTCTGGGTGGTTGCTATGGTATTGCTAGGCGTTTGCTATGGTGTTCTTGGTTGTTGCTATGGTGTTGCTAGGCGGAGGCTAAGGTATTTTGTGTGGTTGCTAGGCGGTTGCTAGGATGTTGCTAGGTGGTTGCTAAGGTATTTTGTGTGTTGTTGCATTGCATTGCACTAACGATCTAACGTTGTTTACTGAAGAGTAACATATAGGTTATGCACTTCTTACATTGCATTGCATTGCACACCGGATCAAACTCATTCCCATGTTCATTAAAGACATAACTATGTGTGTTGATCTGACACACAACACACGATCTGACGTTGTGCACTGAATAACAATATGCACTTTTCGCATTGCATTAAATTGCACACCATTGCATTGCGGTTGCACACCAGAACTAACTCATTCCCATGTTGACATAACGTGTGTTGTTGCATTGCACATTGCATTGTATTGCATTGCATTGCATTGCATTGCATTGCACTAACGATCTAACGTTGTGAACTGGAAAATAACACATGTACTTTTCGCATTGCATTGCATGGCATTGCACTGCACTAACGATCTGACGTTGTGCACTGAATAACTATATGCACTTTTTGCATTGCATTGCATTGCACACCAGAACTAACTCATTCCCATGTTGATTAAAGACAACGTGTGGTTGCATTGCATTGCATTGCATTGCATTGCATTGCATTGCATTGCCTTGTTTTGCTTTGCACTGCATTGCATTGCATTGCATTAACGATCTAACGTTGTGCACTGAAGAATAACATATGCACTTTTCACATTGCATTGCATTGCACACCAGAACTAACTCATTCCCATGTTGATTAAAGTCATAACGTGTGGTTGCATTGCATTGCATTGCATTGCTTTGCATTGCATTGCATTGCATTGCATTTTATTGCATTGCATTGCATTGCATTGCATTGCATTGCATTGCATTGCTTTGCATTGCTTTGCATTGCATTGCATTGCATTGCATTGCATTGCATTGCATTGCATTGCTTTGCATTGCATTGCATTGCTTTGCATTGCATTGCTTTGCATTGCATTGCATTGCATTGCATTGCATTGCATTGCATTGCATTGCATTGCATTGCATTGCATTGCATTGCATTGCATTGCATTGCATTGCATTGCCTTGTTTTGTTTTGTTTTGATTTGCACTGCATTGCATTGCATTGCATTGCATTACATTACATTGCATTGCATCGCATTGCATTGCATTACATTGCATTGCATTGCATTGCATTGCATTGCATTGCATTGCATTGCTTTGCTTTGCATTGCATTGCTTTGCATTGCATTGCATTGCATTGCATTGCATTGCATTGCATTGCATTGCATTGCATTGCATTGCATTGCATTGCATTGCATTGCATTAACTTGTTTTGCTTTGCACTGCATTGCATTGCATTGCATTAACGATCTAACTTTGTGCACTGAAGAATAACATATGCACTTTTCACATTGCACACCAGGACTAAATCCTTCCCATGTTCATTAAAGAGATATGTGTGTTGTTGCATTGCATTGCACAAACGATCTAACCGTTGTGCACTGAAGAATACCATATAGGTTATGCACTTTTTGCATTGCATTGCACACCAGAACTGTCATTCCCATGTTCATTAAAGAGATAACGTGTGTTGTTGCATTGCATTGCATTGCACTAACATACGTTATGCAAGTTTTGCATTGCATTGCATTGCACACCAGAACTAACTCATCCCCATGTTGATTAAAGACATAACGTGTGGTTGCATTGCATTGTATTGCATTGCATTGCATTGCATTGCATTGCCTTGTTTTGCTTTGCACTGCATTGCATTGCATTAACGATCTAACGTTGTGCACTGAAGAATAACATATGCACTTTTCACATCACATTGCACTTTTCACAATGCAATGCAATGCAATGCAAAGCAATGCAATGCAATGCAAAGCAATGCAATGCAATGCAATGCAATGCAAAGCAATGCAATGCAATGCAACGCAATGCAATGCAACGCAATGCAATGCAATGCAATGCAATGCAACCACACGTTATGTCTTTAATCAACATGGGGATGAGTTAGTTCTGGTGTGCAATGCAATGCAATGCAAAAAGTGCATAACGTATGTTAGTGCAATGCAATGCAATGCAACAACACACGTTATCTCTTTAATGAACATGGGAATGACAGTTCTGGTGTGCAATGCAATGCAAAAAGTGCATAACCTATATGGTATTCTTCAGTGCACTGCATTGACTTTGTTTTGCTTTGCACTGCATTGCATTGCATTGCATTGCTTTGCATTGCATTGCATTGCTTTGCATTGCATTGCATTGCATTGCTTTGCATTGCATTGCATTGCATTGCATTGCATTGCATTGCATTGCATTGCATTGCATTGCATTGCATTGCTTTGCATTGCATTGCATTGCATTGCATTACATTGCATTGTATTGCATTGCCTTGTTTTGCTTTGCACTGCATTGCATTGCATTGCATTAACGATCTAACGTTGTGCACTGAAGAATAACATATGCACTTTTCACATTGCACACCAGAACTAAATCCTTCCCATGTTCATTAAAGAGATATGTGTGTTGTTGCATTGCATTGCACAAACGATCTAACCGTTGTGCGCTGAAGAATAACATATTGGTTATGCACTTTTTGCATTGCATTGCACACCAGAACTGTCATTCCCATGTTCATTAAAGAGATAACGTGTGGTTGCATTGCATTGCATTGCATTGCATTGCATTAACGATCTAACGTTGTGCACTGAAGAATAACATATGCACTTTTCACATTGCACACCAGAACTAAATCCTTCCCATGTTCATTAAAGAGATATGTGTGTTGTTGCATTGCATTGCACAAACGATCTAACCGTTGTGCACTGAAGAATAACATATTGGTTATGCACTTTTTGCATTGCATTGCACACCAGAACTGTCATTCCCATGTTCATTAAAGAGATAACGTGTGGTTGCATTGCATTGCATTGCATTAACGATCTAACGTTGTGCACTGAAGAATAACATATGCACTTTTCACATTGCATTGCATTGCACACCAGAACTAACTCATTCCCATGTTGATTAAAGACATAACGTGTGGTTGCATTGCATTGCATTGCATTGTTTTGCTTTGCACTGCATTGCATTGCATTGCATTGCATTAACGATCTAACGTTGTGCACTGAAGAATAACATATGCACTTTTTAGGGTGTTCTGGGTGGTTGCAAGGATGTTATGGTTGATTACTAGGGTGTTCTGGGTGGTTGCTAGGCGGTTGCTAGGGTATTTTGGGTGGTTGCTAGGGTCTTCTGGGTGGTTGGCTATGGTGTTATGGATGGTTACTAGGCGGTTGCTAGGCGGAGGCTAAGGTATTTTGGGTGGTTGCTAGGGTTTTGTTAGCGGTTGCTAAGGTATTTTGGGTGGTTGCTAGGGTGTTGCTAGGTGGTTGCTAGGGTATTCTGGGTGGTTGCAAGGCGGTTGCTAGGGTATTTTGGGTGGTTGCTAGGTGGTTGCTAGGGTGTTGCTAAGCGGTTGCTAAGGTATTTTGGGTGGTTGCTAGGGTGTTTCTAGGTGGTTGCTATGGTGTTGCTAGGCGGTTGCTAAGGTATTCTGGGTGGTTGCTGGCGGTTGCTATGTGTTGCTAGGATATTTTCAGTGGTTGCTATGGTCTTTTGGGTGGTTGCTAGGCGGTTGCTAGGGTATTTTGGGTGGTTGTTAGGGTGTTCTGGGCGGTTGGTAGGATGTTATGGTTGATTACTAGGGTGTTCTGGGTGGTTGCTAGGCGGTTGCTAGGGTATTTTGGGTGGTTGCTAGGGTCTTCTGAGTGGTTGGCTATGGTGTTATGGATGGTTACTAGGGTGTTTTGGGTGGTTGCTAGGGTGTTGCTAGATGGTTGATAGGGTGTTCTGGGTGGTTGCTATGGTATTGCTAGGCGTTTGCTATGGTGTTCTTGGTTGTTGCTATGGTGTTGCTAGGCGGAGGCTAAGGTATTTTGTGTGGTTGCTAGGCGGTTGCTAGGATGTTGCTAGGTGGTTGCTAAGGTATTTTGGGTGGTTGCTAGGGTGTTGCTAGGCGGTTGCTAAGGTATTCTGGGTGGTTGCTAGGCGGTTGCTAGAATATTTTGGGTGGTTGCTAGGGTCTTTTGGGTGGTTGCAAGGCTGTTGCTAGGGTATTTTGGGTTGGTTGCTAGGGTGTTCTGGGTGGTTGCTATGGTGTTGCTAGGTGGTCGCTAAGGTACTCTGGGTGGTTGCAAGGCGGTTGCTAGGGTCTTTTGGGTGGTTGCTAAGTGGTTGCTAGGGTGTTCTGGGTGATTGCTAGGCGGTTGCTATTGTGTTGCTAAGCGATGGCTAAGGTATTTTGGGTGGTTGCTAGGGTGTTTATATGCGGTTGCTAGGCTGTTCTGGGTGGTTGCTATGGTGTTGCTAGGTGGTTGCTAAGGTATTCTGGGTGGTTGCTAGGCAGTTGCTAGGATGTTATGGGTGGTCGTTATGGTGTTGCTAGGCGGTTGCTAGGGTATTCTGGGTTGTTTCTAGGCGGTTGCTATGGTGTTGCAAGGCGGTTGCTAGGGTCTTTTGGGTGGTTGCTAGGGTCTTTTGGGTGGTTGCTAGGTGGTTGCTAGGGTGTTCTGGGTGGTTGCTAGGCGGTTGCTATGGTGTTGCTAAGCGAGAGCTAAGGTATTTTGGGTGGTTGCTAGGGTGTTTCTATGCGGTTGCTAGGCTGTTCTGGGTGGTTGCTATGATGTTGCTAGGTGGTTGCTAAGGTATTCTGGGTGGTTGCTAGTGTGTTCTGGGTGGTTGCTAGGATATTATGGGTGGTTGCCAGGGTCTTTTGGTTTGTTGCTAGGCAGTTGCTAAGGTATTTTGGGTGGTTGCTAGGGTGTTGCTAGGAGGTTGCTAGGGTGTTCTGGGTGGTTGCTATGGTGTTGCTAGGCGGTTGCTAAGGTACTCTGGGTGGTTGCAAGGCGGTTGCCAGGGTCTTTTGGGTGGTTGCTAGGGTCTTTTGGGTGGTTTCTAGGGTGTTCTGGGTGGTTGCTAGGCGGTTGCTATGGTGTTGTTAAGCGATGGCTAAGGTATTTTGGGTGGTTGCTAGGGTGTTCTGGGTGGTTGCTATGGTGTTGCTAGGTGGTTGCTAAGGTATTCTGGGTGGTTGCTAGGCAGTTGCTAGGATGTTATGGGTGGTCGTTATGGTGTTGCTAGGCGGTTGCTAGGGTATTCTGGGTGGTTTCTAGGCGGTTGCCTGGGTGTTCTGGGTGGTTGCTATGTTGTTGCTAGGCAGTTGCTAAGGTATTTTGGGTGGTTGCTAGGCGGTTGCTAGGGTGTTGCTAGGAGGTTGCTAGGGTGTTCTCGGTGGTTGCTATGGTGTTGCTAGGCGGAGGCTAAGGTATTTTGGGTGGTTGCTAGGGTGTTGCTAGGCGGTTGCTAAGGTATTCTGAGTGGTTGCAAGGCGGTTGCTAGGGTATTTTGGGTGGTTGCTAGGGTCTTTTGGGTGGTTTCTAGGTGGTTGCTAGGCGGTTGCTAAGGTATTCTGGGTGGTTGCTAGGCGGTTGCTAAGATATTTTGGGTGGTTGCTAGGGTGTTGCTAGGCGGTTGCTAAGGTATTCTGGGTGGTTGCTAGGCGGTTGCTATGTTGTTCTGGGTGGTTGCTAGGATATTTTCAGTGGTTGCTATGGTCTTTTGAGTGGTTGATAGATCTATCTATCTACTTCAAACTATTTTAAACTTCAAATACGTTAAACTTCAAACTAAATTAAACTTTAAACTAATTTAATCTTTTTAAACGTCAAACTTATATAAACTTTAAGATAATTTAAACTTCAAACTACTAAATTTACTTCATTTTAACTTATAAACTGTAACGCATATAAACTCTGAGTGTGTAAGTGTTATCGAGTTAGTGTATGTGTGTGTGTGTATATGTATGTGAGTTAATGTGTGTGTGTGTGTGTGTGTGTGTGTGTGTGTGTGTGTGTAACCGCCTACAACACAATAGCAACCACTGAGAACAACCTAGCAACCGCCTAGCAACCACCCAGAACACCCTAGCAACCATCCAGAATAACTTAGAACACCATATCAACCACTCAGAACACCCTAGCAACTGCCTAACAACCACCCAGAACACCCTAGCAACCACCCAAAATATTCTAGCAACCGCCTAGCAACCACCCAGAATACCCTAGCAACCACCCAGAACACCCTAGCAACCGCCTAGCAACCACCCAAAATACCCTAGCAACCACTGAAAATATCCTAGCAACCACCCAGAACACCATTGCAACCGCCTAGCAACCACCAAGAATACATTAGCAACCGCCTAGCAATACCATAGCAGCCACCCAGAACAGCCTAGCAACCGCCTAGAAACACCCTAGCAACCACCCAAAATAAATTAGCAACCGCTTAGCAACACCATAGCAACTGCCTAGCAACCACCCAGAACACCCTAGCAACCACCCAAAAGACCCTGGCAACCACCCATAATATCCTAGCAACCACCCAGAACACACTAGCAACCACTGAAAATATTCTAGCAACCACCCAGAACACCATAGCAACAACCTAGCAACCACCCAGAATACCTTAGCAAAAACCTAGCAACACCATAGCAACCTCCTAGCAACACCCTAGCAACCGCTTAGCAACCACCCAAAATACCTTAGCAACTGCCTAGCAACAACTACACACCAGTGTGAATATTTTTATTGCATTTCAAATAGGGCCAATTTATAGGCTACTCCTAGGCTTACGTTTTTAAATTACAAAGGGCCTTCTGATGTTTTTGTTATGGTATTTTCAATATTATAGGCTATTATTTATGCATAAACATTCTGGTTATAGTAAACATACCGTTTGCTTGAAAACAACATATTCTGTCATCCTTGCTGCAAGCTTACAAGAGCGATAATATCATTAAATGTGAAGGGGGGCCCTAAAATATTTTCTTGGGAAAAAGGGGGTCTCAGACATAAAAAGGTTGGGAACCACTGCCTTAGAACACCATAGCAACACCACAGCAGACACTCAGAACACCCTAGCAACCACCCAAAATACCTCAGAACAAACTAGCAACTGCCTAGCAACCACCCAAAAGACCTTAGCAACCACCTAGCAACACCCTAGCAACCACCCAAAATACCTTAGAACACCATAGCAACACCATAGCAACCAGTCAGAACACCCTTGCAAACACGCAAAATACCTCAGAACACCCTAGCAACTGCCTAACAACCACCCAGAACACCCTAGCAACTGCCTAACAACCACCCAGAACACCCTAGCAACCACCTAGCAACCAACCAAAAGACCCTGGCAACCACCCAAAATACCCTAGCAACCGCCTCAACCACCCAAAAGACCATAGCAACCACTGAAAATATTCTAGCAACCACCCAGAACACCATAGCAACCGCCTAGCAACCACCCAGAATACCTTAGCAACCACCTAGCAACACCATAGCAACCACCCAGAACACCCTAGCAACCTCCTAGCAACACCATAGCAACCGCCTACCAACAACATAGCAACCACCTAGAACACCCAGGCAACCGCCTAGAAACCACCCAGAATACCCTAGCAACCGCCTAGCAACACCATAACGACCACCCATAACATCCTAGCAACTGCCTAGCAACCACCCAGAATACCTTAGCAACCACCTAGCAACACAATAGCAACCACCCAGAACAGCCTAGCAACCGCATAGAAACACCCTAGCAACCACCCAAAATACCTTAGCCATCGCTTAGCAACACCATAGCAACCACCTAGCAACCACCCAGAACACCCTAGAAACCACCCAAAAGACCCTAGCAACCGCCTTGCAACCACCCAGAGTACCTTAGCAACCGCCTAGCAACACCATAGCAACCACCCAGAACACCCTAGCAACCTCCTAGCAACACCCAGGCAACCGCCTAGCAACCACCCAGAACACCCTAGCAACCACCTAGCAACAAACCAAAAGACCCTGGCAACCCCCCATAATATCCTAGCAACCACCCAGAACACAATAGCAACCACCCAAAATACCTTAGCAACCGCCTCAACCACCCAAAAGACCACAGCAACCACTGAAAATATTCTAGCAACCACCCAGAACACCATAGCAACCACCTAGCAACCACCCAGAATACCTTAGCAAACACCTAGCAACCACCCAGAACACCATAGCAACCGCATAGAAACACCCTAGCAACCACCCAAAATACCTTAGCTCTCGTTTAGCAACACCATAGCAACCGCCTAGCAACCACCCAGAACACCCTAGCAACGACCCAAAAGACCCTAGCAACCACCCAAAAGACCCTAGCAACCGCCTAGCAACCACCCAAAATACCCTAGCAACCACTGAAAATATCCTAGCAACCACCCAGAACACCATTGCAACCGCCTAGCAACCACCAAGAATACATTAGCAACCGCCTAGCAATACCATAGCAACCACCCAGAACAGCCTAGCAACCGCCTAGAAACACCCTAGCAACCACCCAAAATAAATTAGCAACCGCTTAGCAACACCATAGCAACTGCCTAGCAACCACCCAGAACACCCTAGCAACCACCCAAAAGACCCTGGCAACCACCCATAATATCCTAGCAACCACCCAGAACACACTAGCAACCACTGAAAATATTCTAGCAACCACCCAGAACACCATAGCAACAACCTAGCAACCACCCAGAATACCTTAGCAAAAACCTAGCAACACCATAGCAACCTCCTAGCAACACCCTAGCAATCGCTTAGCAACCACCCAAAATACCTTAGCAACTGCCTAGCAACAACATAGCAACCACCCAGAACACCCAGGCAACCGCCTAGAAACCACCCAGAATACCCTAGCAACCGCCTAGCAACACCATAACGACCACCCATAACATCCTAGCAACTGCCTAGCAACCACCCAGAATACCTTAGCAACCACCTAGCAACACCATAGCAACCACCCAAAATACATTAGCCATCGCTTAGCAACACCATAGCAACCGCCTAGCAACCACCCAGAACACCCTAGCAACCACCCAAAAGACCCTAGCAACCACCCAAAAGACCCTATCAACCGCCTTGCAACCACCCAGAGTACCTTAGCAACAGCCTAGCAACACCATAGCAACCACCCAGAACACCCTAGCAACATCCTAGCAACACCCTAGCAACCGCCTAGCAACCACCCAAAATACCTTAGCAACTGCCTAGCAACAACATAGCAACCACCCAGAACACCCAGGCAACCGCCTAGAAACCACCCAGAATACCCTAGCAACCGCCTAGCAACACCATAACGACCACCCTAGCAACTGCATAGCAAAAAACATTCTGGTCCAAACTTTCTCAAGCCAACTTAAAGTTTGTCTCGACGAACTTTCGCATCTAATTATTATTACTATTATTATCTTAATAATTCTATTATTATTTCTGGTCAAAGGTTCCCTAAAAAGTTTTTAAATTATGTAAAATTATAGACTCCATCTGATGATAAATATGTCTAACCTCTCCGTCAAAATTTTCTAGTGACGGGTCACATCTATATTTTTAAAATGGCCCAAGTGCGATTCTTGTTGCAATAGTCTGTTAACATTGGCTCAATGAGAAATACGTCAGACTAATTGAATTTTTTTTACAGTGTAACACAAGAAAGAGTCCACTAGTATATATAGAAAGGTCAAGTTTCGAGTACTCCTTGGCCAGAAAAAATTTCAGTATGTCAAAAATGGACTTTTGTCAGGATGGAATAACATCTTTAAGGACTCTTTGGCCAGAAATATGTTCAGTAGGTCAAAAGCGTACCATTGTAATAACATTATGTGCTTTGCACAAACGATCTAACGTTGAGCATCATTAAAGAAACATAGGCTATGCACTTCTTGCATTGCATTACACTAACGATCTAACGTTGTGCAACTTGAAGCATAACATACAGATTATGCACTTCTCGCACTGCAGTGCATTGCACACCAGAACAAAATCATTCCCAGGTTCATTATGAGTGTTATTGCATTGCATTGCACAAACGTTGTGCACTGAAGAATAACATACAGGTTATACCAGAACTAACTCATTCCCATGTTCAAAGAAGAGATAAAGTGTGTTGTTGCATTGTATTGCACTAAAGATCTAACGTTGTGCACTGAAGAATAACATATAAGTTATGCACTTTTTACAATGCATTAAATTGCACACCAGAACTAACTCATTCCCATGTTGATTAAAAACATAACGTGTGTTGTTGCATTGCATTGCACTAACGATCTAACGTTGTTTACTGAAGAGTAACATATAGGTTATGCACTTCTTACATTGCATTGCATTGCACACCGGATCAAACTCATTCCCATGTTCATTAAAGACATAACTATGTGTGTTGATCTGACACACAGCACACGATCTGACGTTGTGCACTGAATAACAATATGCACTTTTCGCATTGCATTAAATTGCACACCATTGCATTGCGGTTGCACACCAGAACTAACTCATTCCCATGTTGACATAACGTGTGTTGTTGCATTGCACATTGCATTGTATTGCATTGCATTGCATTGCATTGCACTAACGATCTAACGTTGTGAACTGGAAAATAACACATGTACTTTTCGCATTGCATTGCATGGCATTGCACTGCACTAACGATCTGACGTTGTGCACTGAATAACTATATGCACTTTTTGCATTGCATTGCATTGCACACCAGAACTAACTCATTCCCATGTTGATTAAAGACAACGTGTGGTTGCATTGCATTGCATTGCATTGCATTGCATTGCATTGCATTGCATTGCCTTGTTTTGCTTTGCACTGCATTGCATTGCATTGCATTGCATTAACGATCTAACGTTGTGCACTGAAGAATAACATATGCACTTTTCACATTGCATTGCATTGCACACCAGAACTAACTCATTCCCATGTTGATTAAAGTCATA